>NC_031993.1:9847655-9881273 GCF_001879085.1 Nicotiana attenuata
TATATATATAGAAAAAAATAGAAGTTATATGGAATATCAATGAAATTTTTTTTACTGTAATTTAATTCGTAATACCAGGTTAGTTACTATAAGTAGCCAATTAACGCTTCTAAACTTTTTCTTATAAATTACTTGGCTTAATACAGAGAGACCTCCCTATAACAATATTCATGTATAATAACACTTCGCTATAAAAATTAAGATTTTTCGGAATTAATTTTTAAGTTATATTATAATATATGTTCTCTATAACAATACTTCGTTATAATATTCAAAAATATTCTAGACAAACGAATATATTATGGAAAGGTTTGACCGTATATACATTACCCCTGAGCTTGCATAAAACATAATCGTTAGAAATTGGCACACTTGCCAATTGCCATTATCATGTCATATATTTGGAGGATTGAAATATCCTAGTTTTAGTGGCCCAAAGCTTATGGATCTTATCTCTGATAAGTAACACCTAGAGAAACATTTAACTTTGCGAGACTTGGGAATATCTTGATAATTGTGATCTATTTATTAACTAATTAAGAAAATCATTTTCTTTTTTTAGTTCTATTTTAAATTAATATTAGTATGGACAGTGCTTGGAAGCAGGAGAAAAGTTGAAACAAACTTAAGGGCTCTTCCATCGAATAGACAGTCTTTCTCTCCTTCTACTTGCAACATAAGCTTATTGTAGTAATTTCTTATCAAATTTTGAGACACTACTTTTAAACTGATAATTAGTATTATGCCAATTACTTAGCACAAATTGTAACATTATATTTTTGAGAAGAGTAAGAGCGAATAATTAGAAAAGAGAGAAACTGAAAAGGTTCTTCTAAAATACAACCAAAATGTAACGTTTCCTTATAACATAATAGGGGTGGGCATTCGGTATTTCGGTTCGGTATTTAAGAATTTCGGTTCGGTATTTCGGTATTCGGTTTATCAATTGTGTATACCAAATACCGTACCAAAATATTTCGGTACGGTTCGGTATTTCTTATTTTGGTTCGGTACGGTATCGGTACGGTTTCGGTTTAAACCAAATCTTTACTATCTCCCCCACTCCATTAACTAATGTAATCCATGTTGATCATTGTGCTAACACATGTTGATCTCCATTAATTCTGGAAATCACTAGGTTATGTCCAAATACGACTTAACATAGACCAAATGCGTAAAAATTTACCCTCTGGCTAACCTCTATGTATATCTTCACCGTTCTTCTCATATTATTTTGGCATTTGCACGGCGTTAAAGTCTGAGCCTTTTAACTTTCCATTGTAAAGGAAGCCAATTTGATTCCTCTCTTGGAAAGGTAAATCAGGAATTGTGAAAAGTTTAATTCCTTCCTGCAATGTAGTATCTCTTTTATTTAGTCTAGGAATTTTGAGGAATGTAGTTTTACCATTTTTATCTACGTTAGTAATCTACTTTGTTTCGGTCAGTTAACAACTGTGTACCCTAGCTCGGCAAGCATGGACAGTAGAACTGTGATTCCTTCGTCCTGCAGCGGCTGGTTGGTGAAAGTTACAAAGACGATAGATTGAAAGTTGCGGGTTATAAACCAAGTAGCCGACAAACTAATCAATGCTTTTAATAGATTGAAATGTCAAAAACCCTATACCGTATACCGAACCGAATTACCGAAATACCGAAATTTCTGTACCGAAAAAAACCGAAACCGAAATACCAAATTAATTCGATTCGGTTCGGAATTCGATTTTTCGGATTTTATGCCCACCCCTATAACATACACAACATTTCTGAACCTAAAAGGAACAATCCAAACTAGGGGTGTTCAAAACCGATCCGAAACCGAATCGAAGCTTAATGGCTTACGGGTAACGGCTTAACGAACGGGGAATAGATTGAATTTTTTTTATTAACGGCTTATCGGTTTGAGGGCGGTTTATTCAATTTTCTTAACGAATAATCCGCTAACCCGTTAAGAATATATATATATATATATATATATATATATATATATATATATATATATATATATTAAAACCAAATTTTATTTTTATTTATCACTAATAGTAAGTCCATCTCCAACATGCTTTCTTTCTAATTGTTCTAGACATTCCATTGTATTGCTTGTAAAGTTGTTTGCAGCTCTGCTGACTTATTAGTACAGTCCTGAAGATCTTTAGCAAGTATCCTCACTATCTTGATCTGATTTTTGTATGTCACGAGCAGTAAGAAAAAAAGGTCAGCAGTTAATTTTGTGGGCTCCTAATTGGGACAGCTCATAAAGTACACTTGCGATGGTGTTTATTTGCTCTGTATGTAGAAGCATTTTTCTGTGCAAAAGAGTAACTTAGTGTTCTTTTTGCTGTTTTGATGATGTCTGCTGAATTTTATAATCTTGAGTAGGAGTTGCAGAAGAAGAGAGTGAAAGGAATTCTCGCACAGACTTCGTAAAGTGCTGAACCACTTACCTCTGCATTGCTTCCGATTCATGCTCTATAATCAGTTCAGCTATTTCATGTCAAACAGGGAAAACACAATTTAGTGAATATGTATGTTAGGCCGATAAACCGCCCGATAATCACCCGATAAGAGCTAAACCGATACCAATCCGCCTGATATCTTATCGGGGGGCTAACGGATTAATACATTTAAAAGCCAATAACCGTTAAGCCAAACCGTTAAGAGTAAATAACCGCCCAATCCGCCCGATGAGCAGCCCTAATCCAAACCCCGTCCTTTTTCTTATTATGAGAAGGTACTTAATGTATTGGTCTAAATTTGGCGACTTAATAACTGTAGATAAACAGGGTTGAGGACGGGGTCGACCACGGCATAATAGCGAGGAGTCGTCTTCAGAAGGATTATTGCCAAGAACAAGCAACTGGTGTAAAGAAGTAACGGTAGGATAGGTTTAGAAATTGACACAAGGAATATTCCTTTGGATATTCCTTATGTTGTACTTTTTAGGGTTTCTTAGGAATATCCCTTATAAATAGGGCACAAGCGAGGAGGAGAGGAGTGCGAATAGAGAGAGGTACAAAGTGGCTAGGAAGGAGGCAAAGCTGGCGGTCACGGAGGCGAAGAATGCAGCGTTTAGCCGTCTATACGAGGAATTAGGGGAGAAAGGCGGGGAAAGGAAGTTGTTTCGGCTGGCTAAAGCGAGGGAGAGGAAGGCCCGGGATCTGGACCAAGTAAGGTGCATCAAAGACGAGGATGGTAGAGTATTGATGGGAGAGTCCCAGATTAAGCAGAGATGGCAGACGTACTTTTATGGTCTTCTGAATGAGGAGGGGGACCGGGATATAGCGCTAGGGGACTTGGGGCATTCGGAGAGTCTTCGAGATTTTAGGTATTGTAGGCGCATTAAGGTGGAGGAGGTCGTGGGGGCGTTGCGTAAGATGAGTAGGGGTAGAGCGACCGGGCCAGATGAAATTTCGGTTGAGTTTTGGAAGTGTGTGGGTAGAGCAGGATTGGAATGGTTGACTGGGTTGTTCAATGTACTTTTTAGGACGAACAGAATGCCGGAGGAATGGAGGTCGAGTACAGTGGTACCGTTGTACAAGAACAAGGGTGATATCTAGTGTTGTAACAATTATAGGGGTATCAAGTTACTTAGCCATACCATGAAAATTTGGGAGAGGGTGGTAGAGGTGAGGGTGAGGAAGACGACGTCTATATCCGCCAATCAATTTGGATTCATGCCGGGCCGCTCCACTACGGAAGCTATTCACCTTATTAGGAGGTGGGTGGAACAGTACAGGGATAAGAAGAAGGATCTGCACATGGTGTTTATTGACTTGGAGAAAGCGTATGATAAGGTTCCTAGGGAGGTGCTCTGGAGATGTCTTGAGGCGAAGGGCGTGCCAGTAGCCTACATACGAGCGATCAAGGACATGTATGATGGAGCTAAGACTAAGGTTAGGACGGTGGGAGGCGACTCGGAGCAGTTTCCAGGTTGTTATGGGATTACACCAAGGCTCAGCGCTTAGCCCGTTCTTATTTGCCTTGGTGATGGATGCTTTGACACACCATATTCAAGGGGAGGTGCCATGGTGTATGTTATTTGCTGACGACATAGTTCTAATTGACGAGACGAGGGCCGGTGTTAACGAGCGATTGGAGGTTTGGAGACAGACTCTCGAGTCTAAGGGTTTCAAATTGAGCAGGTCTAAGACAGAGTACCTGAAATGCAAGTTTAGCGCTGAGTCGAGGGATGTAGGCGGGGACGTGAGGCTTGGGCCACAGGTCATCCCCAAGAGAGATAGCTTCAAGTACCTTGGGTCGATGATTCAGGGGGACGGAGAGATCGACGAGGACGTCACTCACCGCATAGGGGCGGGCTGGATGAAATGGAGGCTTGCATTTGGAGTCTAGTGTGACAAGAAAGTGCCACCGATACTCAAAGGTAAGTTTTATAGAGCTGTAGTTAGACCGGCCATGTTGTATGGGGCAGAGTGTTGGCCGGTTAAGAACTCTCATATCCAGAGGATAAAAGTAGCAGAGATGCGGATGTTGAGGTGGATGTGCGGGCACACTAGGATAGACAAGATTAGGAATGAAGATATTCGGAAGAAGGTGGGCGTCGCCCCTGTGGATGACAAGATGCGGGAAGCGAGGCTCAGATGGTTCGGGCACGTGCAGAGGAGAAGCCTCGATGAACCGGTAAGGAGGTGTGAGAGGTTAGCCGTGGTGGGTACGGGAAGAGGTAGAGGGAGACCTAAGAAGTATTGGGGAAAGGTGATCAAGCAGGACATGGCACGACTGCACATTTCCGAGGACATGGCCCTTGATAGGAAGGCCTGGAGGTCACGCATTAGGGTTGTAGGATAGGGGTAGTAAAGCTTTCCTTACTTCATTCCAGGGGTGAGGCGGGGTTGGATTAGGGTTGGTCTTAGATGGCTTGTAGTTTATGTTGGACCCACACTATTCTTGTTGTTTGTCTTAGTCCCGGGCCTTAGATTATGGTTACTGTTATTGCATGTCATTCATCTTTCGGTTTTTATGTTTCTGTTATTATTACGATTTTCACTCGAGTTACTAATGATTTCTCTCCTCTTGTTTTTTCTTACTTTATTTTTGTCTTTCTGAGCCGAGGGTCTATCGGAAACAGCCTCTCTGCCCCTATCGAGGCAGGAGTAAGGTCTGCGTACACATTACCCTTCCCAGACCCCACTATGTGGGACTTTACATAGTTGTTGTTGTTGTTGTATCCCTTATAAATAGGAAGAGATAGAGAACAAAAGGGGATCCTCACTTCTTGATAAGGGCACTTTGTAAAGAGTTGACTTGAAAGAATATACAAATATTGTCTTGTTCACTGATTCTATAGCTTTACACACGTTATTCATTCTTTGTTCACAAGACCCAAAGATTCCTTATCCATCTTCATTTATCTTAGTCCCGCGTTGCTGTCAGGAAGGAGAGTCACCCAAACCGACTAACATTTGGGTGATAAATTCCTCTTTATTATATTTATTGCCATTGTCTACATTTATTGCATGTTCTTATCACAATATTCATTGATAATCATTGAACACGTACCTAGTCTTATTACTCTTAAACGTGGTCTGACTCCACGGATCTGTCCAAGTTTTTTATCTAGATCTTATTATATTTAACTAAGATTCACCCTCTATCTCATCATTAATTAGTTTAACAAAGAGTTTAACACTTTTTGATCAAATAATTTGGCGCCGTCTGTGGGGAAGTTTTAGTTAAAATTTTAGTTTCTTCTAGATCATAAAGGGGGACAACCATCTTTTTCTCATTTGCACGAACTAACAATGGCAGGAAAAGGAGGTGAAAGATAGAAAGAAATAGTGGGTGTCACTACCAATATTTTGAACACCATCAACGAGGATGACAGAGAAGATGTGGAGAATGTGACGCCGAGTGCTACACCCAGGCGGAGTGATTCTCCTCCCCCTCATGGAAGTGTAACCGCTTCACGCAAAAGGGGGCTTCCACGTCCACAGCTGAGCAGCGCCACCAGCAGTGAAAAAATTACTGGAGGAGTGGCTGACAAGTACTCTAATTAACATACTCGACAAACCCGTTCCAAGGGAGAATAGAAACGCCGCGCTAGCGGATACCACAACGACCACCGGCGAGCAACCCGCTCCACCAACAGGTAACACTCACACCGCTGTTGATGTAGGTAATGATGCACTTGCAGCCATTCTAAAAAATTAGAAGAAATAGAAAACGAGAACAAAGCACTCCGCGCCCAGATGAGGGAACATCAAGAAAGGGTCGATAAGATACCGGGCGCCCCAAAACTGATACCAAAATGGGATGTCGGCCGATTTGTCGAACAACCGTATAGCGAGGAGGCAGCCCCGCATGCCATACCCAAGACTTTCAAAATTCCACCGTATTTGAAGATATACGACGGCACCACAGACCCCGAAGATCACATCATTCATTACGTCACAGCGGTAAAAGGCAACGACCTTTCAAAGGAACAGGTACCATCAGTGTTACTGAAGAAGTTTGGCGAGAACGGGGGGAGCCTTAACCTAGTACTCACAATTAACAGCACACACAATAACAACGTTCGAAGAAATGGCCGACAAGTTCGTCACCACCCACGCCGGGGCTAAGAAGGGGGAGGCCAGGGTGAATGATATATTCGCCGTTAGGAAATCGCCTGGCGAGGGACTCAGGGACTTCCTCGCTCGGTTTAACAGAGTAAGAGTGAGCTTACCAAATGTATCAGAAGGATGGCGGTGGCAGCTTTCCAAAATGGGTTGAACATTAATGGGTCGAGAGCGACCAGAAAGTTACTAACCAGGCTCATGAAATACCCTCCCACCACTTGGGAAGAAATTCATAACGCCTACTGCACCGAGCTGAGAGCAGATGAGGATGACCTTAACAAAGCAATGGTACGCAATCTCCAATCTATTACACTAGCAAAACTCTGGTCGACGCCTAAACGAGGTACCCCCACCTCAAAAAATTGGCCTTGGCATAGGTTATAGCTTCACGAAAGCTTAGACTCTATATTCAATGCCACCCCATATCGGTGGTAACGACCTTCCCCCTACGGAGCATCCTGCATAAACCCGAACTGTCAGGGAGATTGGCCAAGTGGGCCATAGAATTGAGTTAGCACGATATAACATATCAGCTGCGAATAGCATTAAAATCGCAGGTGCTCGCCGACTTCATCGCCGATTTCAGTGCCAAAATAATGCCCGAGGTCGAGTAGGAAACTTCTCGTACCTCGCCCAGGCTACCCAACCTATGAGTCCTATACACCGATGGCACATCCAACGCGTCAGGATCTGGACTGGGACTCGTAGTCGAGGTCCCAATAGGAGAAGTCGTCCGCCAATCCATACGGTGCCCCGATATGACTAACAATGAGGTCGAGTATGAGGCCGTAATTGCAGGATTAAAGCTAGCTCTCAAATACGAAGCACGACGAGTCGTCCTCAGATGCGACTAACAAATCGTTGTCAACCAAGTCACAGGGACTTTCCAAATCAAAGAGTAAAGGCCACAAAGGTACCAAGCAAAACTTCATAAACTGCTACTAGAATTCGACGAATGTCGACTCGACCAGATACCTCGAGCAAAAAACATCGAGGCAAATGGCCTCATCAAGTTAGCAGCGGCCACCAAAAACGCTATGAGAGAAAACGTGGTCACCCTCCTCCACTCGTCAATAGACCAACTTGAGGTACACTCTGTAGATTTGACTTGGGACTGGCGCAACCACATTATAACATATTTGCAGGAGGGAGTATTCTCATCAGACAAAAAGGAAGCCAAAAAACTTCGAATGCAGGCGGCCAGATACAGCATCATAAACCACGACCTATATAAAAGAATGTTTGGAGGCCCCTTGGCAAAATGCATAGGGCCGAACCAAACTAGACGCGTCCTCGAGGAAGTACACGAAGGCCACTGCGGTGCCCATACCAGCAACCGGGCTCTTCAGATGCCTCATTCGGGCGGGTTATTATTGGCCCACAATGAAGAAAGAAGCCGCCGACTACGTCAAGAAGTGCGAGCAGTGCCAGAAATACGCTCCTATGATACACCAAGCAGGCGAGTACCTCCACTCGGTTACATCGACATGGACATTCATCAAATGGGGAATGGATATTATCGGACCCCTTCCAGCAGGGCGAGGTAATATACGATTTCTTTTGGTTTTAACTGACTATTTTTCCATATGGGTAGAAGCAGTTGCTTTTGCCCAAATACACGAACAGGAAGTTATCACATTCATATGGAGAAACATCATATGCCGCTTCGGCATCCCCAAAGAAATCAGCTGTGACAATGGACCCCAATTCACTGGAAAAAAGATCGTCGAATTTTTCAAAAAATGGCACATCAAGCGAATACTCTCCACGCCATATAACCCAGCCGGTAACGGCCAGGCCGAATCCTTCAACAAAACAATACTAAATATCTGGAAAAAAAGCTTGAGGACGCCAAGGGACTATGGCCGGAATTACTACTGTGGGCTTACTGCACCACGCCAAAAACAAGCAATGGAGAAACGCCATATTCACTAGTCTATGGAACTGACGCCATGATACCTGTCGAGGTTGGGGAACCTAGTTTGAGATACTCCAATGAAAGCGAAGCAACAACGAGAACAGGAAAGAAGACCTCGACGAAGAAGAGGAGTGAAGAGACATGGCAGGCATAAGAATGATAGCCCAAAAACAACAAGCAGGACGGTACTACAACAAAAAAGCCAAAGTACGACCACTCAAAGTCGAAGACTACGTACTCAAGGCCAAAACACAGGCGAGCAAAGATTCAAGAGAAGGTAAACTTGGAACCAATTGGGACGAGCCATACAAAATCAAGGCAACAGCAAACAAAGGATCATTCCAACTAGAAACAATGGAGGGAAAGCTACTACAAAACAATTGGAACGTCGCCCACCTCAAATACTTCAACTTCTAAAAACGGACGCCCTCCAAGTCGTACTCTTTTTCCCTCGCCCGGGTTTTGTCCCAATTGGGTTTTCTCGGGGAGGTTTTTAATAAGGCGACGAAGGGGACGTCTCAAAATACAAGTATAATTCATCGCCCCGCCTGCCGACTACTTCCTCCAGGCAGAACGATGAAGGGACTAGGTACACTGGAACTTCTCCAATATATGTATGGAACAAACAGAAATATGTAATATTCTCCAATGAATGAAATCAAGAAGCATCTTTGCTCTCCACCAAGTCACTTTACATTTTACATTCGACCTCGCTCGAATCGTTTTTCATTCGACCTCGCTCGAATTATTTTACATTCAGCCTCGCTCGAATCGTTTACATTCGACCTCGCTCGAATTATTCAGCATTCGACCCTGCTTGAATTATTTTACATTCGACCTCGCTCGAATCATTTTACATTCGACCTTGCTCGAATTATTTTATATTCGACCTTGCTCGAATCGTTTACATTCGACCTCTCTCGAATTATTTTATATTCGAGCTCGCTCGAATCGTACATTCGACCTCACTCGAATTATTCTACATTCGACCTCGCTCGAATTATTTCACATTCGACCTCGCTTGAATTGTTTTACATTCGACCTCGCTAGAATTACTTCACATTCGATCGCGCTCGAATTGTTCGACGTTCGACCTCATCAAACATCGATCTCATCCGAGATAAATTAAACCTCAGGTCAGTCTATGTTCGACTCAACCAATATCAACCATATACAAACAATCGAAAAATCAGGGGCTTCCCCCCATAGCAAAACGATAAGAGAACGGAAATCAAGAAATACCTAGCAAAAAGGGAACTGTTCCATTTCAACCACCGAATTACAACACTTTTTACAAAGGGCTCAAAGATGCCCTCACAAAAATAGCAAAGCAAAACAAAAACTAAGTAGTTTAACAAAGAGTTTAACACTTTTTGATCAAACACTTAATATGAAGAGAATGAAAAGAGAACGAATTTTGGAAATTTTTTGTGTGTATTTCTCTGTACAGTGTAATCTATTTATACAAAAGAATAGAATCTAGTCTAAACAAACTTTGCTAAGTGGCAGTTTTACTAGCCTATTCCTACAGCTATTGTAACAAACTTTTGTAACAGACTAAAAGAATATTTACAAAAGAATGATTCTGTCTACTAAGTAAAATATCTCTTTCTATCTTCTGGTTTTGTCTTAGAATGAGCCAATGGAATAACTGAAGCTTTAAGGCCCATTGGAGTAGAACTACGTCCAAAACAAAAGAGGCCCGTTTAGAGTTAAGTCCAAGTCCAAAAAGGTCTGCCCTCCTTTCCCTAAGATATACACCCTTCGCAGACACAAATCAAAACATAAGTAACCTAGCCGATTTTGTCTCCATTGTATTTCTTCATACTTTCATCGGAGAATTCGAGAGAAGCTTCATTTTCTTTTCTAACACCAACACCCCCCATCAAGTTGGAGGGGGATGAAAGGACACCCAACTTGTTCAAAAGATGGTGATGAATCGGCCCTGTGAGAGACTTGGTGAACATATCTGCGAGCTGAGAAGAGGAGCGAACATATGAGAGTGAAATTAGGTCGGCGAGGAACTGTTGTCCGACGACATGATAGTCTAGTTCGACATGATTTCGTTTTTTCGTGAAAAATAGGGTTTTTCGCGATATGAATAGCTGTCTGACTCTCCTAATGAAGAGGAACAGGAAGTGAAATTGGGATAGAAAGATCAGCAAAAAAGCGTACCAACCAAGTGAGCTCAGCCAAAACTCGTCTCATTGAACGATATTCAACTTCTGTAGAACTAAGAGAAATGGATGTTTGTTTTTTTTATTTCCATGAAATTGGGGATGAGCCAAGAGAGATGTAGAAGCCACTGACGGATTTGCGCGAATTAGGGAAAGTGGCCCATTCGGAATCGCAAAAGTCAAGGAGCTGGTATGAAGGTGAGGAAGACATAAAGAGCCCAAGTCCAGGATCCTTCGATAAATAGCGGAGGACACGAAATGCAATATTGAGATAAGGCTGTCTAGGATCCTGCATGTACTGGCTAAGGTTCTGTACAGTGTAGGATAAATAGTTTTGTATGTGTCAAGTAATTTAGCTTGCCCAACAAATGGTGATACAAGGTCGGGTCAGGGATAGAGTCACCAGTCTGAGCAAGTAAGCGAGCAGATGGGTCAAGAGGGCAAGAAACAGGTGACTTGTGGAGAGAATCAAATTCCTGCAGTAAATCAAGGGTGAAGTTGCGCTGAGACAGAATCAAACCATGAAACTCGTAGAACTTCCATTCCCAAAAAATAATTTAAGTGTCTAAGATCCTTGATTCTGAACTCCTGATGTTAAAGTTCTTTCAATGCAGTCAATTCCTTTGTATCGTTCCCTGTCAGTAATATACCATCGACATATACTGCCACAATAGAGATAGATGAATCTGTCCATTTAAAAAACAAAAAATAATCGTTCAATGAATGTGTGTATCCCTTGAATGTAAGCTTAGAATACCATTGCCTAGAAGCTTGACGAAGTCCATAAATGGACTTCTTCAACTTATAAACATGGTTAGGAGAAGGTGGTGTAAAGCCAATTGGGAATTTCATATAGACTTTTTCGTTTAAATCACCATGTAAGAACGCATTGTTCACATCCAATTGATAAAGACCCCAACTTTTCTTAACTGCAACAGCTAAAATGCATCTGATGGTGGTCATCTTGACCAGCGAGGAAAAGGTCTCATTGAAGTCTATCCCTTCTCTCTGTATATTACCTCTTACCACCAAACTAGCCTTTAGCATTTCCACACTACCATCTGATCGTTGCTTCACCTTGTAGACACATTTGCAAGGTAAAGCCTTTCTACCTGGGGGTAATTCTATGACTTCCCAAGTTTTATTGAGCTCAAGTGCAGCGATTTCCTGTTCCATGGCTTCCTGCCACCCTGGTGATGTTCAGCCTATGAATAACTAATAGGTTCATGATAGAGAATTCAGCATATGTTGATTAGTGTTGGAAAGATTACTAATAGACAAGGATGGAGGAGAGACTGGGGCAAGAAAACATGTAGTACTCACATCTGAGAGGTGAAGAGCATTACAATTGTAATCCTTGAGGTATGTAGGAGGACTGTGAGATCTGGTAGATTTTCTAATTAGAGTACCTACCATAGGTTGAGAAACAGGTGAAGAGAGTGAAGGAAAAGGGATACTACAAGAGGAGCAGCCTGGTGATGATCCAACTAGTAATGGGCTGTTAGGGAATAGAGTTATACTAGGGTAAGAAGTAGGAGAATAAACAATAGGGTAGGAGAAGAAGAAACAGTAGATGTAGGAGAAGGAGTAGAAGTAGAGTGTTGGTTGTCAGATGAAACCAAAGGTGAGGAGGAGTCTGAGTTTAAGGGAAATGAATTGTTCAACGTGGCTGTTGGCAGATAAGAAGCCCCTATAGATTCAGATTTGATAGAAGCAAAGGCAAAAAATTCCTCATGAAATATTACATCGCTAGAAACAAAGACTTTTAATGTCTTCAGATCAACCACCTTATAACCCTTTTTGCCATGTGGATAGCCTAGAAACACACAAGGAACAACCCTTGAGTCAAATTTGGATCTATGTCTTGAAAGGGTGGAGGCAAAGCATAGACAACTAAAACATCTTAAATTAGAATAGCTAGGTTTGGTTTAAAAAAGGACTTCATAAGGAGTCTTGAATTTTAATACTCTAGAAGGGTATCTAGTGCTCAAATAAGTGGATGTGAGCAGGCAGTCCCCCCAAAAAGATATAGGTATATGAGATTGAAATAATAGAGCTCTAGATGTCTCTAGTAAGTGCCTATGTTTTCTCTCCACAACTCTATTATGTTGTGGAGTGGACACACAACTGGTTTGATGTATAATTCCTTGGGATAGAAAAAAATCTGTTTGGACAATTCCAAAACCCAATTCAGAAGCATTATCTGATCTGATTATCTTAACTTTTTTATGAAATTGCCTCTCTACCATTGCTAAATAAGATTTTAACACAGTGAAAGCTTTGACTTGTTACTTAGTAAATAGGTCCAAGTCCCTCTATTGTAGTCATCAACTATAGTGAGAAAATATTTATAACTATCATAGGTAGTATCCTTGTAGGGTCCTCAAGTATCCACATGGATTAGTTCAAAGATCTTTTTGGTTGATATAGAACTTGAAGGAAAAGGAAGCTTGATTGTCTAGCCATATGACAAATAAGACAAGGAGTAGAATGAGTAAAGCATGAAGGAACAGAAATATCAGAAATTTTCTTCATAGTACTCAAAGGCATATGGCCTAACCTATAATGCCATAGCTTTCCTTTTACATTGGAATCAGAAAAAGCAAAACAAGAATTAAAAACTAGAACAGAATGTAAACTCTGCCTAGGTACAGAAGTACTAGACTTAGGGAAACTTTTAAAAACTGGGCCTGCAGGTCTTGACTTGAGAATGAAGAGTCTTTCTGTCTCCTTACCAATCTCCAAAGGGCTCTTCAGTGAAGGGTCCTGCAGCAGAAAATAAGAATTAGGAGTGAGAAGAACATACTGTTGGAGTTGTTTGCACAAATTGTGCACAGACAACAGATTGAATCTAAAAGAAGGCACATACAGCACATTGTGCAAAACTGGGTTCGTAATAATGCAACAGAACCTGAATATGTAACTCTTACTCTATGTGATTAGGCAGATTGACCATGACAGGTTTAGGCAAGGCTTTATAGTTAACAAAGAAATTTATGTTAAAGGTCATATGCTCAGTTTCTCCACTATCTAATATCCATGATTCACTATCAATTTGAATGAAACAGGCAAAGGAATTGAAAATTTTGGCTATTCCAGCACAACTCAAATTCACAGAGGCTTCAGAGGTTTCTGCACCTTGCTGTCCTATGTTGACCTGTTGTAGAAGCTGCAATAATTGTGTCACATTTTCCTGGGTAAGTGACTGTGTTCCTAGTACATTCATGTTTCCTTGGATTCCCTCTTCATTTGTGTTAAACACATCATTTGCCTGTACATTCTCTTGAAACTTCCTTTGCTTAGTAAACTTAAAATCTGCAGGAACTCCATGAATCCTATAGCATTTATCAATAGTATGCCCAGGTTTTTTGCAGTAAGTACATATTCCAACATTCTTTCTAGGATCAAAACCTCCCTTCTGTTCCTGATTTTCATTGAACCTTCTTCCATTTCCCTGCTGGTTTGTAGCAAGGAAAGATCCTGATTCTCCTGGATATGCAGGAGCAGTATGAATCTCCTTCTGCTTCTCATCCTGTATCACCAGTGAATAAGTCTGTCCAATGGAAGGTAAGGGTGAAGAAAATAATATATCGCTCCTAACACCTATGAATATGTCATTCAAACCCATCAAAAACTGCAGCAACCTTTCATCTTGATGTGCCTTCAAATTCTTCACCTTAGCTCCACATTCACATTCACAAACACATGCTGAGAATGTGTTCAAGGAATCAAGCTCATCCCATAAGCTATTCATCTTAGTAAATTAGGTTGATACACTAGAATTACCTTGTACCACAACACTAAGTTTCTTTTGCAGCTGAATAACTTAGCTCCATTAGTGTGTCCAAATCTGTCTTCCAAATCACTCCACAAGTCCTTGGCACTTTGAGAGTATAGAACACTCTCTCCTATCTCTTTAGATAGAGAAATGAGTAGCTATGACAATACAATGTCATTATACCTTGCCCAAGTCTACACTTCCTTAATTTGGTCATGGTAGTTTTATTGCCGGAAAATGCCAAAAAATATAATTTGGTCATGGCGGGGCGGTGACTATGGTTCCTTAGGTCGTATTTGATGTCCCGCAAAAATATTAGGGGATCCGGGTCCGGGGGCCCGCCCCACAGCGGAAGGCGTGGGCTATAACACACAAAAATATTAGAATCGGGCAGAATTCCAGTTTTATTGCCGTAAAATGCCAAAAATGTAATTTGGTCATGGCGGGGCGGTGACTATGGTTCCTTAGGTCGTATTTGATGTCCCGGACAAATATTAGGCGATCCGGGTCCGGGGGCCCGGGCCCACAGCGGAAGGCATGGGTGACTATGGTTCCTTAGGTCGTATTTGATGTCCCGGAAAAATATTAGCTGATCCGGTTCTGCGGGCCCGGGCCCACGGCGGAAGGCGTGGGCTATAGCACACGAAAATATAGAAATCGGGCAGAATTCCAATTTTATTGCCGTAAAACGCCAATAAATGTAATTTAATCATGTAGGGGCGGGGACTATGGTTCCTTAGGTCGTATTTGATGTCCCGGACAAATGTTTTATACAATATCATGTCACTACACCATGAATCTTATAGCATCTATCAATAGTATCCCAGGTTTTTTGCAGTAAGTACATATTTTAGCATTCTTTCTAGGATCAAAACCTCCTTTCTGTCCCTTATTTTCGTTGAACCTTCTTCCATTTCCCTGCTGGTTTGTAGCAAGGAATGATCCTGATTCTCCTGGATATGCAGGAGCAGCATGAATCTCCCTCTGCTTCTCATTCTGTATCACCAGTGAATAAGCCTGTCCAATGGAAGGTAGGGGTAAAGACAACAATATATTGCTCCTAACACCTATGAATATGTCATTCAAACCCATAAAAAACTACAGCAACCATTCATCTTGATGTGCCTTAGAATTCTTCACCTTAGCTCCACATTCACATTCACAAACACATGCTGAGAAAGTGTTCAAGGCATCAAGCTCATCCCATAAGTTTTTCATCTTAGTAAAATAGGTTTATACACTAAAATTACCTTGTATCACAGCACTAAGTTCCTTTTGCAACTGAAATAACTTAGATCCATTAGTTTGTCCAAATCTGTCTTCCAAATCACTCCACAAGTCCTTGGCACTTTGAGAGTAAAGAACACTCTCTCTTATCTCCTTAGATAGGGAATTGAGTAGCCATGACAATACCATGTCATTACACCTTGCCCAAGTCTTTTGAAGTCAGAATCAGCTTGTGGAATAGTAAGAGCTCCATCAATAAAACCAAGCTTATTTTTTGCAGATAAAGCAATTACTACAGCTCTTCTCCTTCCACTAAAGCTTCTTCCATCAAAAACTGTGGACACAAGATTCATCCCTGGATAATCCGAGGGATGAAGATAGTAGGGATATGATGAATGAACCACTCCACTCATAACTGAAGCTTCTGGTACAACATGGTCGACAGTGGAAGTGGCTGATGCGAGAGGATCTGGAGTCAGTCCAGTGGTACTCATAGCTGAAGAGAAGAAGGCAAAAAAGCAACACCAAAATCGTTGAAGGATCGTGAAAAAAAAAATGAAGCAGTTCAAGCCTGCTCCGCTACCATGAAGAGAATGAAAAGTGAATGAATTTTAGAAATTTTCTGTGTGTATTTCTATGTACAGTGTAATCTATTTATACAAAAGAATAGCATCTAGTCTAAACAAACTTTGCCAAGTGGCAGTATTTTACAAGCCCATTCCTACAGCTATTGTAACAAACTTTTGTAACAGACTAAAAGAATATTTACAAAAGAATGATTCTATCTACTATGTAAAATTTCTCGTTCTATCTTCTGGGTTTGTCTTAGAATGTGCCAATGGAATAACTGAAGCTTTAAGGCCCATTTGATGTAGAACCAAGTCTAAAACAAAAGAGGCCCGTTTAGAGTTAAGTCCAAGTCGAAAAAGGTCTGACCCATCCTTTCCTTAAGATATACACCATTCTCAGACACAAATCAGAACCGATTTTGTCTCTATTGTCTTTCTTCATACTTTCATCGGAGAATTCGAGAGAAGCTTCATTTTCATTTCTAACACCACAATAATATAACCATTTGAATTTTGATATTGTTTTATATATAAAAAAATATTATAGTATAAGAATTTTGAAGTTAAAATTTTGCGAATTTATTTTTGTGACAGCAAATATCACACAAGTAAAAAGATTAAATAAGCAAGAAATATATCACATTCTTTTTTAGTAGCATGTGAATAAGTTTCCATTCTATTGAACAAAATAATTTTCCCTTAGTTTACTATTTCTATGAATCATTGGCTATCACTATATCAAAACCAACATACCAAATATACTTTCATTTAGCGGGATATGAGAAGAGTAGTGTATACGTAATCCTTATACTCTCGACTCAAGAAAAGAATAAATACAACAATAATGAAAAAAATACGGTATATATACAAAAAAAGACAGTAACAACAACAAGATTATAAGATGATCGAAATAAAAGAAATAACAGGTACTAATAGAAATCTAAGGAAAAAAAATAAGAATTCGTACTAGTACTACTGAAAAAGAAGAACGTTCTACTAACCTTCTATCATAATTCTCGACCTTCACATGCTACTATTAATAATCATGTCCTCGTTAAGTTAATTAGTTGTGTCCAAACTCGGAAGTGAAAAATAAATTTCTAAATTAAATTTGACCTCCTCCTCCTCGTCTTCCTCCATCTGACCAAACCTTAGCAACTGCTTATGAAATTTAGACAAAAGTCTGAATATTTTTCTGAAATAGAACTTGCAATTGTCAACTCCTTAAATTTTTCTCTTTCTGTCTTTCACATTCTCTCATGTTTCAGTTCTTGACTCGTAGCCAAAATAAAATGGTGAAAAAGTTGGCGTTGTTGAGCCCCAAACAGAAGGCCCCAGAACTGAGCCTCGAAATCCTACTCATTAGTCATAACTGCTTTTTTTGGGGTTCACTTTCCAATACTTACAGCTACAGACAGAGATGCGCAGAGAGTCTGCAGAAGCTTACAACCTAAATATTTTTTTAATTTATTTTTGTCTGTCGTGTTCTTTTCTTTTTTCTCAATTGTCTTGTCTGACTGTCTTCCTCTCAAGTGCCTATAGCTTACCTAAAAGCCTTTTTCATTTCTTTTACTTTTCTCAAGTGCTCACTGCCTCAAGATTTTCTTTTTGCTTTATGTATCCATTTGAAATTCCAATCAATTTCAGTTTTTGTCGGTAACAACAATAACAATAACCATATATTCACTATAATTTGAGTCCGAAACAACAGTTAGTACGCAATCTTAACCCTGTCTTATGCTGTCTGCAACAAGTGATCAAATTTGTCATTTTATTTTGATCCAAAATAAGTATTCATTTATATAAAATTAAGATAAATTTTTTTTTTCGAATTACCCTTAAGTACGTATCCCTAAAAATCTTTTACTTCTCACATTAACTATGCTGCAACATTTAATTACGGATAATTTAGTCACACTAACTATTTTTCTCTAGAATTTTATATTTTCTTAATGAGTGTGCCCAATGCAAATTGGTCACTTATTATAAACTGGAGGAGTACAAGTAAAGAGACGGTTCCGGATAAACCCTCAGCACAAGGCGAATACGCATATAAACACAATAGTATAGACTATAGAGGAAGACATGCAGGAGCAAAAAAATCATAGAAATTTTTGTTGGTAAAATTAATTAAAAGAAAATCGGTCCTAACATGCGTTTTTGCCGAGGATTCAAAATTAAATTTTAATTAACATCGATCGCTATACTTTTTGACTTACTAAAGGGAAATTATTTCTATTAAGGAGTTTGTTAATCCAGCATAATTGTCTCAAATATTAATTTTGCGTATGGTTCAGCCATTCATCAGAACGCACTAGCTGGATTATTGTATTTGTATTGTAGAATGCTTATTATGGGTTATAATACTCAATATCAAAGAAAATTTTACGTTGAAAGTTGGGGCATGATGTTCTTCATTCATTGCTTTTTTATACTGTACATAACTTTAATTTTAGAAGCAAAGCTTAATTAATTACCAAAAAAAAAAATTAAAGTCGAGACTGCTGATTACTAGCAGAATTTTTTTACAATTTTATAGTAAAAAGATAGCTGGATTCACAAGTGACGCAGAATCGGAAAAAAGATCACATTTCAAGAGATTAAAGCAGATTATTCTCGCGACTCATAAATATGGTTAATGGTATATTAAATGGCATAATTCCACTTGTGCAGGGTTTCCCACTGCAAAAGAGAGTCCGAAACCAAAATGTTGCTATTTTGGAATCAAAACACATAAATAGGTGTAAAAAAAAAAAAGTAACAAAAATATATATAGCGCCAGAAATAGTGGCGCTATATATAAACGGTAACTGGACCGTTTATGTATAGCGCCACTATTTCTGGCGTTATACACTGTCAGAGTGATATAGCGCCACTATTTCTGGCGTTATACACTGACAGTGATATAGCGCCAGAAATAGTGGCGTTATATCCCTCCCTAAAAAACCCTCCATCTTCTTCTTCCCCCGTCTTCTTCCTCCATTATTCTAATCCCCCTTCCTAAAATTGGTCCCCCCTCTGTCCGCCACTAAAAAAAAAACAAAAAATTTTGGGTCCCCCCGGCACATAAAACTTGAAGAACGTAGGTCCCACACTCGAGTAGAGCTTCTTGTTATTGTTGATTCACGCTTTCGGAGTCAAATTTTCTATCTATTTGCTTTTCGAAAATTCTAAATCGAGGTATTTCGATTTATTTTAAGTTGAAACTTTTATAATAATGCATATTATTTGATTTGTATGTGTTCTATTTCGGTTGGTGGTTTTATTTTCGAAATTAGCATCTTAAATTTATCCGGATTTAATTTTACTGTTTTATATAAAAATATAAATTTGTCTGCTAATATTCTCATTTATATATATGTGCTTTCATGCCGTTTTGTGTTTTATTTGCAATTAAATTTATTTGTTATTTATGTTTAGTTTAGATTATTTTTTAGCGTAGTAAAATCTAGACCTTTTTAGCGTAGTAAAACGTAGACCCTTTTAGCGTAGTAAAATTTAGAGCCTTGTAGCGTAGTAATGTGTAGTATTTTAGCTTAGAATTCCTTTTGTTTTAGTATCTNATGTATTTTTTATAATTGAAATTCGTATTTTTTAATAACTTAATTGTATAAATTACTTACATATGGGTTCTGGGCTCCATATTTTGAGGATCGAAATACCAGTAATAGATACTAAAACAAAAGGAATTCTAAGCTAAAATACTACACATTACTACGCTACAAGGCTCTAAATTTTACTACGCTAAAAGGGTCTACGTTTTACTACGCTAAAAAGGTCTAGATTTTACTACGCTAAAAAATAATCTAAACTAAACATAAATAACAAATAAATTTAATTGCAAATAAAACACAAAACGGCATGAAAGCACATATATATAAATGAGAATATTAGCAGACAAATTTATTTGACAAATATATATTTTTATATAAAACAGTAAAATTAAATTCGGATAAATTTAAGATGCTAATTTCGAAAATAAAACCACCAACCGAAATAGAACACATACAAATCAAATAATATGCATTATTATAAAAGTTTCAACTTAAAATAAATCGAAATACCTCGATTTAGAATTTTCGGAAAGCAAATAGATAGAAAATTTGACTCCGAAAGCGTGAATCAACGATAACAAGAAGCTCTACTCGAGTGTGGGACCTACGTTCTTCAAGTTTTATGTGCCGGGGGGACCCAAAATTTTTTGTTTTTTTTTTTAGTGGCGGACAGAGGGGGGACCAATTTTAGGAAGGGGGATTAGAATAATGGTGAAGAAGAAGACGGTGGAAGAAGATGGAGGGTTTTTTGGTGAGGGATATAACGCCAGGTTTTCTGGCGCTATATCACTGTGTCAGTGTATAACGCCAGAAAACCTGGCGCTATATCACTCTGACAGTGTATAACGCCAGAAATAGTGGCGCTATACATAAACGCCAGTTAGCCGTTTATATATAGCGCCACTATTTCTGGCGCTATATATATTTTTGTTACCTTTTTTTTTACACCTATTTATGTGTTTTGATTCTAAAATAGCAACATTTTGGTTTCGGACTCATGCAAAAGATATATAAAAGGGTCCACACAGAGGCAAAAAGCTTCTCCAAAACTTTCTCTTCATAGTTCACTTTCACTCCCTCACATTAAAATGCATCTTATCTTCATACCAGTAATAAAACCATAGTAAATAAAAGCCAAAACAGAAAGAAAAAAAAAGCCATCTTTCTCTCTCTCTCTCTATGGACTTCAATCTGAAGCAATGGAGAAACCAGCAACATGAGTCAGAAGAACAAGAAACACCAACTTCTTCTGCAAAAATACCAAGACTTCACCTTGACTTCGACTCTGCTTCTGATTCTGCTCTTCCATTGTTTGTATCTGAACCAACTACTAAATTGTCAGATTCAACAACCACTACTCCTACCAAATTTCCCAGTAAGAATAAAGTTTATGTTTTTTTCTTGCTTACAAGTTCAGTTTTATTGTTAGGTAGTATTACATGTGAAAAATATTTCGTTATTTTTTGCTTTTGTTGGAATAGGGATGGGGAGTAGTTACTTCAGTCTGGGCCAGTGGCAGGAGCTTGAACTGCAGGCTTTGATATATAGACATTTTATAGCGGGTGCACCTGTTCCTCCTGAACTTCTACATCTCGTTAAGAAAAGCATTATCACCTCATATTACTCCTCTCATCCCATGCAACAGTATCCTCATTACCAGCAAGCTTGTAAGTTAATTGCTTTATATTTTGCAGTTTAATTTATTTCAAGTGTGATACTATATATAATCCTGTCTTCTCTTTATTTTGTGTGTGTGTTTGTGGTGACTTCTTTGCTATTTTCAATGTAAATGCTTCTCTAAATTTCTGTTCTTGATGTATGTCTCTCTTAGTCCTTTGCTAATATCTTCAATACCTTATTACTTTGACTTATAAACACAATATAAAAACCTTTACCCAAACATAAAATTCTTTTCACTTAAAAAAACAAAACCAAATCCAAATGACTCAGTGTTAATGCCTTCCTGTGGTTGATAGTACATTATTCTTAATGTATCCAGGTATAAGCTTATAGGTTAATGAGCTCAACCGATGTGTATTACTGCATTCCAAGAATATTTCTGGCATATTTTTGTTGTAAATGATGTTTTCATTCTGAGTTTAACTTCTTTAATTTGATAGGGCAAAAGTACTTTAGACTATTTCACCTATACCATGCTTTGTGCACCATGGTGGCCTTTAATATAACTGGAGTATATTTAATTGTCCATAAAAAGTAAGTCTGGATTACCTGCTACTATTGATAAAATCATTTGATTTATAATCTACAAAGAAATGGAGTGACTAATGAACAATTTGTTTGAAGTGATGCAATCGGGTTACTGGGGAAGAGCAGCAATGGATCCAGAACCAGGGAGGTGTCGTAGAACTGACGGGAAGAAATGGAGGTGTTCAAGGGATGTAGTGGCTGGCCAGAAATACTGCGAGCGTCACGTTCATCGTGGCCGCAGCCGTTCAAGAAAGCCTGTGGAAATTCCCACACCTGCCATTAATGGTGGTAAACTCAACACTAGTACTACTGTTTCTCATCAAAACTTGGCAAAAATGGCTGGCCATTCTGCTGCTGCTGCTACTCATTTTTCTCTATCTGGACCTTCATCTTCCATTGATACTCTTCATCTCAATCAAAGGTACATATCTTTTGTTCATTATTTCTGCAGTTTATTAGGGCTTTTTTGTTACTCATTCTGCTTCAAGTTTATCTGTCGCTTAAGATCTTGCCACATCAATTAAGAAAATCATTTGATTGTATTAATTAATGACTATATGGCTTCTTGAAATAGAATGGTAGAATTTGAAAAAATACTCTTATGTTTTCTAAAGTTGAAAAATATTATTATTGTTTTTGTTGTTGCCAAGTAAATGTGAATGGAGGGAGTAGTTTAAATCTAGAGATATATACACTCATTTATGTGCAAGTTTCTGAAATAATTGTTCTTCATATTCATTGTTTTTTTTCTTTTGGGTACTAGCTAACTCATTTTCTCAGTGCAAAGTGTTACTTTGTGCAGACTCTCTTTACTGTTTTTTTTGCAAAAGAGAGATGACAAGAAGTTCAATTATGCATTAAAGCATTGAACTTTACTTTTTTCTTAAAAGGACCAATAAATATCCTCCATTATTCCCTTCTTCCCCATCCTCTCTTATTTTCCTACCACCTCCAAAGAGACATCTTTGTATATAACTGTTAAGTGTTACTTGTCTCCCAACAGGGAGAAAATCTATGTTAAACCTTGATCAAATAATTCCATTTTCTCTAAGTTCCTTTATCCTATTTTTTTTTTTCCTTTTTGCCTTATTGATTGGCAGGGTCCACTTATTGAATTATTCTTGGATTTTTAGAATCTGTTTAAGATTGTTTTGGCCCACTTTCAATTTTCTTTCTAGGTACCCCACAGGGTGCTGCTTTTTTGTTTGTGGGTAATAAGATTTCAGCCTATACAGTTGTTATGTTTATTGGGAAAATTACATATTATAGACGCTCTCAAAATAGTAACCGAAAAATGTATATTTATTATATATATATATATATATATATATATATATATATATATATATATATATATATATTTCTGTATGTTATATACAAAAAATATTCAAATTTTATACATTTTTGCTGCTACCGGAGGTAAATAGTTTCTGTCGCGGACTAAAAGTGATCTGTGCCCATGTTCTTTGTGCATTAAAAAGGTTCCCCTATGTATTTTACAGCTTTTTACTTCAATTTGTCCCATGCTTGATTTGGGCTGGGCTGTCATGATGTTTATTTGTAGGCCAACAGAGTCCAAAAAGGGTCCACTAGAAGCCCAAAAAGATATATCTGCTGATGGCAAATCCAGTGGCCAAATCCTCCGGCAATTTTTTGATGATTGGCCTAGCCAACTTCAAGAAGGTGACAATGTTGGAAGTAACTCAAGATCAGTAGTTTCTGCTACCAGCCTTTCCATTTCAATGCCCGGAAACCCCTCGTCCGACTTCTCGTTGAAGCTCTCAACCGGTGGAGATGGCTATAACTCTGATGCTCAAGTAGGTAACGTTCAACGGTCTACATGGCGAACCTCAATGGGTGGTGGGCCACTAGCCGAGGCCTTAAGGTCATCGACGACTAACTCCTCCCCGACCAGCGTTTTGTATGAGTTGTCACGAGGTAGCACGTCGGAGGCCAGCTATATTAGCACTTGATATTCAAAGTGTCTTGTTGATTTTTAGTGACAAAGGTGTTTCTTGGAAACTTTGTTGTTTTCTTCTTTTCCTTGATCATGGTGTTGTTTATTATTTTTTTTTTTTTTGCATTTGAGGCTTCACTAACTATCAGCTGTAAAAATGTGCATGGAATGTGGTGTGTATTAGTTTGAGTTTGGTGTGATATGAATATTTTGTTGACCAAAGTTATACATTTAGCTTTTGGTTAACTTTACCGTCAATTTGATGTTTTTGGAACTGTACTAGTGAACGATACAATTCCTTTAACAATTAGGTCCTGCTCGAACCCGCCTCATGGCCGGAGCATAGGGAGAGCGCTAACTACGGGTTCGACGATCTCTGTAACTTTTGCAAACCCAGTATTTATATTAGAAAATTCATAAAATATGTATAAATAACCCAGTAGCTAAGATGACTTATGGATTCGGTAACAAATACAGAACCCATAAATTTCTAATTCTAGCTCCGCCTTTGCTCATGCCCAAATTAATGGACAATTATAGCTTCTTTTACCCTCCCGTTATCTTATTTTGTATTCATTTTTTCCATTATTTTGAGGAACGAATTCAGCCACTTGGTGATTATATCATGTCAATTAAGTTTATTTGAATAGTCACATAATTTTGTTTGAATAGTCACAAATTAAAATTATACTTTTTGATATTATGTGCAATAGTTTGACTCAGTTTGAAAAAGGGTGAATTTCTTAAAAACCCCCCTAAACTATTACTTTATTATCAGTTACCTTATTAAACTATCCGGTGTCACCAAATTCCCCTTAACTATATACAACTATATATTAAAAAACCATTGTCAATTTTTTAGTGGTGAGTGTGATACACCCTTCTATTTACCTAGTGTAATATGATATATCAATTTAATTACGAATTTTAAATAATAATAAAAATAATTAAAAGGGTAAATATTTGGGAGATTAAAAAAATCAAAGGAAGAGGATGAAGGGATAAATACGTGGTCATTTGTAAAAAAAGTAAATTCTCTTCTATCTCCTCCGATAATGGCTACACCATGTCTCAATCATGATTTTTACCATTAAACTTTGATTAAACATTGGATTTTTCCCAATAACCTTCGTCTTCACTGGGATTATAGTTTAATATGAGATCTGGGGAAAAAAATTAGGGTTTGGTTGAAAGAAGAAGAAAGATAATTTTTGAAGAAACAAGAAGAAAAAAATTTCATATGAAATCCATAAGAATAAAGGAAGAAAGAAAGATAAAAATAATGAAGAAGAAGGCTAGAATACAAAGAAAATAGAGGGAAAATACAAAAATTAAATTTTATAAAGTGGGTAATAGTAATTAACAATTAGAAATGCCCAACTGGGGTCATTTTAATATATAATTTCATCTCTCACGCGTCTTTTGGCAAGTTACCTTACTTATTTTATTAAAAAATCGACGAGGTTTTTTTTAATATACAGGGGATATAGTTAAGGGGGATTTTGGGAACACCAAATAGTTTAAGTTTGTAACTAACAAAAACATGATAGTTTAAGGGGGTCTCAGGGTATTCACTCTTTGAAAAAATAAAGACTTTTGATATATGCCACGAAAATACTCCAATGTATTTCTCTGTTTCATATAGAATGAATACACTTTCAAAACTTCTCTTTAATTACTTGATCTGGTGCTGCTAATCTCTTGCTCGTCTAGACAATAATCTACAGAATACAAATATCTAAGCCAACTAACTCATACGGTTCATGCATACATGCTTGTTTAGCATTGGTATGGCCAAGAATATCTTCCCAAAAAGATTATTTCTTAATGGAATCATTCTCCGGAGATAAGTTACATTAAATATTTTGCAAAAAATTTCTCAAAAGAAAGAAGATTTTCAACCAAAAGTGGGAAAACTACATTAAATCATTTGAAATATTTTCTCCATATCACATGATTCAGCTGGTATTTAGACATATTTGTATAGGTCCGAATTTGGTAACCACGGTAACGGATAAGCAAGACAAAGGATGGGGTCGACCACGACACATCAACTGACGGTCGTCCTCATGAAGGCCGACGCTAGAAGCGGGCAACTGAGATAGGATAGTAACGGTAACTTAAATTAAGAAATAGGCAGGAAGAACATTCTTTGGATATTCTTTATATTGTACTTTTTAGGGTTTTTTTGGGGAATGTCCCTTATAAATAGGAAGAGAAAGATAACAAAAGGGGATCTGCCTTTCTGAACAAAGGAGAACACATTGTAAAAGCTGAAGGAGGAATATACGAAAAGTTGTCTTGCTCATACATTTAAGCACATGTTGTTCAACCTTTATCCATAAATCTCAAGATCCCAGATATATATTTTGGATCTCTCGTATCACCACGTGACCCTCAAAGTGATGGAATATCCTAATCAAACAATCATTGGGTGAAAGTTCTTTTTTCCATTACGTTATTTGTCATTGCATACATTTATTGCTCATTTATACTATCATCAATCATAGAAAATTAAGTCTATTACTTAATGCTCCAAAGCCCCACGCATCACACTGAAATGTCTTTTCATTAGATCTAGAATTTATTAAGTTCAACTAAGATTCATCCTTCTAATTTATCATTAATTGGTTTAGCATTTAAATTGCTCAAACAATTTGGCGCCGTCTGTGGAGAGTTGTTCAGTTGAAACTATAGTTCTTCCTAGGTCAAAAAGAAAAGAGAAAGACAACCATCTTTACTTTGTTTGCACATACTAACAATGGCAGGAAAAGGAGATGCAAGACTGAAAGCAATAGCAGGCGTCACTACCAACCTTCTAAATACCATCAACGAAGATGGTAGAGGAGACAACGAGAACGCAACACCGAATGCCACGCCCAGGCGGAGTTCTTCACCTCCCCCTCACGAAAGCATAATAGTTTCGCACGAAAGGGGAGCCTCCACGTCCGCAGTTGAAGAAGCACCACCAGCACAGAAAAAATTACTGGAAGAGTGGCTGACAAACACTCTAAACAATATACTTGACAGACCCGTTCAAAGGGAGAACAGAAACACCGCGCAAGCAGATACCACAACAACCCTTGGCGAGCAGCCCGCCCCTCTAACAGGTAACACTAACACCACTGTTGATGCAGGTAACGATG
This sequence comes from Nicotiana attenuata, assembly GCF_001879085.1. Taxonomy (NCBI): domain Eukaryota; kingdom Viridiplantae; phylum Streptophyta; class Magnoliopsida; order Solanales; family Solanaceae; genus Nicotiana; species Nicotiana attenuata. The sequence continues at coordinate 9,874,762 of NC_031993.1, forward strand.
CACTTACAGCCGTCCTAAAGAAAATGGAAGAAATGGAAAACGAAAACAAGGAGCTCCGCGACCAGATGAGGGAGCATCAAGAAAGGGTTGATAAAATACCAGGCGCCCCAAAATTACTGCAAAAACGAGATGTTGGTCGATTCGTCGAACAACCGCACAACGAGGAAGCGACTCCACATGCCATTCCCAAAACCTTCAAGATGCCATCGTACCTGAAGATATACGATGGCACTACAGACCCCGAAGATCACATCGTCCATTATGTCACAGCGGTGAAGGGCAAAGATCTTTTGAAGGAGCAAGTACTATCAGTGTTATTAAAGAAGTTTGGCGAAACCTTAACAGGCGGGGGGGGGGGGGAGCCCTAACCTGGTATTCACAACTGCCGGCGCGATCGATAGCGACGTTCGAGGAAATGGCCGACAAGTTTGTCACCGCCCATGCAGGGGCTAAGAAGGCAGAAGCCAGGATGAACGACATATTCGCCGTTAGGCAATCGCCCAGCGAGGGACTCAGGGACTTCCTCGCCCAGTTTAATAGGGTGAGAATGAGCCTACCAAATGTATCAGAAGGGATGGCTATAGCGGCTTTCTAGATAACGGGTCGAGGGCAACCAGAAAACTATTAAGCAGGCTCATGAAATACCCTCCCACCACTTGGGAAGAAATTCACAATGCCTATTGCGCCGAGGTAAGAGCCGACGAGGACGACCTTAATGGTCCGACCCAACAGCTGACATCAGTTCAAATAGAGCCGAGGAAAGATCGTCGTAACGACGGTCGAAGAGATCAACCAGGTCCCCGTATCAACCGAGAAAGACATCAGCCCTACGTCAGAACAGTCGTCCCACCGTCTCCCCGACATGCAGAAGGGCTGCCCAGGCCACACACTGGGACTCAGAAAAACGAAAGAGGTATGCCTCCACTCTTATCCGCTCACAATTTTTGTGTTTCCCCTTCATAAATAGTGTACGCACTAGAGAAGCTCGACACTAAGGTGAAATGGCAATAGAAGATGAAGTCCGACCTCAGCACGAGAAAATCGAATGTCCTCTATGAATTTCACCAGGAGCGGGGTCATAAAAATGAGGATTGCGTAGCTCTACGGCAAGAGGTAGTAAAAATGTTGAACCAAGGGCACCTGAGGGAACTAATGAGCGACCGGGGATGGGCCAACTTTGGTCGCGGACGTGAACAGCACCAGGGACCTCCAAAGCCACCCTCCCCCACTCGTACAATCCAAATGATCGTCAGCGGAGGTGACGAGGCAGTGATCAACCATGTGAAATTCACCACTACACACAAACTCAAGCGGTCGATCACTCACGAACGGTGTGATGACCTCGAAGACAGTATCATCTTCGACAAGTCGGATACCGACGGTTTGACTTTCCCTCATTTTGATGCTCTTGTTATTACTTTACGTATTTCAGATATCGATGTGAAAAGAATAATGGTAGATGATGGAAGCGGCGCGTGTATTATCCACCCTCGGGTCCTCATATAGAGGAGACTCGAGAACAAGATAGTACCGCGTTGCATAACACTAACGACTTTTAGTAATGCAGCTGAGCGAACTTCTGGAGAAATAATACCCGTTCTAGCCGGGGGAGTCACCCTCGAAACAACGTTTCATATCATGGACAAAGATATAGCTACAACGCTATCATAGGAGGGCCATGGATACACGCCATGAGTCTGTCAAGACTATATCTAGTAATCAAGTTCCCTACCCCATGGGGAATATTCAGCATCCCAGGCGAACAACGCACTGCTCAAGAATGCTATCGCATCGCCCAGGATTGCACGTACACCCAACAACTAAAGGGAGCAAACGCGGAAGCATAGCAATTAACAATGTCAGAAACTAAATCCGACGTACAGATAGACGTCATCAAGGATCCCGACATCATGGAAGCCGCTGAGTCGATGATAGGAGATCTCGTCCCGTACTGTGACATCCCGAGGAGGGTCCCTTGTTGACAAAGTCTGAGTACGACCTCCACGGTCGGCCTCGGACAAAGTAAATTGCATCCCTGCCGATGCAATAGCCTGGCGAAATGCTGGGACTGGAGCCTTCTTTCTGGAAGTCCGTCGACCTGTCACCACATAGAGGTCGTATCAATAAGCGATAACAGACAGCCGAAAGTCGGAGCAAAAGTAACTTACCAGATGAAACCTTTGGTCCAAAGCGTTTGAAGAAAACGGCCTAATCTCGGATCCCCACCATGCAAGGTAGCACGTGAGCTACCCAATCCTCAATGGCGATGACGCGAAAGGGTGCACACCTCTCAGCTGTACTTAAAAATCGCAGATGAATAAAAGGCAGAAAGAACGAAAGCAGATAAGAAGCGTACGTCATCGACACCTACGCTGATGATTCCACTGCTCTGGAAATCTAGCAGGGTCCGACACCAAGTGCTCCGTTTTGATAAATAAATACTTGTGCCAAAACTTCCGGCTCGCCCTGTCATCCGTTCCAACCACCAGCCCCCTGGTCCCGCGATGTCGTAGATGGATCATGGTACCTCTATGAAAGCTTGGGGAAAACAAATGTATAAGGTGGTGGATGTCAACCTCACACCCAGCCAACTCTGCGCACATCGTCAGTATCAAGAAAATTTTATACAAATACGGAGACAGCTGTGCTGGGCAGACTTCGTAAAATCGACAGAACTCCTCCGCTAGCGGGAGAAGAGGGAGAGTATGACCAATCACGAAAGGATACACGTAAAAAGCACAATATCCAAGTCTGTGGACCTCTACAATGTCCCCCCCCCCCCCACCTGGAACCATCTCGATGTGAGAAGGAATACGGTATGTAGGCCGGAGTTCATCTATATGAGATGGCTCGGTTTTCGAGATCACCGGAACAGGGGAAGGAGCAAGCTTCTTATGGAAGTCGTTTCTGGATAAAGGGTTTCTGGGGAGTGTCTCTTCCACGGTAGGAATACTATCACCCTCCTCAGTCGCGATATCCTCGCCACCGGAAGGGGGAGCCACTGACAACGGAGTGGCGTCGGAAACGTCGTCATGTGCGCGAAGGGTTCGAGACATCTCGATAACAGAAAATGTGCTAGTAAACCTAAAGGGAGAGACGATAACTAAACATGAGGATGAGAAACAGAATTGCAGAAACGGAGCTAAGAACTGATAAAGATGATCAAAGGAGAATAATGTGCATACAAGGAAGGAAATGGCAAAAATTTCTGGAAAAAAACAAAAATCCTGACCTATTTATAGGGCTGGGTGGCGCGAGAATCGAAGCAAAAGATTGTCAACGGCGCTAAAACCGAAGCGACGAGCACACAGACGTTGTCTCGGGAAGATGCATAATGATGACGCACGTGGCAATGACGTCACATCTTTACAACCATACCATTCAGGATTCCGCATGTTGTGTCGTCCTCTCGATCTTAGTCAACCCGGCGCAATCTAATAGCCAAATTCTCCCATGACGGGAACGCATGATGTCCGCTTATCCAGGACGTGCGGGGCCACGACCTCAACAGATAGAGGGACTTACTGTATAGGTCTGAATTTGGTAGCCACGGTAACGGATAAGCAAGGCATAGGACGGGGTCGACCACAACACAACGACTGACAGTCGTCCTCATGAAGGCCGACGCTAGAAGCGACCAACTGAGATAGGATAGTAACGGTAACTTAAATTAAGAAATAGGCAAGAAGAATATTCCTTTGGATATACTTTATGTTGTACTTTTTAGGATTTTTTGGGGGAATGTCCCTTATTAATAGGAAGAGAAAGAGAACAAAAGGGGATCTGCCTTTCTGAACAAAGGAGAACACATTGTAAAAGCTGAAGGAGGAATATACGAAAAGTTGTCTTACTCATACGTTTAAGCACATGTTGTTCAACCTTTATCCATAAATCTCAAGATCCCAGATATATATTTTGGATCTCTCGTATCACCACATGACCCTCAAAGTGAAGGAATATCCTAATCAAACAATCATTGGGTAAAAGTTCTTTTTTTCCATTACGATCTTTGTCATCGCATACATTCGTCGCTCATTTATCCTATCATCAATCATAGAAAATTAAGTAAATTAAGTCTATTACTTAATGCTCCAAAGCCCCACGCATCACACTGAAACGTCTTTTCATTAGATCTAGAATTTATTAAGTTCAACTAAGATTCATCTGTCTAATTTATCATTAATTGGTTTAACATTTAAATTGCTTAAACAATTTGGCGCCGTCTGTGGAGAATTTTTTAGTTGAAACTATAGTTCTTCCTAGGTCAAAAAGAAAAAAAGAAAGACAACCATCTTTCCTTCGTTTACACATACTAACAATGGCAGGAAAAGGAGATGCAAGACTGAAAGCAATAGCAGGCGTCACCACCAACCTTCTAAATACCATTAACGAAGATGGTAGAGGAGACAATGAGAATGAAACACTGAACGCCACGCCCAGGCGGAGTGCTTCACCTCCCCCTCACGAAAGCGTAACAGTTTCGCGCGAGAGGGGAGCCTCTACGTCCGCAGTTGAAGAAGCACCACCAGCAGTGAAAAAATTACTGGAAGAGTGGCTGAAAAACACTCTAAACAATATACTTGACAGACCCGTTCAAAGGGAGAACAGAAACACCGCGCAAGCAGATACCGCAACTACCCCTGGCGAGCAGCCCGCCCATCTAACAGGTAACACTAACACCACTGTTGATGCAGGTACCGATGCACTTGCAGCCGTCCTACAGAAAATGGAAGTAATGGAAAATGAAAACAAGACGCTCCGCGATGTGAGCACGTGATTTTTGCCCTATACGAATTACTCCCATAAATTCAAAACAAAATAATTTCTTTTAGTGTTTGCAATTTCGTGGATTTTTGTGGCATTTTTTGTTAATTGTTTGTATTTTGTCTGTACATTTTAATTAAGGGAAAAAGGTCGAAATTGTCCCTCTACTATTGTTTATTGGTTGCTTGTGCCACCCGTTATACTTTTGGGCCATTTTTGTCCCTACCGTTAACGAACTTTGAATAAATACCCCTAACCCTAACGTCTGTACACTGTGGCAGCTGACCACATGAATTTTATCCAAATCAGCTGCCATGTCAGCTTCTACATCAGCGGGCCCACCAATATAAAACCCCACAACACCCATTTACTATACTTCGACTCTTACCAACAATTAGGGTTCAGACGGCCCCATGAAGGAAAATTGGGACATTGAAGAACCCCAATAATAATTTGGGAAGAACAGAAGTAGCACAATCCATTTACTGCAGGAGGAAGACACAGTGGTTCAGTTTGCCACTGTCCATAGAGGGCGAAAGTTCCTCCACAATCCTCCTCGCCATAATCATCATCCTTAACATCCCGTTCTTTGTTCTGCTTTCCAGAATGCTTCAGAACCTGACCGTAAAAGCAAAGCAGATTAAGGTACTTGCAGAGTTGTGGACAATCAAAAATCATATTGCAGGTGAATAAAAGATTTATGTGCAGACAAAAACCTTTGGGGTAAAGAATCTGATACTTGTTAAGCCATCTTTCAATTATGTATAAGCGATGGTTTCTGTAAGCCTAGAAGCAAATTAGTTCAAAACAAATCTATCAGTGCAACGTAGTCAAATTTTAGTGAATATTTGTGTTTGTTATACCTGTTGATTTGTTGGAAGAGGTTCAGTCAGTGCCCTAGTTTCCAACTCCATATCTTCGAGAGAGCTCCTGGTTGCTGTAAAAGAATTCCTTCTTGAGAATTCTACACAATTTTTCTCGCTATGTTCATGCATATCCAGCATACCTGTTGATTGTGCTAATTCTGAGCCCTATTGTTGGTAAGAGACGGATAGTAAATGGGTGTTGTGGGGTTTTAAATTGGTGGGCCCGCTGATGTGGAAGCTGACATGGCAGCTGACTTGGATAAAATTCATGTGGTCAGCTGCCACTGTGTATAGACGTTAGGGTTAGGGGTATTTATTTAAAGTTCATTAATGGTAGGGACAAGAATGGCCCAAAAGTATAACGGGTGGCACAAGCAACCAATAAATAATAGTAGAGGGGCAATTTTGACCTTTTTCCCTTTAATTAATGAAAAACACACAAAAATATATGTACATTTGAATTTAGGGCCCTATTTTATATTTTTTTAGGATAATTAGTTAATTAATTGTGGCATAATATGAAAGAAAATAACAAAAATAGTTTATTTTGCATTTTTGACTTTTTAATTGTCGAATTTATTATAGTTTTCTTTTTAATTTAGGACTTGATTAATTTTGAGAAAGCAATTAGTTTAGTGTTGGAATTAAATCAGGTCTTCTTTTTATTTTAATTTGTATCTAACAAAATCTGAAAAAAGAAGAAAAAAAGAAAGAATTGAAAAATAGGAATTGAAAAGAGGTGAAGATAAAAGAGAAAAGAGCAAATTTGGGCTGTCTGGATAATTTCTCCAGGCCCAAATCTTTACCCCTTAAACCGCCCAGATGTTTGGCCCAAACCCACCCCTGAACCGGTCGAGCCCCTCCTTCTTATCAAAATGACCT
>NC_031993.1:9881547-9997833 GCF_001879085.1 Nicotiana attenuata
ATTGGGAGAGTCCTATACTAGTTTGTTCCACAGGTTGAGACAATTGGATATGTTGAGGCCGATTGAGGCAAAGTTGCCAAATCCTCCCCCGAGAAATCTTGATTATTCTGTAAGCTGTGAATATTGTTCTGGTGCTCCGGGTCATGACACGGAGAAATGCTGGCATTTGAAAAACGCTATTCAAGAGCTTATTGATACCAATCGGATTGAAGTCCAAGCTCCGGAGGCACCTAATATCAACCAGAACCCATTGCCGGCCCATCATGAGACAAATATGATCGAGATAGTGCATAAGGGAGGGGAGCCTAAGAAGCCTTCACAGACCATCATGATGATTCGGTCCAGTGAGGTCAGGCCGGTTGAAAAGTCAACAAGGGAGAAATCAGTGATCAGGTTGAGCGGGACAAATAGTGAACCATCTGCGGTAGTCAAGAAGGGGTCCTCAAGTGAGGTTGCAACGAAACAAGAAAGGGCAAAAGTGGTTGTGCCAGGAGTGGCGAACAAGCCTGTCGTGATTGTGGAGGGTGCCCACACAGATTCCGTCATTATCACGCTAGGCGCCAGGAAGCGCCCAGTAACAACAGTTCCTAGTTCTGTGGTTGATCTTGATAAAGAGTTGATTGAAAGGGTCGAGAAGTTGTTTGACGATGTGAACATGGTGGAAGTTGGAGAGGGTTCTAGCAAGGCGGATATGCAATTTGTCGGGCCAAGTGCAAAGATTAACAATTGGGAAGCTACTCCTCTCCTTACCCGGAAGGAGTTTTGGTAGTTTGCTTTGATTTTCTTTCAGTTTATCAGGATTATTCCTGGGTTGTAAGTCAGATTCTACGTTCCATCCGTTTGGATGTATAAACCTTGTTATCTTTTGATTTTCAATGAAATGCAATTTCCCTTTTTCATCATTCCTGATAGTTTCATTTTTATTTTTCTTTTCTTCCTTGTACAGTTCTTTTTATGTTGGTTTCAATGACATGACATGCATGAAGAATCTTCGGCCCAGTTTTAAAAGCCAAGCTAATTCTGAAAAGTTGAAATCCCATCCCTTCGGATTGTCGCTGAAGTCGAAATTGATGATGATGAGTGGGTCAGAACCCGCCTGAGCAATTGAGTTTGATCGATGAGAAAAGATTGGCAGCAGTGTGTCATGGCCAATGTATCAACAGAGAATGGCAAGAGAATATAATAAGAAGGTGCGTCCACGGAAGTTCGAAGTGGGTCAGCAAGGGTTGAGACGTATCCTTCCACATCAGGCTGAGGCCAAAGGCAAGTTCGCCCCAAACTGGCAAGGGCCGTTCATCGTAACTAGAGTGTTGTCAAATGGCGTTTTGTACTTGACAGACATAGAAGGCAAGTGTGTAGAAATGGCCATCAATTCCGATACGGTCAAGAGATACTATGTGTGATTTTTTTTGGTTAAATTGCATTTGTTTTTACTTGGCATATTTTGAAGATTGGAACGACGAAGGCATTTTGTTCTGCTATCTAAACACTTTATCCTTTGTTACCCCTTTGAGCCTTATTTATTTTCTTTCATACCCCTCTTTTGGAATCAATTGCGAAATTCAGCAAAGCAGTAAAGGGAAAAGAGAGAAAAGAAAAGAATGAAAAGAGAAAAAAAAAGAAGAAAAGGAAAGGAGAAAAAGAAAAAAAAAGAGAAAAAAAACCAACAAAACAACAAAAAGAAAAGGAAAGAAAAAGAGAGAAAGAGAAGAAAGAGAGAAGAGAAAATCACAACAACAAAGCAATTTCTATGTCATGAACCACGTTCGACCTGATTCCTTTTAAGGATACGTAGGCAGCCTCACGGTTCGGTCCCATCAAAATAAGATCCAAAAGTCCCCAAGAAAAGAAACTGGGGCAGAAGTTGCGGTTGTTGTAAGAAATCTGATTCCGAAAGTTGTAACTTTAAACCCATTTGAATTGTTTTGAGCCTTTAATACCCTTTCTTTCTAACCCTATCCAAAAGCCCACATTACGGTCTAAAGAAAGACCTTTTGATCAGTCTTCAAGAAATGCTAAGTCGAGCAAGAAGAGGTGATTCATATCTGGGGCAACACTCCGGTCCAAGCAGGAGAAGTAATGAAAAATGAGAGAGTCTTATTGGTGAAAACCCTTACGGGCACCGTAAGGCAACGGGAGCTGAGAGAAAGAAAAACAAAGAGAGTCTTATTGGTGAAAACCCTCACGGGCACCTTGAGGCGACGGTGAGTTGAGAGAGAGAACAAATGAGAGAGGTCTGTAGGTGAAAACTTTCAGGGCACCGCAGGATGAACAAGGTTAAGGTTTGGGTGAAGAAATCAGGTTATGAAATTTTGGGGCAACAAAGTACGACAATTGAAAGTTGATTGGTTGGACAGATTGGGCCGATTAATCCAAAATGCATGTCATGATCAATGGTACCAGCTTGTTCCACTCAGATAAGCCTCTTTTCCTTTTAGCAAGTCGTCCATGTTTTGGATTTTCTTTATCCTTAACTCTCAAGGTCATTGCATTTCATTTCTTTCGGGGTTTTGTTTCTCTAAGATGTTCCAATGTCAGTCTTGTTCAAAGCAAATAAGAAAGAATTTCGAAGCTCACTACCAACTTCTAAAATTGCAAAGCACAGTGTGGCCAGAACATACCAAAGATAGCATGATGTAAAGTGGGATATAAGGAGTCACCGGAAGTTTCATCGGTGGAATTACTTGGTAATTTCATGGGAGATGCAAAGGTTCAGAGAAAAGGGGTCAGAGAGGTAAAACAACGGTTTGGGTATAGAACACTCGGGTCATCCAATGTCATGGGGTTTGAAAGTCAGTCAGAAAGTCAAGCGGTTCAGGGCCAGTCCGGGGAAGCAGGTCAAAACAAAACACGGCAGCGGAAAGACCTTCAGCAAGAATGCCATCAACTAACCACCATTTTAAACTGACAAGATTTTCCTTTGATTGAAACAGGGGCAGAAAATTTTGTTTGTTTCGGAGAAACCCTTCGTAAGGAAAGGCAAACACCAAACAGGTATGACTGTAAACTTTCAGGACCCTCCTGGAAAATGGGACCTAGTTTAAAAATCGAAACAGTCATAAGTAGCAAATCTAGCATAAATGTACCCCAAGGAATATAAGTTGGTTTCAAAATTTGCATGTTTGAGATAGGATTCAATTAGGAGTTTTCAGGACCCTCCTAGAAAATGGGACTTAGTTTAAAAATCAAAACAATCGTGAGTAGCAAGATCTAGCATAAATGTACCCCAAAAGAATATAAGTTGGTCTCAAAATTTTCATTCTGGAGATATAATTCAGTTAGGAGTTGTCAGGACCCTCCTGGAAAATGGGACTTAGTTTAAATTTCAAAACAGCCATGAGTAGCATAGTTTAGCATAAATATACCCCAAAGGAATATAAGTCGGCTTCAAAGTTTGCACGTTTAAGATAGGATTCAATTAGGAGTTTTCAGGACCCTCCTGGAAAATGGGACCTAGTTTAAAATTCAAAACAATCATGAGTAGCATAATCTAGCATAAATGTACCCCAAAGGAATATAAGTTGGTTTCAAAGTCTGCATGTTTGAGATAGGGTTCAATTAGGAGTTTTCAGGACCCTCCTGAATAATGGGACCTAGCTTTAAGATTGCTGTTAGATAACAAGATGTAGCGAAAATAATACCTTTAGAAGATATAACTTAGATTTAAAATTGTTGTTTAATTAAGAATTGTCAGGACCCTCCCGGATAATGGGGAGTAGTTTAAGACCCTCTTAGATAACAAGATTTAGCGACAGTCACACCTTTAGAAGATATAACTTAGATTTATAATTGTCGTTTAATTAAGAGTTGTCAGGACCCCCTGGATAATAGGACCTAGCTTTCAAATTCTTAGTAATATTTGGTAAAATGATTCAGTTTAACACTCATCTATGTGCCCAGCTACCAAACTGGGGCAGAAAATTTTCTTTATTTTGTCTACTTTTGTTGAAATCAGGTACCCCACTTGGAGAACAGGGAGAAGCAATTCAGTTAAGCAATCAGGAGCCCGCCTGGAGAGCATGGGAATAAATTTCAAGTTCAGCAATCAGGAGCCCGCCTGGAGAGCATGGGAATCAATTTCAAGTTTAGCAGTCAGGANACTCAAATCCGATAAAATCATGAGCTACTCAGCAATTAAGGCAACCACCCAGGCCATTCAAAACGGTACTGGGGTGTACTTGGAAAGAAGAAGAAAGAGGATGTTGCGACAATTGAGTCAGGAGCTTGGTTCGGATCCAGGGGCCCATCACCTTACTATAACCAGCCTCGACCCTACTGCCAAACTTACCCCCACACTCCATATAGCCCACCACAACACGACTACCCACCGCCAGCTCCCCATTTTTCTGTCCATCACGCACAAACATACACTCAACCTCCTGCCCACGCACAATGGCGTGCGCCAGCTCCACAAAATACATACCCAACTCCACAAAATGCCTATCCACCCCAAGAGCCTACCGAAATCCCCCTGGAATAGGTTTTCGGCCCAATCAAGCCTTCAAGAATGAGAGATTCCAGAAGAAGAAGACTTTCACTCCATTGGGAGAATCATATACTAGTCTACTCCACAGGTTGAGACAATTGGGTATGTTGAATCTGTTTGAGCCTAAACTACCAAATCCTCCCCGAGAAATCTTGACCACTCGGTGAGTTGCGAATATTGTTCAGGTGCTCCGGGTCATGACACGGAGAAATGCTGGCATTTGAAAAACGCTATTCAAGAGCTTATTGATACCAATAGGATTGAAGTCCAAGCTCCGGAGGCACCTAATATTAACCATAACCCATTGCCGGCCCATCATGAGACAAATATGATCGAGATAGTGCATAAGGGAGGGGAGCCTAAGAAGCCTTCATAGACCGTCACGATGATTCGGTCTAGTGAGGTCAAGCCGGTTGAAAAGTCAACAAGGGAGAAATCAGTGATCAGGTTGAGCGGGACAAACAGTGAACCATCTGCGGTAGTCAAGAAGGGGTCCTCAAGTGAGGTTGCAACGAAACAAGAAAGGGCAAAAGTGGTTGTGCCAGGAGTGGCGAACAAGCCTATCGTGATTGTGGAGGGTACCCACACAGATTCCGTCATTATCACACCAGGAGCCAGGAAGCGCCCAGTAACAACAGTTCCTAGTTCTGTGGTTGATCTTTATAAAGAGTTGATTGAAAGGGTCGAGAAGTTGTTTGACGATGTGAACATGGTGGAAGTTGGAGAGGGTTCTAGCAAGGCGGATGTGCAATTTGTCGGGCCAAGTGCAAAGATTAACAATTGGGAAGCTACTCCTCTCCCTACCCGGAAGGAGTTTTGGTAGTTTGCTTTGATTTTCTTTCAATTTATCAGGATTATTCCAGGGTTGTAAGTCAGATTCTATGTTTCGTCCGTTTGGATGTATAAACCTTGGTATCTTTTTCAATGAAATGCAATTTCCCTTTTTCATCATTCCTGATAGTTTTATTTTTGTTTTTCTTTTCTTCCTTAGACAGTTCTTTTTATGCTGGTTTCAATGACATGACATGCATGCGGAATCTTCGGCCCAGTTTTAAAAGCCAAGCTAATTCTGAAAAGTTGAAATCCCATCCCTTCGGATTGTCACTGAAGCCGAAATTGATGATGATGAGTGGGTCAGAACCCGCCTGAGCAATTGAGTTTGATCGATGAGAAAAGATTGGCAGCAGTGTGTCATGGCCAATTGTATCAACAGAGAATGGCAAGAGCATATAATAAGAAGGTGCATCCACGGAAGTTTGAAGTGGGTCAGCAAGTGTTGAGATGTATCCTTCCACATCAGGCTGAGGCCAAAGGCAAGTTCGACCCAAACTGGCAAGGGTCGTTCGTCGTAACTAGAGTGTTGTCCAATGGTGCTTTGTATTTAACAGATATAGAAGGCAAGTGTGTAGAAATGGCTATCAATTCTGATGCGGTCAAGAGATATTATGTATGATTTCTTTGGTTAAATTGTGTTTGTTTGTACTTGGCATGTTTTGAAGATTGGAATGACAAAGGCATTTTGTTCTGCTATCTAACACTTTATCATTTGTTTTCCCTTTGAGCCTTGTTTATTTCCTTTCATACCCCTCTTTTGGAATCAGTAGCAAGATTAGAAGCACAAGTGTGAAAGACAAGTAAAGAAAAAAAGAGAGAGAAAAAGAAAAAGAAAAAAAAGAGAAAAAAAAGGGAAAAAGAAAAGAAAAAAACAACAACAAAAAGAGAAAATGAAGAAAGAAAAGAAAAGAAGAGAACGTGGAAGAAAAAGAAAGGAAAATCACAACAACAAAGCAATTTCTATGACATGAACTACGTTCGACCTGATTCCTTTTAAGGATACGTAGGCAGCCTCACGGTTCGATCCCATCAAAAATAAAAATCCAAAAGTCCCCAAGCAAGAAACTGGGGCAGAAGTTGTGGTTGTTGTAACAAATGTGATTCCGAAAGTTGTAATCTTGAACCCATTTGAATTGTTTTGAACCTTTTAATACCCTTTCTTCTAACCCTATCCAAAAGCCCACATTACGGTCCAAAGAAAGACCTTCTGATCAGTCTTCGAGAAATGCCAAGTCGAGCAAGTAGAGGTAATTTATGTCAGGGGAAACACTCCGGTCCAAGCAGAAAAAATAATGAAAATGAGAGAGTCTTATTGGTGAAAACTCTCACGAGCACCGTAAGGCGACGGGAGCTGAGAGAAATCAAAAATGAGAGAGTCTTATTGGTGAAAACCCTCACGGGCACCTTGAGGCGAAAGTGAGTTGAGAGATGAACAAATGAGAGAGGTTTGTTGGTGAAAACCTTTCAGGGCACCGCAGGATGAACAAGGTTAAGGTTTGGGTGAAGAAATCAAGATATGGAATTCCAGGGCAACAAAGTATGACAACTGAAAGTTGATTGGTTGGACAGATTGGGCCGATTAGTCCGAAATGCAAGTCATGATCAGTGGTACGAACTGTTCCACTCAGATAAGTCTCTTTTCCTTTTTCTTTTTAGCAAGTCGTCCGGTTTTGGATTTTCTTTATCCTTAACTCTTAAGGTCATTGCATTTCATTTCTTTTGGGGTTTTGTTTCTCTAAGATGTCCCAATGTCAGTCTCGCTCAAAGCGAATAAGAAAGGATTTCAAAGCTCACTACCAGCTTCCAAAATTGCAAAGCACAATGTGGCCAGAACATACCAAAGATAGCATGATGTAAAGTGGGATATAAGGAGTCACCGGAAGTTTCATCGGTGGAATGACTTGGTAATTTCATGGGAGATGCAAAGGTTCATAGAAAAGGGGTCAGAGAGGTAAAATAACGGTTTGAGTATGGAACACTCGGGTCATCGAGGGTCATGAGGTTTGAGGTTAGTCAGAAAGTCAAGCGGTCCAGGGACAGTTCAGGGGAAGCAGGTCAAAACAAAGAACGGCAGCGGAAAGGACTTCGGCAAGAATGCCATCAACTAACCACCATTTCAAACTGACAAGATTTTCCTTTGATTGAAACAGGGGCAGGAAATTTCGTTTGTTTCGAAGGACTCTCCGTAGGGGAAGAGCAAGCACCAAACAGGTTTGATCGTAAACTTTCATGACCCTCCTGGAAAATGGGACCTAGTTTAAATTTCAAAACAATCATGAGTAGCATAATTTAGCATAAATATACCTCAAAGGAATATAAGTTGGTTTCAAAGTCTGCATGTTCGAAGATAGGATTCAATTAGGAGTTTTCAGGACCCTCCTGAATAATGGGACCTAGCTTTAAGATTGCTGTTAGATAACAAGATGTAGCGAAAATAATACCTTTAGAAGATATAACTTAGATTTAAAATTATTGTTTAATTAAGAATTTTCAGGACCTTCCTGGATAATGGGACATAGTTTTATGGTCTGCTTAGATAACAAGATATAGTGGAAGTCATACCTTCAGTAGCTATAACTTAGATTAAAACTGTCTTTTAACTAGGAGTTTTCAGGACCCTCCTGGATAATGGGATGTAGTTTTAAGACCCTCTTAGATAACAAGATTTAGCGGAAGTCACACCTTTAGAAGATATAACTTGGATTTAAAATTGTTGTTTAATTAGGAATTGTCAGGACCCTCCTGGATAATGGGATGTAGTTTTAAGACCCTCTTAGATAACAAGATTTAGCGGAAGTCACACCTTTAGAAGATATAACTTGGATTTAAAATTGTTATTTAATTGAGAATTCTCAGGACCCTCCTGGATAATGGGGTGTAGTTTTAAGACCCTCTTAGGTAACAGGACTTAGCGGAAGTAATACCTGTAGAAGATATAACTTAGATTTACAATTGTCATTTAATTAAGAGTTGTCAGGACCTCCCTGGATAATAGGACCTAACTTTCAAATTCTTAGTAATAGTTGGTAGAAGAATTCAGTTTAACACTCACCTATGTGCCCAGCTACCAAACTGGGGCAGAAAATTTTCTTTGTTTTGTCTATTTTTGTTGAAATCAAGTACCCACTTGGAGAACAGGGACAAGCAGTTCAAGTTTAGCAATCAGGAGCCCGCCTGGAAAGCAGGGAATATAGTTCAAGTTCAGCAATCAGGAGCCCGCCTGGAGAGCATGGGAATACATTTCAAGTTCAGCAGTCAGGAGCCCGCCTGGAGAGCATGGGAATACATTTCAAGTTCAGCAGTCAGGAGCCCGCCTGGAGAGCATTGGGATACATTTCAAGTTTAGCAGTCAGGAGCCCGCCTGGAGAGCATGGGAACACATTTCAAGTTTAGCAGTCGGAGCCCGCCTGGAGAGCATGGGAATACATTTCAAGTTCAGCAGTCAGGAGCCCGCCTGGAGAGCAGGGGAATACAATTCAAGTTCAGCAGTCAGGCGTCCACCTGGAGAAAAGGAAAGCATCTCAGAATGTAGTTCAAGTTTTGGCAGTCAGGCGTCCACCTGAAGAAAGGGAAAACATCTCAGATTTCAATTCAAGTCGACAACGGAGGAATTTCACTAGGAGAATACAAGTCAGCATGGCAACAAGAGCTGCAGGATCAAGTTTGAAGATATAGATAGGTTTTGTAATTCATAGATCATAGTTTAGTATAGCCTCTTTTTATTTTGTCATGGTGTAATAAGGGGTTCAGTAAGCAGTAGCAGCAGCAGCAACAACAATGAAATCACAGCTTCAGGGTAGTCCCAGCTACCAAACATTTCGGAACTACACTGACCTGATTCCTTTTTAGCCAAGGATATGTAGGCAACCTCAGAAGCATGGTGCGGTCAAATCTTTCAAAAATGCTTCCCACAGAGTATTCAAACAGGAAAAAATCGCTCGTATGCGCTCACTTTATCTTTGCACGAAAACCCTTTGTGTTTCCGAGCAAAGAGGGGCAGCTGTGAGCACGTGATTTTGCCCTATACAAATTACTCCCATAAATTCAAAACAAAATAATTTCTTTTAGTGTTTGCAATTTCGTGGATTTTTGTAGCATTTTCTGTTAATTGTTTGCATTTTGTCTGTGCATTTTAATTAATGAAAAATACAAAAATATATGTGCATTTGCATTTAGGGCCCTATTTTATATTATTTTTAGGATAATTAGTTAATTAATTATGGCAAAATATGAAAAAAATCACAAAAATAGTTCATTTTGCATTTTTGACTTTTTAATTGTCGAATTTATTATAGTTTTCTTTTTAATTTAGGACTTAATTAATTTTGAGGAAGCAATTAGTTTAGTGTTACTTAATTAATTTTGAGGAAGCAATTAGTTTAGTGTTGGAATTAAATCAGGTCTTCTTTTTATTTTAATTTGTATCTAACAAAATCTGAAAAAAAGAAGAAAAAAAGAAAGAATTGAAAAGAGATGAAGATAAAAGAGAAGAGAGCAAATTTGGGCTGTCTGGATAATTTCTCCAGGCCCAAAGCTTTACCCCTTAAACCGCCCAGATGTTTGGCCCAAACCCACCCCTGAACCGGTCCAGCCCCTCCTTCTTATCAAAACGACCTCCTTTCCCCCCAGTCGATCCCAGCCGTCGAGGATCTTTGATCCAACAGCCCTGAAGTGGGTTCCAATGAATATAAAAATGTCTGAAAACCCACCCCCCATCTCGTCTCTCTCATTCTTCAGAGACTCCAACCAATTCCAAACCCTAGCCAGCCACCCTTATTCCCCACCGCCGCCAATGGCGGCACCAGTCCCAATCCCCACCAAACTAACAACCCTGAACCCCCGTCTCCCCCTCACTCCAAAAATCTACTTCATTTCCTTCGAATCTTCCCGTATCTTCTCGAATCTTGATTTGAAGATGAGAACCCTAAAAACACAAAGCCCAAATCAGCGGGTTTTCTGAAGATTTTGGACTGTAATGGCCCTTATTCGTGTGTTTTCACATGAAAACACACGATTAAGGGCTATTCCGGTCAATAATTTGAAGAAGTCCGCCAAAGTTTGTCGAATCGGATCTTGGCTAGTCTTTTTAGGTATCTTCTTTGTTCATTTTTTGTTTGTTTATCTATCTTTTCTTCTGTGTTTCTCTTCATCTCCCCTTCTTGTTTTTTAGTTGTCCGAGGTTTCTGTTATTCATGCTTGATTAATTCGGGCTCCTGCTTAATTAGTTAGTTCGTCTAACAACTTGGTTAATTCTCTTTTGTCAATTAGTAGTAATTTAGTAATTTAGTTTAGGGTTCTAGTTATGAAATTATTCCAGTACTTGTATTGTTTGTCTTTCAAAAGCTTATAGAATCTAGGGATTTTTAATGCACGATTTGGGCTCTAGTTTGTTGTTGACCCATTTGGCAGGTGTGGCCCGTTTAGTTTGGTCTATATAGTTGGGGTCAGTCCGACCCGTTTGAATTCCTAAGGTAATTTTCAGAAGGATAAAGGGTAATTCAGGAAATTGATTTAAGGAATCTAGGGTGTAACTGAAATGGAAGCTTCTTGGAAGCTGGAAAAGGGCTTTGCTTGGCAGGCAAGCCAAAATTTGAGGGATCAAGTAGCAAAAATAAGAATTATAAAGGGACTAGAATTAAAAAAAATAAAATCTGATAGTTGCCCTATTGCTTGCCTTTAA
Source organism: Nicotiana attenuata (assembly GCF_001879085.1). Lineage (NCBI taxonomy): Eukaryota > Viridiplantae > Streptophyta > Magnoliopsida > Solanales > Solanaceae > Nicotiana > Nicotiana attenuata. The sequence goes on from NC_031993.1 coordinate 9,892,548, forward strand.
AAGGCATCTCAATCTTGCCTCTCAAGGCAGACCTAAGGGATTAAGAGGCAGAAAATTCTGAAAAAATCAATGACAGCTAAAAATTGGAAAATGCTGTTCCATTAAGATTTCTACTTTGAATTTTGAAGTTTCTCATTTCTGAACGATAGTTGATCATATTTGAGTGTCCTGAAATGGCTTGAACTTGGTTCATTTTGAAAAGTCTAGGTAGATTCTGTGGTTAAGCTACTGTTTCATTGGTTTATGAGTTGATTTCACTGAAAAAAATTGGTTGAATCTGGGACTGTTCTCTGCTGCTGCTTATTGCTGATTGTTCATCTCGTATTTTGTTTTTAGTTTTCAGGTACATGCTCGAAACTTGTATCATGTGAATGTTTGGTTTGAATGTTGGAATAAAGATGGATCGCAGAACTTGGTTTCAGTTTGCTAATCATTGCTTAGTCCCTCCGTTTTTGTTTTTGTTCTGAATCTTAGCCTGTAGAACTGAAGAAGCATTCCTATCTTTAATGGAAAGTTTGGTATTACATTTGTTTGCTACTCATGTAAGGAGATATTTGAAGTAGGATTTGTTATCATCATTTTAGATTTGGATTCTTCTGAATGCATTTGAGTCAAGGATATTAACCGATTGTGTATGTATTAACAATGGACTGAGTTTATTAGTTTAAACGGTTAAAGTTGCTTGGTGTGGATAAATATTTCATGGTTTGACAATATGAGAATTTGACAGTGTATGAGATGAAACAAAGTGTGCTCTCAGTTCCTGCCATACTGTTAATTGAGCCCTCTGCGAATTCGATAAGGCTTTGAATTTGTTTATTTTTCGAGATATGCAGTCTCTAGGCATGATAACATGGATGATTCGTGAATCTGATAGTTAGTTGCTAACTTAGAAGAGGAGTAAAACAGGTGTTAAATAAATCTCATTATGTCTTGTCGAGAAATTTGTAGCACATCTCTATTATGGTTCTAGCTCGTTTTTTTCCCTTAAATGTTTTGTTGACATCAGTAATAAAGGACATTCATGAGGGATTAGGCTCAAAGTGTAGATTAATTTCATTATTGATTTTGTCCAGCATGCATGATCTGATTGCAATTGGTTTCTGTCGTTAAGTTGTCAAACAAAAAGGGAAATACAACTGGGCTGCGTAAATGGCCCATGCCCATCGTCGATCCGCCTGCGTTGCTGGGTTTCACTTCGAGCCCCAAATTCCCTCTCAATACATCATCATTTCTGGGCTTAGTGCAAGCCTAGAATCTGCCCTGGCGTGCTTTTAATTAATCCGCGTTGTTTTTTAGAAGTTTTTGTTGGTTAGTGTTTTTTTTTAAAAATGGGCTAAGGTTGCTACATTAGCTAATTAATAATTATGGCCCTTTAATTTGTGGTTGCTAATTAGTGGGATTCCGATTCTGTTTAGGCAAGTAGAAGCCCACAATTGTTCTTAGTTAATTAGATTCTTTTGATATGAGGTGTGCCATTCAAAACCAATAACAACTTAGGGCCCTCATGAGTTAGTTTAGAAACACTTTAATTAGAATAATTGAGGCGTGCCATGCCAAATAAAACCTTAAATTGCATGTCCCTCGCTTAATTAATCTTGTTTATCCTTAGAAATTGAGGTGTGCCATATAGCGAATTTTCATGGCCTTCGCAAAGTTGCAAACGCGTAGTTGCTTTAGGCGCGTTATTTTAATAATTTACCTTCCTAAACTCGGGTGCGCATTTATGTGACCCAAATCCAGATCTCAACAATGTTATATAGAATGTGTTGCAGACCGCGGGTGCATTTATGTGACGTGGTTCAAGACATATTTTAAATGACGTTGCAAATTTTTCTTTAAAAATAATTAAAAGCGGTTAAAGTTAAAAATGCACATAGGTTCAAAAGTGTTCTAAAATTAGATAATAGGCCAATAATAACAGTTGAGCGACCGTGCTAGAACCACGGAACTCGGGAATGCCTAACCTCTTCTCCCGAGTTAACAGAATTCCTTACCCGGATTTCTAGTTCGCGGACTGTAATACAGAGTCAATCTTTTCCTCGATTCGGGATTTGAACCGGTGACTTGGGACACCATAAATCTCCCAAGTGGTGACTCTGAATCTTTTAATAAACAAATAATCCCGTTTCGATAGTCCTTTAATTGGAAAAACTCTCTTTTATACCCTCTTCTGGGAGTGTAGTAAAAAGGAGGTGTGACAGCGACCAGATGATGGAGCATCAAGAAAGGGTCGATAATATACCAGGCGCCCCAAAATTACTGCCAAAACAAGATGTTGGTCGATTCGTCGAACAGCCGTACAGCGAGGAAGCGGCTCCACATGCCATTCCCAAAACCTTCAAGGTGCCACCGTACCTGAAGATATACGATGGCACTACAGTCCCCGAAGATCACATCGTCCATTATGTCATAGCGGTGAAGGGCAACAATCTTTCAATGGAGAAAGTACCATCAGTGTTATTAAAGAAGTTTGGTGAAACCTTAACGGGGGGAGCCCTAACCTGGTATTCACAACTGCCGGCGCGGTCGATAGCAACGTTCGAGGAAATAGCCGACAAGTTTGTCACCGCCCATCCAGGGGATAAGAAGGCAGAAGCTAGGGTGAACGACATATTCGCCGTTAGGCAATCGCCCGGCGAGAGACTCAAGGACTTCCTCGCCCGGTTTAACGGGGTGAGAATGAGCTTACCAAATGTATCAGAAGGGATGACTGTAGCGGCTTTCCAGATAACGGGTCGAGGGCAACCAGAAAACTGTTAAGCAGGCTCATGAAATACCCTCCCACCACTTGAGAAGAAATTCACAATGCATATTGCGCCGAGGTAAGAGCCGACGAGGATGACCTTAATGGTCCGACCCAACAGCTGACATCAGTTCAAACAGAGCCGAGGAAAGATCGTCGTAACGACGGTCTAAGAGATCAACCAGGTCCCCCTATCAATCGAGAAAGACATCAGCCCTACGTCAGAACAGTCGTCCCACCGTCTCCCCGACATGCAGAAGGGCCGCCCAGGCCACACACAGGGACTCAGCAGAATGAGAGCTGTGCCTCCACTCTTATCCGCTCCCAATTTTTGTGTTTCCCCTTCAGAAATAGTGTACGCACTGGAGAAGCTCAGCACAAAGGTGAAATGGCCACAGAAGATGAAGTCCGACCCCAGCATGAGAAAGCCGAATGTCCTCTGTGAATTTCACCTGGAGCGGGGTCATAAAACTGAGGATTGCATAGCTCTACGGCAAGAGGTAGTAAAAATGTTGAACCAAGGGCACCTGAGGGAACTAATGAGCGACCGGGGACGGGCCAACTTTGGTCGTGGACGTGAACAGCACCAGGGACCTCCAAAGCCCCCTCCCCCGCTCGTACAATCCAAATGATCGTTAGTGCAGGCAACGAGGCAGCGATCAACCATGTGAAATTCACCACTACACACAAACTCAAGCGGTCGATCACTCACGAACAGTATGTTGACCTCGAAGACAGTATCATCTTCGACAAGTCGGATACCGACGGTTTGACTTTCCCTCATTTCGATGCTCTTGTTATTACTTTACGTATTTCAGATACCGATGTGAAAAGAATAATGGTAGACAATGGAAGCGGCGCGTGTATTATCCACCCTCGGGTCCTCGTACAGATGAGACTCAAGAACAAGATAGTACCGCGTTGCATAACACTAACGGGTTTTAATAATGCAGTTGAGCGAACTTCTGGAGAAATAACGCTACCCAGTGTAGTCGGGGGGAGTCACCCTCGAAACAACGTTTCGTATCATGGACCAATATACAGCCTACAACGCCATCATAGGACGGCCATAGATGCACGCCATGAGGGCCATCCCGTCAAGCCTATATCAAGTAATCAAGTTCCCTACCCCATGGGGAATATTCTGCATCTGAGGCGAACAACGCACTGCTCAAGAATGCTATAGCATCACCCAGGATTGCACGTACACCCAACAACTAAAGGGAGCAAAAGCGGAAGCATAGCAATTAACACTATCGGGAACCGAATCCGACGCACAGACAGATGTCATCAAGGATCCCGACATCGTGGAAGCCACTGAGTGGACGATAGAAGATCTCGTCCCGTACCGTGACATCCCGAGAAGGGTCCCTTGTTGACAAAGTCTGAGTACGAGCCCCACGGGCGGCCTCGGACAAAGTAAATTGCATCCTTGCCGATGCAATGCCTGGCGAAATGCCGGGACTGGAGCCTTCTTTTTGGAAGTCCGTCGAGCTGTCACCACATAGAGGTCGTATCAATAAGCGATAACAGACAGCCGAAGGTCGGAGAAAAACTAACTTACCAGACGAAACCTTCGGTCCAAAGCGTTTGAAGAAAACGGCCCAATCTCGGATCCCCGCCATGTAAGGTAGCACGCGAGCTACCCAATCCTCAATGCCGACGACGCGAAAGGTTGCACGCCTCTCAGCTGCACGGAAAAATCACAGATGAATTAAAGTCAGAAAAAACGAAAGCAGATAACAAGCGTACGTCATCGACACCTACGGTGATGATTCCACTGCTCAGGAAATCTAGTAGGGTCCGACACCAAGTGCTCCGTTTTGATAAAAAAATACTTGTGCCAAAACTTCCGACTCGCCCTGTCATCCGTTCCAACCACTAGCCCCCTGGTCCCGCGATGTCGCAGATGGATCATGGTAGCTCTATGAAAGCTTGGGGAAAACAAATGTAAAAGGTGGTGGATTTCAATCTCACACCAAGCCAACTCCGTGCACTTCGTCAGCATCAGGAAAATTTTATACAAATACGGAGATAGCTGTGCCGGGCAGACTTCGTAAAACCGACAGAACTCCTTCGCTAGCGGGAGAAGAGGGAGAGTATAACCAATGACGAAAGGATACACGTAAAAAACACAATATACAGGTCTGTGGACCTCTATAATGTGTCCCCCCCCCCCCCCCAGTTGGAACCATCTCGATGTGAGAAGGAATACGGTATGTAGGCCGGAGTTCATCTATATGAGATGGCCCGGTTTCAGAGATCACCGGAACAGGGGAAGGAGCATGCTCCTTATGGAAGTCGTTTCTGGATAAAGGATTTCTGGGTAGTGTCTCTTCCACGGTAGGAAAACTATCACCCTCCTCAGCCGCGATATCCTCGCCACTGGAAGGGGGAGTCACTGACCACGGAGTGGCGTCGGAAACTTCGTCATGTGCGCGAAGGGTTCGAGACATCTCGATAACAGAAGATGTGCTAGTAAACCTAAAGGGAGAGACAATGACTAAACAGGAAGATGAGAAACAGAATTGCTGAAACGGAGCTAAGAACTGATGAAGATGATCAAAGGAGAATAATGTGCATACAAGGAAGGAAATGGCGAAAATTTATGGAAAAAACAAAATCCTCACCTATTTATAGGGCTGGGTGGCACGAGAATCGAAGCAAAAGATTGTCAATGGCGCTAAAACCGAAGCGACGAGCACACAGACTGTCTCGGGAAGATGCATAATGATGACGCACGTGGAAGTGACGTCACATCTTGACAACCATACCAATCATTAATTGGTTTAGCATTTAAATTGCTCAAACAATATTGCTAACCTTCTATGCGTAAATATAATATCAGTAGACTATTCCTATACGCACCGTAACCTTCTACAGTAATCATATGTCACGAACATTATTTTTATATATATTTTTTATTATTAGAAACAATAGGGCATACATAAGGGAATTAGGCCAAAACCTTTGTAATGTGAAGTTTGGGGTTGGGGGGGGGGGGGGGGGGGCGTGGGGGAATGAGGGCATATCCTCTATTCTCTATTCCATTAGGCTCTCAAAGGTGACTTGGTGTATTTATTGCTCAGCCTCCTAGTGTGGTTCTTAAATTTTTCCCAGGCACATCAGCTAAACAAATCCAAATACAATCAAAGCTTTCTATAACAATTTTGTTTGTTTCTTCTTTGGTTGCTACAGTGAAGTATTGTTATACAGAAGTATTGTTATACAGGACTTTTATAGTGAATCACTATTATATATGAATGATGTTATAGAGAGGTCTGACTGATATGGCATAATAAAGCATACTACAGCATCCAACATGCTACGTAATTTTCACTGAGCAAAATTTTTTCGTGATGTAGATAAGAACCACTTGTTGTTCTTGGCAATTTACATTATAAATTAGATATCTGTTTCAACAAGGGGCAGGAGCAAAGGATACATCACAACCAGACAGTAAACACCAGTCTTCGCTAGAACAGCTCAAATTCTAGATGTTCTCCTGTTGAACTATACTCCAGAAACTTTTTGCTCTTTTCCTGAAAAGCTACTTTTGAAACTCCAGGTACTTGAGGTGGAATGGCGCAGCGTATCAGTGCCCAATTCAGGCCATCAAAGAAAGGGTGTCTTTTAATCTCAGCAGCTCCCGTCTCTGTTCCCAATCGATTCTCAGGCTCCTTTACTAACAACCCTCTGATAAGATCCCTCGCTTGAAAACTGACAATCGGACTATCAGGAAATCTGAGGTTCTGCATAACCACATTCGCCAAAGTTTCTTCATTTCCAGCACCTTTAAAAGGTGTCTTCCCGTATAGAAGCTCGTAAAGAAAAACACCGAGAGTCCACCAGTCAACAGCACTCCCATGGCCCTCTCCTTTAATGATCTCAGGAGCCAAGTATTCATGTGTACCGACAAATGAGTTGGACCGAGCTTCTGTTGGCTCCACCACGAGCTGAGGCAATGATCTGTTAAGAGAGGCAGCTTCAGCTTTTAGCTTTCTTACTCTTGCAGAACCGGGAAAAATTCTGGGGCTAAAGCAAGAAACTTGACATGATGGTCCCGCACAAAAAGGATCAATGCAGTTGGATCCTGCACATGGACCAGAAATCCTTGGAGCTTCTATTCCCAATGAGGATGATTGAAGAAGAGTGGGATTGACCGAACATCTGAGTGAGAGGTCAAAATCAGTAAGCATGATGTGACCATCTTCTCGGACTAGAATGTTTTCTGGTTTCAAATCACGGTAAACAACTCCTAGCATATGCAAATACTCCAGCGCAAGGAGGACCTCAGCAACATAAAACCTGCAATTACATTGAGTTAGAACGATCTCAATGACTTGCGAATACACGGATGTGGAAGCCAAATGATTAATAAGATGATGTATCATTCATCTAAGTTTGAATATCGCAGAACAAAGTTACTAGCTTCTCTTAAAGATGTACAATTCATCTATGCTTAAATATTAAAGATAAATATTCATAATGCGGAATAGAATTACTAGCTGCCATAAAAACTCGGAAACTGAGATGTACATTCAGCGGAGTTAGGAAAAGCACAACCACTAGGTCATGATAATGAATAGCAGGGAGGGGGGAGGGGGGGAGCCATCTGTCTTTTAAGATGTTGACATGCCGACTTGTCGATAGATAGATCTACATGGCAATAAAACAAGTAGCATCCAGTAAACAGAGAAGCTATTTGATATCTCATGCATAAGAGAACCTAAACTCAGTACTACGTGTCTAATGCAACTAGTGAGAAAAATCCTGGGCCATAGAAGAATTAAAGTTATACGCTAAGCTAGTAGTCTGGTGATACATGAAGGGTCTTTTATGCTGAAGACAGAGCTGGTTCAACTTTCGTACTGTTAAAAACAAAGCTACCAAAGCAAGTCAGAATTTTTAATCTTTCCAACAGTATATAAAGACAGCTACCAAACTAAGCCAATATTTTTAAACAGCAGCCCAAAGTTCTTCATTTCCATGTAAAAATTACCATGTCTTTGCCGAAACTATTGATCAATTTTTTGCAGAATCCAGATTTTGACACTGCATCAACAAAATTTAAACAAAACCTAGAGAACCACAAACAGAAGTCCAGTGAAATAAGTTCCATTCAGCCTTTAAAAGCAACAATTCTGACACAAGTGTATTCTTTTAAAGTTTCACTTCCTTTGGGAAGGAGGGAGGGTTTGATTGGTGAGGGAAAGAGGATATACCTAATCAAAAAATGCATGCGTATTAAAAGAATTTGTCTTATCTCGTTGCTACAACATATAGATAGGTCCTATGGTCATGCATTACCTAGCCTTTATTTGTTCAAGTCAATAAAGTAACTAGCAAGTCCAAGTTAAGCTCACCCGAGACTTAGAGGTGGATGAATTACGGGAAGCCAATATCTTATAGATGGGCGATAATCAAGAGTGAATAGGCATTTCATATAAGAAATGAATGCATAAACACTCTCCCATACAGCAATCTATTTAAACTAATGAATTTTGCAGATCAAAAGAAAGAGAAGTCTTTAAATGGTATGTTTATGGCGAACTAAGTCATTTCCAAAGAAAGCTTCATTTTTCACAGGTATTTCCCAGAAAGCTTCATCGACAAATATGATTAACGTTAAGTAAGATCTACTGCATTGGAGCACATCATACCTTGCTGCTGGCTCAGAAAAGTATCGGCTTGGCTGCTTCTGTCGGAGGACATGCAAATCACCACCTGAGCAGAACTCCATAACTAAACATGATAAATTGTCTGAAGTGAACTGCGCATAGAGTGTTGGCAGGAAAGGATGATCCAGGATTCGCAGAATCTCTCTTTCAGTTTGGGCCCTCGGCATCTTTTTCCTTCTTGCCAGATATTCATTATCCATAACTTTTATTGCAAACAAGCAGTTAGTTTCTAGCAGCTCAGCAAGATAGACCGTGCCAATGTCTCCGCAACCAAGCTTCTTCAATAAGTTGAAGTGACTTAACCCTAAGAATCCATATTGTTTCCTCACCTGATTGATAGCCTCCCACCTGCCATCCTTAGACATGTGCGGTCTGTTCCCAGAAAAGGATCCGCTTAGGTTGCTCTCTTCACTGATGGTTGTGCTAGTACTATAATCACCAATACTACTCTTTGAGCTTTGAGAGAATTCCCCTTGCTCCCTAGATTTTGATGTCTTGTTGAATTTCAAGACAGGAATACCGACATTGTCATAGTCATTAGCAGCACAGCTAATACTATTTTCACTGGCTGCGACAGTCATACATCCAGAGATTTGCTTTGCGGGTTCTTTATTGGATTCCTTCCCCGCACCCTCAAGAGTGCACTGACATCTCTGGCAGATAAGTTGACTAGGTGATTCTGTGGAATCATTTATTTCATAGCATAGATTAAAAGTGCCAGATGCTAGTGCTGCCTCCTCTTTCAATTTCTTCTTCACAAGATATTTGCTTTTAACTGGAGGCTTTACGGAACGAGTGGTGCTTTTTGTCGATTTGGTCTCCTTGTTGCCTCTTGTTACATTTGACGAAGACACCGCCTGCGACCTGCCTTTCCGTCTCAGCTTTAGAGCTGCTTTATTTGCTACTCTAAACGATGTCACCACATTTCTCTTCAGATTATCTGGCGATCTTTTTGGTCCAGACATCAATACAACATTACTAGACTCACATGAAGATGAGGAAGGAACTGCAGTTTGGTTTTTTCCCTTAGTTGATGCTGTTCCTAGTGGTTTCATCTCATGGTTGTTTGTTGCTTGATTCATATTTTCCTGGAGACTGGGAGTAGTAATCTGTAAAGCTTGTGCAGCTACCAACCTAGGAGAAGAAATCACACCTTGGTTTGAGGAATTCATGGGCTCTTTAAGGTACTGAGGCATCACGTCGAAAGAGCCTGAAATGCTTTCCTCGGGTCCTGTCTTCTCATTTTGCACTACAATTGATTCTGCATACTTAATTACCGGTTTATCACCAATTCGAGGTGAAGGGAGAGCACTTTGACTGGTTGGCCTCATCTTGGCTTCTGGAGGCTGTGGAGAATCCTTCTGACGGGACGTGGACTCTGTACTTTTAATACTCAGTTTACTAACATATCGTGGAGAAGAAAGCGCACTTTGACCTGGTGACTTTAGCCTGGCCTCTTGAATTTGATGAGGCACAGAGCTAGACGTGCTTTCTGCTGGTACTACTCTTCCATTATGGTGCATACCGATGAATGGTTTAATGGCAAATCGTGGAGAAGAAAGGGGACTATGGTTTGCTGACTTCACGTATCGTTCTTGGGGTTTATGGAGCACCTTGTGGAGAGATCCAGAAATGCTTTCACTTGTATCTGCAAACCGTGAAGAGCATGTAATCCGTCCAGCTTCTAGAACACTAGGAGAACCTGGCAGCTTTGATAATCGCTTCATTGCAGCCATTTCTGCTGCCTGAGAAATGCATAAACCCCGAAGCGCCTGCTTTAGAGAAACTGGATCAGAAAACCCTGTTACTGGAGAATGAGATCCACCACCCCTCATTGGCCTTTTTGAGGCATCTCTTCTAACTTTATCTGTCAAATCCAGACTCTTCGATGTTCTTACATTGATCGCTTCGAAGAGCTGATTGATATCATCTTCTAAGAATTTACTGGCTCCTTTTCTAACCAGAGGTGGCTTCTGCTTTCTGTCCGGTTCGAGTGCTTGATGAAACTTTTTGGAATGCTCATCCTTTGATTCAACAATTTCACAATGGCCACGAAATGAACCCATTATTTGCTGGTAATTAGACAAATCAGCAAGCACTCAGCACTTCATAGTAAATTGGTAAACCACAGAAGCTTGATCTGAACCATCTTTCAAAAGCCAAACACCATGCTGACCGTGGCATCATTCATCACATCGCACAAAATCTCTAAGCTCCATCAACTCCGGTTTGATTGTCATTTCGATATCCATCCTTGACCCTGTAAAGACAATTGAACTTCTATATTAATAATCAAAGCACCACCAGCAATCTTCCTTACTAATCAAACTCATACATATATTAAACCAGAATAAATACTATTACCTCTTAGACCACAACACAAGAATAAAGAAATGAATGAACAAGCTTTTCATAAAACAGAGAATGCAAATGAAAAGCTAAAAAAATTAATAACTTGGATAAGGATTTTCAAAAACATTTGCAGATAATCCCAATTCTATAGAAGGGCAGCCCGGTGCACAAAGCATCTCGCGTTCACGCAGGGTCCGGGGAAGGGCCGCACCCAAAGGGGGTGTGATGTAGGTAGCCTGATGCAAGCATCAGTACCCGTGACCTATAGGTCACATGGAGACAACTGACCGTTGCTCGAAGGCTCCCCTTCCTATAATCCCAATTCTATGATCCCAATAAAGCATTTTCTATAGTCTGAGGTCCAACATTCCATGTATAACAAAAGTAACTCTTGCCATCAAATCTGTTTAATCAAAGTTACAGATATTGTAGAGTACCTGCATCCTATAAAATTGCACACCCCTTAATGAGATATGAAACCATCTAGTCTAAGACCAACCATCAACTTTTTATCATACAATGAACCAAACACAATAATGGAGAAATACTCGGTTCAAGCATAGATCCATTTCATTTAACATAACACCATTATTCAAAAATAATAAAGATTACAAGTTTCAAGAAAAAAATGAGATTCCTAAGTGGGATTTATATTTCAAATTCCGTCACTATTTCTCCCAACTTCCTAAAAAGCTGCAATTTTTAGTACAAATCCTAAAGCACTTAAAGTAACTCATGAATAAAATTAAAAAAAAAATAAAAATGAAGAGATTGAGTAGCTTAAAAGTCAATGCAAGGAAGTTAAACTCAGAATAAGTATATTACGGACAAACACATAGTGAGTATCAATAATGAGCAAAAGTTCAAAGCAAAACACAATAGCAAATCAAGAAAATAAAAAGAAGGCATTTTACCTTGAGAAAATGATGTAAACCAGAGATCTAAAGCTCTGTACTTTCACAAACTATACTCTGAAGAAATGCTATGAAGAAAGAGAGAGAGAGAGAGAGAGAGAGAGAGAGAGAGAGGAGAAAGGAAAGGCAATACAGTGAAGAGAGATGAAAAGAGAGAGAGTGTGTTGTTTCTGTTTTTCTCTTTTCTGTGTATATTTTTCTAACATCTATGGTCCTTTCTTGGAGTGTATAGAGGACATGTGGGCTTCCACTCCCTGGCAGTAAAATCGGGTCCCACATTTATTTTTTATTTGGGTTCGAATTTATATTTCTTAACCTTCAATTTCTCTTCCCATTGTTCATAGTCAAACTTCTTTTGTTTCAATTTTTAGAAAGAAAAATTTAAGGTTTGTGATTTAATTGAATTATATATATTTATATAATTATAAATTATCTCATTAAAAATAAAATAAAAAATTTAAAATATAATTTTTAAAAATATAATAAACTATGACATTCCTTAGAATAGATGAAAAAGATAATATTATCACATAAATTGGAATGGTAGAAGTAACATCTTATGTGATACATTTACTAAAATTGAAGTTTGAACAGTATAATTTTGAGTTGAAGAAAATTATAAAGATTTATTTGTGGACGAATTTCTATTTACTTTTTTTTAGTAATGGTAACCAAGGTATGCCAACCAAGGGAAGCTCGGGCCAACCGATTGTTGAGCAGTTAGCTCAACAGAAGAATATCATATAAAATTCAAATTTTGATTAAGTTTTGAAAATCTATCAAAGGTACAAATCTAATATATTAGTGAAATCATATCAAACATTTAGGAAAGTTTAGACCCATTAGGGCATAGATTTTGGGAGTTTTTTTCAAAAAGAAAATTAGAAATATTGTTTGTTCGTGGTTCTGATCAGTTTTTTTTTAAATTTTTTTTTTTAAATAAAATCAAGTTCCAAAAATTAGTTTGAGCCATTTTTTGGGTGAAAATTTTCCTTCCACTCGCAAAACTTCAAGTTTTTTTCAAGTAAGAAAGGTATGCCCAAAAACAACTTTAACTTTCAAAATTATTTTTTAATACAACTTCAAAAACTCTTTTTTTTCAAGTTTCAACCAAATCTATGTGCAAACGCTAGCTAAGATCAGGTAAATTGTGAAAGAAAATATTATATTTTTGGAAAGATTTGATGTCTTGATGAAAGTTAATAAATTTTGAACTATTTTTTGTTTTAAATCTAATTTTAATACAAAAAAATTGAAACTTTCTCGTTCAGCATTGGGCTGGGGACAATGCACGTCTTTGCAACGTGCTTAACCTGTAACCACTCGCTTAAAAAAATTATACTCTCCAAATCTTACTTGCTTTGGATTCTCCAATCGCTTTCTTTATCTTCCTTAATTATGTATTTATGCTAAGTTCAATGTACTTTTATGCTAAAAATATGTTAAGTAGTGACTCTTTTTATTTTTTCGCATAGATCTTTTATCAACCATTTACTGTTAAGATTTTCATAGTACTGATAAAAAAAGAGTTTTCAGTAAGACTTTTCAATGTTTTGATATTTTTTTATCAAGGTAACTAATGTTTCGATTGCCTAATAATGTTTTCTATACTAAAATGTAGTATTAGAAATTTTTAGTTAATAATGTTATTCTCTGTCTCAAATTATATGTCATGTTTCTTAAGAAAATATTAATTAGAAGAAATTTTAGACTATTTACCTTTGTTAATGCCTTTAAGATATAATCTCTCTTCATTGAGTATTTACTCTATTTATGTGTTATTTCCATTGTAGGCATATAAATTTTATTGGAATTAAATCTGTAAAATAACTGGGATTATATTTTAAAATTCAACATATATTAGGGCAAATAAATTTATTGGGATAATATAATTGGATTAATTATAAGCCCAATATATATAGATCAAATAAATAATCCTTAATTTATTGGGCTAAGGTAATGAGCCCACTTCCTTAGGCCCAATATGCCATCTTCCTAGAGGCCCAGTGTCACACCTCCTTTTTCCTACACCCCGGGAAAGGGCGTAAAGGAGTTTTTCCACTTAAAGGACAATCGGAACGGGATTTATTATTAAGATTTCAGAGTCGCCACTTGGGAGATTAATGGTGTCCCAAGTCATCGGTTGAATCCCGAACCGAGGAAATTATGACTCTGTTAACAGTCTGCNGTCTTGGCACTTCTTGAAGACTGATCGGAAGGTCTTTCTTTGGACCGTAATGTGGGCTTTGGGATAGGGTGAGAAAGAAAGGGTATCAAAGGCTCAAAACAATTCAACGTGGGTTCAAAATTACAACTTTCGGAATCAGATTTCTCACAACAACCACAACTTCTGCCCCAGTTTCTTTCTTGGGGACTTTTGGACTTTTATTTCGGTATGACTGAACCTCAGAGAGAGGCTGCCTACGTACCCTTTCGGGATCAAGTCAAACGTAGTTCAGGTCATAGAAATTACTTCGTTGTTGCGGTCTTTCCTTTTTTTCACTTTTCCTTTTCTTTCTTTTCATTTCTTTTCTTTCTCTTTTCTTTTCTTTTCTTTTTCTTTTTTTCTCTTTTATTTTTCTTTTCTCTTTTTTTTGCTTTTCTTTTCTTTTCTTTTTCTTTTTTTCCTTTTCTATTTCACTGTTTTTCTCTTTCTTTTCTTTTCTCTTTTCTTCTCTTCTCCTTCTCCTTTTTCCTCTTGTTTCTCCACTTATTTTCCCCGCTCGGGCTTCTGAGTTTTGTTATCGATTCTGAAAGAAGGGTATGCAAGAAAATAACCGAGGCTCAAAGGGGTAGCAAATGATAAAGTGTTTGGATAGCAGAACAAAATGCCTTCGTCATTCCAATCTCCAAAACATGCCAAGTACAAACTACACAATATGAATATGAGGAAAACATACATAACATCTTTTGATTGCACCAAAATTACTAACCATATCTGCACATTTGCCTTCTATATTTGTCAATTACCCCAGCACCATTGGACAACAATCTCGGTACCACGAACGGCCCCTGTAGACTTGGGGCAAACTTGCCTTTAGTTTCAAACCGATCTGACCCAGTTTCACACAATTTGGGCTCGAAGAGATTTCAAAATCCCTCGACTGTCCTTACATCTTCAACATTGTCTTATTGCTTCCTTACTAAACTGACTTTTAAAACCAGGCTGAGAATTATGCGTGCATGTCATGTCACCAGAACCAGCATGAAAAGACTTGTAGAAGGAGAAGAAAACTAAACAAAATGACTAGAAATGGCAGGAAACAGGAGATTGCATTAGACTGACGGTGAAAGGGTTTAAACAACAGAACAAACAGACAAACCTAGACAGCACTAAACAAGCTATTACGGCAAAGTGAAAAGATAGAAGGGTTTGAGTCACAAGACAATATCCGGATTACAACCCTGAAAATAACCCAGACAACAGAAATGACAACAAAATAAACCACCAAAACTCCACTCTAGCTAACCAAGAGTTGGAGCGTCTTTCCAATCACCAAACTCGACACCTTAGCCACTGGATTGCTCATCAAAATTGCTGGGACCGTCACCAATTTCAATATCATTAACTTCATTCAACGAGTTTTCGAGAGGATTCTCGTACTCCCTGTCGTCATGGATCTTTCCCACAAAATGTGCATCATCATGTGCAGGCAAAGGATTCTGTGCAATGTTCTGAGTGGCACTGTCCTTGACTGTAATTATCCCTTCCTGAATCATTCTTTTTATCTCTCTTTTCAAATCCCGGCAACTTTCGACATCGTGCCCCTGGGCATTGGAATGGTATCCACACCTTTTAGAAGGGTCAAAGCTCCTTGCACGCTTGTCCACATGATTCGGAGGAATGGGTGCAATCAGGTTATATTGCTTTAGCTTCTCAAACAAGTCTGCATATGACTCTCCCAAGGGGGTGAAAGTTTCCTGCTTCTGTGCCCTTGCTCCAGGGAGATTCTTGTAGGCTCTTGGGGGTGGGTAAGCATTTTGTGGAGCCGGGTACCGGAAAAGTGGTGTATGACTCTGGGAGTTATGTGAAGAGAAGTAGCATTGGGAAGGGTCACCTGGCATACAAGGATGTCCACGGGG
Organism: Nicotiana attenuata; assembly: GCF_001879085.1. Taxonomy (NCBI): domain Eukaryota; kingdom Viridiplantae; phylum Streptophyta; class Magnoliopsida; order Solanales; family Solanaceae; genus Nicotiana; species Nicotiana attenuata. Next base: position 9,908,324 of record NC_031993.1, read on the forward strand.
ACGATGTCGGGGCCGGGAGTGTTGATCAGGAAAACCCATCGGATCACCTTTTCTGCTTCCCCTTCCCCCACCCAAGCTTGCTGGGATATTCAGAATGTCTTTCGAGCAACTCATGAGCTTGCCCGACTTGATTGCCTTTTCTACTAGCTCCCCCATTCTTAACACCTCATCGTGAGCAACCTCGGAGGGATAATATTGGGCGTTATGAGCTTTGGGCGGGTGTTCATTGTTGAGAACTGTGGATGTGACCGGAGGGCACTTCTGGAAAAGATAGTTGGATGACGAGTGATAAAGTTACTAGGGTGGCTGGGAAAGCTGTGATAAGCGGGTAAGTATGGAGAGGGTGGAGGATCGACTGGCATTGTGTCCGGAGTTTGGGTAAGGACAACGTCTAGGAGGCTGGGTGGGGGCAGGGGTGGTGCCTTCCCAGTCATCCATGCCCGATACATGTTTGTCACGTGTTGTCTCAACATCTTTACCTCTTCAACCAACCCATTATCCCGTTTCACCAACTGTTGTCGAGCACCAATATCAACCAACTCTGCTCTCTTGTTGTTTGCCATTGCCTTTTGTCCTTGTGTTGTAACGAAGAGTTACCACTTTCAAACCACAAACCAACCACCTTTCTGGAATGACATGACAAAATGAAACCATCACGTTAGTGTTAGGGCATTTAACATATTGGTACCCGCACATTTGGGGAGTGAATGCACCTTGGCAGTTAACAGTTCCTATTATGCTTTTGATCGGTCGCATGCGTCATCCCGGCTTTTTCATTTTTCTTTATTTGCCATGCCTTTCCTCTCATTCTTCCCTCGTGTTTTCCATTGTTTGTTTCTTGCCTTTCCCTCTTTTGCTTTTCTCTCTTATTTTCCCTCTTTTCTTCTTTTTCTTTTGCTTTGTTTTTCCTTGTTCCTTTTCCCTTCTTTCCTCAAAATTATTTTTCCGCTCTTTTCTTTCCTTCGCTCCTTTTTCTTTTCTCTTTTTTGCTTCTGTTTGATTTCCTATTTTTTTTTTCTTTCTCCCGCTTGTGTTTTTCTTTCCTTTCTTGTTTTCCACCTCTTTCCTTTCATTCTTTTCTTGTTTTTCCTTTTTCATTTAGTTACGGTCGAATCCTATGGAGATTGCCTACGTATCACGACCCCGCGTGAATCAGACCAAGCGTAGTTCTTGCAGAATAAATGTAAAGTAGAAGCAAAATATTTTTGTTGGATTTTTAATTTTATTGATAGCAAATACGCCTATTACAAAGACTCAAAACCGACAGATTAAACAACTAACAGACTCTAATGCAGAAAAGAACTACAGACTCCACCATCCCTATTCTATTTTGAAAGTACAGACTCAATCAACTGACTGACTTTTAACGAAAAGGAAATACAGACACCAGTAGAAAAGGAAATACAGACTCAAATGACCAACTCCAGTAGAAAAGGAAATACAGACTCAAAAGACAAACTCTGGTAGAAAAGGAAATGCAGACTCAAAAGACAATCATGAATACATTAAAGCTCCTGGTGCCCGCGGGACATCGTTCGGTCTCGCCGCGGGCTTATATGCAAGTTCCCCTTATTTTGAACCGTGCTCATCCTGCACATTTATTAAGGTGATTTAATCACTTATTTTGACCTAAAAGGAAAAAAAATGACACTATTTTTGTTCAAATTTTCGATTTTAAAACAAACGGCCGGTTTTGCAGTTACGGCCTTTCAGCACTTCGGGGAGAAGATTGTAAGACTGTGCCTGCTAACCGTTGAAACTGACTCAGGGTGGCTGTTCTTGCAAAAACAGCCTTCCGGCGCCCTTTTGGGGACATCGGCTTATTTTAGACAAGAATGGCGGCACCCGACTTATTCATGACGAAATTAAAAAAATTTGGCATTTTTGGCTATTTTTGAAAAGGGGAGGTTGGACCCCATGAGGGTTGCCTACGTATCTCACATCCGGTGAGAATCAAACCTGCGTAGTTCGGGCAAATAAACCTAACTATTTTTGAAAACAAGACTCTTTTTGTTTTTGTTGGCAAATACACTATTTCTGAAAGCAAGATTCTTTTTTATATTTTCTTTTTCAGTGGCAAATAAACAAACTAATTTGAAAATAAAACTCTTTTTGTTTCTCTTTTCCATTGGTAAACAAAACAAACTAAAAAACTACTTTTCTTCTTTTACTTTCATTTTCTCAAAAATCCGGCAGCATTTCGGCACTACTTGGACATTGGTTTTTCTAGTATAGGTAATTAACTCTCCACACTGCTATTTTCTCTTTTTCTCTTTTTGTTTTTTCCAATTTTCTCAGATATTCAAAGCCGGTCAACATGCGAGTCCAAAACAGATAAGTGCACAAGTAGGATGCATCAGGATGGTCCATTATTCAGGGTACACCTGTCCTAGACGGACCCAACCTCTGTGGTGAGTCCCCTAAGTCAAAATGCACGTGATGCAGATAAGCGTTCCTACTAGGGATCCGGCATGAGGTCAATTTATTCTAGGTTCAAAACCTGGGTATATGTTCTAGACTGTGTACCCGAGCGGACAACTCGAGTCGAGGAGGGGGCTACGTACCGGGAACCAAAAGGCCATCCGGCTTAGTAACTTGTCCGACCTCTTTCTTATTTCAAGGTATGACACTAACAGAATAGGGAGTCTCCACCAGTGAGCACATCCCCGGAGGTGAGAAGAGAAGGGTTTCGTAACAGTTTTATATATACAGTTCAGATAATATCAAAGCGGTAAAGCATTCAGCACATTAGGTCCAAACATGTAGTAAAATCAGATAACAGATAAAGCCAAATACAACAATATATCTAAGCTCTAATTCTGAATCCTGAACCGAAGTTCTGGGTTCTTGTCCCCAGCAGAGTCGCTAGAGCTGTCACACCTCCTTTTTCCTACACCCCGGGAAAGGGCGTAAAGGAGTTTTTTTACTTAAAGGACAATCGGTACGGGATTTATTATTAAGATTTCAGAGTCGCCACTTGGGAGATTAATGGTGTCCCAAGTCACCGGTTGAATCCCGAACCGAGGAAATTATGACTCTGTTAACAGTCTGCGAACCAGAAATCCGAGTAAGGAATTCTGTTAACCCGAGAGAAGGTGTTAGGCATTCCCGAGTTCCGTGGTTCTAGCACGGTCGCTCAACTGTCATGTTTGGCTTATTTACCTGATTTTACAACATGTCTTAGTCTATGTGCTTTTTAACCACTTTTATTATTATTATTATTTTAAAGAGGATTGCAACATCGTTAAAATATGTCTCGAACCGCGTCACATAAATGCACCCGCAATTTTTGACACATTTTGACTTCGTTGAGATTTGGATTTGGGTCACATAAATGCGCACCCGAGTTTAGGAAGATAATGTTATTAAAAGACGCGCTTAAACAGGCTAACGCATTATCAACTTTGGGGAAAACCGTGAAATTCGCTAAACGGCTCGTCCCGAAGTCTAAGTATTTTAATGTATACATTTGTTGAGAGCCCCGCAATTTATGTGTTTTGTTTGTTGGGGCGCACTTCATTTATTTTAAAAGGATGTCCTAAGAGGTCTTATGATTCTTCTATCTATGGTTATTTCTACAATTCAAATTAACCCCACTAATGCATGGTGTAGCAGTCCAATACTATCTTTCAATTATCAGAACCTATGGCGGATTGGATTCCTATCACATTGGGCCGCCCATCAGTCCAAACAGAAGGAGAAATTAAGCAGCCTAGCTTATGAGGGCCGCTCAAGCACTCAGGCCCAATGCCAGCCCCAAAGAGGAACGGGCTAACACTGGACGGAATTGTCTATCAGCAGATATTGAAGCCAAATGATTCAGAGATATGCTATCAAGCCTTAATCTATTAGAACATTAACCTCAATTAACAAGAACAATGCAGCATTCATTTCAAATTGCTCAAATTATACCTAATACTTACTGCAAACGTTTAGAATGAGTATGATTGATAGGGAGGTATCAATTTAAAGTAGACGAACTGGAAACCTTGCTTTTGATAACACAAGGCCTACTACTTATTTTCAGATTGAATTAAGCTAACATTACTAAACCTGAACTGCTGGAATTGTTACTTTGAGGAAATTTTATCGAGCCTGGACTTAGTATAAACAGGAATCTATGTTTTAACTGTTTTTTTACTCAGTTTCCAATCCAAACTACAGCGACCACAGAGATCCAACCACACTTTGTCGAGATTACTAGTTTAGAAAAAATAAACATTAGATCCAAAGTTTAACAGTCTAATAGCGTCCATAGTCCAAGTTATACAGTTCAATTTTGGTCCAATTGTACAATGTAAACACAAATCTAAAGTAAGCCTAAACAAGTGCAAACCAATTAGTATCTATTCTAGCACGACAACTTGAACACACACATCTCAAGAGGTAAACAGGAGAGCCTTTATATCAGTGTTTCAACTCGAAAGATACATCAAGTCAATCTCGAGAATGTGTACCTGGAAATAAAACAGAAATGGAGGAGAAAGGTCAGCTAGGGCAGTAATGAACAGCAGCAATGTACAACGACCAGCAGTGTTGAACAAACAGGGAACAAATGATCACAACAAGGTCCAGAAATGAATTCAGCAGTCCAGAAGTGTTTGAAATCGAATAGAGCTAACAGTTCAAACCAAAACCAACGTGAATAAGCATAAACGACCTCGCAAGTGAACCCAGGACCTTTTACAATCTCAACAAACCAGAATTCCACCTGAATATACTAAATGCAACTTCACATTTAACTCAGAAACTTTGACGAGCTTCAATTACTAAGATCTAGTAAGTAACCTAACGGAACAGTGTTTCTTTTTTTGGTTTTTCTAGAGGTTTTCTATTGTTTTTGGGTTTTTTGAATGTTGAATTTCAAAATCAGATCTGAAACTTAGGGAGCACTTTTGGGGGGAATCTTTTGGAGCTCAAAACTTGTGACTTAAGGCACTAAAGAGTGCCTTTTATAGGCCAAATGAGGGCAGCCCTCCAATTTTCAGCTTTCTTTTTAGTCCCTATTTTATTTTCACAAATAGTCCTTTACTTATTGACTTGTTCCTCAAGTTAATACACTAAAATTACTGAAATTATACTACAGCCACATTCTAGAAGATTCTAGTGAACTCTGTTGTTGTTATCTATTTGAAGAATACCTATACTACCCTTTCCTATACGAAAATTACTACCTATGCCAACTACTTATTTAAGTGCTCCAAAATACCCCCTGAAATTACTAACTCCTTACCCAACTACAAATTGCAAAAGGTTGATTAACAAAACACTTCAGCCATAACCAAACACCTAAAATCAGTCGAAATCAAGCTGAAACAAAAACCTACTAAACACAGAATAAAAGGACAGAACAGAGGCAAAGTTAAGCTAAAGGAAACAACTACTAAATCAATCTCAATTATACTAATAAAATCAAAAAATCATGAAAGCAATTATAATCATCTAGACTAACAAACGAACAAATTATGATTATAAAAAAAAAATTAAACCAAACAGAAACTATCCACAATTCGACTAAACTAACAATAAAGTGCCTGAACTAATTAAGCTAACGTTCAAACTATCAAAGCAAAACACCAATTAAGCCAAAATTAAACTAAACTAAAGAAAAAGAAAATCAAAACATCATTGAAATTAAACCAAAGCAAAACTAATCAGAAAATTAAGAGAGATTCATTTTCTTAAAAAGAAGAAGAAGCAGGGGACATAGAAAGATGAAAAACGAGGACTCACGGCTTGACTCGAACTCTTTGATTCAAAATTTGACCGCCTTGGGCGTGACTTGGACATCAACGACAGTAAATTCTCCATGAGGGGAATGAGGAAGCCATATGGTGTTGATTTGGTGAAGTTTGGAGAAATTAGGTTTCGGCCGGAATTTTTGATTTGAAATTCGAAGCATTCAACTGATATTTGAGGGAAAATGGTTGTGGATTTGGGTTGAGGGAGTTGAGGAGATTCAGTGGTGTAAATTTGGTCGAATTTGGACGAGTTTGTGTCTTGGCCGGAGCTTTTCGATATGATATTCGAGAGGCTGGGTTATGATTCGAGGGAGATGGTTTTGGGGGTTGGAAAGAGGAGGGGAAGGGGAGCTTATGGTGAAATTTTGGGGGCGTTTGGAGCTCTGCCGCCGCCGTGGGCGATTTCTGGCGGCAGCTTGCGGCGGAGGGCGGTAGGGTTGAACAGGGTACGAGGAGGAAGGGTTTTGTCTCTAGGGTATTTGGACAATTTTATTTAAAAGCTGAGATTGAACCAAAGCCGTTGGATTAGAATGAATGGGCGGCTTGGATTGATTTGGCATTAACTAACTCAAACGATGTAGTATCATTCTCATACTACGACGTTTTATTGGTCAGCAGGGGCAGGGTCATGCGGACCGGGTAGGGGCGTGTTTGGGCTGACTTTGAAGTGGGTTTGGAGGGGATTTGGGCTAATTCCAACCAGATTTGGCCCAAAAATGGGTAACATGAAGACCACTTAATTTCTTTCAATTTCCCCTCCTTTTATATTTGATATTTATTTATTATTTTTTCTGATTTTTTTGTAAAATGCAAAATTAAACTAAGGACCTGATTTACTCCCAAAATTATACTAATTATTTCCTCAAAATGATTAAGTCCTAATTCGTGACAATTTCAACAATTAACAATTAAGAATGCAAAAGCAAACTATTTTTGTTATTTTCTTTATATTTTGTTCTAAAAATAACTTAACCACTAAATAATCCTAAAATATGAAATTAGATCCTAAATGCAAATGTCAAGCGTATTTTTTTTTTATGTTTTTCATATGAATTAAAATGCTCAAATAAAAATGCAAACAATTAACAGAAAATAACACAAAATTCACAAAATTGTAAAATAATGAAAGAAAATCATTTTGTTTGAATTTTTGGAATAATTCACATAAGGCAAAAATTACGTGCTCACACCCAGTTTGGTGCCACGTGTCATATGACGTGGCATGTCAAATTAAATACAAGGCGTTCAAGGTCAAGGCTACTTGTTCGTGATACAATTCGTGGAAACAATCAAAGTGTTCGCTGCAGATAAATCAAATTCAAATTCAAGATCAAGCTCAAAGGCCCTTGAATTTATACTAGAAAAGTATGATAAGAGGAATCATAGAGATTGTACACTCATATTATTTAAAATAAAATACTACGATTGTTGCAATATTTTTCGGTCCTGATTTTATTTTGCAAATTTATTGTCAACAAATTCTGGCACGCCCAGTGGGACAATCTCTACCTCTCATCTCAACTTTTCAATCACCAAAGTTCAAGAACATCGAAATGGCTTCAAAGAAAATCAACTCCAGTTCAACTTCCACCAAGGCTGCTAATTCCAGGTTCTATGCTGATGTGGAAAACATACTCGAAGTTACCTTTGGACCAGTTACGAGGAGCAAAGCAAGCTCGTTAGGACAACAAGTACCCCAAGTGTCGTCCGCATCTACCCCTATTTTAGGATCTTCATCCTCAAAAGGAGCAAGATCTTCCACAAATGCACCTGAAGGAGGAAGCGATGTTGCTGAAAAGATCAAGAAAACTCTTGCTCTGCTTGACCTCTCCGGATCCAAGCACTCTACTGTGAAGGAAGATGATGATGCTTCAAGTGATGGATCCTCCCCACTTACACCACATAGCATGAGCCAATCAAGGATCAATCTGTGTGACAATCCATGCTACTCTCCATTGTCCACAACAATCATGCAAGCCATGGTGACAAACACTTCATCTGTGGAGGGGCAGTTGGCAAACTTGATGGAAGCAATCACTGGCTTGACCAAATACATGCAAAATCAAGATGATAGAATTGACAAGCTAACAGACAGGGTAGGAATCTTGATGGAAGAAGAATCCACTCATGCACCTGGCAAGAGATTGATCATCCCCCACGACAAGTTGCATCTACTAAGGAAACTCCAGTCTCTTCGGAATGGATGATTCCAATCAATTAACTAAAGAAGTTCATTGAAGGGAATATAAAAAACAAATATGAAGTCGCTTCCAAGTCCTCCTTTACCTACGCAAAGTCGTACACTTCAAGGATCGATATGTTGAAGATGCCTGCTGGCTATTAACCTCCAAAATTTCAACAGTTTGATGGCAAAGGCAATCCAAAGCAACATGTGGCACACTTCGTTGAGACATGCAACAATGCTGGGACTTATGGAGATTACCTCATCAAGCAGTTTGTCCGCTCATTAAAAGGAAATGCTTTTGATTGGTACACGAACCTCGAGGTTGGATCTGTTGATAGCTGGGATCAACTAGAGAAAGAATTCCTCAATCGCTTTTATAGCACGAGACGTACTGTGAGTATGATAGAACTTACAAATACTCGTCAACGAAAGGGTAAACCAGTTATCGACTTTATCAATCGTTGGAGGAATGCAAGCCTCAACTGCAAAGATAGGCTTAGTGAAGCTTCGGTCATAGAGATGTGCATCCAAGGCATGCATTGGGGACTATGCTACATCTTGCAAGGTACCAAGCCTGGCACATTTGAAGAACTCGGAACTCGTGCCCATGACATGGAGTTGAGCATGGCCTCCACTAGAAATGAAAGGTTGCCTATCTATAAGCCTCGCAAAGGGAACGACAAGCACGAAGTCAGGAAATGGAGCAAGTTTGTACCAAGATCTGAAAATAAAGAAGCTATGAATGTCAACACATCACCTGTGAAGTTCACGACGAAAGTGAGCAAGAATCAGAGTATGAAATCCACTTCGTTTCAAGATAAGCCAAGTGGAAAGAAAATGCAAGAGAAAGAGTACCCATTTCTGGATTCTGATGTGCCAGCTATTTTTGAAGAACTCCTCGAGTTAAATCTCATCGAGCTTCCGGAGATGAAGCGACCAAATGAAGCTGGGAAAACAAATGACCCAAATTACTGTAAATACCATCGACTTGTGACCACCCTCTGGAGAAGTGCTTTGTCTTCAAGGACAAAGTTATGGACTTGGCTCGCGAAAAGAAGATCGTGCTTGAAGATGAGAAAGCAAGTGCAAACTAAGTCTCTATCATATTTGGCTCATTCTGTCCAGACGAATTATATAGTTTTAAAGAAAGTAAAGATGAAGAGTTACTGGAGAATAACAAAGTTGAAGACGGTCAACCTAAGGATGATGAAGGTTGGACGTTGGTGACTCGTCGTAGGCGCCACAAAAGGAGCCCACGAAAAGGATCAATGGAACAACCAACAAGGAAAGTAATGGTGAAAAGACCTAGGAGATGGAATCAGTTTAAGTATGTAAAGAAAGCGAAAGTGGAGGTGCACCACCCTCAAAAACCACGACATCTGGTGAACTTAGAGGAGTTTTTACCAAGTTGGTTCCACACGAAGATTTCCCATGAGGGTATTGATGCCTCTTGTTTCCATACTGAGGAAGGGAAAGAAAAGAGTGATGACCTACCATTGGCACCATCTTCGGAAAAGCTTATCGAGTCCACTCCTCAAGAAGTTAACGCTTGTGAGGAAAAAGTCACGTTCACAAATGACGATCTTCTGCTAGGTGACACTCCTCATAATCGCCCATTGTACCTGGTTGGCTATATACGTGATGAAAGGGTAAATCGAATTTTGGTTGATGGAGGATCCTCAGTGAACATTTTACCAATTCGCACTGTGAAGGAACTTGGTATTCCCATGAACGAACTCTCAGAAAGTCATGTGATGATCCAAGGGTTCAACCAAGGGGGGCAAAGAGTCATAGGCGCGATCAGGCTGGGAATCACTATTCAAGATATGCAATCAAGTGCATGGCTTCATGTGATCGATACGAAGACTTTATACAATATCTTGCTTGGAAGGCCTTGGATACATGAGAATAAAGTAGTTCCATCTACCTACCATCAATGTTTAAAAGACTACGAGGGTGAAGTCGAGAAGAAGATAGTTGATGATGATGAGCCATTCACCGAGGCAGAGTCACACTTCGCCGATGCAAAGTTCTACTTGAAGAACCGCATTGTGAAAGAGCTAAAAGTTGATGATGGAATGAAAAGCAGGAATGGCGAGCCCATAACTAAAAGAGATGAGGTGACTATTGGTAAAGCCAAAGCTATACTGAGGAGGTACACGCCAACGCGAGTAAATCTCATAGAGAGGATATTGAGTCTTATGGAAAGATAGTAAGTCGCGCGCTCCAATATGTCCCTACAAGGAAGAAAGACGAGGGCGAATCATCTAAGCTCCAAACCGACACGCTAAAGGAGTTAACTCTTCTGGTAAAATGAATTGAGGCAGTAAATTTATCCTCGAAGCCGCTTGAAGGTGTTTGTAGCCCAAAATTGTTTGCAGATTGTGGCACTCCCTACAAAGCGAACAGATGAATGTTTTGATCCTAACGCTTACAAGATATTTGTAAAAGCTAGATACAATCCCAATGAGCCGTCAAAGCTAGGGAAGCTCCCATCAGAAGCTACAACAAGGCAACCACGTGAAGGTTTGGGATACAAGCAACTGTCACCAGTGCACATCTCAATAAAAAGGGCGAGTAACAATTATATCACTGTAGAAGACGAATCTTCCACTTCTAACAGGCCTTCTGTCTTTGATCGACTTGGAAAATCAATTGTGAGAACTTCCGTATCTGAGAGAATGGGTCCATTAAAGAAGGGGAATAAGTTCCAGATAAATTATCGAAATACAAGAACACCCGCTTCACCCAAAATTCAGAAGATCTCTAAAGATTTCCAAAGTTTGGTTCCTTCTAGAATGAAGCGACAAACAAAAGTCATGGTTTCGTGTGATGAAGTACTGAAGGTGAAGCCATACACTGTGTTCTACACTAAAGAACGTGATGAAGACAAAGAAAGTGTGGGTTCTTCGTATCATGTTACTGCACAAAGCGAGCATGGTGTTTTATCTCTAATGGAGGATGACGAGAAATTGGACGATGTTTCACCGTGTTATCACATATCCTTCAACGATGGGGACTCTCAAGAAGATGAAGATGCAGAAGATGCTCCACCTGAACTTGAAGAAGGAGTGAGGACTACAGTTGACGACTTAAAAGAAGTTTACCTTAGCACCGATGAGGAACCAAGACCCACATACCTAAGTGCTTTATTAGAAGTTGATGAACAAAGCACTTATACTGAGTTACTCAGGTAGTACAGGGATATCTTTTCTTGGAGCTACAAAGAGATACCTGGCTTGGACCCGAAAGTAGAAGTCCATCACCTTGCCATCAAGAATGGTGCCCGCCCTGTTAAACAAGCCCAAAGGCACTTTAGGCCAAACTTGTTCCCTTAGTTGAAACCGAAATTAACAAACTCATCGAAGCTGGCTTTATTCGTGAAGTTAAATACCCGACATGGGTTTCAAGCATTGTCCTTGTAAGGAAGAAAAATGGCCAGGTTCGAGTATGCGTTGACTTGAGGGATCTCAACAATATGAAGATGAGTTCCCGCTTCCTATTCTAGAGCTGATGATCGATGCTACTACTGGGTAGGAGGCAATGTGGACGGTTCATCAGGCTATAACCAAATTTGTATGGCACTAAAAGATGAAGAGCTTACCGCATTCCGCACCCCTAGGGAATTTATTGCTACAAGGTAATGCCTTTTGGCTTGAAGAACGCTGGCGCTACTTACCAAAGGGCTATGCAAAATATTTTTGACGATCTTCTCTACAAGAATGTCGAATTCTATGTTGACGACTTGGTGGTAAAATCAAGAGAGAAGGGCGACCACCTGAAAGACTTGAGAGTGGTGTTTGAGTTGCTCCGAAGGTACCAACTTAGGATGAATCCATTGAAATATGCCTCTGGAGTTACTTCCGGAAAGTTCCGTGGTTTCATTGTTCGACATCGAGGGATTGAAATTGATCAAGCCAAAGTAGAAGCAATTTTGAAAATGCCTGAGCCTCGGGATATTGATGAATTGAAAAGTCTGCAAGGAAATATAGCATACCTTAGAAGATTCATCTCGAACCTAGTTGGGAGGTGCCAACCATTTAGTCGCCTCATGAAGAAAGGTGTTCCTTTCAAGTGGGACCAAGCTCTTAGCAATGCCTTTGAAAGTATCAAACCTACTTGATGAAGCCTCCAGTTTTAGCAGCTCCTATACCTGGAAAGCCATTGATACTATATATTGCGGCACAAGAAAGGTCTGTTGGAGAACTGTTGGCCGAAGAAAATAGTGAGAGGAAAGAAACTCTCTTTACTACTTGAGCAGGATGATAACACCAATCGAGCTGAATTATTCGCCAATTGAAAATTTGTGTTTGGCGTTAGTTTTCTCAATCCAAAAGTTGAAGCACTACTTACAAGCTCATGTTGTCTGTCTTGTTTCTAAAGCAAATCTCATCAAGTTCGTGATGTCAAAACCTGTTCTTAGTGATCGACTAGTGAGATGGTACCTCCAATTTAAACAATTCGAGATTTTGTACATCCCTCAAAAGGCTATAAAAGGACATGCATTGGCAGACTTCTTGGCAGATCATCCGATACCTGATGACTGGGAGCTAACTGATGAATTACTTGATGAGGACGCAATGGTCGTTGAAGTTCAACCTCTATGGAAGATGTGCTTTGATGGTGCTGCGCATCGTGGAGGAGCTTGTGCTGGTGTAGTATTTGTCACTTCCCAAGGTGAAGTCTTGCCCTACTCCTTCACCTTGACACAACTCTGTTCCAACAATGTTGCTGAGTATCAAGCATTAATACTTGGGCTTGAAATGGCCGTTAATATGAAGCAATTGCAATTGCAAGTCTTTGGTGACTCCCAGTTAGTGGTCAATCAACTTTTAGGTAGTTACGAGGTCAAGAAGCCCGAACTACGCCCATATCATGATTACGCTAAAAAATTAATGGGGTGGCTCGGTGATGTGACTATTCAGCATGTGCCAAGGAAAGAAAATAAGAAGGCTGATGCTTTAGCTGCCCTAGCTTCATCGTTAACCCTACTTGATCAAGTGCAAGTTACTGTCTGCCAAAAATGGGTAGCATCGCCGCCAAATGAGGCTAAAGGTGAAGAAAATAAACTCAAGCATCTTGTCGCTGTTTCTGAAGTTGAGAAAGACGAATGGCGACAACCCATTATCGACTACTTATGATACAGGATACTTCCAGAAAATCCAAGGAGAAGGATCGAAATCCGTCGTCGTGCACCTTGCTTCCTTTACTACAAAGATACTCTATACAGAAGGTCATTCGAGGGAGTACTCTTGCGATGCTTAGGGGAAGAAGAAGCACTCCAAGCTTTGCAAGAGGCACATTCTGGGGTATGTGGGTCATACCAGTCTGGACCAAAGCTTCACTTTCATATAAAAAGGATGGGATATTATTGGCCAACGATGGTAAAAGATTGCTTGGACTACGCTCGAAGATGCAAGGCTTGTCAATTCCATGCGAATTTTATTCATCAACCTCCTGAAGTGTTGCACCTGACTGTTGCATCTTAACCGTTTGACGCTTGGGGATTGAATGTTGTTGGACCACTGCCAAAGTCCTCTGGTGAGCACCTATACATCCTGGATGCAACTGACTACTTCTCAAAATGGGCTGAAGTTGTTGCTCTTAAGGAAGTAAAGAAGGAAAATGTTGCAGGTTTCATCCGAGTAAACATTATCTATCGCTTTGGCATTCCTCGTTATATAATAACGGATAATGGCAAGTCGTTCGACAATAGGTTGATGAACAAGATTTGTGAACTCTTTGGCTTCAAGCAACGTAACTCTTCTATATACAATATTGCCGTCAATGGTCTAGCCGAGGCATTCAACAAGACTCTATGCAACTTGTTAAATAAAGTCATCTCCAAATCCAAACGGGATTGGCATGACCGTATGGAGGAAGCTCTGTGGGCATATAGGACAACTCACCGCACGCCAACACAACGCGAACCCTTATGCACTCGTTTATGGAGTTGAAGCCATCTTGACACTTGAGCGTCAAATACCTTCATTACGATTAGCTATTCAAGAAGGCATCACTGATGAAGAAAATGCTCGACTTTGATTAGCAGAATTGGAGGCTCTTAATGAGAAAAGGTTGGAAGCTCAACAGAGACTTGAATGTTATCAAGCTCGATTGTCTCGCTCCTTCAATAAAAGAGTTCGCCCGAGATCCTTTCAAGTAGGAGATCAAGTCCTTGCCGTATGAAGACCCATTATTACTTCCCATAAACCTGTAGGGAAGTCCAGTTCAAAATGGGATGGGCCATATGTCGTACAAGAAGCTTACTCAAATGGGGCTTACAAGCTGGTTGATGCAGATGGCATGAGAATCGGCCCTATCAATGGCAAGTTTTGAAGAAGTATTATCCTTGAAGTTGCAACGCTCCTTGATGCATGAGCCTAAATTGCATGTTCGAACGCTCCTTGACGCATGAGCCTAAACTGCATGTTCCTACACTCCTGGCCCGCATGAGTCTAAATTATGTACGGCCCACCACCAAAAAAACAAAAAAAAGAGGCCCGCTAGGTTGAAAACCTCGAAAGAGGCAGCCTAGGCAAAAGTAAGAACATAAAAAAAGTTACCCATTCCGAACTACGGTATGACTTGATCCTCTTTACCGATGTACGTAGGCAGCTTAGAGTTTCATTCTAAATTCAGTGGCATAAGTTTAGAAGATACATAATCCCCCAATCGTTGTCCGAATGAAGTACGATGGAGTGTAATTCATTCAATCAGCACTTGAAAATCGAGCTGAGATACCATTCTTCTGTTAAACTTTGGATCCCATTTGATTTAAAGGGGGCAACCACTATAGTAAATTGGTATCTTCAATAAAATGATTAATATCTTTTAGGAGGCTGCCAAGCATTTGCATTGAAATCCAGGAATTCATTATGCCTTCATGTTATCCAAACCTTCAAGTTATTTTTTGGCAAGCCTTCACGACGTTTCAAATTCAGTGAGACTTGAACCCAAGACATTTGGTGAGAATGAGGCTCTTGAATTTAAACTTCTGGAAATTAAAAAGGTCTTGCAATCTCGAGGCTTCCCACACCAAGATACAAAAATTTTTGGTGAAGTCGCGCTAATTTGGAACTGTCGGCATATTAGAAACCAAAGTCGACTTCGAACTCTCATCTGAAACTATCCTAAGGTATTAAATTTTATGTTTTGGATATGTTTTAGATTTTTAAGTTTAGTTTCCAATAGATTAAATGGTTCGTGATTTCAACATTCCTACATCAAGATACAAAAGTTTTGGTGAAGTCGCGCAAATCTGAAATCGTCACCGTGTCAGAATTTGGTATTGATTTCGAACTATTATTTGAAACTATCCTTAAGGCATTAAGTTTTGCATTTTGGATATGTTATAGATCTGTACGTTAAGTTTCCAAAAAATCAAACAGTTCGTAATTATGACTTTCCTACACCAAGATTTTTTTTGTGAGACTGCGCAAATCTAAAATTTTCTACGTGGTGGAATCTAAAGTTGGTTTCAAAATATTATCTGGGTCGATTATGAAGGTTATTGATTCTAAGTTTTGGACATATTTTACTTATTTTACGTGGTGGAATCCAAGTTGAATTCTTCAAGTCCGTCGGTTCAAGTTGAAGTCTTCAAGTCCGCCGGTTTCAAGTTGAAGTCTTCACGCCACTCTTCAAGTTGAAATATTCCCAAGTCTCCAAGTTGAAGCATTCAAGTCCGTCGGTCTTCAAGTTTCAGTGTTCAAATTCACCGGTCTTAAAGTTGAATTATTTATGCCCTCCAAATCTTCAAGTTGAAGTCTTCAAGTCTGTTAATTTTTCAAGTTGAATGTTAAAAGTCAACCACTCTTCGAGTTGAAGTCTGCAAAGTCCGCCAAATCTTCAAAGTTTTCCGAGTGTTCAAGTCGATGTCGTCAAGTGATGTCGTCTTCGAGTTGAAGCTTTATAACTTTCCAATCTTAAGGTGGACACATAAGTTCCTTTGTACCTTAAGTTGGCCTCTTCGTGGGTTTGTCCTTAAAAGGAACTATGATTTTCATTGAGAGTAATCTCTCTGATAGTCGAGGCACATTGAGAGTTATCTCTCCGATAGTCGGGTCACATTGAGAGTAATCTCTTCGATAGTCGGGTCATTTTGAGAGTAATCTCATTGAGAGTAATCTCTCCGATAGTCAGGTCATTTTGAGAGTAATCTCTCCAGGTCGGAGAATCGAACAACTGTAAATTTTGATTGAACGGAGGGGCAAAGCTGGTCATAAGCTGTTAGATATGATATCTTGTGTAGTAGTTAGAAATTTGATATCTGCTATTGCGCATTTGTTCTCAAACGTGATGATCCAAATGACAGACTATTCTTCTCTCAACAATATTTTTTCAAGCAATTTTGGGTGAAGAATGCTCAAAAGGATGATTTGGTATGTTTGCTTGTATGATATGCATTTACAGATATACTAAAATACTTCATAGATGAGACTATACATACTTTTGGGACATTAATGAAGCAGATTCTTGCAATTTTGCTTGTGTCCCTTTCTGGTTATGGACTTTTAGTTTCATAACCTCGCAAACTATTATCAGCTTTGTTGTTTGGCAACATACTTCCTATTGACATAGTTATTTTATAATTTCAGGTCATACAGTTTAGCAGGTGGAAGATTTCAATATGACGAAGAGTTTCAGAGATTATTTGAAGATTGTTATTCGTTAAGATTAGTTATATACTGACATTAGCTATTTACTTCAAACAATATGAGTTATTTTTTAAGGTTTTGTGATATTAATATTTTGGATTAGTACTTCCTTTTATTTGTTAATATTTAACGAGATATACTATAGTTTTATGAATTAATATCAATATGTTTTGTTATTTGCATTATTTTTTGGTCGAATGTAGTAGCTATTATTAATGGTGGCTAAACATACCGTTATAGCTTGTGAATTTTAGTGCTAATTTAACAGGATTAAGACGTTTATACAGGGATATTGTAACCATTATATTCCAATTAAAGATTATTTTTAGCAGCAATTTGATTGACTTTACTATCCATTAAAATGGACGTTAAAGGGGCATACTAATATATTTTTAGAAGAGATATTGTTGCCACTTTAATTGCCACAAAATAATTACCACTAAATGTATGGACTTTTAGCGATAAATATTTTGAATTTAGCGGCTATAAAAATGGACGTTAAAGGTGCATCATTAGTCATTTTTAGAATGAGTTTAGCAGCCATAATAATTGCCGCAAACAATTGCCGTTAAAGTAGATGGGTTTTAGCGGCAATAAGTCATACCTTTTACCAGCTTTTGGCAGAAATGCCGCTAAAGGCTTTACCGACCTCGGCATTACCGGCTAAAGATCAATTGCCGGTAAAAGATATAGCGGCTATTTTTGTTGCCGCCAATGCTGTTTTTTATTGCCGCCAAAGACCTTTTTTGTAGTAGTGTTCTCATTTGACCTCAAAAAAGCAAAGGAGAAAAGCTAAGAGAAAAGAAGAAGAAATTACCTTCGCGTTGATGCTTACGAGTCCGCAAAACTAGACTCAAGTGGCTTGCGAAGACTGCGAATTGATGCTCAACAATTACGAGCAAATGAGTTTATATAGGTTTATAAAAGATGGCATCTGAAAAGCTACCTACGATGTGGGATCAATTACGTTGAAAGGCGGCATAAATTTTGTTTCCTAATTGGGATCAAATTGCAATCCTAGTTGTATTCCATCGGTGATGGGTTATGGTGTAGTTGCCCCTGAAAGTCCAAACCAGTTAAGGATATATGTTGTGTTTAACCAAAAAATAAATTTTTAGTCAAAGCTAGAAATTAGAAGAATCAGGTTACTGATAATCAAAAAAGTAAATAAAGAAAGAAATTTTAGAATAACCAAGTATGAAAGCTGGTAAATCAAAGTATATTCCAATAGGCACCCCCCTTACATTTGTTTGTTTCTCCCCTTTTTATAGCTCTTTTGGGATACGAGCCTTACCTTTGTCCTAATAATGCTATTATGGGCAATTAATGACTTTAAATGTTACGTTATACAATTATACATTAAATACATATTTTCTAACGTTTCCAATAATTAATACTCATTAAATGTTGTATCTGGGCTCCTTTTTGTTGTCAGATTCATTCCTTTGACTCTTCACTATCTTTGAGTTTCAAATGTCTTGAATAGGTATGAGCGTTGAATTACTTNTAGAAGAGATATTGTTGCCACTTTAATTTCCACAAAACAATTACCGCTAAATGTATGACTTTTAGCGACAAATATTTTGAATTTAGCGGCTATAAAAATGGACGTTAAAGGTGCATCATCAGTCGTTTTTAGAATGGGTTTAGCAGCCATAATAATTGCCGCAAACAATTGCCGTTAAAGCAGATGGGTTTTAGCGGCAATAAGTCATACCTTTTACTAGCTTTTGGCAGAAATGCCGTTAAAGGTTTTACCGACCCCGGCATCACCAGCTAAAGATTAATTGCCGGTAAATGATATAGTGGCTACTGTTATTGCCGCCAATGCTGTTTTTTATTGCAGCCAAAGACCTTTTTTGTAGTAGTGTAATATAGCTCCAAACACTGTCCTATGTCCTCATAAGCACGACTTGCTCCTGCAAAACATAAAATTCACACTTAGAGCCATTTATCGTCATTTAACCTTCCTAGAATAGTGAAGCATAGTCGAGTTGGGGCATAAACAGTCGCCAAACTACATGAATCTAGCCTATTATCAACACCCTACACTTAAATCATTGCTAGTCCCCGAGCAATCCACCATACTCTACAAAGGTTCCTTCACTAAGAATTTCCCTAACGTATCACACCAAGAACATATCACCAAAGTTGCGTCTAGTAGTGTAACATATTTGCCTCAAGAGTCGACTCTCACGTGCCATGCAATATTCATACTTACTCAATTTACTCTATACAGAGGTCAAGACTTACCTTTCCTTCGTAAATCAAATGCCCTCACATCACACAAGAGAGTAGTTCCACAAGTAATAATAGTAAGAAGAATTAGGAACTCAGATAGACAAAATTCACTCACTCTTAGAAAGAACATTCATATGCCACAAAGATGCACCATAGGCTTGCCCGTAGTGTACTACTCTACTAATCGAGCTCATTCAGTCTCAGATCAATTAGAACTTTATTTGGTTGTAATGTAGGCTACGGGACGGGTATGATATATTTGGATATAGTGACTAACCTCCCTAAGCACCTTTAATACAATCACTTTCGCATTCAGAACCATACTTATGTCAGACCAGACATTCCACCACACTTCTATTTATAACACCCCAACTTCTTTAGGTGCAATTGTATCAAGTCACCACTTATCAAGGACTACATTTACTTATTTTCTTTTCTCTTTTTTTTAAGTGGCGCTTATTCTTTCATTTTTCAAAACACTGCACCTTTTTTCTCTATTTCATTGGTTCCACTCAAAAACCAAACCACCACCCCACACTTTAACTTTTGCATATTTCATAACCATTCAAGTGCTCATGGGAGGTAAAGGGGTTCAAACAGATGGGCCTTTCAAACAATTGGATAAGGTTTGTAATGTGGTTGCCAAAGAAATAGGCTTATAGGCTCAACGGGGTTAACTACTATGTATCGCATTTAGGTGGGTCTACTTTATATATCTGGCTTAACAAAGAAATGCCTATATCACTTCTAAGACTAAATAAAGCTACTATTTCTCTTTGCAAACACACAGGGCAAGTTCTAGGCATCAAATGCAGAGCATAGAATACAATACAACTCACACACACATGGCACATGACTCACTCTATCAAAACACTCTCGTTTGAGTACTCAAGTCAGTTATAAACATACAATTTAAGGCACTTTAACAAGAATCAACAACTGAGACTAAGCGTCACACTCTAGTGTCTATTGTGTTCAGGTGTAACAACGCTAAGGGATTCTCTTCCTATCTCAGCTCATAGCCCATAAGTACCAAATAAAAACTAGAAACAAAATAAATAAAAACTAACTACACCCGGTTCAAGCAGAACCCTTGGAAAAGAACCGCGGCCCAAAGAAAAACCAAGAGGGAGTTACTACACTACCTAAAACAGAAAATCTTTTTGGTATTTTCTTTAGACTTACTTCCCTCAAGAAAACTGTCTAGAAGATCCGTCATCAAGAAGAGTCCAACATATTTCTGGTTTTTCTTTTAAAGGTCGACTTAGACCCTCAAGAAACCCGTCGAATGAGATCCGTCGTCGGGACAAGTCGACTCACCTAATTCGACTGCTACTCAAAGCCACAAAACAAAAGAAAACATAAAACAATCATGTTCTTACATATATACACATACACCGAAGTATCCCCCACCCTACACTTAAAAAGAAGACATGTCCTCATGGCATACAAAATAAAGAAATGTGAGGTAAAGGAACTTCCCTGATGGATCAATCTTGATCGGAGACCGTCCCCTGGTCTAGATCATCATCGACCTCTTTATCTTTGCTTCTCTTCGGGCCTCCACCAAAGAGAAGACCAGAGTTCATTAAAGATTTAGGTAAAGAAGCCATATTGGTAGAAGATGATAGAGTTTTTTTTTTTGAAGAGAATCGCAGAGAGATAAAAGCAGAAGAAAGTTAAGTGCAAAGAGGATAAAGAACTTACGAAAATTTTAGAAGTGAAAGAGGTAAAATGATGAGTATAAGTAAATATATAGACAGTTAATATTATGGTCATGATTACCTCGAGAATCGGCAAAAATACTATTGAATCGTGGGGCAACACGTGCGGGGTATTAAATGAGAGAAGACGTACGTCTTGTCAAGCGTTAGAGACTGTTCAGAAGGTTTTTAGAAGATTTCCCTCCAAGAAAGGGATCTTCACCAATTTTCCGGTGACACAAAGATATGCTACCGGAAAGTAAGGGGACTATCTGTATAGGATAAAATCAAATGATTGCATGACACGTGGAACCGTAGGCAGACGGAAGACAGATCGAGTAAGAACCAAGGCCGGGAATAATAGCTACAATTGACATCGGATAGGCCCCGAAGAGCGGGTCGAATGTTTGTTACCAAATAGAGAAGAATATTCCCTAGTTTTAAATAGGCGGCCGTTGCAGAGAATGTTGGCATTCATGGTCTGCCGTTACATATTTATCAACGGCCCCCTTAGTATCATTTAAGAGTGGGCTTGATCCTAGGATCTTGTTTCTTAGGTATAGTTATAAATAGGGGTGTACATAGGTCGGTTGGTTCAGATTTTTCAATTTCCAAATCAAACCAATTGTCTCGAATTTTTAAATTTATAAACCAAACCAACAGAAGTCGGGTTTTTCAATCACAATTTTTCTCGAATTTTTCGGTTTTCTCGGGTTTTCGGATTTTTTCCGAACAAAATCTTCATAGAATAAAATTTATAATTTGTGCTCTAGTATTTCTTAGGTCCTATTAGGATAAAACTATATAAGATGTTACCCAAAAAATAATACAAAATAATATGAGATGAGTCATAATTAAACTAAAATACTCAATAAATCGCGTAAGATAAATATTGCTAATTAATAAGTCATAATAAAAATAAACATAATCTAAAAGTATTAAGTCATGTTAAAATAGGTATGGCTAATAAGTACTAAGTATTAATTACATGACTAAATAATATATAAAGTGAGTTATGCATTTTCACTATCTAAATCAATGCGAAACTAAAAAAATAAATATTCCGATATTATTGTCATTTCTAGTATTAAATTGAATTTTTTTGTTAACATTAATATTGATTTGATTTTGCTTTGGGCTTTATTTGAGTTACTAACTTTTATGGGTTATAAAACATATTATTTGACCATCCAAAGTTCTAAGTACAAGCTTGAAATAATACATTAAAAGAGAGAACTATTAAAGAGTTTAAATTTTATTTATAAATTACATTAGAATAATTATTTATGTATAAAATATTTTTAAAACTTGTATATATGTAATGTCGGGTTGGTTTGGTTTCGATTTGACTTTTTTTTAGTTAAAACCAAACAAAACCAATTATGATCGGGTTTTTTTTCTAACACCAAACCAAATTATAGTCGGTTTGGTGCAGCTTGTAGGTTTCCTTTGTAAAACCCTAGCTATAAATAGTAATTTCAACAACCATTATAAGGACACGAAACTCTTGGCAAGACTTATGCTGTATTTTACTCTCTAGCTCAATACAATAATTTTACTTACTGTTTAACATTGTTCTTATTCTCATCCTCGGAAGCATCGCTCCAGGAGCCAGGTTTGCCATTTGCTTTGGTTTTAACGCTAATTCTTATTTTTAATCTAATTTATTAGTCATTTTTGGGTCAATTTAGTGTGCTTGTCTATAAACCATGTAACAAATTAAACTGTACCGTTTTACGAGTAAAACTTTGATGAAACTTTGTGATGATTAGAATCTTGGACCAAAATGATAAATCGTAGCATTTTTCTTGTTACGTTTCTTATAGGAACTAAATACTTCTTGTGCAGACGAGACCGTTTAATTGTGAAGAATATTGATGTCAGTCGTGCGTGAACACGGGATATTTCGTGTACCGGACTGCCCAGTTATGTATTAGGGACTTCAGACTTGGCTTGTGAAAACTGGAATAGCTAGATGATTAAGATGATCCTTGCATTCCCTTAATTTTGTCTATTTAATCTTTTTTTTTTACCTGTATTTTCCATTCCCAACTTGTCATTTTTAGTGCTCTTAATACCTCTTCTGTTTACTTTTTTAGACTTATCATTATATGCGCACATACCCGAAGCAGTGGCAGAGCCGGTCACTAAGGGGTCAAAATATAAAGAAGTAAACCTGCGATGAATCCAAGGGGTATGAATATGTAGAAATATACATAAAAATATTTATGTATCGGTGACGAAAGGGTAATGATCCGTCAAACTCAATGGCTAGAAATGGCTAACTCAATGCTAATTACCAGAGTGCTTGCTCGCGCTGTTGATAGTACTTGAAATATAGCATTAGCTAATGGAAGAATATTTTTGAAAATTACCTTGACTCCTCCGATGTGTAGGTCTATGTTGCGCGGACTCTCCAAAATGATGCTGCACTCGCGTCGGATCCTCCAAAAATACACGCACCCGGCACGTATTTTTGGAGGATCGGACACGCACCCGGCAACATTTTTCGGAGAGTCCGAACAACATAGGTGTAGGTTGCTGCCTAATTTTGTTGCTTGACTTGTTTGAACCCCATGTGCTGTAATAAAACTTGCAACTATCCATTTTATGGCCTCTTTTGTCACAATGATTGTATTGAGATTTTAGAGTCCTATACTAATTTTTATTGTATCTCCTTCTCCAATGCAGTATTTGCAATGCTTGTTGGTACGTGAATTGGTGAGAAATCACGTGCTCAGCAATGTCTCAGTGTTAGCTCGTGCCCATCTTATAAATGACAACAAAAAGAGAAACAGGAGGTGTGAAAAATCTGGTAATCATCCATTCCCGTTTTTGAGCTATAGCTATAAGACTCTTAGCTTCCAGTGAGCTAGGTACATAAGGTTTTTTAACTACAAAAATGATTCCTCCCCCGGCATAAAGTGGTTCGCCAACATAACTTGCCTTGTTGTGATAGGAGTACCGCCTTTTCATTCACACCAAGGAGCCATAGCTTTACTTAGACACGGCTTGACTCAAGCCGCTTGACTGCCTCGTGCTCTTCTGTCTATTTCTTCTCTCTCTCAGATTCTTTCTCTTCTTCTTCTTCTTCAATTTCTTCATTCGGATTCTGTCATTTCCGATACAAGTATCAATGTTGGTCTGGAGCCATGTCGGTTGCAGTGCTGGTTCATTCATCTCAATGCGTTAGCTAGTTAATGTAGTTGTAATATCTATTCGTGAATTTATAAGGCACTGTGTGGTGCATTGGATTTGTATTATAATTTCCAATTTTTATTTATATCAGTGAAGTTGGGAAATTTGAACTGCTGAGTTCCCTACAAATTTGGCACCAGTCAGTTTCATTGGAACGAACATATGATTGGGAATTTGGGATGATCAGAAGGAGGAATAAAGTGCTGCAAATGGGGGTGCATACCAAGGCTTTACTGACTGGTTTTATCTGTGTGGTATTGACATTTGTTTCCAACTTAAGAAAGAGAGTGTGAAACTTTAGAAGACGAGAATTGGCTTGTGCCATTACCCTACATATACATACACATGTTACAAATCAATCTGTGCCTGTTTCTAAGCTCCAAAATCATGATCAACATTCTGTTGGATCTACCTTAAACTCAAAGGAAAGTGGATATTTAAGATATCAATACGATAGTTTGAACAGATGTCCAATCGAAAAATCAGTGCTAAACCAGAATGGAATAAAACAACAGAAAGAAGGCATAAATGTCTGAGGAAAGGTCCATCATTTGAAGCCTCTCCAGGTTGATGTGCTGGCCAATCTTTATACATTCCCTGCAAAGAAAATTGTACAGGTTAAAGTAATTGGAAAAAGAAAATATAAAAGGAGCTTAATGAATAATAAATTCGTATATACTCACAGTGATATAACATAAGCTTGTCATCTCCCGTTATTTCTTTCACATATTCCTTAATATATAGGGCTGAATCCTCAAGTTGGAGGCTGGAGCAGAGTGTGATAGACTTTAAAGAAGCAATATCCCCAAAACTGTCTGGGATCTCCATAAGCTCAGTACAGGCTAGTATTTGTAATGCCTCGAGCATGGGAAACGATTCCTCTCCAACCTTCCATTCAGAAAAATACACCTTATACAATCTTAGAAATTTGAGATTCTCACAGGTGACTTCTTCCATGTCCCATTCATTCCCCAGGATAACTGCGTCTTCTAGCTGCAGGTTTTGAAGTTTGGGCAGTCGCGCAATTTTTGACAGTAAATCAGATGTCAGATCAAACCCTTGTCAACCTCAATATTTTCAAGCTGGAAGGGAAGTGAAAATCTGTATGTTTATTGGGCCAAGGGCAATCAAAATATACAGAAACTTCTTCAAGTTCATTAAGGACATCCAATCTTGGATAACAAATCTGTTCTGCCGAACAATCCTTTGGATCTTCATTAATGGTGAATGTAAGGTTTCGAAGATTGGGAAACCTTTTGAAAAAGCTCCCTGTGTGTTTTGAATAGGAATAGACGAGCCCCCATAAAAGTCTTAAATTCTCCAACTTTGAGTCCCCTTCTAACACAGTTGGTTCGTCGATGCACAGATCAGAAATAGAACAACTTTTCATGATCACATTTCCTAGCTTTGCAATACTCCAAATACTAGGTGATAGTACCATACTTGATCCCGGGTTAGTAACCAGAAGAGTTTCTAGATTCCAGAGGTATGAAAATGATGGAGGGAGAGCAACTACCTCTGTCTCAATCATTAAGCACCTCAGATGAACAAGCATGCTTATTTCATTCAGCAAAATATCTGTCAAACTCATTCCGCGCAGATCCAAACTTTTAAGAAGCCTCAAGTGTCTTAGGTGACAGTTGTAGAAAAGATTATCATCCACCACTACCTTCAAAGAGAGGAGGTGTTTAACATAAGGATTTTTTTTTCCCTGGATAGAACAGGTCAAAGTTTTTATTCGAATGGAGATGTTGATTGTAGTGAATGGTCATTGCACGTAGCATCAGAGAAGAAGAAGAAGAAGAAGCACTTGAACTTGTACAACTTTTCCTTTTTAGCTTTTCTCAAACAAAAATCATGCACAAGATCATGAATGTGGCAACTCGGGTACTGATCTATCTCATCGAAAACTATTACCAAGCTACTCGAAATTAACTCATCCAAATAAACCTCTACTACTTCTTCCACACTTTTCATCTCGGTCTGTTCCACAAGTCCTTCAGCACTCCATAAAGCTTTCAATTCAGAGATTATAAGATCTTCGTCCTTTGAATAGCTTGCAAGGTAAAGCAAGCACGGCTTGAGGTGATCTGCTAAATGGTCATAACTTAATTCTATGACCTTCATCACTTCCTCTTCATCCTTAAAAATAAAGGAATTCAAATTATTTAGAATTTCAAACCACAAAATCTCATCCTTTTCCTTCCTTGCAATGACTCGACCGATCAGATCAAGTACCAACGGGAGCCCTTCACACCTTAAGGCTATTCGTTCTCCAATTTCCAATAGTTCATCAGGGCAACTTTCTTCTCCGAATACCCTTTTCTCTAATAACTCCCAGCTTTCTTCTAGTCTAAGCAATCGAAGATAAAGAGGATCACTGCAACATTTTCCTTCCAAAGCCACTTCCTTTTTTTGACTTGTTAGAATAATTCTACTTCCTCTCTTAACCTTAGGAAAAGCCATTATTAGCTTATCCCATTGTATAGTATCCCACAAGTCATCCAAGACAATAAGGTACCTCTTTCTAAAGAGTTCTGTCTGTAGCTTTTCAGCAATGTCATCATCTATGCCATCTTCACTGAATCTTTCTTTTAAACCAATAACCTGATTAAATATTTTTTGCAACAACTTTTTCACATTACGTTCTTGGCCGACTAAGCACCAAGCACGTACGTCAAAATGATCAACAACAGACTTATCATTATATACTCTATAAGCCAAAGTAGTTTTCCCAAGGCCTGGCATACCAACTATGGAAATGACATCTACCTCAGCTAGTCCACCGGTGAGCTTCTTAATTATCCACTCTGTCTCCTCCTCAAAACCAACAATTATTTGACCAGCTCTTGATAACTCGCTAGTTTTAACTGGCTTGTTGGGAGAGTTTACAACAATAAGACCCCTGTTCTTGGAGATCATCTCCGGTACTTTTTTTTTTTTTTTGATAAGTTTGATCTTTTCTATGATATTGGGAAGTAAGAAGATCATATGCAATAGACCATGATCTCTAACAAGAATTGATTTAATGGCATGTTCCACCTCATATGCCACATCTAGAACACGAGTCCAAAGATCTCTATTTAATTCTTGCTCAACATTCCCGAAGAACGATCTTATGAATTCTAGGTCTTCTTTCACTAGCCCAATTTCTTCCTTTATCAAAGAAACTGAACAAGCATTGGAAGTGAGCAAGTCATTTAAGTTTCTAAGTAGAAGAGTCATGAAAAGTGGTCCATCACTCAAGGGGAAGCAGAGTTGAGATGAGTCTACAGGGGCTTTCAAGAAAACGTGCTTGAGATCTTCCTTCAGGAGTTCAATATTTTCTAGGAAGTCTAGACATGCACAGTGTATTTCATTCATATTCTCTTCATTCCTTGAGTTCTCTTCTAAGTCGCGAACAAGAACGGATACCTTCCTGGTAAGTGCTCCAACACGTGCCAAGAGGATAGACAATTTGTCTTGATGAATAACACCCTTGGGCACATCAGTTAGTATAATCAATAGGAACTCTATCATGACATGAATATTTCGAGCTGAAGTGCTAGCAGTAAGAAAAATTACCATCATCGCTTGTAGATGAAAGAGATATTCTCTAAGAATGTCTGGAGAGGTTTCTATGAGCTGCTTAATGAAGCGTCCAACTTCTTCGGACTTTGAGCTTTCAAATTTGTAGAACATATGTGCCTAACCTCCAGTTCAGCAGGAATAATCTCCACAAGTAGATGAGCTAGCATGGAATTGACTCGAGCTACATCAAGTGTTAAATCAGAATCATCTGAATCATATGTTTCGTCAGAATCATATCGTTCACCAAATGAATTGACCAAAAGATACAAACAAAATTGTCCTACTTTCTCAGCCATAAGTTGAAACTGAGGTAAAACATGTTCAACCATCTCATGCTCAACGCAACCATTTACTTTCAAGAACCCCCGACACCGTGGTTCGTAGCCACGTGCTCTAATCCTCTGAGCTACAGGCCCCACCCCGTCTCCACTGGATCTGTTCATGGAAATCTCTTACATTACCACATACATTCTGAAGAACCTCATATTGAGACATTAATGGGAAAATCAACTCTGCACAACACTTGGGTATATAATGGAGATTCACGAGGAGGGCATCCAAAAATTCAACCAACTGATCGTCAGTCATGGTGGCACTTGATTTAGAATAAAGATTTGAGCTGACATAACTTAGAACGTTTTCAAGGAGGCGAGGAATGACATGATCCTTTAATTTAACCTGCATGTCATCTCCACTCTGATGAAAAAGTAGTGACTGAACAAGTTCATGAACCTCATATGACATGCAAGACGTTTCGGCATCAAAACCATCCAAAATGAAATAACAGAGCTGAAAAAATGCCGGCATATATGTCAGCTTATCAATTTCGTCCATGTCAAGAGCAGTTTGATCACGTCCATTCTTTAATCTTTCTATGAAATCCAAAAGATTGAGAATGTCCTTGAGAAATTCAGCAAATGAAACCTGCTAAAATACCAAATGTTGTATCAAATTATCAAAGCCTCATATTTACCTTGACAATTTTACTCAAAATTATTAGGCAACACACATAAGTGCAGAGGACCCTCTTCAAAATAGCCTACTGGATAAGCTAAATGTTTGGCATGAAGTTACATCTTATATCACAAATCAAGCATGGTTTACTTTGTGTATGTTATTTATTCAAGATAAAGGTGAAACAAGTTCAACAGTAACAAAGGAAAAAAGTACTTCCAATTTATCTTTCGTATGATCAAGTCTACTGATCTATCCATCCACATAACTAGTTAGTTACCCGGTGCAGTGAAGAAGCTTTTATTCTATTTGATAGATTACTTCACAGAGAATGCACTAAAGAAGGATGGATGATTTAGTGAAGAAATTCCTAAACCATTTTCTGGAGGAAGAGATGAAAACCTAAGTTGCGCGGACTCTTTGATTTTGGTGTTGTCCCCGTCCCTATACGAGACGGGGACGGGAGCGGGATACGTCCTGAATTCGGTCAACTGACTTCGGACACTTTGACCGGAGTCCATCGACAAATTTTGGAGAAAAATTGAGATTTTGCTTTTTCAAAATCAAAAATAAAACAGATTTAGGGGAATGAAAGAATAATGTCCATCTTTTTTCTTTTTCTTTTTTTTTTTTTTTGTCCATCTTGGAGAATGAAAGATTGAATTCTACAATATTCATGTAAGTTTTTCACAAAATATCTCTCAAAATTTACAATATTTTTATAGCTCTATTTTTTATTAGCCGAATCCCCGCACTCGTATTCATATTCGGATCCGCATCCCCGACTTTTAAATTTAGATTTTGCCGAATCCGATACTCGAATCCGTCCCCGTATCGGATACTCGCACCCGAACCCGAGCAACTTAGATGAAAACAGGTGTACCAATAAATCTCGTGACTGACAAAATCAAAGATAAGAAAAATATAACAGATCCTAATATTTAGGCTCAAGGATGATCGTTTGTTCTTGAGTTTGATTGATCAATATTTTACTTGATGCTTAATCTTGAATTTGATATGAGCACTATGATTATATTATCACCATCACCACTAACAAGAAATTTTTATCTTGAATACTCTAATTTGATTTGTATTCGTTCTTGATCTTCGAATACTTGAAACTTGTGTAAAAATGCTTCAATAGTTGCAACTTATAGAGAAATTCTTGAAATTTTTATCTTCGGCGCTCTCTTGCTTCTTCTTGTTGTGAATGTAACCCCTTTATGTAGGTATGAGCTAGGCTGCTAGCCTCCAAAAGTTTATGTTGAATGCACTTAGTAGGAACTTAAACTTCAGTAGCTTTAATCATGGAAGCATCTCTTTTTTTTCTCCTGTTATTCCTTCCTTATTTATTTTTAGTTTTTGTTGCTCCACCTTTTATTCTTCCTCAATGTCTTCTCTGTTTTTGGAGTTTACTTTCGTTTTTCTCCTTTCTTTTTAAGTTTCTCTTTTCTTTTCCTAGGACCTTCCCATTTAACAACTTAATATAAATATAGTGGGAAGTACTTTTTTACTTTACACTTTCATAGTCTTTGAATAATGTAAGTTAGGAATTACCTCTTTGCTTATTTAACTAAAACTATTCTAACTAAAGGTATCTAAATTAAAATTTTATTTTTAATATGCCTTTTATTAAATATATATAGCTTTTTAGTTTTTCTTTTCTGTTCTATCTCTTTTTTAATTTCTTTTCCTCCTCCACCTGACTAGCAACATGGCCGATGGCACCACCGCGTTGCAACTTCCAAATTTCTCTGCCACTACCACAAGCCGTATTTAGCAAACCCCCCCCCCCCCTCCCTCCCAAAAAAAAAAATAATCCATCAAGAGGCCACCCTATACCCAATTTCAAAATCAACAGTAAGCCACCAAAACAACGTTGAAGCACCAAGTTGATGTTGGAATAAATGGATCTATGATCTATAAGGAGAAAGCTTGTGGAAAAGAAAGCATTTTGCAGAAGATGGATGATGAAGAAGAAAAGCTAAGGTTGAAGACGGACAAAACTAAGACACAATCCTAATTTTGACTACACTAAGGCAGTCAATGAGCCACGTGGCTTCATCTCAGCTGCTCAAAGTTATGTTGATAGATTAAATCCGGTCCGTCCAAATTACACTCAAAATCTGGAAGATTCTCACATGCACGTAATGTGTCATTTAAAGAAGGAATGATGTGTTAGTTATTTTGTTAGACACACACAAGTAGTATTAGGACAAGTGTACAAATTTCATAGGCCATTCTTTTATTCCTTTTGTTTCTTTTCTAGAAATACATGTATATAAATAGAGGGTCCTTGTACAGATGATACTATTCAGAAATACAGAAAAGTTCTCTAATTATACTCTCAATTTTTTTCATGGTATCAGAGCAGTAGCTCTTCTTCCTCGTCTTCTTCTTTTCTTTCTCCAGATTTTCTGATCTTCTTCTTCAACTATGGCTCCTGGTTCAGATGTCAATGAAACTCCACTCACACACACCCCTTCTTCTTCAACAACAACAGGCAATGGAAACTCCATTGATTCTACTCATCCTTTCTTCCTTCATGCTTCTGATGCACCAAGTATGATACTGGCGAACACACCATTTGATGGTCGTGGCTATGCTGGTTGGAGTAGATCCATCCTCATCTCATTGTCAGCTAAGAACAAATTGGGCTTCATTGATAGCTCATGCCCTATGCCACCTCTTACAGATCCTAATCACTCAATCTGGAGCAGATGCAACCACATGGTAACCTCTTGGTTATTGAATTACCTCACCAAGGTCATTGGTGACAGTGTTCTCTACTCAAAAACTGCTAAGGACCTTTGGTTAGATCTGGAGCACAGATTTGGGCAACCTAATGGTGCCAAGCTATACCACCTGCAAAAGGAACTTGCTGATTTAGTACAAGGAACTGCTGACATTGCTACTTATTTCACTAGAATGAAACGACTATGGGATGAAGTAGACACTCTTTTCGAAGAGAGAGAAAGAAACCTCCCTAACTCAGAAAGGCCCAGACTGCGCTGAGGAAAGAATGGCACTTTACAAATAAGAAGAGGGGCAATGAGAGCAGAGAAAGAAAGCTAACCTAAAGGTAATTATTTCTCTAAAGGGCGACGCAAACGTGAAGGTCATTTTCCTTACTGGCACTGAAAACCTTCAAGGACAGGCGTAAAGCCCTCCTCACTGGTTGGCAGAGACCCTATTCGATCGTATGGACCTATTCCCATTTATGGCACAGTATCCCAAGCAGTAAGGCTCTGTAGAGCTAGTCTCCCTTGAGACCTGCTGCCGCAAAAGCTCTTTCTGCTGCTCCTTCGCCTGCGGATTAAGCTGTAGAAGGCAAGCAAGCAAACCTTGGCAACTGGCAATTTCAAGGATCAGGGGAGGTATGAAATGGTTATCTCGGCTGGGAATCAAGCCCCAACACAAAGAGCTGTGGGCCAGGTTGCTTTGCTTTATCGGATCAATCAGTGTGCAGTGGGCAAGCTCTTTCCCAAGTCGCTGAGCTGTTTAACAGAGGGAAGGTCAAAGAGCTGTGGGGCTAGGAGTGTTCTCAATCTTAGCATTCCGAGACAAAGCCTGGGTCGTCGAACTAAAGAATCTCAGCATTGGCCATAAAAACGCGTTTGAAGGCCTGTTTCTGGGACTGATAGGGAGGGGTCTAAAACTTTAATTTCTGCTATATCAACCTTCCAAACCAAAAGGGGATTCCGCTCCTACCGCTAAAGCATTGTTTCGGCCCCTGCTTCCAGAAGAGTTGGTGCAAAAGTCATTGTAGTCCAAATAGCGTATTTCCGGTTAGGGGCCTAAGACTCACTAAAGCAATTGTAGCTATTCACTCCTTCTAGTTCTAGTGAATTTCGCTCCAAATAGCATAAAAAGAAGCTTGAGTTCAATTAGGGGGGAACCCTCTGTAGTCAACCTGCTCCCAATGAAGAGGTAAGGGGCGTAGCGATGAAGTCGAACAGGGTTGGTAAATTCACCGGGTGACTCGAAAGCAGGCTCTTAAAGACCACTCCTAGCGCGTCAGTCATTTCGCTCCCAAAGAGCTCCCTAAAAACGTTGCCAATATCGANATTGAAGCCTAGTGTCACAGAACCTAGAACCCTGTCTTCCAACATTGCAACTTCTTTTTCTAGTTCAGCTAATAGATTGTTGCCTGCATCTTTTTCTAATTCTATTTCAGCTTCTTTTCCTTTTCCTATTTTAGCAAAATCAGAATCTGATGTAAAACTATGGCATGTAAGATTGGGGCACTTGCCTTTCAATGCAATGAAATATATCAGTTCCATTTCATTTGTTTCTAACTCTAGTTATCATTGTGATGTTTGTCCATTAGCAAGACAGTCTAGATTACGATTTCCACTCAGTCATATCAAAACAAAACAACCTTTTGAATTAATACATATTGACACATGGGGTCCTTATAGAACTCCTACTCATAATGGATACAAGTATTTTCTCACTATTGTGGATGATTTCAGTAGAGCCACTTGGACTTATCTACTGAGCACAAAGGGTAGTGCATTTTCAGTTCTAAAATATTTTTTGAGTATGGTGGAAAGGCAATTTAATTCTAAGGTCAAGATTATCAGGTCAGATAATGCTCTAGAATTGGGAAGCAGTACTGCAGCTTCATTGTTCTTACTGTCACAAGGTATTTTGCATCAGACTTCATGTGTGGGAACTCCTCAGCAAAATGGCATTGTGGAGAGGAAACATAGACATCTGTTAGAAATTGCTAGAGCTTTACTTTTTCAATCTAAGGTGCCTCTTTGTTATTGGGGAGAATGCATCCTAACAGCTACATTTCTTATCAACAGATTTCCATCTAGAGGCTCAAAGGACATACTCCCTATCATCTACTGTTTGGTAAAGCACCTTCTTATTCTTTCTTAAGAAGTTTTGGTTGTCTTTGTTATGCTTCTACCTTGTCACATAACAGAGGAAAGTTTGATCCTAGGGCCATGGCATGTGTATTCATGGGCTATCCTGCTAGTCAAAAGGGATATAAATTGTTAAATCTCACCACCAGGAACTTGTTTGTCTCCAGGGATGTTCATTTCATTGAACACATCTTTCCCTTCTCCCATATGCCTCAAGACAATCCCTCTACATACCCTAATCCTATTTTTCCTATACCCTCTTCCACCTCAGATACTCCCTCACAACTTAACTCCCCTGTCCCACAAGATTGCCCTACACCTGATGTTTCACCTAGTTCCTCTTCTCACCAGGATACTTCCCCTGTTCCGACTTCTTCCATTTCACTTATACCTCCTTCTCCTCCTGTTCCACTTAGGAGATCTAATAGGGATAACATAGGCACTCTACCTAGTTATCTTAAGGATTATGTCTGCAACAACATCTACCTCACTGATGTCACCACTTCCTGTCTCACCTCTCCTTGTTCCCCCTCTCCCTTTGCTTTCTCTGCTCTCACTAGCTCTAATCAACACCTCTTCCAATCAGTATCTTCTATTACAGAACCTACCTCCTACTCCCAGGCTTGTTCTCACCCTGGTTGGGTGCAAGCTATGAATTCAGAACTTAAGGCTCTAGAAGAGAATCTTACCTGGGATGTGGTGCTTTTGCCTACTGGGAAAAAGACTTTACCCTACAAATGGGTCTATAAAGTCAAACACAATGCTGATGGATCTATTGAAAGACTCGAGGCACGATTGGTTATAAGGGGTGATGTTCAGAGAGAAGGTATTGATTACACAGAAACCTTCTCTCCAGTTGTCAAGATGACCACAATCAGATGTTTGCTTTCTATTGCTGTCAAGAAAGGTTGGTCTATCTCTCAATTTGATGTGAGCAATGCTTTCTTACATGGGGAATTACAAGAAGAAGTTTATATGAGGTTTCCTGCTGGTTTACCTTCCCCAAGTCCCAACCATGTTTGTCGACTTAAGAGGTCTCTTTATGGTTTAAAACAAGCCTCCAGGCAGTGGTATGCCAGGCTTGCAGGGGCACTCAGTTTCAAAGGTTTTTCTGCTTCTCTTAATGACTATTCTCTGTTCTTTAAGAGAACAAGTCATCTTATCTCCATTGTTGCAGTATACGTTGATGATATACTACTTACAGGAGATAATCTAGCTGAATTAACAGACCTCAAAATATTTTTACATTCTGAGTTCAAAATGAAGGATCTTGGACCACTTCATTATTTTTTAGGGATGGAAATTTTGCGAGAAGACAAGGGAATGATTGTTACTCAAAGGAAATTTACCTTTGATTTGCTCCACGAGTTTGACTGCTCCAATCTCCCTTCAGTTTCTTCACCACTGGATCCCTCTTCCAAATTGATTGCTGATTCTGGTCCTCCATTAGCTGATGCTTCTCTTTATCGTCGCTTAGTGGGTAAGCTCAACTATTTGACTCACACACGCCCAGATCTCTCTTTTGCTGTCCTCACTCTCAGTCAGTTCATGCAAAGACCTTGCCTTGGTCATTTCACTGCCGTCTTGCGTGTTCTTCGTTACATTAACTCCACCTCCGGCCAAGGACTATTTCTCAATGCTAATCCCTCTTTGGACCTCTTGGCTTTCTGTGATGCCGACTAGGCCTCTTGCAGGGATAGTCGCCGCTCTGTTAGTGGCTTCTTTATCAGTTTAGGTGGTTCTCCTGTGTCTTGGAAATCCAAGAAACAAGCTTTTATCTCTCTCTCTTTCGCAGAAGCGGAATATCGCTCCATGCAGCGTTTGGTTGCAGAACTCACCTGGTTGACTCGTTTGCTCACAGATCTCTCAGTTCCTCCTTCGATTCCTGTGCCTATTTTCTCCGATAGTCAAGCTGCCATCCATATTGCCCGGAATCCCGTGTTTCACGAACGGACTAAACACGTCGAGCTCGATTTCCACTTTGTGCGGTAACAATTTCTCTCCGGTCTCATCTCTCTATCTTTTGTTCCCTCAAAATTGCAACTTGCTGATTTATTCACCAAACCCTTACCAGGGCCTGCTCACAAAACAATTCTTGGAAGGTTGGGTGTGTCTTCTACCCCCTCCAACTTGAGGGGGGGTGTCGGAATAAATGGATCTATGATCTATAAGGAGAAAGCTTGTGGAAAAGAAAGCATTTTGCAGAAGATGGATGATGAAGAAGAAAAGCTAAGGTTGAAGACGGACAAAACTAAGCTAAGACACAATCCTAATTTTGACTACACTAAGGCAGTCAATGAGCCACGTGGCTTCATCTCAGCTGCTCAAAGTTATGTTGATAGATTAAATCTGGTCCGTCCAAATTACACTCAAAATCTGGAAGATTCTCACATGCACGTAATGTGTCATTTAAAGAAGGAATGATGTGTTAGTTATTTTGTTAGACACACACAAGTAATATTAGGACAAGTGTACAAATTTCATAGGCCATTCTTTTATTCCTTTTGTTTCTTTTCTAGAAATACATGTATATAAATAGAGGGTCCTTGTACAGATGACGTGGCTCATTGACTGCCTTAGTGTAGTCAAAATTAGGATTGTGTCTTAGCTTAGTTTTGTCCGTCTTCAACCTTAGCTTTTCTTATTCATCATCCATCTTCTGCAAAATGCTTTCTTTTCCACAAGCTTTCTCCTTATAGATCATAGATCCATTTATTCCAACAGTTGAAGATAGTGTAACTAGCTTTTTAAGAAGATAAAAATTTTAAACAACTCGGTAATTGCATATTCATTCTAAATGAATTGAGAAGTAAACAAATCTGTGAAGGATTCGTGGTTGTAGAAAATTTTCCTATTATCGGAAAATAACATTGCAAGAAAAATAACCACGCTGTGAAGAAGTCCTTCGCTGGAAAGTTTTTCGATCATCGAAATCTATTTTTTCCAGCCAAATTTTGTAGAACTTTCATCAAACGGTCCATCATATTAACAGCAGATCCCACCATTTATGATTATATTCGTCTTGCATAACCACAAACTAAACAATAATTTCAGATTTGAAAAAAGAAAATTGACAGAAAAAAAAAGAAAATCTAGAAAGAATTTTGTGGGAGTGGGGGTGGTCACGTTTTGGGAAGGTACGTAATTGGAGGAAGAGAAGGGAAAGAAAAAGAAAGAAAAAAAAGAATAGAATGATAAAACAAAAAAAATAAGGGAACCATTATTCCAGAAGTTACATTTAATGCGGGATGGAATGAAATCGCATTTAAGATCAGGAACTTCATTAATGAAAATAAAAGGCCATTTATTACAAATGGTCCCAAGAAGGCAGATCCAAAAATTTCCTATGCTTCGTCCGTTAAAGTCAGCAAATGGCAGTCAACGGAGTGCGATGAAGTCCACGTTACACATGGTCCCAACAACAAATATTAATCTCTGATGGTGATATCAACACAAATGATGGTTTGCTGAGCAGGTGCATTGTTAGAGTTTTGACGAGGGCTTGGACGAAAAACCAACCCTTGCCGACATCCGGCGATGGTTAGTGAACACTTGGAAGAAAGCCTTTGGAGTCGATGTCTACGAAATGACCGGACCCAATTTTCTTTTTTAATTTCCTAACAAGTACATGGCAGAACACATCCTTAAAGGGGAATGGAGGTGGAAGCGAGCAAAAATTCATCTGGAATGGTGGTCGCCGACGGCCGGCTGTTGCTCAATCAACCAAATAAGAGACTGGACATGGATTAGAGCTATGGGTCCCCCGAAGCACTTCTGGACTGAGAAAATATTCAAAGCTATTGGAGATCTTTGTGGTGGTTGGCTAGAAACTGAGGAAGAAACTTCCTTAAAGAACCATCTCAAATGAGCAAGGATTAAAATTAGAGGTGATGGGGAGAAAGCATCGAAGGAAGTGGTAATAGTTGACCAGGGAATAAACTTTACTATTCCGATCTGGTGTGAATCTCCAACAAGGGTGGGTGCCGGAGAAGACGATGAAGAAGATGATGATGTGAGAAGTAAGCAGTGTATTGACCGCTGGGCAATAAAACCCTATCATGAAGTACAAAAGGCGTACAAGGGTATTAATGATAGGGTCGGTCACGTGGGAACATCAAGAAATGTGCCAATTTCAAAATTTGATAAAGTGGAAGGGTTACGTGAAGGGGCCCAAAGAGTTCTGGCCCACAAACCTACCTATCCCCCAAAGCCTAATCTTCAGAAGAAGCCTTTCGACTCTATTATAAGTGAGGAGGCCCAATTTCTAATATTGGCCCATTTCACTACACCCAATTGGAATAAAATGGATCCCTTAGTCGATGAAATCGAATGAATCTCTTTCTTCCCACTTAACACTGCTCAAACTTCTGAAGTGGAAAAGAACGAAGAAAGAGAAATCCCTTTCTCTATCATACAGGAGAGAGAGCAACAGATGCATCATGAAGATGGTGATAAATATGAGGATGTTATGACTAATATCGACGGTGAAGGTATTCAAATTGATGGGGTGAGAGGCAGCAAGGACATGCAAATGATAGTGCAAACTGAATCTGATAACTGGGCAATTAAGGAAGCTGAACCTCTGAAGATACAATTGCAAAGTGACTATTATAGAGGGGGAGATGGACGCAACCTTAAGGGTTCATCAGATGTAATTAAACTCAGCAAACAATTTGGGGTTGACTTCCAGGGATGTGAAGAGGATGCCTTGGCTTTATTTCAGAAGATTGACAGATGCAGACATGCGAAGAGGCAAGAAGCACAAGCAGAAGCATTAAATATGGTGACTCCTAAAAGGAAAGGAAGCCAAGAGTTAAAGGGCCTGGTTTTCGACATGAAGTTCAAAAGTTCTGGGGCAAGGAATAGGGGGAAAGAAATCTCAATCATTGGTCAATGAATGTGAAAATTATTTCATGGAATGTGAGGGGATTGAATCGTAGGAAGAAGAGAAGGGTGATTAGTAGCTTGATTCTTGACTGGAAAGCTGATGTATACTGTTTCCAAGAAACGAAAATAGAAGGGGATATAGAAGGGATTGTCAAAGAAATTTGGGGGGTCAGGGGTATAAAATATGAGCAATTGGAGGCTAGTGTCACTTGAGGTGGTATCCTAATGCTATGGGATAGTAAAGTTTGGAAAAGGGAGGTAGTAGCCACGGATGCTCACTTATTGACTTGCAAATTTGAGTCACATTCACAAGACTTTAATTGGTACATGACAGGAGTTTATGCCCCTAATTGCAGAAGAGAAAGAAGGGAAGTGTGGTGGGAAATAGGGGTACTTGAGGTCTGTTCACAGGGCCTTGGGTAGTTCCTGGAGACTTTAACACAATCAGATTTCCCTCTGAAAAGAGGAATTGCAGCAGAATTACCAAATCGATGACAAAATTTTCTAAATTCATAGAAGACATGGACTTGGTTGATCTTCCATTAGAAAGGGCATCTATACATGGGCTAGAGGGAACAGTTAGGAGACCATCTCAAAGATTGATAGGTTCCTGGTTTCGATGGAGTGGAATGAGTGCTTTAAAAATATCAAACAAGAAATTCTTCTTAGAGTTTATTCTGATCACACCCCCTTAATGTTACAGTGTGGCAGCTGGGAGCACACTAAATCGTACTTCAAGTTTGAAAACTGGTGGTTGGAGACTGAAAGCTTTACTGACAGAGTCCAGAGCTGGTGGTCATCCTTCATTTTTGAAGGAAGACTAGATTTCATACTTGCTTGCAAACTAAAAGCCCTAAAAGGAAAATTGAGAGAATGGAGCTCGAATAGCTATGGCAACCTGGAGAGGGGGAAAAGCCTTATATTGAACCAAATTGCGGAGTTGGAAGCTATCCAACAACGGAGGAACCTTAATGAGGAGGAGATGTCCAGGAGAGCAAATCTCTCCTTTGAATTCGAAGAATTTGCTACAAAGGAAGAAATAGCTTGGAGGCAAAGATCTAGGGCACTATGGCTCAAACAAGGAGACAGGAACACCAAGTTCTTCCAAAGAACTGCCAATGTACATAAAAGATTCAATAACAATAGCAAATTAGAGGTGGATGGGGAGAGTATTGAAGAACCGGCTGAGATCAAAAGGGAGATTATTGCTTTCTATTAGAAATTGTACTCTGAAACAGAAGTATGGAGACCTACCTACAACATGAACAATTGCCCCTCTATTTCTGAAGTTGAAGTACAGACACTCCAAAATGCTTTTGAGGAGAACGAAGTTGAAGTACAGACACTCCAAAATGGTTCCGGATGGGTACACTATGGGTTTTTTATCAAATGCTGGAACGTGGTAAAATCGGACATAATGGCTACTATCCAGAACTTTCATTCTCAGAGTTCTTTGAAAAGAGCTTCAATGCCACTTATGTGGTGCCTAAGAAGAGTGGTGCCAAGGAGTTACGGGATTTGAGGCCTATCAGTCTCATATGCAACATTTATAAATTGATCTCCAAGTTACTCACTGAAAGATTGAAAAGGGTGATGCACAAATTGGTAGACTCACAGTAAATGGCATTTATTAAAGGAAGACAAATCACAGATGCAGTTTTGATTGCAAATGAGTGTGTAGATTCCAGACTCAAGGAGAAGAGACCAGGAATTATATGCAAGTTAGATATTGAAAAGGCATTTGACCATGTCAATTGAGAATTTTTGCTTGGAACTCTCCGGAAGATTGGTTTTGGTAGGAAATGGATCAACTGGATCAGATTCTGTATAAGCACTGCCAGGTTCTCCATCTTGATCAATGGAGCTCCTGAAGGCTTTTTTCCTTCGGAAAGGGGCTTGAGATAGGGAGATCCCTTATCCCCTTTCTTATTCATACTTGGCATGGAAGGGTTAAACAATATGTTAAAAACATCACAGGGCAATGGATGGATTAAGGGCTTCAATGTGGCAGGAACCAAACCGACAGGTTGGAGGTTACTCATCTTCAATATGCAGATGATACCCTCATTTTCTATGATGCTGATGAGATCCAAGTAAAGTATTTAAGAGTGATTCTTATAATTTTCGAAGCCATCTCTGGGCTTCACATCAACTGGAGGAAAAATCAGATCTTTCCAGTTAATGAGGTATCTAATATTCAGTTGCTGGCAGGAATTCTGGGAGGTGAAATTGGCTCTATCCCAACCACTTATTTGGGGATGCCTCTGGGAGCTAAGAGCAAGTCCAAGGATATCTGGAATGGAGTCCTGAAAAAATGTAAGAAAATCTAGCAAGATGGAAATCAAACTACATTTCTTTGGGTGGTAGATTGGTCCTCATTAATTCTGTGCTAGATGCTCTCCCCACATATATGTTGTCCCTATTTTCTATACCCGCCAATGTAGAGAAAAGACTGGACACCTTGAGAAGAAACTTCCTCTGGCATGGAAATAAAGAGAAGAAGGGCTTTCATCTAGTCAAATGGAAAACTTTGACCCTCAGCAAAAAGTTGGGAGGTCTGGGGATCAGGAACTTGAGAATGCAGAATAAAAGTCATTTGATGAAGTGGCTTTGGAGGTTTACTAGGAAGGAACAAGCTTTGTAGAGCAAGATTATAAAGGCTAAATATGGAAAGGAAGGATTCTGGATGACTAAGCAGGTAAACAATGCTTATGGTACCAGCTTGTGGAGAACTATAAGGAACCTGTGGCCAAATTTTGCTGACAAGCTTCAATTCAAAGTAAGGGATGGTAGGAAAACTTTTTTTTGGGAAGATAACTTGTTAGGAATTGGTTATCTTATGAATCTTTTTCCACACATTTATGCCCTGAATCAACAACATAAAGTTACAGTATATGAACTTCGGGGGGCACAAGCATGGAATATCACTTTCAGAAGACCTTTACATGATTGGGAGCTGTCCAGAATAACAAACTTTTTTAACACGCTGAAGCTATGCAACTGATTGCAGGAGGGAGATTGTCCCTGCAACTATTTGGTAGACAATATGGAAGGAGAGGAACTCAAGATGCTTCGAGGATACAATTAGCTCTATTTAGAAAATTAAGATGATTTGTATTCTTCGTTTTTATTTTTGGTGTAAAGCAGAATATAGTGACGACTTAGAGTCGATTTTACAAGTCCTAGATTCCTTGTAAGAAGGGCAAGGATTATAATAGGGAGCTTTGTAGGCTTTTGTAAACTCTTTCTTTTGGCTTCCAGCACAACCTTTGTGCTGAAGATTGATTAATACAAATATACATGTTACATTATCAAAAAATATAAGAAAAAAAATCCTAATGAAATGTACTTGGCGCGTGGCTTCAACGATCATGTGGTTGTGGCCTTTCAAGGGTGTAACAATTCTGTTTTAAAATAGTTCGGGAAGTAATAGGACCAGTGTTTTTGAGAGCGAGAAGTGCAAAAAAACGACAGGGGCTGGCCTCACTTCAAAAGCGAAGCGCACGCTTCATTGAAGTGAAACGCAATTTTTAAAAAACATAATGTAAACCTTGCAAAGACAAAATATAAATAATCAAAAAGTTCAATTTAAAAACTTTGGGACATTTTTAAATCCCTTTTAATATAATAAAATACATAATCAAATAAACTGAAAATATAAAAAATATATAATAATTAATTTTATAAACTGAAATACACATTAAAAAATTCAAATAAACTTAAAATATATATATATATATATATATATATATATATATATAATTTTATAAACTGAAAGTATATATATATATATATATACATATAAAATTTTATAAACTGAAAGTATAACATATATATATATATATATAATAATTAATTTTATAAGCTGAAATACACATTAAAAGTCAAATAAACTGAAAACATAAATATATATATTTATAAGAAGAATAAAATATATATATATATATATATATATAAAATAATTAATTTTATAAACTAAAATACATATTAAAATTAATGAATAAGAAGAATAAAAGGGGAGGGGGGGGGAACCAATGCCTGCCCTAGCGCAGACACTGGACGAGAAAAACTAAAAAAGAGAAGAGAAAAGGAGAAGAAGAAGAAGAAGCAGGAGGAGGAGGAGGAAGAATAATAAAAGAAGAAAAATTACTTGGAGACTGGAACCTAGTTGGTTGTTGCTACTAACGTTCAATATATGGCAAGACAAATAAGGGTCTTTTCACTTTGGGTCTATTTAACACAAACAA
The DNA here is from genome assembly GCF_001879085.1 of Nicotiana attenuata. Taxonomy (NCBI): domain Eukaryota; kingdom Viridiplantae; phylum Streptophyta; class Magnoliopsida; order Solanales; family Solanaceae; genus Nicotiana; species Nicotiana attenuata. The sequence continues at coordinate 9,950,587 of NC_031993.1, forward strand.
AGATCCAAACCCTTTTTTTTTTCAAAATGACCCCTCTGACCAGAAGCGAGCGCTTCTCGCTTCTGGTCGCTTCTCGCATTTTTGGCTGAAGCGATCGCTTCTGCTGGTCGTGTCACTTCAGCAAGGAAAAGGCGACAGCTTCTCGCTTCGTCTCGCTTAGAGCGACGAAGCGCTTGCTTTTCAGAACACTAAATAGGAAGCCTCCCCGAAAATGAAAAGTATGTAGTTGGGACTTTGGTCATAAGTTGGGGGTTACTTATGCATTTTTCCAAGAAAGTTTCTTTTTCTCTTTTATTTAATTACGGTTTCAATATGTTATCTGAAAATTTCTTCTAATCCAAACTAAAATGTACATTGATTCAACTACTCTTTCTAGACTAATCAAAAGTACAATAAGCTACAATTTACTTGCATCAATAAATCAATAAGCAACGAACTCAACTAAATGTAAACAACGCCGGCAATCTAAAAATAAGATTCTAATATTGAAATGCTTGTAAAGTTTCTTTTAAATAAGATGGTAGAAAAGATATAGACAAGTTTAACAAACAGAAATCTATTATTATAAATATAAATTTATGAGTGGAGCTTAACGGAAGGAATGAAGATTCATATTCTCAATCCCAACTACTTTGGGACTGAGGCCTAATTGTTGTTGTTGTAAACTCTTGTCCTTTAAAATGCGTGTTATGAAATGGAAACTTTCCTTTTTCTAACTTTGATGGGAACCTTTTGAGTCAAATTTACACTATGACAAAAAAATAGAATAAATATGAATCTTTAATTATTAGTGATTATTAACCAAGTTTTTTGCTAAACTAAGTAAAACATTTATTAGTTATGTTCATTTTGTAATGAAACTAAATACAAGTTAACTCATTAATGAGCTTACAAATTAATTTTTGAAACTCTAGTATAACAAAATAATATTTGAATAATAAAATTAGCTTTGTAACATACGAAATCATACACGTTGCAATTTATAAACCAACACAACCTATCAATAAAAATTCTAAGAACAACCCCAAAGATATTAAAATTGCTACCGCTAATTTCCTTGGTAAAGAGGAGTGATTCTTTTGGAATATACCTAGGATTCCCCATCCTAGATTCTGCTCCAAAATCCAAAGACTTTCACTTCATATTGATAATATGCGAAATCGTCCAGCAAATTGGAAAATTAATTGTATTAACATGGCAGGTCGTACCACCCTTTCTTCTTCAACCCTTGCTAGCATACCTAATTACGTAATGCAATATACCCTTCTCCCGAAAAAAATCCTTAAAACCATTGACAAACATCAAAGAGATTTTATCTGGGTCCAAATGATTCTAAAAGAAAACTTCACCTCCTCAATTGGAACAGCATTACCCTAGAAGAAAACAAAGGTGGCATTGGCCTTAGGAAAGCTAAATCAAAAAATATAGCCCTCCTAACAGGCCTTGCTTGGAGATTCCTAAACTATCCTCACACCCCTTGGGCCAAAGTTCTCAGACAATGATATATATCCTCCCCTAGTAAATGTCAATCTTTTTGTTGGAAAAATATCCTAAAAGGTTGGGACTATTGTATAAAAGGTTGTTTGTGGTATATAGGACATAACTCCTCCCTTGGCATTTTGGATACAAAATGGATTCCTAAAAGCCCCTGCCTTAGAAATATCATTGAGGGCCCTCTTACAAAAAAAGATTGCTCTCTTACTATTAAAGACCTCATCACTCATAACACTTGGTCCTTAGTAAAATCTCAATAAATTTGCCTAACAACTTAGTTGAAAAAATTCACTCCATCATCTTACCACTAGAAAGAAATTATGACTTTTTGACTTGGGACCCCAATAGTAATGGTTTATTCTCTACAGCTTCTTGTTACAACCTCATTGAACCCAACTACACTCCTTCCAAAATCTTTAGTTGGATCTGGAAACTCACTGTCCCAACAAATTAAAATTTTGTTCTATGGAAATGTTACCACAATCGACTACCTTGTAGATCCTATCTTCATCATATAGGAATGAATGTAAACAAAATATGAACTGTGTGTCGCCAAAACGAAGAGGACATCGACATACCCCACCGCTGGCTGAACCACGGGAACCTGTGCCTGGGAGCTACCTGCTCCGGAGTACGTGTAGGAGGAGTCTGAACCCCTCCTCCAGCCTGAGAAGTGGCTGGTGCTACTGGAAGCAAACCCGCTCTAGTGACGCTCTCCACAAAGCCTACCAATCTGACCAGAGCGTCCTGAAGAACTGGGGTGGCTATGAACCCATCTGGGAGCTGAGCTGGGCCCACCGGAGCTGCTGGGGCTGGAACCTCCTCATCATAATCAACATGAGGCTCCACCTCTGGGACTGCTGCTCGGGGCTGAGCTCTGCCCCGGCCTCGGCCTCTGGCACGGCCTCGCCCTCGCCCTCTGCCCCTCGTAGGAGCTGCTGCTGGGGGCTCGGGCTGCTGCGCGGTAGAAGAGGAAGCACGTGTTCTCGCCATCTGCGAAAGAACAGAGTGGAAAGACAATCAGTATTTGGGGAAACAGATTCGCACGACAAGAAAGAGCAGAAGTGAAGTTTTCCTAACTCTGTAGCCTCTGGAGGATAAATACAGACGTCTCCGCACCGATCCCTCAGACTCTACCGAGTTTGTCCATGAGTTGTGAGACCTATGTAACCTAGGGCTCTGATACCAACTTGTCACGACCCGGATTTCCCACCCTCGGGAGTCGTGATGGCGCCTACTAATAGGAGCTAGGCAAGCCAATTAGTTTAACATTTCTCTCAACATCATTAACAGTATAAAGAAGAACGAGGCAATTAATATAAAAGCGGAAGTCTCGATACATAAATAACTGAAACCAAGTGCGGAAATTCAAATACACCTCTACCCAGATCTGATGTCACTAACTCACGAACTTCTACTGAATGCTAAAAACAAAGTCTGAATAAGAATACTGTACTGTCTAATTCGATACAAGGGAAATCAAACGAAAGACAGAGATAAGAGAGACTCCGGGCCATGCGGATGCCAGCAAGCTACCTCGAAAATCTCCGGACTGAAGTAAGCTCCCAACGCTCCTACTGCTGACCAAAGGCTCCTGCTCCGGTACTATGATCTGTGCAAAAAGCACAGAAGTGTAGCATCAGCACAACCGACCCCATGTGCTGGTAAGTGCCTGGCCTAACCCCGGCGAAGTAGTGACGAGGCTAGACAGGACCTACCAAAAACAACCTGTACAGATATATATATACAAAGGCAACAGAAATAACAACAGAGAATGTCAACTAAAAAGGGGAAGGGGGCATGCTCGGGAAAGAAAAAAAATACAGCGAAAACAGATCAACGGATATAACGACGAAACTATCTCAATACCATAGCTCATATATAAGTGGTCGGCGCGCCACACGATCCCATTTCTTAATTCATAAGTGGACGGCGTGCCACTCGATCCTTTTTCATAATATATAAGTGGTCGGCGCGCCACACGATCCCGTTTCATAATAGATATATAAGTGGACGGCGTGCCACGCGATCCCATTTCATAATATATAAGTGGTCGGCGTGCCACACGATCCCATATCATAGTTCAAAATGTCGGGCTTTGTAAAGGAGGCCCCATTTGGGGAATTCGACAACATAACACTTTAACCCGGCAAGGGTACAGCTAACAGCCCAAATATCCCGGCAAGGGAGAGTACATAATAATAGTCTACACGTCCCGGCAAGGGAATAATCACAACACATCCTATTTTAAATCACTTCTCAACTATCACATTCTTGTTCGAGCCAACGCTCCAAAATATACCAATCACAATTCTTCCTCAACCGTTCACATTATATGAAATTTATCAATTTAACCGGGAAATTGTGTCACGTCATTCGAATTAAAAGCAGTTAAGACTCACGGTCATGCTAGACTCCGGTGCATAGATAACTGTCACCATGCCTATACACCGTACTCCACATTTAGCAAGTAGCAAATAATATCCTAATCCTATTCCCTCAAGCCAAAGTTAGAACAAACACTTACCTCGAATGCTCCAAACTCAACTCAATCCTCTAATATAGCTTTACCCCTCGAATCCACCACCAAACCGCTCGAATCTAATCACAAATTACTTGAATGTATTAACAAATGCTACTTGAATCAATTTGAATGCATGAAAATGAAATTTCCCAAAGTTTGTTCAAAAATTCCCAAAATGCCCCCGGGCCCACGTGGTCAAAACTCAAGGTTCGAACCAAAACCCGACTACCCATTCCCCCATGAACTCAAATATATAAGTTATTTTGGAATCGGACCTCAAATTGAGGTCCAAAACCCCCAAATTTAGGAACCCTAGTTCTACCCTAAATTCTCAAATTCCCCCATTAAAATCTTTGTTTTGAAGTTGAAATTATGTTTAAAGATGTTAGGGAGTAAACCAAATAAGTTAGAAATCACTTACCAATCGTTTTGAAGAAGTAGAATCGTTTGGAAAATCGCCTCTTATGTTTTGGGTTTTGAAAAAGTGAAAAATGACTGAAAATCCCGACTTTATATACTGTACTGGAGACCCGGCGCGGACCGCACAAAAATGCCTCACGGCCGCGCCGAGGAAATGAAGAAAATGACTTCTCTGAACCTACCCAGCGCGGACCGCACTGATTTGGTGCGCGGCCGCGCTGGAGGAATGGACCAAAATTCCCACTCACTGAATCTCCCAGCGCGGACCGCGCTGATATGGCACGCGGCCGCGCTGGGCGACCTAGGACTACTGGCTCTCTGAACCTAGCCACGCGAACCGCGCAGAAATGCACCGCGGCCGCGCGGCTTCCAGCGCGGACCGCGCGGAAATGGCCGCGGCCGTGCTGGGGCCTGCAACACCTGGACCTGCAAAATTTCTGATACTTTTAAGTCTAAGACCCTCTTGGGACCCACTCAAAACTCACCCGAGCCCTCGGGGCTCCAAACCAAACATGCACATAACTCCAACAACATCCTACGGACTCATCCGTGCGATCAAATCGCCAAAACAACATCGAATTAGGCCTCAAGACCCATGATTTCCTTCCAATTTCCATGAAACATCAAATTTTTACTGCTTCTAGCTCAAAACACATCAAATGACGTCCAAATCTAACCAAACTTCACAGCAATTGCTTAACTCATATTTAAGACTTGTGCCGGGCGTCGGAAACAAAATACGAGCCCAACAGCACAGTCTACTAAACAAATAACACTTTTCAATTCTTTAATTATTTTTAGAAAACAATTTCACGTAAAAATTCATTCCTCGGACTCGGGACCTCGAAATTTGATTCCGGGCACACCCCCAAGTCTCATATTTTCCTACGGACCCTCCGGAACTGTCGAATCACGAGTCCGAGTCCGTTTGTCCAAAACGTTGACCGAAGTCAAACTTAATCAATTAAAACATCAAAGTTTTATTATTTTTCTCAAAAAATCATATTTAAACGTTCCGGCCACGCGCCCGGACTGCGCACACAAATTCGAGGCAACCCCCAAGTGAGGTTTTCACGGCCTCAGAGATACAGAGTGAGTAGGAATAAAGGTGATGACCCTTTGGGTCGTCACACGAGAGTAAGGGCCGGGATGTATAGGCGGCATGTCCATGTCGTTAACTGTAAATTAAACAACATTAATTGTATGTTTATTATTTAATTATACAAAATATATTTATTTGGGTTCCAGGCTCGATAGTTGAGGCCCAGTAGCACCAAACTATCATGAATATTTATGTGTGTCAAATTCAATATTTTGATTATTTTGTGTGTGTTTGTTTTATAGTCTAAATTCTTAAATATATATACCTATTGGGTTCCAGGCTCGATATTTGAGGCCCAGTAGCACCAAACTATCATGAATATTTATGTGTGTCAAATTCAATATTTTGATTATTTTGTGTGTGTTTGTTTTATAATTTAAATTCTTAAATATATATACCTATTGGGTTCCAGGCTCGATATTTGAGGCCCAGTAGCACCAAAATGTCATGAATATTTATGTGTGTCAAATTCAATATTTTGATTATTTTGTGTGTGTTTTTTTTATAATTTAAATTCTTAAATATATATACCTATTGGGTTCCAGGCTCGATATTTGAGGCCCAGTAGCACCAAATTATCATGAATATTTATGTGTGTCAAATTCAATATTTTGATTATTTAACTGTACAAAGTATATATCTTCATCTATCAGTGTAAGAAATACTTAAACTAGAGAGATTCTATGCTAAAATACTATACAGTTTACTACGCTAAAAGTTTCTACATTTTACTACGCTAATAAATAAACTAAATGTAAACAACAAATACATTTTAATTACATAACATTCACAAAAATACATATAACATACTAGTTTCGCAAATAATACACAAACGACATGGAAACGCTAATATCTAAATTCGGATAATAACATAAAAAAAAATTAAATCTCAATTTTACATTTATTTTAGAACACATTAATCTAAGTCCGGATAAATATAACATACTAGTTTCACAAATAAAACACAAAACGGCATGGAAACACATTCAATTAACTAATATACATTATTATACAAGTTTCGACATAAAATAAATCGAAATACCTCGATGTAGTGAGTGTTTTGTGTGAAAAATTGAAGACGGTGGAGTTAAATCACAATAATACAATGCTCCAGTACGATGTGGGACCTACGTTCTTCACCTTTTGTGTGACGCATGGCGGGGCAGTGACAATGGTTCCATAGATCTTATATGATGTCCCGAAGAAATATTAGGCGATCCGGGTACGGATCTGTCCGGGCNTAAAAAAATGGGGGAAAGAGTTTCTGGTCGGGGAAGAAGACGAAGGGCGTTATTTAATTAGGGGTATAGCGTCTTCATTTCATACGCTATGTATAGCGTATGAAATGAAGACGCTATATATGACAGTCTTATCGTCAGGCGGTATAGCGTCTAAAAACAAGAAGCTATACCTTAACGGCAAAAGTTACCGTTAAGGTATAGCGTCTTGTATTTAGACGCTATACATAGAAAGGTAACTTTTTTTACACTTATTAATGTATTTTGAGTCCCAAAAAATAATATTTAGGTTTCGAACTCTTAAATATTGCTTGTAGTACCTTCTAGAAGTTCATACAGAAATTTGATCACATTTGAAGTTGATTTGAGGTGATTGAGATCGAATCTTTCAGCTGAAAATCAAAGAAGAACACAGTTACCTAATAGTATACGACTACGGTATGCAATATGTTGTATGAGTATATAGCTATATTGCAACAATATACTATTATAGTATACTATATACTGCAAGGGTATACTATAATAATCGAAGAAGAACACAGTTACCTAACAATATACCATTACGTTATACAATATATTGTAGGAGTATATAGCTACAATGCAACTGTATACTATTATAGTATATAATATACCATAACGATATATTTTAATAATGTGCAATATACTACAACAATATGCTGTAATGGTATACGATATACCATAATACTATACTGTTTTAATGTAATAGTATAATGTTGAATAAAGAACATAAAACATCATTTTCATATATTGTATGCTATTTTGGTATATAATATATAATTCAATAGTATATAGTTTACTATAATAATATTTTATTATAATATACAATAAGATGTTATAATTGGATTATCTTTTTATTTTTTAAAATTTTTAACTGGATCCTTTTTAAATATTTTAATAAAGTTCTCATTTTTTACAAATTTTTTGCTTAAAAGAGGTGTTAGATGGAATTCCATGGAGATGTTATTTATTGTATTAAAAGTATATGATGGAAATAATAATTATTTCTCTCTTCTCGATACTTAACTTATATGGGCAGCCTACGATTTCACCTCTTGTTGTGTTTCTCAAGTTCTCGCTTCCCTCCTCCTTAGGTAATGTGTCAAGAATAAATTATTGGGCACAATTTAACGTCACGGTTTAACAATTGCCTCTTATGACTTTCCATTTAACTTTTTGAAAGTATAGCCACAATCACGATTACCCTTTCACCTTTCACTAATAATATTACCTACAAAAATTGCAATGGGTAAAAAAGATAATTAATTTGGTGGGTAGAAAAACTCCCTTTATTTATGGAGGCATCATCCAACTAGCGGGCTAGCAAAGAAGTAGTAGAGGAGTTGGGCTTGTATGCACGAATTTTGGGCCAAATGGTTAGAAAAAAGAGAAAATTTCATAAAGCACTATCTTTTGGTAGTAATTAGCCATCTATATTATATTACGGATTATAGATACCTTTTGTGTGGTTATAAGATGTATTTGATGTATTTAAGCTATTATATTCATGAATACAGTAGCAAAAATAGGCGTGAATCAGGGAAGTCCAGCTAATCAGTTGTTGTATTCGAGTGTATTCGACTGTATTTATGGAGTGAAACATGGGATTACAGCTGGACAGATTATTGTATTCAACTGTATTCACGACGTGAAATAGGGGATTACACTGTTTTAAAACGGAAAGTGAATCAATTAACATAATAGACTCCTAATATAACTCAACAAACTCAATTATAACACACAAATTTTGTATATTCGGTTATAAAAAAGATTCTCAATCGAAAAATACCCCAAAAATATAGCAATCTTCAGAGAAATTATATAATACATCTGAATACATAAATTATATTAATTAAAAAAAACATATGAATACATTCATGGCATATAGCGAGACAGTGAATATAATGAAATACATAAAATACAGCGGGATACATTGAAATACAATAAAAAAAAAGACAGTGAATACAATGAAATACATGGAATACAACGAGATACATTGAATTACAATGAAAAAAAGACAATGAATACAATGAAATACATGAAAATATATTGAAATATATTAACAGAAAATCAATTAAATGCTGAGCAACATACATTGATCTTCCTCAATTTGAATGAGTACTCAAGAAAAAGATGGGATCTTGGACTTGGTATACGGTCTTTACTTTCCCTATCAATTTCTTCGTCGTCTCTTTCTTGTTTGTTTTCCGTTTCACAGTCATCTTTTTTCTCTTCTTCATGTACATCGAATCGTATGCGGCAATTTATACTCCCAAAACCCTTAAATCATAGTAATAGCTGATTAGCGAATTGTATGTGGCAATTTCTCTTCTTCATGCACATCGAATTGTATGCGGAAATTTATACTCCCAAAACATTAGAAATTTTAATGGGATGGGGAAGAGAATGAGATGTATCAAAGTAGAGAGAGAAAGAAAATTATGTAACTGATTAGCGTATTTAGTGGCTTAGGGCTAGGAGGTAACCAAAATTAAATATTTTGCTATAAACCTTAATAGGTATATATAGAATATAATTTTTTTAAATGGTATTTATTTAAAATAAATAAAGTGTTAACCTTTGCTATAGGAGTTAAAAATTCCTAGAAAAAATTATAAAGTATAGCCGCTCTAAAAAATAATAATCAGAAAAATAAATATTAATATATTGATACATAATCAGTATATGTTTTTTTTAATTTATATATTTGGCTATTATAATTATTTTTAATTGATCGGTCAAAGGTGTAACTTTTTTCTCCTCTTCGGGCACGATATATTCTTAAGGCCCCATCCGAGTCTCCTTTCAGACTTGTTTTTTTTCATCGGAAATTTTCCTTCCTATACCATATATGAAACTTTATTATCAAATATGTGCATAGTTCTAATTTACCGCCATGTTCACATTTTTTCTACAATTATTATACCATTCATTAAATACTAATTATTAGTAGCTGAATCTTCCTAATTAGGTGCGCTACAAATCAGGAACAGAATATTCTAATTGATTTAGCGACCTTCAGATCAAATTTGAAACGGAAATCCTTTATCTTCAATTTAAAATCAAATTACATAGACTCTTTTCTGCAAAAACTCTATTCTTCGATATTTTCCCACAAATCAAAAAAAGACAAAATCGTCAACAAATTCGAATCAAACTGTAGAAATCAGTTCTGCAAAAGCTCAGTTCGTCGACTTTTTTCCTCAATCCACTTATCAAAAAAGCGACAAAATATTCAACAAATTCAAGTCAAATTGTAGAAATCAATTCTGCCGATATTCTGATCTTCGTCTTTTTTTCTTAATCCAAAAAATCAAAAAAGCGACAAAATATTGAACAATACCTCAGCAACGACAAATTGTAGATGAAGAGAAAATTTTGTAGTTAATATTTTTTTCCACATAGATTGTAGTTTAATTGTAGTATAAATGTAGTAATTATGTAGATACCCTTACAAATAATACTGCTTTATACATACTTAAACTGATTTGTAGTATATTTGTAGAATTTTTGTAGAAAATTTGTAGATGAAGAGAAAAATTTTGTAGTCAACATTTTTTCAGCATAGATTGTAGTTTAATTGTAGTATAAATGTAGTAACTATGTAGATACCCTTACAAATAATACTGCTTTATACATACTTAAACTGATTTATAGTATATTTGTAGAATTTTTGTAGAAAATTTGTAGACGAAGATAACAATTTTGTAGTCAATATTTTTTCAACATAGATTGTAGTTTAATTGTAGTATAAATGAGTAATTTTGTAGATAATCATGAAAACAATATTGCTTTATACATCCTAAAACTGATGTGTAGTTTATTTGTAGATAAATATAGGAATTTTATAGATATTACCGTAAAATCAGACTTCCATAGAATTTGAAATACTAGGATTAGGGACCTCTTTCTTGATTTTTCTTGATTTTTGGGTGAATGTGGTCATAATACACCCAAATCGAATGAAGGTATATCAGCTTCTATAGCTTTTTTAGGGCTGTGCTTTGAAGGTTTGTTCTTCTTCATTGAGATGAACTTTGAAGATTTCACTTCAATTTTAACTGGTTCTAGAAGAAAAAGCTTGAATTTGTACATTAATGGTGGGGGTTATATTAACAAATATGGTTTTAGCAGAGGGAATAATGATTTTGAAACGTGGGTGTTGGGTGATACGTCGGTGAGGGTGTGGGTTTGGGAGAGAGAAACGTGGGGAGAATGGGGATTTGGGGAATATACGGTAGCTTTAATGTAGGAGTAATACACGGTACAATTAATGAACCGTTAAAACACCATATAGTATAGAATTGATAATTAGGTATAATAAAGGTAATTAAATCAAACCTTCAACATTGATGGTAATATAGTTTCATATATGATATAGAAATGTAAAAATCCCTTTTTCATCCATAGTATTAGTATATTTTATGATAAATTGATTTTTTTGCTTCCTCTTCAACTTCTACTTCTCTGCTTTATTCGGCTATAGATTTTTTATTTTGATGTTTCTATTCTTACATCACTAGTAGTCGTACCCGCGCGATGCGCGGTCAGTATTAAACAATATTAGTAAAATTAAATCATAATCAGGCTTGTTTGTACATATTAGATTGTATTGCTTTAATAAATTTAAATTATCATCTTATTTGTCAATACGATATACCCAATAATAAAATCTCTATTAAACTAAAAAGACTTATATAGTTATTGAAGAACTTTTTTGTTTTATACTTTTCTTTATTATATTGTCCAATGTTTTGTAATTACACATAGTTAATACAAATATTTATTAGCATGTTACTTTGTGTAATATTTTTGTCTGATCGCTTTTTTTCTTTTTTTGTAATATGAGAGAAGACATATATTTTATTAATCTTAAAAAAAATCAATTTAAATTTTATTCTGTTGTTCTCGATAATATTATCTGAATTTTAATGAATAAAGTATCTATTAAATTAAAGGGACTTATATAGTCATCGAATAATTTTTTTGTTATGTATTTTTCTTTATTATATTATCCAATATTTAGTATGATTGCATTGTTAATAGAAGTTTTTATTGGCATATTAGTTTGTTTAATATTTTTGTCTATTACTTTCTTTATACAATATAATTGACTATATATATATATATATATATATATATATATATATATATATATATATATATATATATATATATATATATATATATATATATTATATATTCTATAATGATATATATATTTGTTCTTTGGTTGTCTAATTGTATTATCCATTACTTAATTTTGTTAAATTGACATATGGATTATTAATAAAAAACCAATTTAGCATAATAACTACTCCCATATATATACACACACACCACTACAACTATATTAGGAAGAAATTACTCTCCAATTTAAATTGGTAGTTTTTTATTTTTTGTTTTTTTTTTATTTTTTATTGTAAAATAATTTTAAAACTCCTATTTGAATGAGTAGAATACTTTTTTGTATTTTTATTTTTTATTGATAATTATAAGATATCTATATTTATTAATTCAAGTAGTGTAACCAATTAATTCAAAATTTAAAATTCAATAAAAAGTTAGTTAGAAAAGTAGTATATTTTGTCTTAACAATGCCACTTGGCTTTTTGTTGTTAAGACACTTGTCTTAATGTAGTGGTTTTGCTCCTCATATTCTATATAGATAGATACTTGATCAAAGAGCTCATTACTTAATTATTGTTTACTGGTGGACGAATATATATTTGGGATCTTTATACAAATAGCCGTACGGATTCAATATTTACTTTTTCTAGCTGGTAATTGGTATACATAAATTATAACAGTAATTATATATACATCTGTCGCCTATTATAAGTTTAAATGGTTGGGTCAACTGCTATGGAGAATGTACTCAACATGCCGCAAAACTACGTACATTCATTCCTTACAATTTTCCAACTACTTTTACATTACAGACCCATAGCCGATTCAAGTCATCAAACAATAAAGATAAGCAAAACATAAGGTCAAGGTAACAAAACTCAAAAACCAAAAACTAAAAATTTTAGGCTACGTCACAACTTAAGTTATATATATGCATGGGAGATCAGAAAAAACCAATATTCCTTTTTTATGCCCTTTTTTTTTTCAAGCTCTTAATATTTCAATATTGATGCCATCTCTTTCATCTCAAATAAAATAAAAGAAAAGAGGAAGATCAGAAGAATCAGCAAAGCCAAAAACAAAAAAACAAAATTAATTAATGAAACACTTCAATCATGCTCCTTTTCTACCCAATCTGGTCTTCCTAAAGTGAACTCCAAGCTAGGATTTCTCTGATCCAAACTGCAACCTACATAGCTCACTGGCCTTGAATATTCACATTCCTGCAATATAATATCTTTCACACATTTACTTCACTTAATAATGATCATTTTCACTGCGGCTAAATAAAACCTCAACGTAGTGGCGGAGTTTATTAAAATCAAAACTCCAGCCTATGGGACACATGTGGGAGAAACGGGGAAGTCTCATTTGATAGACTAGATCCAATACGCTAAAGTCTTTGCAAAAATAATTAAGAATCTTGTAAAGATTGCTCCTTGATTTTAATTGTCTCGTTTAATATTGAGTGGTTTCTGAAATTTAGATTAAATAATTACAATTTGGGCTAAAAAAAACTAACATTTGATAGTGCTTCCATGCAAATTAATTAAGTTGACATTATTCCGGAATTATATGAGAAAAAAATACTGCTTTCTAGGGTCATAGATAAATCATGACTATATTAGTCCCTTTGTTTCAATTTAGATGATATATTTTGCTTATCGAGAGTGAATTTGACTAAAATTAAAAGCCAACCTGAATTAGTTCAACTTAGTATTTTAAAATTAAAATTCAGAAATTCAAAAACTATACGAAAAGTACTATAAATTGCAATTTTTCTCATGTTTAATTAAAAAATATTAAATGTTGGTCAAAATGCATATAGTTTGATTATCAATAAGCGAAATGTATCATCTAAATTAAAACGTAAGGAATAATAGATTTGACACTTCTACAGTATAGAATGAGAAAAGAATGAGGGAAGTAGTACCTCTATATGGTGGCCAGATCTTTGTTGAGATGGAAAAGAGGTTGATCTGACGCCATTCGAGTCACTGAAGTTAGCTTGTGACCATCTTTCTCTACTGCTGAAAATTCAAGTACAAAATAAAGTTTTCAGCCTGCGTTCGATAACCTTATTAATGAAGCACGGAAGTAATCTACAGTCAAAGCTCTCTATAACAGCTTCATATATTATGAGATTTTTGCCCAAACTGTTGTTATAGAGCACATACTATATTATAACATAACATGACTATTAACAATGTTATTATAGAAAGGCATGGTTGTACAACGTAGATAGGACCAGTTGTAAATAGGAGACGTCCTCCTATCTTTGGTGTAAGTTATACTACAAACCCAACCACACTAGTTCTTTGGTTGACTAGCTAAATATACCATCTTTAGTAAGGATTGAATTATTATTTCTTTATAAGGTTAGTGACTTGACCTGTGCATAATATATACTAGATGCCTTTACTTATAAGGTTTTAGAGCATACTCCTTAAGAAAGATATTTAATAGCCTTAATTATATTATAAGACTATTTATCTAAAATATCCACTATATATCTCTTAAACGTTTCACTTAATTAACCATAAGCACATCAAGCTGTTTTAGGCTTCTTTCATCTCTCTCTCAGCTTAATTATCCCAGCCTTTAACTTTTGTTATAGATCCACTCTTTAGCCTGTTGAGAAGAATTAGGCTTATTCAGATTCTTTCATATTTATGTGGATTTTCTGGACTATGTATGCTTGCTTTGTAGAAGAATTAGGAATATGTTTAAGGAATTCACCAATAGAATAAAATTAAGGAAAATGACAATTTCCAGAAACAGTTTTTCCAATACGTAGAAGCTGCATATTAACAAGATATGATTGTTTTTTAATACATATATTAAACAAAACACACACAGAAAAGACAACACACGCCTACACGAACACCATGCAAACTTTAAACAAATACAGTATTATTATTTTGAGAAAGGGAGAGCACTAATTAAGTCAAGATACAGGTCTTTTTTTGGACATATCTGTAAAAGTCTCCTCGTGAAGAGAATAACAACAAAGTAAAGTAAAAGGGGTTTGTCTATTAAATTAAATAATTCCAAAATGCAAAGAGAAAGAAAAAGAAAAGATAAAGTGCTAGTTGCAGTAATTAAATACTACTATTATTTCAATACTATCTTTCTTTTTGTGATTCAGGTGAAAAAGAAATATGAACCCAATTAAAGAATAGAGTATATAGTACTATAAGATAATCAAAAAAGAAGAAAAGAAGAGGAAAATGAAGCAGAACATAAAGTAAAAGCTGTCACAAGACTCTTTTATATATTCTTTATTTATAAAATGATGTACGTGGGTTTGCATTTCTAAGATTCAGTCCATGCAAAAGAAAAAGGAAACCTGTTACCCTCTTTATCAAATTCTATTCATCACTCCATCATTACTTCAAAAGCTGTAGGTGTGACATATTTAGCTCATTTTTCAGCTACTTATAAAATATTTACAAGTATTAATTAGTATTTGTGATGAAGAGAGTAACTTATAGGTTACGGTTTCGAGCCGTAAAAGTAGCCACTAATGCTTATATTAAGATATATAGGTTGTCTTACATTACACACCTTGAAATGCGACTTTTTCCCGAATACTATGTGAACGCGAGATACCTTGCATACCGAGCTACACTTTTTTGATGAAGAAGAGTAGAGGAATAAAAGAAAAAAAGGGGCAGCCCAGTGCACTAAGCTCCCGCTAAATGCGGGAACCGGGGAAGGGCCGGACCACAAGGATCTATTGTATGCAGCCTTACCCTGCATTTCTGCAAGAAGCTGTTTCCACGGCTTGAACCCGTGACCTCCTGATCACATGACAACAACAAAATGAATAAAAGAAAGGATATTTAAGTTAGAGTTTAACTACTATCCTCTTACGATGTTTTATCAGTTCACTTTTACTTATTCTATTAAATAAGTATTGCTCTATTTTAATTTCATGATTACAAATTGACTTTTTACGGAACAACCTATAATTATTTTTTAGCTAATGTGATGTGTAAAGATTTATTGACACGATCAATATAGTTTAACCTATAATATGACAGGTTAATCACCATTTTAATTGTCAATTATTGCTTATCATAGAGATTCACACGTAATTACCTACAAGTGATATGGTCATGTAATAAATAATTACTTTTCTAATACTCAAAGGTTTATGTTTATGTGTTGTACCTTGAGGAGTTACTCCAAAGAGTAGGAGTTGTAGTTGAAGGATCATCAAATCCATCAGATGGTCCTCTCTGATCCAAAATCCTGTCTATTTTTAAGAGATCTTCTTCACTTGACCCATCTGATTGCCCTAAAAAAAAATAACATAATCAAACTCTAATACATTAACATCAATATAATGTACTATGGACACTAGTACAGAAGCCAATAATTTTTATTGATTGATTTTTAGTAATTGTTATGGTTTAAATGGTTTCAATAATAAGGGATAATGTTAATCATTAGCAGGAAATTACTACTATATAAAAACAGAAGTCTAGAGAGCAAGATTAATTAATTACCTGAGGAAGCTGCAGGTTTGTCAGTGGTTTTAACAGTGCGATACATCTGCATTGGAAAATCATTTTAGAGCTTGAGATAATTATTTAACAAATACTAAAAGATTTTCATTAACCATTACACTTATATCTCTCTAACATATAGATTCTTAAACATTATGTTGCAAAAGAAAAAGAAAGAAATTTTAGTACCATTCTACAGCAAGTATAAGTTATCTGCACTACACTGAAATATAGTATTAGTAATATTTTAACACCATTAATTTGAAGTAGTTACCTTCAATAACAACAGTTTATAATAAACATAATCTGTTAACATAGGAGATAGAGTAAATGACTTGTTATAACAACTTAAATTACGTTGATAGTGTGAATTTTTTTTACATTATCAGTCTATATTACTTAAATTCTTCAACATATAAACATCAATTTCCCATTACACACAAATCTCACATAGAAGGAAGCCTTGGAGCAACGGTAAAGTTGTCTTCATGTGACCTATAAGTAACGGGTTCGAGCCGTAGAAACAGCCAATAATGCTTGTATTACATTAGGCCGTCTACATCATACCCCTTATGTTACGATCCTTTCCCGAATCCTGCATGAATATAGGATGTCTTGTGCCCTAGGCTGCCATGCCTTTTTACATAAATCTCACATAGAGTATTTTCTTGGCATAATGTTGCAAAAGAAAAAGAAAGAATGAAGAGTGAGAAAGTTGAGTTCCAGAAATGGCTTAAATTTGACTTAAAAGCACTTAAAATAAGCAGATCCAAACGGGCTCCAAGTCAAATGTTTATTAAAAATTGATTCATTAATCACGAGGTTGATGTTTTTGATGAGGTAGAAGAAGTAATATAGCAGCTAGCTGTGTTATTATTATTGAATAATGATGACTTACTTTTGTCTGTTACAGCCCCAGTACCCCCTCCTATCATTCTTACTACAGTAGGATCTCTAATTTCCAAGTGTTTTCTTTTTCTCTCTCTCTCTTTGTTTTCTTTCTTTATCTCTGCTATACTATCAGAAACATCAGACTTCTTTTCTTTAATTCATTCATTCAGTCATTCACTGCATTCATCGGCTATTGTGCCGGAGGAAGAATTCACCCACAGAAAAAGACATAGAAAAGAGAAAAATATTGAAACTGAGTTTTTCTTTTCTTTATTTTTCCCTTGTTTATGTTAAAGTTTTCATTTTGCTTTACCTGTAAATGGCTTTTGACATGAGCTAGAGTGAGATCTTTGACATCCATTAGCTCCAAGACTGATTTTGGTGTAGCCCCTAATAATCAAGAAAATTCAAGATTAGACCTTTGTTATTATCCCAGCTAATAAGACATTATGTACTCAAAAAATCAAATCACCCAAAAAATAACATAAAAAAGAAAAGAAAAAACTCAAACTAATTTACGGAAAATAGCCTCTCTACCTTCCCCGGATAAGGTTAAGGTCTACGTACACACTACTCTCTCCAGACTCCACTTAAGATTCCACTGGGTTTGTTGTTGTTAATGTAAAAAAAAAACTCAAACTAAGGGATGAACAGAAAGTAAGAATTTCAAGGCTTTTAATCTAGGGACACTGATATGAGTTCATCATATAAAAATAAGTGCGAGTTCAATTCTCACCGTAAGTTTCTTTGATATTTTCTGAAAATCTTAGTAGTGCAATATTATGTATTCCAGAAATTTTAAAAAATCCCTAAAAATGAAATCTTAAAGCAAACAAAAAAACTCAACTAGGAGATGAACATGAAGTAAGAGAACTGGGATTTACTTTCATGGCCACCAAGAAGTTCCACGGCATGAACAAACCGAGCATGAAGTGAAGTAGTCCATCTCATTCTTGGCGCTCTCATACTCCTTTTTCCTGGAAATTTTGGTAGAAATCTTGATCTCATAAAACTATGAGAATTTGTTTCATTTGAATGACCTAATCCAACTCCATATTGGCTATGGTGATGGTGAAGTCTATTAGCCATTGGTATCCGATAAGCATTTGATAAATGATCAGAACCTCCATTGAAATTATAAGGTGAAAAAAGAGATCCAAATCTCTTTGGGTCTTTTTCCAAGAAATTAGGGAAAGAATAATTTTGATGATAAATTGGAATACCCTTTATAGGTCTCATCAAAGTACTCTCTGAAGAAACATCTAATAATGAAACCCCATGATTTATATTATTCATTTGGTTATTTGGTTGAAGCAAATAGTTGTTTTGGCTTTGATGAGGTAAAGGGTTTCTTGGAAAACTCCTATTTTCACTATTAAACAAGTTTTTTTCTTCATTAATGGCAGTGGGATGAGCTAAAGAAAGCTCAGTAAGACAATTTGTTGGCTTTGAAGATGGAGAAGATGAACTATTTGGAGGGCTAATGTGGAGAGAAAGATCAGGGATTGGATTTGAAGAAGATGGAGTTTGAACAAAAACCCCTTCTAAGGGCATTTTTGTGGATAAATCTTTGAAATAATAGAGACTTCAAGATTATGGTGACTTTGGCTTTTTCTTGTTTGTTAACTTCAAAAAAAACCTCCAAATTGATGAAAAATAGAGTAAAAGTTGCACACTTGATGAAGTAAAAGAAAAGAAAGAGATGTGAAAAGGAGAAAAGAAAGAAGAACAAACTTCAAGTTTGATTCTTGATGGTAGATTTAGGTTGGAAAAGTGAGAGAAATAAAGAGCTATTTGGAGAATGTAAAAAAGCTAAGTGTAAGTGAAAAAAAGAGGGCAAAGATTTAAGCTCTTTTATTCTTCTTTTAAGTGGACATGTTTGATAAAGAAGGAGAGAAAAAAAAGGAGAAGAACAACAAGAAAGAAGAAGGATAATGGTGTTTGTGAAAACAATGGAAAGAAAACCAAAAATCAGTTTGGTAAATCAAAGAAAGGAATCAAGTGGAAAGGCTTTATGGAATGAGAAAAGTAGAAAGGGATATGAGACTGAGTGTTACTAGAGACCACTGTTTATTGAGAAAATGACACTTGAATACAAGGTGATGAGGTTCCTTTCTCTTTCTACTCTCTATAGTCAAAACTCTGCAAATATATATATATATCCTTAATCAGAACTCACGGATTCCAACCCTGAATATAGAGTTTCCTTTGTTAGGAATCACTTTACTCTAAATGTAAAACTTTTCGGTGCAAATCTGGATTTAAATAGGCCTCAATGCGGATACAGGATACCGCGTGAGAGAATTAGGGCAGCCCGATGCACTAAGATCGCGCTATGCGTGGGGTCCGGAAAAGGGTCGAACCACAAGGGTCTACGCAGTCTTACCCTACATTTCTGCAAGAGGATATTTTCACGTCTCGAACTCGTGACCTTCCGGTCAAATAAGTCAAGATTCTCCTTCTAGAGACGGTAATAATAAAGCAACATAAATGGTAGATTAAAAAGAAAAAGAATTGGAAAAGATAAAGGGTCACTTTTTGATCGATTTTTCCTCTCCGTAGAGGACGGGTTAAAAATGGTTGATGGAGAAAGAGACACTCCTCTGTGATTCTTTTCCCCCCTATCTCTGCGCTTCTACTTCTTGTCTTTTTTTGTGTTTGAAACTTTGAACTCTCTCCCTTCAAACTCATTTTACTTCTTTCCTTTTAAGTTCATCTTATCTTTTAGATTTTAATTTTATATATTCTTATATTATCAGGTCACTTAAATGGCAACTCCACGCAATACAATAAGAGATATTAGTAATTTGCAATCATAGCCAGAGTAACTTCAACTCAAAATTAGCCAGTATATGTGTTAAAAACATTCACTAAATAAGTATAAATAAGAAATTTTTAATTCAATAAATCGAATTTATGTGGTAGAATTTCGAATTCAAATTCATAATATTCAAATCTTAAATCTGCCTCTACCAAGAAAACAAGACAGGTAAACAAACTAGAGTATAAGATACTAAAATTCACTGATAGTGTTAAAATTACTTACATTAGCAGTCTATATAAGTTAATTTTTCTTTTATTTCTACCACTATCCCCACCCTACCCCATGTAGGAACACATTTTATTTATTTTTGTGACCATGTTGAAATAGATTAGGGGATGGTTAGGGGTTTTAGGTCAAACTTACATAGTATATAGGTATAAATAAAACAATAGATTGAAAATATATGTATAAAACATTAAAGTAAAAGTGAGTCATTGACTTAAGAAGGAGAGAGATCAGTGAGAACCACAAAAAAGGGGTGTTTGTTTGCTAGTAAGCAGAATATGTGGTTAACATGTGCAGAAACCTAAAATAAAAAAACACACACATTACCTTCTAATTCCCCTTTCATACTCCCAAATATTCCTTTCTAATCTTTCAACAACTTTGTCTGGCATCTTGGGTTTTAATATGTCTTCCTTCACATGAGATAGACCACTAAATATGAATCATATCCACTGAAATGTATTTATGTTTTCAAAACCCTAGGCTAAATCAAAGGGTTAATATTCATTTCTTTATTCTTGTTTTCCTTTTTTTTTTTCCTTCTAAGGTATATTTGGTAGCAATGTAACTTACATACACTGACACTATAAAAAGTTTATTACACTATCAGTATAGTTTAACCTATTATATATAGCGGGTTAGTTATCTTTTTTATAGGGTAACTACAATCGTTTATCGTAGATATTTACTGGTAATTATCTTATAAGTAACTTAATTCAGTAAATATCATTATGTCATCGACTGCATAGAGCTTAAACTCTTTATTTATATATACCGATAGCATAAAATGCAGTAAAGTTGCTTCCAAGTGATCAGGAGGTCACGGGTTCGAGCCGTGGAAACAGCCTCTTGCAGAAATGCAGGGTAAGGCTGCGTACGATAGACCCTTGTGGTCCGGCCCTTCCCCGAACCCCGCACATAGCGGGAGCTTAGTGCATCTGGCTGCCCTTTTTTGATAGCATAAAATTTTTACACTGTCAGGATATTTTGACATGATATAGTAAGTTATGTTCCTTAATTTACTAATCTCATATTTTATGGACGGTTATGCCTACATCAGGGTGGGCTACCTACATTACACTCTTAGGGATACGGCCCTTTTCTAAATTTTGCGTGAATACGAAATACTTAGTGCACCGAGCTATCCTACTTTATCTAATTAAGTTATCTTATAATATGCGATCTAATGGTGTAAATAATTTATACTATAAATATATTATTATTAAACCACTCTTGGGACTTAACTTCTCTGGCACTAAGTCTAGAAGGTGCAAGCATCTCTAGGTCATTTTTATATTTTATGGGTCTTTTTTACTCTTTAGCTAGTGTGACACTTTCTCCAATGTTTTACACTATAAATGACATTAGTCTATAGGTGGTGTTTGGCTGGAGCATTTAATGCTAATATTTTGGTTCTATGCTTGTAATATAATTTTATAGTTATATCTTACCTTTCCTATTTTCGAAAACAGCTTTGCGCTGAAATATATTCCATCGGAAGTGTTGAAGACAAACTCTTATGAATTTCAAGCTTTGGTTAATGTATTGCCTACATAACCAGTATGGAATGATGTACAATTGAAGTATCTGTCGGAATTTCACTATTATCCATTATCATTAAATAATTTATTTTCGAGTTTTATCATAACAAATAATTATAAGATGAAGTGAACATTGAAAGTATAGTAATAATTAATTTAATATGCTTCTATGCCTTACTTTAGTGAGATTTATAACCTCAATGCATGACCATGACGTAGGGCTTAGATGCTTCTCAGAGTAATTTTAGTCAAAATGCTAAGTAATATATTGGTCTCTAACTTTTTAATAATCGAAAAATTAGCGATAATTGTGTCTTATTTATGCATTTAGCTCAAATTCGATCACACGTTTGTAAGTTGCCTGTCCATATATATTATTTGAATTTTAAGATTTTTGCACTCTTCAAGAAAGATATTCAACCGTCTTAATCATAAGAATATTTATTTATAATAAATTAATAATATTGTGAACTGTGACAAATGAACTTTTAATGACGCTATTAGATTATCAAATTGACGATGTTAAGCTTTACCTATGAAGTTTATTCTATACATGTCAATCTCAATGTGAAATTAAATTGCAGAAAACCGGAAAGGAACTACTCGAAAATTCGAAAGTCGTTATCATACTACTTTTGGACATTTCCTCTGTATTATACATGAATAAAAGGACAAAAAAAATAAGAAAAGACTCGATAAGAGTTGTTCAATATTGAGAGGAAAGAATTTGCCACATGCATACATTTAAATGGGGTTCACTTTGAAAATAATGTAATATAGAAGGATATGGAATACCTTAGGTACTATATCGATTTTTTTTGTTTTTGTTTTAAATATAGTGGTACAATTCTATATACTCATTGCTTATTAGATTTAGAACCATGAGATTGAGATGTTCCACCGGAGACAGAATCAGAATTTTCGCAAAAAGGATTTAAAATATAAAGAATTAAGCGTATGAAGAAGTGAAGGGAGAAATTCTACATTTTATTGTATATACAAAAAATAAATTATTTAGTCTTGTATTTAGAGTTTAATTTTCCAACGAAGAAGGATCAGATAAGCCCCTTGCACCTTCCTAGAGTCCTAGTTCCGCCCTTGCCCTTGGGTCCCATGTAATAAAACATATTGAAAAAAAAAAGGAAAACAAAAAAAAATGTAATCATAGTTAAGTGTTCTTAATTTATTTTCTTTATCTTTTTATTTGTTTATTTATTTATTATTATCTTTGTTTCCTAATGGACTTTATTTCTTTTTTATTTTCCGATAAGAGTAGGGAATGGTAGAAGCATTTTAACAACAAAGTACGGCTATTTAACAACTAAGAGAATACTATAGCATGAGACTGGATTTTGCTCTGGTATTTATTCTAAATGGGGTCATATATGAGTAAATTTTAATTTTCTCCTCCACTTTATTATATACTTTCATGTTTCTAAATTAAAAGGGAAAAAATGAAAAATAAAAGTAATTTTGTAATCTATTTATGGGTTCAAAACAATGATGGTGTTTTAGGCAGCATTAGGTAAAGCTTAAGATGCTGGCTTATTAAACTTAACCAATGCCTGAAAACTTCTACTAGGAAAAAAACAGTTGCATCATTTTCTTCAAATAATTTTCTCAGTTTTAAAGAAAAATATTTTAATCAATTTCTAATTTTGATAATGTGAGCCTTTTGCCCTTTTATTTTTCTTTTTTCCTTTTAATACCTTCAAAACACTAGGGACCCGTTTGGCTGTTCGACCAAAAAGTCTTAAGCTTTTTTGTTAAACTAATTAAATAAGAAGATTTTAGGTAAATCCTAGCCAAAGATAATTTTTCCCTAGATCTAAGATAGAGGATATGAATAAGCAGACAAAGCAGGCATAAGATTTCACTATAATATTGATTAAATCTCATTATATAAGAAGAAGATGATGAGTTTCATAACATTAGACAACAATGAAGAGTACATAGGTGAAAAGGGTCACCAATCTTAACGAGGTGGAAGCCCATACATTTGATATGATGAGACCAACAGTACATATGGAGGATCTGAGCTTCTTTGCTCCTTTCTCCTTCGTGGAGAGGGAGAGAGATGAAGATCCCTCTTCCTCTCCAAGAACATGTCTGTGTATGGATTTCTTTTTCCTCCCCGTCCCTTCTTCTTCTCTCTTGGTTTATATACTAGGTCTTCTCCTTTATCCAACAGTCATTGACCACAGTACTTAAGTCGTTTGACTATATTACGGGTTGACCCTTTGAAATACCGTAACATCCAATTCGCCGCTCATGTGTTATGAATACATGACCTCGGCCGCGGCCGAGGTGCGCATCGTCATAGCGTTATATTGGTACGACTGTCCAAGTAACTTTTTGCCGTCCCTTTCCACGCCGATTCTCATCTTGGTCAGGTTTTGACCCATACAGTTAGTCCCTCCACCTGCTGGGGTCGTCTCTTGGCGAGCTCGATGGGCGGACTCGGTCGATTTGAAAATTGTAAGAAATCTAAACACCTTATGCGAGAGACGAGCATCTTATGGCGAGGTAGCGACGTGACGTGTTGAGAGTTGTGTCAGACCGTCACGTCAGTTCAAAATGTCATTAATACTTCTGATGCATCATTATGGCGCACGTTTTCTATGCATTGCATCGTTTCCCATGCCCCTTCCGTTTTCTAAACTGCGAAATTTGGTTTTCCCACTCAGGGCATTCATATCCCTATAAATAGGGAAGAATCTTTCATTTGAATGTTACGCTCCTTAATCATTCAATAGAGATTTTTGCAACTATTTCTCCTTCAGTTACTCATATTTCTGTTTCCGTTAGGAATTGTTGTGACTACTACCTTTTTCCCTTATCATTCCTGTTTCATTCAATCAAAGAAAAAAATGGCTAGTGCTTCTTCCCACTCTGATAGAGCCGTTGATGTCTAGTGCCGGAGAATGATATACCCCTAATAGAAGAGGGAGTGGGTCCGGTGGAGGACGAGAGTTTTCCGACGGTGGATGAGGTGGTTCCCCGTCCAGGGAAGGCGAGGACTGATTTCAATAGCCCCTCTAGGGATAAGCCGGAACCTATTTTCTCGGCTATGGATGTTGCGGCGCTCACGGCGTTCAAAGCCAAAATGGGAGATTCCCGATCACATTGAGCTAGTTTCGGCAGGTCGGGACACAGTGCATATACATCGCCTGGGCTGCTGCGCGTTCAACGCATATCCGTTCGTCATTGGATACACGCTTCCCCTTCCCTCATTGGCGGTGGACTTCTGCCGCTTCTACGAGGTGTGTACGGCTCAATTCTCTTCGTATGTATACAAGTTCTTCCTTATGCTTAGCAAGTACGCGGGGCTAGCCGATCGGGGAGTTTCTCTTCAACACATGCTCCATCTCTTCGCCCCTTATTTTCTTAGGGGCACGATGATTCATCTGTACCACCGAGGAACCAAGGGTTTGGTGGTGAAGATGGATGACAAGACCAACCACCGCTTTTGGGAGAATTACTTCTACGTTCGAACAGAGCACGTAGTTTCGAACCCTGCGGGGTTTGTTGAGGCGTGGAATTTCGCTCGTAAGTCCCCCTTTTATTATATTACATTTTTTCTGAACATGGCTGTTGGTCGTGTTTTTAGTGACCATAGTGTTCTGTTTCGCAGCTGAGAGGGTGCCTCCTCCGCAAGTTGCCAACATTCGCGAGTGGGTGAGTGCGATTCTGCCCCATACAATGGGGATCCGCGAATGGTCCCCTTTTCATGAGAGGTTTGGGCGCAAACCTTCCACTGGTAAGCCGGCTTATTTCGGCCTTAGTTACTTTATTCCTTGCCCCATCTTTTTTTGTATCTTATCTTTATTTAGTCGAATTTCTGGTTGGCAGATCGGAGAGGAGCGAGAAGAGCAAGGGCTCATGCCCTAGCTTTCCATCAACCGGCTTCCTCTGCCCGACCCGTACCAAGAGCGACTGTGGTTGAGGGCGGCCAAAGTTTGGTTGCTCGGCGAACCGCGTCCATGACCGATCCCATACGTTTGAAGGTTGTTCCTCGATCAGAGACTCTGATCTCCACAGCCCTTTCAACGGGTGAACCTTCTCGTAGCAGTAGCGAAGAGGACCCGTCAAAGAGGCGGAAGATAGTGCGTGAAGGGGCGTCTTCGGCTGAAACACCCTCGAGGGCGACCTCGTTTTGGAGGTGCCTGAAACCAGCGGTGGTGCCAGCCTGGGCGTGGAGGAGATGCCCATTGCGGCCGAGGAAGAGGCTGCTGCTGCAGGGGAACAGAGTTCCAAGGTTGCCGCGATTGTTCCGAGCGGCCCATTAACGTCTCGGCCAGCTTTTACCTCATCTTCGGCTAATTAGAGGTTGAAGGGTGTGGTGGTGGAGGATTATGAATCCGATTCTGACATCGATCCTGAGGACATGAGGATGTTCGAGGAAGGCTTCACCAGGGCCGATGTTGTTAGATCTAATTTTAATGATACAAATAATATATCTGTGCAGGAAATCAATTAGAGAAGATCAAGGAATCAAGGAGCAACTACGAGATTGCTGAAGTCAATCTTGATGCTTAAGGAAAGAAATCAATCAGCAAAGATTACGAAATCATGGACAACTGCGATGGAAAGAATCAAGCAAGCCTAAACTTAAGGCATCAATCAACGCCAGCACATTCAATCCGGAAGATTGAAGCAATCAAAAGGCATCGAAGATTCTGTAAGAAGATTAGCTAAGCTGCTAATTTCGGAAGGACCAAAAATCAAGGAGTAAACCCTCATCATTGACAACTATGGAAGGAAAGCTGTCAATTTCCTCTCATCAAAGAAGAGCAACGGCAAGCAATTTTATTCTTGGAAACAATCAATCTCTTTACAAGGATCAAATCTCTTGGGTTGTCAAGTCTCGTCAGCATGCGGTCTTCACCAAAGTATTTATACTCAACATTAAGCCTTAGACAAAACATACTTTGATCGAACCAACAATCCTCTCTTTGTTCTACTGCAAACAACCATTGTAGTTCTCTAAAACCTGCTGTGTAACAAGTCAGAGAAAAAAAGAGATAACAACACTGGTGAGGCATTGTACCAAAAGAGACGAGTGTGAGGACCTTCATGCGAAGGTGCTATCTTTGCGAGCCGAGCTTGAGAAGAAAGCCACTAAAGCCGCCAACCTAAGTGCATAGTGTACAAAGAAGGTGGCTGAGCTAGAAACGAAGGTGGCCGAGTTGGAGAAAGCCGAGGGAGCTCGAGTGGCGGCTTTGGTGAGGGTGATGGAGCTGGAATACACTAACCGCGTCCTCAGGTTTGTGCGGGAAGCTGAGAGGGCGACGACCACACTGAGAGAAGCACGGCTCGAGGAGCGGATCGGTGAACTTGATCGGGATGCTTCGTGTCTGGGAGATCGAGTTACGGCTCTCGAGAGCGAGAAGGTGCAGCTGTTGGCTCAGCTCCGCCCTCAAGACTCTGCCAATGTCGTTGTTGCCCACCGTTTGTACGAGCTATGGGTCCATGCTGAGGCTCAACGAGATATATATATGGGTTTGTGGACGACGAGGAGTGTTTTTGAGGCCGCTTACGAAGATGCTCGGGTCAAGGCACGTGAAGCTCGTCCTGCCTGCGGTTACGACCCTGCAATACCGGAGGCCGGTGGGGGTGGTGAGATTGAAGACGGTCTTCCTTCCGATGATGACAATGCCGGAGAAGACGGTGGTGGAGATGAGGCCGAGTGATTTATAGCTTTCTGTACTTTGTTTAGCTTTTTTTTGTTCTTTTGTTGTTGCCGGGTGGGAGCCCCCTTTTTTGGCCCTTTGTAAGATTTTTCTTCGAATGAAATGGTCAGTTGAACTTCGTTCATTCATTTTTCGCTTTTCCTTTTCTTTTCCCTTTCGAATTTCCTAGATTTTCTCGCAATAAGTCCCTGACTTCTGGTAGTTGATCCGAGTGAGATCGAATGTGACTTGATAGTTTGAACTCAACTTTGTTAACCCGAACGGGGTTGAATCTCATCTTGCGAATGTTTAGTGAAGCCAATTTTGACTTGTTAGTTCGAGCGAGGTCGAACTTCATCTTGCCAACTTGGGCGAGGTCACTTTGGACTAGTAAATTCGAGCGGGGTTGAATCTTTGTCTCACCAACTTGGTCGAGGTTAGCTTTGATTCGTTAGTTCGAGCGAGATTGGACTTCACTTTTGCGTGGCGATGGTCGGAGGCCGCATGGGAGTGAATTCGAACGAGGTCGAATTGTGACCTGTGATGAGTTCGAGCGAGGTCGAACATCGATTTGTTAGCTTGAGCGGGCTCAAATTTTACTCATTTGGTGAAGGCCGGGGGTCGTATGGGTGTAGATTCGAGTGAGGTCGAAATTGTGACCTGTGATGAGTTCGAGCGAGGTCGAACTTTCCCTTCGCTTGGCAATGGTCGACGACCGTAAGGGTGTAGATTCGAGCGAGATCGAAATTGTAACCCGTTATGGTTTGAGCGAGGTCGAACTTTAACTTTGCTAATTCGAACGAGGTCGGATTTTACTTTTATTTGGCGATGGCCGATGGCCGTAAGGGTGTAAATTCGAGCGAGGTCGAATTGTTACCCGTTATGGTTCGAGCGAGGTTGAACTTTAACTTTGCCGATTCGAACGAGGTCAAATTTTACTTTCATTTGGCGATGGCCGATGGCCGTAAGGGTGTAAATTCGAGCGAGGTCGAATTGTTACCCATTATGGTTCGAGCGAGGTCGAACTTTAACTTTGCTGATTCGCACGAGGTCGAATTTCAATTTCGTTTGGCGATGGCCGATGGTCGTAAGGGTGTGAATTCGAGCGAGGTCAAATTGTTACCCGTTATGGTTCGAGCGAGGTCGAAATTTAATTTTGCTGATTCGAACGAGGTCGAATTTTACTTTCATTTGGCGATGGCAGATGGCCGTAAGGATGTAAATTCGAGCGAGGTCGAATTGTTACCCATTATGGTTCGAGCGAGGTCGAACTTTAACTTTGTTGATTCGAACGAGGTTGAATTTTACTTTCGTTTGGCGATGGCCGATGGCCGTAAGGGTGTAAATTCGAGCGAGGTCGAATTGTTACCCGTTATGGTTCGAGCGAGGTCGAAATTTAACTTTGCTGATTCGAACGAGGTCAAATTTTACTTTCATTTGGAGATGGCCGATGGCCGTAAGGGTGTAAATTCGAGTGAGGTCGAATTGTTACCCGTTATGGTTCGAGCGAGGTTGAACTTTAACTTTGCTGATTCGAACGAGGTCGAATTTTACTTTTATTTGGCGATGGCCGATGGCTGTAAGGGTGTAAATTCGAGCGAGGTCGAATTTTACTTTTGTTTGGCGATGGCCGATGGCCGTAAGGGTGTAAATTCGAGCAAGGTCGAATTTTTACCTGTTATGGTTCGAGCGAGGTAGAAATTTAACTTTGCCGATTCGAACGAGGTCGAATTTTACTTTCATTTGGCGATGGCCGATGGCTGTAAGGGTGTAAATTCGAGCGAGGTCGAATTGTTACCCGTTATGGTTCGAGCGAGGTCAAACTTTAACTTTGCCGATTCAGACGAGGTCGAATTTTACTTTCATTTGGCGATGGCCGATGGCCGTAAGGATGTACATTCGAGCGAGGTCAAATTGTTACCCGTTATGGTTCGAGCGAGGTCGAACATTAACTTTGCTTGACGACGTGCTGGCTTGGTGGAATGGTGAGATTTAACTATTGTATTTCTTTTATTGGAGAATATTAATCGTTACTGCATCGTTTATGCGTGCGTCGGGGTGAGTCCCGGTTTATTTAAATTTGCTTTTATTGGAGAGTATTATGCATCAGGGTGAGTCCTAGTCCATCTAGTTTCTTCATTGATGGGACGGGCGATGAATTCTGTTGCTCGTGCTCCTGGGCACCCTGGGACTTGATTACTTTGAACGGAGTTCGGGCGTGATACGTATTATTTAGCCGGCTGAACCGACATAGGATTGACATGGCGAGCGTTCATGCAAACTTTTTGCGCTCATGTTCTTCCTGTGTTGGAGAGACTACGTTTTATGGGCTCACCGCCCAGTCCCAGGTTGTGGAGGTTTTTTCTTAATATCGTCGGCTTGTTCTGAGCCATTTGTATGTTATTCGTAGTATGGTGCGGTGTGGAGGGTTTTGCGCGACCGTTGCCTGAGAGACGATGTGGCGCGAAACATTTTCCTGGTAGTTATTTTGGTGGCGTTAGTCCCTTGTTCGCGCACCTGGGAGAGTGCTCATGTTCCTGTCCCAATCCAGAAAAAAGGGGAAAATAACAAGTTAAAACCAAACAAAATCGTCCGTTACCTTGACATGATAGGTCGTCGTGAGAGGGGCGCTGTAGGATGACTCATTTAGTCCCATACTCGAACGACGGTTTCTGATTTGGTAGCCCCGTGCTTAGCTCCGTTGTTGGTCTAGTTTGGACTTCTTATGGACTGACAACTTACTTCGTCCATTGGGATCTTGAGCTCGAGTCCCGGTCCGATCCTGTCCGGGGTACACAAGTAAAGGAGACGTAAGTTATATTCCGTACATACGGGTAGGACAAGCTTGTTATTTCAAAGAATCATACAACGGGCTATCGTCTTTTCCCGGGAGGGGGGGGGGGCAGTGCGCTTGAAGTACATATCAGTATCTAATATAAATTTAGCAAATAGGATTGCCGACGTGCTCAGTGCATAGTGGCCGTGATTTCACTTTGACAGCTCATACTCACGGCGTGCCAAACCTAACACTTCAGCAAGTCACGGATTCCGTAGAGATGGCAGACTTTGATTTCATGCAAAGATCTAACCAAGATTGATTCGGTTATTTCAAAAGCTTGCCTACGGATTTCTCAAGTTGGTGTTTGTAAATGAAAGGGTGAGGCTACGACAATGGGGAAGTGCCAACCTAGCTGACTTTAGATCTAGAGAAAACTAAAACTTTAGCTAGAAAGTTCCCTACAGACGGCGCCAAATTGTTTGACCAAAAAGTCTTAAGCGTTTTGTTAAACTAAGTAAATAAGAAGATTTTAGGTAAATCCTAGCCAAATATAATTTACCCTAGATCTAAGATAGAGGATATGAATAAGCGGACAAAGCAGGCATAAGATTTCACTATAATATTGATTAAATCTCATTATATAAGAAGAGGATGATGAGTTTCATAACATTAGACAACAATGAAGAGTACATAGGTGAAAAGGGGTCACCAATCTTTAACGAGGTGGAAGCCCATACATTTGATATGATGAGACTAACAGTATATATGGAGGATCTGAGCTTCTTTGCTCCTTTCTCCTTTGTGGGGAGGGAGAGAGATGAAGATCCCTCCTCCTCTCAAAGAACATGTCTGTGTGAGGATTTCTTTTTCCTCCCCTTCCCTTCTTCTTCTTCTCTCTTAGTTTATATACTAGGTCTTCTCCTTTATCCAACAGTCATTGACCATAGTACTTAAGTCGTTTGACTATATTACGGGTTGACCCCTTGAAATACCGTAACATCCAATTCGCCGCTCATGCGTTATGAATACATGACCTCGGCCGCAGCCCAGGTGCGCGCCGTCATAGCGTTATATGGGTACGACTGTCCAAGTAACTTTTCGCGGTCCCTTTCCATGCCGATTCTCCTCTTGGTCAGATTTTGACTCATACAGTTAGTTCCTCGGCCCGTTGGGGTCGTCTCTTGGCGAGCTCGAAGGGCGGACTCTGTCGATTCGTAAATCATGAGAAATCTGAACACCTTATGCGAGAGACTAGCATCTCATGGCGAGGTAGCGACGTGATGTTTTGAGAGCTGCGCAAGACCGTCACGTCAGTTCAAAATATCATTAATACTTCTCATGCGTCATTATGGCGCACGTTTTCTATGCATTGCATCGTTTCCCGTGCCCCCTCCATTTTCTAAATTGTGGCGTTTGTTTCCCACTCAGGGCATTCATATCCCTATAAATAGGGGAGAATCTTTCATTTGAATGTTACGCTCCTTAATCATTCAATAGAGATTTTTGCAACTCTTCTTCTCCTTCAGTTTCTCATATTTCTGTTTCTGTTAGGAATTGTTATGACTACTACCTTTTCCCATTATCATTCCTGTTTCATTCAATCAAAGAAAAAAATGGCTAGTGCTTCTTCCCACTCTGATAGAGCCGTTGATGTCTAGTGCCGGAGAATGATATACCCCTAATAGAAGAGGGAGTGGGTCCGGTGGAGGACGAGAGTTTTTTTATGGTGGATGAGGTGGTTCCCCGTCTAGGGAAGGCGAGAACTGATTTCAATAGCCCCGTCTGGCATGAGCCGGAACCCGTTTACTCGACGATGGATGCTGCGGCGCTCACGGCGTTCAAAGCCAAAATGGGAGATTCCCAATCACATTGAGCTAGTTTTGGCATGTCGGGACATAGTGCATATACACTGCCCGGGCTACTGCGCGTTCTACGCATATCCGTTCGTCATTGGATACACGCTTCCCCTTCCCTCGTTGGCGGTGGACTTCTGCCGCTTCTACGACGTGTGTCCGGCTCAACTCTCTTCGTATGTATACAAGCTCTTCCTTATGCTTTGCAAGTACACGGAGCTAGCCGATCGAGGAGTTTCTCTTCAACACATGCCCCTCATTTTCTTAGGGGCAGGATTATTCATCTGCGCCACCGAGGAACCAAGGGTTTGGTGGTGAAGATGCATGACAAGACCAACCGCCGCTTTTGGGAGAATTACTTCTACGTCCGAACAGAGCACGTGGTGTCGAACCCTGCGGTGTTTCCTGAGGCGTGGAATTTTGCTCTTAAGTCCCCCTTTTATTATATTACATTTTTTCTGAACATGGCCGTTGGTCGTCTTTTTAGTGACTGTAGTGTTCTCTTTCGCAGCTGAGAGGGTTCCTCCTCCGCAAGTTGCCAACATTTGCGAATGGGTGAGTGCGATTCTGCCCCATACAATGGGGATCCGCGAATGGGCGCCTTTTCATGAGAGGTTTGTGCGCAAACCTTCCACTAATAAGCCGTCTTATTTCTGCCTTAGTTGCTTTATTCTTTACCCCGTCTTTTTCTTTATCTTATCTTTATTTAATCGAATTTCTTGTTGGCAGATCAGAGAGGAGCGAGAAGGGCAAGGGCTCATGCCCTAGCATTCCGTCAACCGGCTTCCTCTACCGGCCCGTACCAAGAGCGACTGTGGATGAGGGCGGCCAAAGTTTGGTTGCTCGGCGAACCGCGTCCGTGACCGAACCCATCCGTTTGAAGGTTGCTCCTCGATCGGAGACTCCGGTCCCCACAGCCCTTTCAACGGGTGAACCTTCTCGTAGCAGTAGCGAAGAGGGCCCGTCAAAGAGGCGGAAGATAGTGCTGGAAGGGGTGTCTTCGGCTGAAACGCCCTCGAGGGGCGACCTCGTTTTGGAGGTGCCTGAAACCAGCGGTGGTGCCAGCCTGGGCGTGGAGGCTATGCCCGTTGCGGCCGTGGAAGAGGCTGCTGCTGCAGGGGAACAGAGTTCCGAGGCTGCCGCGATTATTCCGAGCGCTAGCTAGGACTCTTTATATATAAGGTGAAAAGAGAAGAAATAGGTAATTCCACTGTTAATATTCTATGAGTTAGAATTTACATGACATAAAATAAGAATATATCCATATATAAACAATTGAAACTGAAAATATTTGCCTCACTCTACTAGTATGTAATGTCTTGTAATAGTGACAACTCGAGATGAAAAGGAACAAAAAATTTAGGCTCAATCTTCGAAGTAGAACATACACATGAAAAATACTTTTGGGGAATTTGCACTTTTAGTCCCTGAAAGATTAACAGGTTCCATTTTTTTTCCTTGTGATATCTGATTAAACACATTCAACCTTCAATTAATTGAAATGCCCCCTTTTATCATTCTACTTGTAAATCTTCGCAAGTTTAACAAATAAATATCTGCTAGACCATTAAATTACCCTTGTTTTATGTTAAATTTGTACTATATAAAAGAGGGCAGCATAGGGCAGCCCCGTGCACAAAGCATCCCGCGTTCACGCAGGGTTCGTCCGCACCCAGGGATGTAATGTAGGCAGCCTTATGATGCAAGCATCAGTGGTTGATTCCACAGTTCGAACCCGTGACTTATAAGTCACACGGAGACAACTTAATCATTGCTCCAATGCTCCCTTTCTTAAAATGTTACTATTACTCCATATATATTTGAGGTAATATAGTCCTAAAAACAATCTAAACATATAATACCTTCCCTATGTAAAGGAACCAAAATATAGATTTTAATTGATCCAATATTAAATATGTTTAGTTAAATATCACAAGGACCAAAATTAAAATTTCTCGGCAAATGAGGGATCAAATGTGAAATTTCCCTATTTTCTTTCGATGTGATTTATGCTCATTTGACCCTTATATACATACCATCACATAAATGGCAATGCTTAAAGTCCATCTAACTTTAAGAAGATCTCTAGAAAGATATCACTATTTTGGTACCTAAAATATGCATAAATTTTGGAGCTTATTCTAAGAAAACCAACACACTATTTACCAAATGCACATATATTTAGCCCTTTTAGAGGAAAGTAACTTTCACCATGTGAAGTTTTCAAAATGAGTATTTAATGCACTTTCATTCTTTTGTCACCTTTATTCATTTTTCATCTGCCTTTTCATGCATTCCAAGCTTATAAAAGCATTTACCTTTGGGGGAAAGTGATGAGACATTGCCTCTACTGATGGTAGCATATAACTAGCATGTTACTCTTCCAAGGGCTTAAAATTCTATCGCACTCAGAGGCGGAGCTAAGATTTTGAGTTTGAGTTCAAAAGTTTTAATCATTTTAAGTTACTGGAGTTCTAAAATTAATATGTTGTATATTTTTAATAAAATTTTTAAGACAAATACATGATTTGAGCTAAAGTTACAGAGTTTGATCGAATCCGCGACCAGTACTCTAGCTCCGCCAGTACTCACACTATCGGTATAGTTTAACCTTTTATAATGTTCACAGAAATTTACAAATAATTATCTTTATACTTGTGACCTGATTGAATTAATATTTTTTACATTTTAAGTGCACTGACATTAATGTAAGAAACTCTTGCATTACACGGTATAATTTAACGACTACCAAGTTCATATTATATATAATTTCCAAGTTATTGTATCAGCTTATGGCTGTCCAACGGGACGGGACGGGACGGGACGGGACGATTTTAACGGGACGGGACGGGACGGGACGAGTTTTAAGCGGGACGGTGGCGGGGCGNGTAATATTACGTATTTTAGTTTATTTTTTAAAATTAATTCAAAATATATCCACATTAAGTCAGGTATCAGCCTAATAATAAGCTACTTGGCATTGGTCAAGACTATGGGTGTCCAACGGGACGGGACGATTTTAACGGGACGGGACGGGACGATTTTAACGGGACGGGACGGGACGGGACGAGATTTAGGCGGGACGGTGGCGAGACGGGACGAAACGGGACGGGACAAACGGGACGAAACGGTCGTCCCGTCCCGTCCCGCCAACCAAACGGGACGGGACGGGACGGGACGGGTTCGTGGGCCTTAAGTGTATTTTTTAAAAAAAAAAAAATTCTAGTTTTTTGAAAATTACTATGTTTTTAAAATTTGCAACGGCTAGATTTTTGACTTATTTAATAAACTTAAATATTACTATGTTAGTATGTTAAAAAGAAAATTAAAAAACTAAGTAAAGAATTATAAAATATTAAAACAAAAGACTTGTAATGAAATAATCTAGTAAATATAAATTTATAATAGAGTTATAATTTATTTAATATAATTTCAAAGTATTAACTATTAAGTAACACCGACAAATCATAAAAATAATTCATCTCTTAGAGCCATTTATTTTATTAATAGAACTTTCAAATCTCAAATACAAATACAATTTTTTTGAAGAGCACCTAATCTACGGCGTAGATTCTACGCAGCCACCTTCTAGGAAGGGTTCTGTTTGAACTAGGCCTCTTAGTAGTCAATTACAAATTATCATACTAATATTTGTAAGCTCCTATATAGCTTCTTTGTAACTTATCAATAATATCTCTTGGACATTCTACTGGAATTGGCAATGTTGATTGATGTTCCATGAGCTCCATGCCATCATCGCTCCCAGTGGTAAGTATCTCATTGTATTCTTCTTCCTCCCTAGTGGTTAGTTTTTCAAAACCAAGATTTCTTCTTTCTGAATTAATCCAATCTCTGAATAAGACGGAAATCTCTAGACTGTCCTCCGCTAATGAATGTCTATGATCTCCAATTTGAAATCTTACCGCGCTAAATGCACTCTCCGATGCTACTGATGATGATTGAATAGCCAGGATATCTCGGGCCATAATTGAAAGTGTCAAAAATATTAAACTTAGGGGTTATATTAAAAGTTTGGGGGGGAGAGGGAGGGGTTGGGGGTGTTTTGGGGGGTGTGGGGGCTTTTTGGACCGTTGGCAACGGCTGTTTTTGCAATTTAAGCCGTTGCCCAACGGCTAGTTTTTAAATAAAAAAAAAACCAGGCGGGACGGGACGGGACGCGGGACGGGACGGGACGGGACGGGACGCGGAACGGGACGGGACGCGGGACGGGACGGGACGAAACGGGACGAAACGGGACGGGACAAACGGGACGAAACGGGCGTCCCGTCCCGTCCCGTGTCCCGCGTAACATTGACCCATCCCGTTGAATTTTTAGCGGGACGGGACGGGACGGGACCGGGACGGGTCCCGGGACGGGACGGGCCGGCCCGTCCCGTTGGACAGCCATATATCAGCTTGATATTTAGAGTTGTCTATCGTTATTTATCATTATATGATAGTATAAGAAAATTATATGTTATTGGTGTAGAAACTTAAACTCCTTCTAATATTATAGAAGTATTTATTTCCTTTAAATGAAAACATAAGTAGGTAAGATTCAAATCTTAGCTTAGTATGTCATTGTTGTATTTTGTGGTTTCGATGAGTGTATTTACATTCTATACAACCAAAAATAAGATCTACTTTCTATCCAGAGGCATGGTATTATGTAGGGGTGTACAAAGGAAATCGATAAACCGCATCAATCCGATAATTCGAGTTAAATCGAGAAAAAAAACCCGACTATGATTTGGTTTGATTTGGTTTGGTGTTGGAAAAAAAATCCGACCAAAATTGGTTTGGTCTGGTTTTAACTAAACAAAGTCAAACCGAAACCAAACCAACCCAACATTACATATATAGAATTTTAGATATATTTAATATATAAATATACTTATTGTGATGTAATTTATAAATATTTCTTAAAAGATCTCATAATTTTATCTTTTGAGATATTATTTCAAGGTTGGACTTAGAACTTTTGAATGTTCCAATAAGTTTTATAGTCATTAACATTAGTAAATTAAATAGTGCTAACAAAAGCCCAAACCAAAATCAAATCAATACTAATGCTAACAAAAGACATTCAACTCAAAATGTATTGAATATCTATTTTTTTGTTTTGCAATAATTTAGATAAAAATGCATAACATATTTTTATTTTTTCTTTAGCGTTTAGTCATGTAATATTAGTCTACTTATTTTAGCATGACTTAGTACTTTTAGATTATGTTTATTTTTATTATGGCTTTTTAATTAGCGATATTTATATTACATAAGTTTATTGTCTTTATTGTTGAATATTTTAGGATAATGCCATGACATATCTCATATTTTATATTATTTTCTTAGAAAATACTTTATATAGTTGTATCTTACTAGGACTAAAGAAATATTTTGAGCAAAATTTATATGTTTTGTTCTACGAAGATAAAACCCGAAAAAACCCGAATAACCCGAAAACCCGAGAAAAACCGAGAGTGAAAAACCCGAGTTTTATTGGTTTGGTTTGGTCTTTAGATTTAATAATCCGACACAATTGGTTTGGTTTGGTAATTGTAAAATCCGAACCAACCCGACCAATGTACATGTGTTAATATACTTGATGGGGTGTGTGTGTGTATTTCTGTTTGGATAATTATGTACTGTTGCAAAAGTGTAAAGGAAAACACATTTATTTACATCAATGTTTTGGATTCTTTAACTTGGGCTAGAAAGCCTTCTTCCAGCCCAATTTCACATAAATGTTTGCTAAGGCTGGATAAGATCTTATAGTTTTGGTAGTTTATCGGGAAAATGATACTATATAGCTGTTCTGAAAATAATAATCAATATATATGTATGTATGTGTGTGTGTATATAATATGTACAAAAAACATATAATTTTTATGCACTTTTGTCGCTACCGGATGTAAATAGTTTGGGCCACAGGCTAAAAGTGATCTTTGCCCTAGTTTCTTCATGGTTGCTAATTAAACCGTATGGACACATAAAGGGTTGATGTCATTGTCATTAAATTATATTTTTAATAAAAAAATTTGCCAACTTTACCTAAGTATCACAAAAGTCACTAGACTATATTTATAACAAAAAAAATCATTCAAATTTGCCTAATTATCACAGAAAATCATTAAAAGAAAACAAAAGGATATTTTATATGACACTCAAATAAAGTTGAGTGACATTTTGATTACGAAAAAAAATTGTTTAGTGACTTGATGTATTCTTAGAAAAAGGTGACTATTTGTGATATTTGAGAAAAGTTAAATAATATTTAAGTTCCAAAATATAGTTTAAGAATTTTAATTAAATTAAAATAAAAGTTTAGTGATCATTTAAGGAAGAGAAATAAAAAAAAAAATAAAGTATGAATCGCCACCTTATGACCCCGATGGGTAACTGATGAATATTCCTGTGGAATGATGGTGATATCTCAAGAAAAATGTCAAATAGACTTTAAAAGAACAATTATGACTTATATTGATTAAACATAGATATGTAGAAAAAAAAAAAGTTGAGATTTCTCAACAAGTCAAATTAAAATGTGAAAGGGGTGTTGAAACAAAGTGAAAAGGAAGCTTTTTGCTTTTCTTAAAGTCAATTGCGTCATATGCTTTAAGGTATGTCGGAAAAAAAGTTGAGATTTCTCAACAAATCAATTTCTCATCATTTTCATTGTTTTTTTAAAATTATTTGGTAGTCGGACTTTATTACTAATTTAAATTCATGCAACGCAAGATTCATTAAGAGGAAAGTGCTTCCTATTAAAAAAAAAAAACTGCCTTCTCAAAGCTCAAATTTAGAAATATCTAATTAAAAATGAAGGAATTTCTCGCTTATTTCAGCGCATTCCTTGATGGTTTCTTTTTTTTTTTCTGTTCTTAGTATTGGCTATTACTCCATCCGTTCACTTTTACTTGGCACGTCTTGACTTTTCACGCCCTTTAAGAAATAATAAATGAAGTGCATAATTTACCATGATACCCATATTAATTGATGCATATTTTATTGGATTTGAGAAAAATGATTTCAAATGAGTAATATATAAATACTATGGGTATAACAGGAAAAAAAAAATTGTCTTTTCTTAATATGCGTAAAGTGATAAATAAAAATGAAATTCTATTTTTATTATAACTATCAAGTAAAAGTGAAAGGAAGGAGTATTTTTTTTGAAAATAAATGGAAAGGATGAGCCATTAGCAGAAGCATATTTTTCCCCTTTTGCTCACGTGCTCCCAAATATTGATTTCTGTTCCTTTTTGAAATTTTATTTCAATAATTGGTGTAATGATGGTTCCCATAGTCAAAAAATGTTTGGGAACATTATGTCTCATCCAACTTTAATTTGCTAGATGCCATTCGTCTAGACATTTCTTTTTTCCTTTAAGATAGTAAGAGCAGGACTACCTCTGATCCAAAATAAATAATTTTTTAGTCTTTTTTTTTGTGGTTCAAAATAAGTGATTTTTTCAGATTTTAAAAATGAATTAATTATTTTTTTTTCTACATTGTCTTTGGAGTAAATAGTGTTGGAGTATGTGTTAGGAGTGTTTATGTGAGATAGTAAAGGTGAATATGGTCAATTTCATTGCTAATTAATGCTAAAAGATGGATTTCTTAATCTGTGTGAAAACATCCAAAAAATCACTTATTTTGGACCGGAAGAATATTTTACAAGTCAAAATACTTTTTTGATAATGGATAACCATAGACATCATAATTTAGGTCGTCGTCTATTTTGATACCATATTAAATTGTATGATCTGACACTTTGATTTGAAGTTTACAATTGTTAAAGAAAAATGGCTTTGTTTAATTAATTATAACTTAACAAGATTTTATCTAATTATCTGATAAATTTCAAAAGCTTCATAAACTTTTCCTTCTTAAATTTATCTAGTAGATACATATTTGAAGTTAATCATAGAATTTTTTTACGTAAAGATTACCCCCCCCCCCACCCACCCCACCCCCTCCCTCCCCCTTCTTTTTCTCTTGAATGAGGATTCTGTTATATTTTGACTTCTCATTGATTCTTCTTTTCAATATACTGAGTTCTTAGCACCACTAAGATCGACGGTATGCAAATTCCAAGAACGTCAGCTTATATAAAACGGGCAGCCCGGTGCACACAGTCTGAAGTAGGGGCGTATGCAAGAATTTTTGTAAGCGGTGTCAAAATTTATAAAAAAACTGGAATATAACTTTAATTATAATACTATTAGACAGAAATAGCCTTAATCTAGCGGTTTTGTTGAGTCTTAAGTTAGAAAAGGTTTCTACTTCATTACAATTTTAACCACAAAGGCACTCTCAAATATTTGCAAAAAACAATGTGCTAGATGAGGTTTGAACCTTTGACCTCTTAGAGCAAAATAAAGCATGTAACCAACACACCAAGACACAATCTATGTCAAATGGTGTTATTTTTTCCTAGTTATCCATTTTCGTACAGTATTAGTACATTTATTTAGTAAAAAATTTCGACGAAGCGGTGTCGCGTGACACCGCTTCGGTAGGCGTAAATCCGCCCCTGATTTGAAGAAATACCGCATTTTAAGAGGTGTAACATAGACAACTTACCCTTATACAAATATTAATGGATGTTTCTACGGCTCGAACTTGTAACATATAGATCGCACGAGAACAATTTTACTGTTGCTCTAAGGTCCCCTTCTAGAGGTTGAGCTTATCTCAGCAAAAAGTGAAAGAAACCTAGATGCCCTCTTTGTTTTTGTTTTTTGTTTGTGGTGGTGGTTGGGGGGAGGTCATGTGAGGGAAGATGCTGTCACGTGAGTGATGACCTATTCATTTTCCTAAAACACTATCTAACTATTACTAATAAACTAAAAGTACTAGTGGTGTGTTTGGTACGAATGAAAATATTTTTCGAAAAATGTTTTCTAATTTTTTTATATTTGGTTGGCTTAAATGTTTTGAAAAATATTTTCCTTATCAAATCATTCTCCTTATCAAGAGAAGGGAAAATATTTTCCAAAAATCCTTCTCAACATTACCCACCCCCCACCCCCTCTCTCCAAAAAAGGCCTTATTTTTTAAATTTCAGATTTTCTGATACCACTCAACCTACCACCCCTCCACCACACCCCAGCCCCCCTCCCCGGACAAAATAAAAAAAATTACTTTTTTGTTGTAATTTTAAATTTTTGCTTTTTTCATTTTTCTGCCCCTCTCCGCTCCCCTCCCTGCCCCCTCCCCCCCCCCCCCCAAAATAATATATTTTTTAAATATATTTTTCAGTTTTAGTTTCATTTTTATCGGTTTAAAGGTTCAAAATTTTACAAGTACCAAAGTTATGAGTTCGGAGGTTTATGTATTTGGAAGTTTACGGGTTTAGTAATTATAAAGTTTACGGGTTCGAAATTTCGCGGTTTCGAAAGTTTAGCGGTTCGAAAGTTTATGAAATTTGTGGATTCGGAAGGTTGTTGGTTTGAAAGTTTATGGCTTCATGTTTATTATATCTAAATTATTTATGAATACTCTTGAGAAGTCGTTTTCCTCAATTTGCGTACCAAACACCGGAAAATGAATAAGATTACTACTTGTTTTCCAAAAAAATATTTTCTTGGAAAACATTTTCTACGAAAAATATTTTCTGTTATACCAAACACACCCTAAATCATATCGTTATTATATTTGCATGCATGCATATATATATGGCCAAACTTTAAAAACTTCTATAACTTGCTTTCATAGAAGGTTTCTCTAAACTCAATATCCTCCGCTCTTCACACCCTTCCTACTTCCACAGATATTATTTTAATATAGGTTTAGATTGTAACAAAGTGAAAGAATATATTGGAGATTGAAATTCTCCGATAATTCTGGGTCTGGCCCATCTTTTTACTCTCTTTTTCTTCTAGTCCTCCTCCTTTTCAATTTATGTGACAGTGTTCATATTTCAAGAGTCGAACGATTTTACATTCCTATGCCACATAGGAAATCTTATTAATCTCAATGTTTAAGGTTTGATTTAATTATACTTAGTATACCAAATTATCAATTCTATACCATAGTGTGTTTTAAGGGTACAATTAATGCAGCGTATATCCCTCCTTAATTCAAGGTACCGTATATCCCACCCCTCCCACGTTTCTCTCTCCCAAACCCTCACCCTCACCCAGCAATGAATCGTCATTTTAGTAGAAGTGATAGACGAGGGACAAAAGGTGGTGCATCTGCTTCTCAAAAACAAATTGATGAAAGAGAGTGCTTTCTACTAGTCAAGCAAAAGATAATAAGTTTCTTCTACCATCCAGTAACATTTCTTTTCACCCACC
Source organism: Nicotiana attenuata (assembly GCF_001879085.1). Classification (NCBI taxonomy): domain Eukaryota; kingdom Viridiplantae; phylum Streptophyta; class Magnoliopsida; order Solanales; family Solanaceae; genus Nicotiana; species Nicotiana attenuata. The sequence goes on from NC_031993.1 coordinate 9,993,116, forward strand.
AGTAAAAGAAACAGATTGCCCCACCCATCAATACTACAATACTCATCATCGCTTTCAGAGAGATAGCCCAACCATCAACTCCAGGACCCAAAGAGCTTCTCAGGCTAGAAAAGTACTTCACTGTGCGATCTGAGAAAATCAGAGCAACATTTGCACCAAGTCTAAACAAAGGATAGAATCTCTTGGCCTCGTCAACAGTCGTAATCTGCAAAGAAATCACCCAAAACCCTTAAACGGTGATTTCCCCCAAAACACGTTTATGTAGCTTAATTGGTATTTTCGACATAATTGTGTTTTTTGCAGAAGATTTTGTAGAAATTTTAGTCGTTTTGGATTTGTGAAAACAGAAAACAATACAAACAATACAAATAATCTATAATTCATCTATAAAATATCTACAAACTAGGTATATTTAATTTTAATATCCCAATTCCCATTCAATTGTAGTTTAATTGGGATTTTCGACATAATTGCGTTTTTTACAGAAGATTTGTAGAAGTTCTAGTCGTTTTTGATTTGTGAAAACAGAAAACAAAGCATCTATAATCAGAATACAAATAATCTACAATTTATCTATAAAATATCTACAAACTGGGTACATTGAATTTTTATATCCCAATTCCCATTCAATTGTAGCATAATTGGGATTTTGACATAATTGCGTTTTTTCATAAGATTTGTAGAATTGTTTTTTGTGAAAACAGAAAATAAAGCATCTATAATCAGAATACAAATAATCTACAATTTCTGCAATATGTCTTCTTCTTCTTCTTCTTCTTCTTCTTCTTCTTCTTCTTCTTCTTCTTCTTCTTCTTCTTCTTCTTCTTCTTCTTCTTCTTCTTCTTCTTCGAGTTTCAATCTGAAATTCAGTCAAAACCAAGTCTAATCTTCACCAAAACCCCTCAAAATTGAGATATAAACTCCAAACCATATTCCCGATTATTTTCAACAACACTCAATCCAAACAAATAATAATTTTTGAAAACCCAAATTTAAATTCAAAGCTTTCAATCTTTTTTATGGCTGTCAATGGTGGAAAATATCTGGAAGAATATTTACTTCCATAATTGTAGCGCGCCTAAATAGGAATATCTGCAAGAATATTTAGTTCCAGATTTGTAGCGCGCCTAATTAGGAAGGAATCAGCTCCTAATAATTGATATTTAATGAATGGTATATATTTTGTATAATAATTGTGAACATGGTGGGTAAATATAAAACTATGCACATTTTTGGTAATAAGGTTTTATATATGGTATAGGCAGGAAAAAGTCTCTTATTTATTTACCGTAATATTTTTTTATCTCTTTTAAATATTATAAATTATTAGGTATTGTGACTTATAATATGTTTTACGTAGTTTCCAAAATGTAAATTTTATTCCAAAAAACACTTTAAAAATTTATATTTAAGTACACGGTCAAAATTATAAAGTTTGAATCTCAAAAAGCGAGAAGTGTCACATAAATTGGGGCAGAAAAAGAGCCTGTTTGGATGGGATGAAAAGCTGGTCAAACCAGCTTTTAAGCCCTTTTTAACTTCTGGAAGTGTTCGGCAATTAGACAAATGGTTTTAAAAAAAAGCTAAAATCTGCTTTAAAAAAGCCAAAACCAACAAGTTGGGTAAACCCAACTTTTTCTAAATTGGCTTAAAAGCCATATAGCTTTGACCAAGGATATTACATTCTTATCCCTTATAATTTTCTTAATCTCGAAATTACCATTCAGTACAAAACTTGAAATTATTGCTGTCTTCTTCCTCCCGAAATTGCAGCGTCTACTTTCTTCATTTTACTCTTTTTCTTTCCCATTCTTCTCGAGATTAACGATTTGTTTGCTCCCATTTTTTATTTTTTTACTAATTTTATTTAAAATATTAATTATTGTTTTCTTTTACTTTCTTCAAACTGAAATTGTTCATTTGCTTTCTTCATACTACTTTTAGTTTTATAAATTGAAAATGAATTAAAATATTAATTATTATGTATTTATAGTATTTTGGAATAAAATATTATAATAATAAGCTTCTTTATAGGTTTAACAGCTTTAAGGATTTGCTCCCAAAAAAAAAAAGCTTTAAGGATATTTCAGTAATTTTAACAGAAAAAATGCTTACAAAAGTTTGTTTACCAAACACTTTAATAACTTTTTTTCAGCTCCAGCACTTTTATTCAAACACGTAATTATTTATTTATAAAAACCAGCTCCAGCACATAAAAAGTATTTTTAAGCACTTGTACTTAAAAACTACTTTTTTTTTTAAGCCAATACAAACGGGCTCAAAGTAATTCTTATATTTTTCCATTTTCTGCACCTAAAACAAATGTTAATATGACATCCCAACATTTACGGTCTTACCAGCTGTTCCCCTCAATCTAGTCCTGTTTAGGTTTAGCTTTATGTTTTGTCCCCACTTGTCTTTTGTTCTTTGTCCCACAATGAAACCTAAACCACTCCCACGGTTCCCATACAAAGAGCGACGTCGTTCAATTCCAAGGTCACTTCCCTAAGAAATTCACTACTTAATATACGTAAATAATATATTTTTTAAAATAAAAATGTAAACATAGTACCCTTTGAAAATAATGCAACGTATATATCGATTTGAGACGAGTAAAGTCTTAGAAATCTGTGGCAGAGCCAAGAGTATGTACAAGAAAATTTAAAGAATACTAGAATTTCACACTAGGATTTTAATTTGTAACCTAAAATAATTCTTAAACCCTTTTACCACAACATTTAAATATTCCCTTTTCTCAAGAAATTCAATATTATTTATATCAACAAAAAAGTTATTTTATTTTATTTTGTGCAGTATAATTCTAAGACAAAGGAAATTTAATTAATTATTAATCAAAGAAACAAGAAAAAAAATATAGTTGTGCTCGTAAAAAGCAAAACTAGCCCTGAAAAAAAAACTACGTACAAGTAATTCTCTATAAAGTGAAAAAAGAAAACAAAATAGGAGTGTTGCTCATTGAGTCATTTCTTTTTGGTGACATCCGCTCTTAATTGCCATTTTAACTCATCAAATAGGATGACGGTAGATAATTGAGTTCTTTTTTCTTTTTTAGATTTCTATTACTCTATGATGTTACTTTTACTTCGATGTGTTATTAGATAGCTACCGTTTCTGCATATTTTCCTTCGATTCTTGCATTCCTTGTTCTTAATTGCTGTGATTATACTTGTTTAAGTCGAAAATTTATCGAAAATAATCTTTATTTTTCAAGGTAAATATAAGATTTGCGTCACATTATTTATCCAAATTTTATTTGTGGAATTATCGGTTCAATAATTGAATTGACATATGAGAAATGAGAATTGAGAAAAGAGGGGAAGGTAATAAATGAAAGGGGATAGAAGGGTACATGTCTTTTTCAGGCAAAGCAGAAAAAGATGATGTGAGAGAGTATATCATTATGTAATCGATTGCTTTATGATTGAAGTCCAAAGTATATGTGTCAAAAGAAAAATATTACTACTAGTACTACTTCAAAATTGATTGTGACTTGCTCTATTTATTTCTCTTTATCTTCCTTGGAGGAAGAAAAGCAAGAAAAAAGGCTGTCATAATTAAAGCTAATTTTACTTTTTTGACTTTACTTTTGTAGTCCTGATGGCACTATGATGAGAGAACAGAATTGTGATTTCGTTGCAAGTTCCCTTGACTTTTTGGCCGCAAATTCCCAAATTTGTTTTGAAAAATTTTATTTGGATGAAGTATGTTTGGAAGATGAAAATATGTTAGGGGTGACTGAGAAGACTCCTAACAAAATCCCTAATCATGATGACTGAGAAGACAAAACAACATTGTTACTAAATAATAAATGATTGGCTCTTTTATAAAATACAACAGTTTGGGGTAATTTTTAAAAATGTAAAAGTAATATTTTGGGCCAAAATCAGAATACACTATCAGATGACTTGAGCTGTTTTTGGGATTTGGGTTTTGGAAATTTGTCAAAATATGGATAAATTTATGAACAAACATGTATTTGCCAAAAAAAAAAAACCAAATATATTCTGACAAAATCTATGGCCAAACGGTCCTTAGAGCCTAGATAGAGCTAGTGAAAATTTTAAAAAGAGAAAGGAAGGAGAATAATAGCATGTTTGGCCAAGCTTTTTCGAGGACAGATGTGCTTTTTTCTAAAATTAAGGTTTTTTTCTAAGCTTTTGGAAGGAAAAAAATGCTTTTGAGGAGAAGCTGAAGCAGTTTTTGAGAAGCAAAAAAATAATTTTTCTTCAAGCACTTTTGAAAAAATACACTTAAAAATACTTTTTAAAAGCTTGGTCATACAGTAATTGCAACTCAACAATACTCTTTTGAAAGCACTTTTGAGAAAATCACTTTTCAAAATAAGCTGATTTTTGAAGTTTGGCTAAACAGACGATAAGTTCTAATATCAATAGAGGGATCAGAAACCTTTAAAAAGATTAAAATAAAAATATGTTATGTTTAGCAAATTCAATAATATATATATATATATATATATATATATAAAAAGATTTAGGATTTGAAGTTTATGAATGTTTATAACAATTTAAACTAATATACAGTAATAATCGGACCAACACATTAGGTTTCGAGCTAAATACTATTATACACTAGACAAATCTTTTAAGACAAGTATAAGATTTACACAAAAGTTATTGACTTCACGTGAACCTACATTTAATACTGGAGGGGGGGGGAGACTGGAGATGGGTGTGGGG
>NC_031993.1:9997853-10057569 GCF_001879085.1 Nicotiana attenuata
GGGGGAGACTGGGGATAAGGGAGCTTCTATATTGTCTGTCTCGCATTTAAAGCCAATATCATGCACGTACTGTCACAATGTAATATTGTAACGTAATGTACTTCTGCACACACCTTATACCTGTTTTTAATATTTGTTTGGAGGGTCATTATTCTATTTGTCTTGAATCACTTGTCACTTTTTATATATGGAGTACCATTTTCAAGAATATTTTATTATTTGAACAAGATTTTTTAACACTACTAGAAATTCGGTCAAAATCGACCGTGGCCAACCGATCGACTTCTGTCGGTCAAAAAACCGACCGAAAAACCAACCGAAGTCGGTCGATTTTCCAAAATATTTTATTTTTTAATTTTTTTACAAAACCGACCTACTTCAGTCAGTTCTTTTTTTGACGCAAAATGCGGGAAACAATTTTAGAATCCAATGAAATTTATTTTTTAAGAAACCGACCGAAATCGGTCGGTTTTTTATATAAAATAAATTAAAACTAATATTCAAAAAACCGACCGATTCCAGTCAGTCATTTTTAGAAACCGCACCGACTTCGGGCAGTAATTTTATATTTTTAATAAAGTCGACCGAAAATCGGTCGGTTATTTCCGCGCGAAAATAAAATTAAGGAGTACAAATAAATTAAAAGAAAGTCTTAAACCAAAATGTACCAATAGTCTAGTGGTAAATAGTATCGTGTCACAGCATACAGACCTTGGTTCGAGTCCCAGACGGTATATTTTTTAATTGTATAATTAATGGATCGGATTTTTCGGCAAACTATTTCTGGACGGTTTTAGGCAATTTTTTAGTTGTGCAAGTACTATCTTTTTGTTGATTTGAAACAAAAAATTTAGATCGGTTTATTTCTCATTCAGCTTCTAGGTAACTAATGTTATATAAAAGTAGTAGTAATAAATTTGTCGATTCTTAATTTCAAATTGACACTCCGAAGAAAAGGTGGCCAAACAATGGAATGAAGACAGTATATTTAGTACTTTTTCCACGCCATGATGTTATATTTTTTATTTGCGAATCAATCTATTTGAAATTATAGTTACATTTTTTATAACTAGTCTTAGAATACGGGCGTTGAGCGTGTAACTCATCTCAATAAGTATAATTTTTTTAAAACTTACATAAATATTATATTGAGTTTATTATAAATACAAGTTAAAAGAAAAGGTATAAGTTCCTAAAAATAATGATTATTGATCATATTTAGCTAACTCAATAAAGGAAGAAAGTTTACCCATAAAAGTCCTCAATCATCTCTATTAATATAATCGACTTTAATTTTGTTCAAGTTTTATAATTTTGTTACTTCAATTTAAAAAGTTATCATACTTCCTTTTTTGTACTCTTTTTTTTTGGTGTTAGCAAAAACACATAACTCTTGAAAATTTAAGAGTTCTGATGTTGGAAAACTAATGTCCGTAAGTTCATCGATGAAAATGCAAACAAGCTAACTGACATAGGGTTTAGAGTTTGACAACAAAAACTCCTATGAAAATCATAAAGTGTTAGAGTTTCATGCTTTTATAATAGTGTAAATAGATAGATTTTTTAAAATATATTTTGCACATGTATCCTTTTTCACTCATTTTTTTAGCAAAGGATAATATATTAATAACTAGTCATCAAGTCTAGACATTGTCCCGACCCAGAATCCCTACCACCGGGATCGTAATGGCGCCTAACATCACACTTGCTAGGCAAGTCAACGTTAGAGATTTATTAGCCAATTCCTTTACGTTTCAGTGATTAACAATAAGCAAGCTAAAACAAGTCGAAATGAACACGAAAGTAAATAAATAACAACTTTGATTATATACTATTACTACCCAAAATTCGGAGTCACAATTCACAAACATTCTAAGATTTTACTACAAGTAATTGTCCGAAAGAAAATACAATTGTTTGCGAAATAAAGAAAACAGTAAAGTATGAGGTATAGAAGGAGATGCCAGGGCCTGCAGATGCCGACAGGTCTACCTTGGGTCTCCTAGCTGATAAATCCTATAGCCAACCTCTCGATCAGCTCGAACCAGCTCCAAAATCTGCACAGGAAGTGCAGAGTGCAGTATCGGTACAACCGACCCCATGTACCGGTAAGTGCTGAGCCTAACCTCCACGTAGGAGTGACGAGGCTATGACAGGGCAATCACAATATAACCTGCATACAGTGTATAATAAAAGCAGAAAGAAAGACAAGAAAAAATAGAGTAGTAACTTGCAAGAAGTGAATACAGTTCTTGAAACATATCATCAGTGTTCAGCTACTACCAATCCTTAAGTGCAATTTAAGAGTACCGTACAGCTAACACAGTCAAGGAAAAGTATAAACATATAGGTTGTTGCGGCGTGCAACCCGATCCCACCGTACATCTCATATTCCTCCCTTATTTCCTCTTATTAACATAAACAACAGAATATAAATAAAAATATTGCGGCGTGCAACCCGATCCCACCATATCACAATAATCACATCATAGTTCACCCTTAAACACCACAATTCACCCTTATTATACCTCAATTCACCCTTATTACACCTGTTGCGGCGCATAACTCGATCCCACCATATTAGTATAAGTTATTCAGTACATACAATAATTTCACAATTCAAAACACATAACGCTTCACAAGGCTTCACTTCCAACCAAGCAATTAGGAAGCTTGTACACTACGAAACTTTACATAACTAATACTACTCAGCGAGACCAATCCAGAATATATAATGAAAGTACCGATAACCAGCCTAAGCAAAGAATAGGAGATAAAGAAGCTACGAAATAACTAATACCTTCAACAAAGAGAAGCAATGTCTATATTGGCGGGAAAGAGACAATATGAGAAGAACGGGAAAGAAAAAGGCGAAAACAGATAAATTGGCGGTGTATAAGTACTCGTCACCTCACATATACGCCGCTCACATGGATTTCACCTAGCAAATAAGTCAAGAGTTCCTAATCCCTCGAGTCAAAGTTAGACTCGACACTTACCTGGCTCCACATGCCTCTCAATGCTCAATTACCGCTTTTCCTCTAGTATCCACCTCCAAACCACTCATATCTAGCTACAATTAACTCAATAACATTAATTATTGCTAAAGGAATCAACTACAATGCATAAATTTAGATTTCCCAAACTTTCCCCCCAAAAGTCAAAAACCGATCGAGTACCGCTTGGACAAAATTCGAGGTTCGGACCAAAATCCGTTTACACATTCACCCCGAGCCCGAATATGTAATTGGTTTTAGAATCCGACTTCAATTCGAGGTTTAAATCCCCAATTTTCTAAATCCCTAGTTTCTACCCAAAACCCCCCAATTCTACCATGAACACTCTAGATTTTAGGTTGAAAATTCATGAAATGCAATGGGTAATTGAGAGAAAGTGGTTTAGAATCACTTACCAATACTTTGGGGAAAAAAGTAGCTTTGGAGAATCGCCTCTAGGCCGTCTAGCTTTTGTAAATTTGAAAGAATGGCTTAAGTCCCATAACGAGGCTGTTTAATAGCTGGGCGACAGTGTTCATCGCGTTCGCGAGGACACTGTCGCGTTCGCGAAGAGCAGAGCTTGCCAAGCTTATGAGATTGCAAGTCCCACGTCGCGTTCACGAAGGCTACTCCCCCCTGGCCTTCGCGTTCGCGAGCCCTTGCTCGCGTTCGCGATGAAGGAGTGACTGACCTCTCCCCTAGGTCCCAAATGCTTCGCGTTCGCGTTGAGCTGGTCGCGTTCGTGAAGGGTAAGGCACCCATCACGCGTTCACGACCTAGCCTTCGCGTTCGCGAAGAAGAAAAACCCAACCATCCTAGTTTCTACTTCGCGTTCGCGAGAGTACCTTCGCGAACGCGAAGAAGGAAACCAGAAGGCACCTGAAACTGCAGAAAACCATATTTTCTAAGTCTAAAACATCCCGTAGCCTATCCAAAACTCACCCGAGTCCCCCGGGGCTCCAAACCAAACATGCACACAAGTCCTAAAATATCATACGAACTTGCTCGCACGATCAAATCGCCAAAATAACACCTAGAACTACGAATTGAACACCAAATCGAATGGAATTTTCAAGAAAGCTTTAAAACTTTTATTTTCTCAACCGGATGTCCGAATCACGTCAAACCAATTTCGTTTCTCACCAAATTTCACAGATAAGTTATAAATATTATATTGGACCTGTACCAGGCTCCATAACCAGAATACGGACCCAGTATCAATAAGGCCAAACATCAATCAATTCTTCAAAACCATTAGATTTTCAAATTTTTAATTTTCAACAAAAATTCATAACTCGAGCTAGGGACCTCGTAATTCGATTTCGGGAATAAACCTAGGTCCCATATTTCAATACGGACCCACCGGGACCGTCAAAAATACGGGTCCGGGTCTATTTACTCAAAACATTGACCGAAGTAAACTAAAATTAACTTTTAAGGCAAAAAAATGTTTTTTTTATCAACTTTCAACATAAAAACTTTCCGGAAACACGCCCAGAGTTTGCATGCAAATCGAGGAGGGTAAAAATATGATTTTTAAGGCTTAAGAGCGTAGAATCGAGTTTTAAAACATGAGATGACCTTTTGGGTCATCACATTCTCCACCTCTAAAACAGTCGTTCATCCTCGAACGAATATAGAAAAGTACTTAAGCTGGTGAAAAGGTAGGGATATCTACTCCACATATCGGACTCGGACTCCCAGGATGCTGCCTCAATAGGCTGACCCCTCCACTACACTCAAATTGAAGGATAACTCTTCTATCTCAACTGATGAACTTGCCGGTCTAGAATAGCTACCGGCTCCTCCTCGTAGGTCAAATCTTTGTTCAGCTGGACAGTGCTGAAGTATAATACGTGGGATGGGTCGCCGTGATACTTCCGAAGCATAAAACATGGAACACTGGATGAACCGCTGATAACCCAGGTGGCAACGCAAGTCTGTAAGCCGCCTCTCCCACTCGCTCAAGAATCTCAAAAGGCTCGATGTATCTAGGGCTCAAATTGCCCTTCATTCCAGACCTCATCACACTCTTCATGGGTGACACACGGAGAAACACTCTCTCCCCGACCATGAATGCAACATCACGGACCTTACGGTCGGCGTAACTCTTCTGCCTGGACTGAGCTGTGTGAAGTCTATCCTCAATGATCTTAACCTTATCCAAGGCATCCTGTACCAAATCTGTACCCAATAACCAAGCCTCTCCCGGCTCAAACCATCCAATCGGTGATTGCCACCGTCTACTATATAATGCCTCAAAGGGAGCCATCTAGATGCTCGACTGATAGCTGCTGTTGTAGGCAAACTCTGCTAGCATCAAGAACTGATCCCACGAACCTCTGAAGTCAATAACACATGCGCGGAGCATATCCTCCAATATCTGAATAGTACGCTCGGACTGCCCGTCTGTTTGAGGATGAAATGGTGTGCTCAGCTCAACCTGCGTGCCCAACTCACGCTGCATTGCCCTCCAGAAATGCGAGGTAAACTGCGTACCTCAATCAGAAATGATAGACACGGGCACACCGTGAAGGCGAACGATCTCACAGATATAAATCTCTGCCAACCGCTCTGAAGAATAGGTAACTGCCACATGCATGACATGCGCTAACTTGGTCAGTCTATCCACAATGACCCAAACTGCATCGAACTTCCTCTGAGTCCGTGGGAATCCAACAACGAAATCCATAGTGATACGCTCCCACTTCCACTCTGGAATCTCTATCTTCTGAAGGAAACCCCCAGGTCTCTGTTTCTCGTACTTTACTTGCTGACAATTTAGACACCGAGCGACATATGCAACTATATCCTTCTTCATCCTGCTCCACTAATAATGCTGCCCCAAGTCCTGATACATCTTGGCGGTGCCCGGATGAATAGAATACCGGGAACTGTGGTCTTCCTCTAGAATCAACTCACGAAGTCCATCCACATTAGGTACACAAACACGACCCTACATCCTCAAGACTCCATCATCTCCAACCGTAACCTGCTTGGCACCACTGTGCCGCACTGTGTCTCTGATGCGCTCAAACAAAAGCAAACACGAAGGCGAAGATGGAAACCAAAAGGCACCTAAAACTGCAAAAAACCAGATTTTCTAAGTCTAAAACATCCCGTAGCCTATTCGAAACTCACCCGAGCCCTCGGGGTTCCGAACCAAACATGCACACTAGTCCTAAAATATCATACGAACTTGCTCGCGCGATCAAATCTCCAAAATATCACCTGGATCTACGAATTGAATACCAAATCAAATGAAATTTTCAAGAAAGCTTTAAAACTTCTATTTTCTCAACCGGACGTCCGAATCACGTCAAACCAATTCCGTTTCTCACCAAATTTCACATATAAGTTATAAATATTATAGTGGACCTGTACTGGGCTCCGGAACCAAAATACGAACCCGATATCAACAAGGCCAAACATCAATCAATTCTTTAAAATCATTAGATTTTTCAGATTTTTAATTTTCAACAAAATTTTATAACTCGAGCTAGGGACCTCGAAATTTGATTCCCAGCATACAGCCAGGTCCCATATTTCATTACGGACTCTCAGGGACCTTCAAAACACGGGTCCGGGTCCTTTTAATCATAACGTTGACCGAAGTCAACTAAAATCAACTTTTAAGGCAAAAATTCTTATTATTATCAACTTTCAACATAAAAGTTTTCCGAAAATACGCCCGAACTGTGCATGTAAATTGAGGTGGGTAAAAATGAGATTTTTAAGGTTTAATAGCGCAGAATTGAGTTCTAAAATATAAAATAAACTTTTGGATCATCACAGACATATTACAAACGAAGCTGCCTTTGTTGGCACCCACATTCGGACTATTGCCTTCTATGGCATCATCATTACCCAGAGCAGCCAACCTAGTGCATAAATAAGGAGAAATATATTTACACAATAAAAACCCTCCAGATCCCTTTGATATTTGTCCATCGCCGGTTGTGGAGGTGTTGCAAACAAACATAGTTTATTTATGTTGGACTGCATTAGTGCTTCCCTAGACCAAATGCGTGCCACTTCATTCCCCTTCCTGAAGCTATGCTTGAGAGTTACTTGTCTCTTCTGTCTTGCTTGGTGCAGCAACCATCTGCAATCATGAACTAAGTTAGTGTAAGTAGGGTGATCATTCTCTAGTATATTTATCACCTCCGATGCATCTATTTCTATTTCCACTAGATTAGGTTGTATTCTAGTATTACATGTAGACCTTGCTGGAGGGCCTGGAACTCCACTTGAGTAGCCTATAGAGTGGGCACCATTTTGTTGAATGCCAATATCCAGGATCCTACATTGTTCCATACTACGCCACCAACCCCTCCTTGGCATCTATTTTTGTTGAAGGCTCCATCTATACAGCTTGACCGAGCCCTTTGGGGGCTTATGCCATGTTATTTTAATAGGTTTGTGGGTGGTGTTTGTCATAGCATTTTCAGTCATAAGCTTGTATTTTAATGCTTGGTTAATAATAGTAGTCCATGCTAGTAGCAAGCAGTATTATTATGATTATTGTGGTTCCTATTTTTCCATATTTTCCATAATACAAAAGGGAAGATATATCTCCACTGGAGGTATTTATCTGAGAACATAGCATTAGTCTTTCTAACATGATCAATCCAGTGGTTATTGGTATTTTGACGGTTATAAGTAATCCCATAAGTCCACCATAAATGGTTAATCGTGTTACACTCATAAAAAATATAGTGCATTGTTTCTTCTCCTTGTTTGCATGTTGGACAAAGTGGGTCAATATTGATACCTATTCTAGATAGGTATGATCTACTGGGAAGTCTATCATGGTAACATTTTCAAATAAATTTCTTTATTTTGTTGGGCATTGTAATTTCCAGATCCAAGTGAAATCCTTTTGATTATTCTCCTCGTTATCAATTATTTGGTAGCAAGAAGTGGTTGAGAATAGGCTATTTGAAGTGAGGCTCCATATATTATTATTGCCAGTATTACGAACATTAAGAATACTAATTGCGTTAATATTGTCGACAATGTGTGTTGGGAGTTCAAAGGATATTTTTGTTAATAACCATTGGTGCCCATTTCTAATGTTATCCACGGTAATCTTGTCTTCGTATTTTTTTAGGGACCTTCAATAGCCCTTCTAAGATTCATCACATTTGGTATCCGGTTAGATTCCCAAATATTTAGGGTGGATTTGTTATTAATATCCTATATGGTACCTATGTTGCAATAATACCATCTTTTTAGGAGGCTTTTCCAGATAAATGAGTTTATAGTATTTCTCCTAGAACTTGCATATTTACTGGATAAAACTTTAGCCCATAGAGAGTTTGTATTATTAAGCATTCTCCATGCTAGGCTTGTTAGTAACGCCATGTTTTTACTTCTGGATTTTCTGATCCCTAATCTCCTCATGCATTTATCTTTTGTGATAGTATTCTAATTAAGAAGATGTAATTTTCTTTTTCTCTGATGAGGAAATTCCATATGAAGTCTCTATAGACTTTATCAATGTCTTTGAGAGTTTGTCTTTGCAGTAGGGAGTATTGCATGATGTGATTTAGGATACTATTAAGTGTAGAGGAGGCTAGTGTGCTTCTCCCAGCAGTATTGAGCCATTTAGATTTCCAACCCCTAATTATGCCCTTGTTTTATCAACCACAAATTGATAGTCTTTTGGTTTGAGGTTGGATTTTACAATGGGAAATCCTATTTGTCACTAAGCTTAACAATGAAGTGGGAGGAGAGTTCAGTTTTTATTGCTTTTGCGCAATTTTGGGACACTAGCAATTTAGACTTGCTCTATTAATGACTTGTCCTGATAGTTGGCAAAAATTAGCAAGGCAGTTCAGGATAGTGAGAGAAATTTTGGTATTTGCTTTGCCCATTACAGTTAGGTCGTCGGCAAAGGATAAATGGGATAAGGGAGGTCTTGTTTGGTTTATATTTATAGTATCCCATTTTCTGATGTCGACTTTGTGATTTATCATTATTGAAAGCATTTTCATGCAAAGTATGAAGATATAGGGGGACATTAGGTCTCCTTGTCTAATTCCTCTCGTTGGTGTGGAGGACTCCGATTTTGAACCATTTACCAGAATAGTATAGCTGGGGGAACTGATGCAAGACATTCTTAATTTTATTATTTTTTTGGAGGAAATTGAAGTAATTGAGTGTCCTGTGGATGAAAGACCATTCTAGTTTGTCAAAGGCTTTTTCAAGATCTATTTTAAGGTTCATATGCCCTTTTTTGGATTTTGAATTACTAATGTATTTCATCACTTCCTGAACTATAATCGCATTGTCACAAACTCTTCTTCCTTTGATAAAGCTAGTTTGGTGTGGTCCAATTAGTTTGGTAAGGTACGGTTTCATCCTATTGGTGATAATTTTTGTAATGACTTTATAAATAGTATTACAAAGGCTAATGGGTCTAAAATTTCTTAAATTTTTAGCATTTTCAAATTTAGGGATTAGGCAAATGTAGGTGCTATTAATATCTCTAGGAATATGGCTTTCCCTAAACACTTTGTGACAAAAGTCATTGACCTTTCCTATAATATTTTTCCAATATTTTTTTAAGAAAAAAGGGTGCAAACCGTCTGGGCCTGGGGCTTTATATGGATTGAAAGAAAAGACTGCCTTAGAAATTTCAGAGTCCATTAATGGATAATCTAGACACGAAAGGTTAATTTTTTTTATCTTTAGGAGTTATACTCGTTTTGGTATGCCAATTTGAGAGAGTGTGTAAAGTTGTAAATATGTCTTGGAAGTATTTAACCGTATGGAGCATGATGGATTTGTGGTCATCTATCCAATTGCACATATCATCTTTGAAGAAATTGATTTTGTTATTTCTTCTTCTATTTGCGGAGGTGATGTGGAAAAACTTTGTGTTTGCGTCGCCATCATTCATCCACATAACCCTAGACCTTAGTTTCCAATAGTCTTCTTCCAACTTGAGTATGTCATTATACTTTTTTTGTAGATTTACCTCTAATTATTGTAGGAACAAACTAGTATTGTATTTAGGGTTGTTTTGTATTCCTACTAGTCTTGCAATGAGTTGTTTTTTTTGTTAGTGGATATTTCCGAAGCCCTCTCTACTCCACACCCTAATTTCTTCCTCAAAGGAGCTAGTGGCTGTTAGGAGGTCGTTATTGTCCCAATTTCTTTTTTACTACGTTAATGAAGTCAAGGTGTGTGCACCAAATTGACTCCAGACGGAAAGGTTTATCAATGTAAGTAGAATTTTTGTTTTTTTAGAAAAATCAGTATAGGATTATGGTCGGAGTGTGTTTTAGGTAAGTTTACTGTTAAAGCTTCCAGGTATTGATCTAACCATTCCATATTGGCATAAACTCTATCTAAACATTCCATAATCAAGTCTTTTCCTTTTCTTCTATGGTCTGACCATGTAAATTTGCAGCCCTTGTAACCTAGGTTTACAATAGTTTAGGCTAGCTAGAAATTTTTTTTTGCTCTATTTTGGTTTACTACCCTTCCCCCAAATTTTTCTTGTGCCATAATAACGTTATTAAAATCCCCTCCCATTAGCCAAGCGCCTTTGTAGTTATTATAGACGTTTTCAATATTATGCCAAAAAATATCTCTATTATTCTTGTCAATGCTAGCATATATCGAACTAAAAGGCCAGTTGTTGTGATTTGGTTTTACCTCGATCATGGCGTGGATTTCCTGGTTCCTTCCGGTGAAGTTGTTCACAACAACTCTTGCATGGTTCCATAGGATCACCATTCCTCCAGATTGACCCTTTGACGGAACCTTTATCATTTTTGTAAAGTTGAACTCCTCCAAGAATGAGATATAGTTTACCATTCTTGTTTCAAGCAGAGTTACCATGCTGGACCTAATGTGTGTCCATTATTTCTCTAAAGTTTCTTCTAAAATTTGCATTATTTGCACATCGGACATTCCAGATTACAAAATTAATTGGTTGATTCATCGTCAATGGGATGGGGTGGAATGGTTGTTCTCTCTCGTTGCTATTGCAGTGTTCCTCTTGTGAGATGGTACTAGAATTATTACATTCTTTCCTACTGTTGGATCGTGTGGAGGCCTTATGTCTATCGAGCACTTGAACAGTGTTAGTGGACAATTGATGTTGCACTTCTTGTCCAATCATTTCTTGAAGATTAGTATTTTTACCTTGCTTAAATTTGAGAATGTCACCCTGCGTTCTCCGTGATGTGGAAGGTGTTCTACCTCCTCCTCCTCATGGTTTTCCTCATGGTTTTGCATGTCCATCTGCTGTTGTGCATGGCCTTCCGTTTGCATTGGGCAGTGCTGTTGAGGAGCATGTTGTGTTGGGGTTTGTTGCACAGCCCATCAGGTGAATATGGGGTTCACTATGAACATTTCCTCTGCTACAAAGAAGGGTAAGTTGAGAGGAATGTTCTGGGGCATTATAGTGTTGGGGTTACGTAGCTTGTAGCTAATAAAGTTATTATTATAACCTGTTAATTAACTGCGTACAAATTTTAAAATGTATTGAGGTTAAAAACAGAACTCTTAGTGTACAGAATAAAATTTGTGATTATATTTTTACTATTATTTTATTAGATACATATTGGTTGAATCTCATGTAATTATCTTTATAAATATTATTATGAATTCATGTATTTAAAATATGAAATCTAATCGCATTTATAACTAAATGTTAAATTAATATTTGTTGCAATTGCAAGTATAAAATTATGGCCTTTCGTTTGTAAATGAACAAAAGGATTAGAAACAATAGAAAAGGTCTTAAACGTTAATGTTTATTTGTGGTTGAGATCTAAGTCACTTTTTTCTTATTAAAACCAGTCTATTATTGCTAAGAAGATTTTTCATCTTCTCGAATTAGCTATTTGTTCAAATATATAAAAGGCAAAATTTAATTAACTTTAAAGTCCTACATAACAGTTTAAATAATATAAGCATAATTTAGTTAATTTAAAAGTCCTAAATATTAGAAAAATAATTAAATTACTATTTTGTCTAGTATGAATTTTATTTTTGAAGAGTAAAAAAGACGGACGACATTTCGTTAAGGGCGTTCGTGCTTTTAGTACATTATAGGTATAGATTTGGAATGAGGATTTTCACCTTGGATCGTAACATTTTACATGCAACTTTTAATTTTTTTTCTCAAAATGAATTAATTTAAATCAAAAGGCCTGGTGATAATTATTACGGCTGTTTTATTGCTGTTCTTCAGACCAATTGCTCTGCTCCCTGGAAGAATTCTTGCTTAACCCTTTTTTATTTTGTTTTTGTTTTTGTTTTACTATTTTTATTCTTTTGATTTTGTTGTCCGTGAAGGGGAACTTTGGAGCAATAAAGTTAACTCGGTGTGATTTGTAGGTCACGGATTCGAATCACAAAATCAGACACTAATGCTTGCGCTATATCACACACCTTGGAGTACGAAGGATAAACAAATACAAGATGTTTTATGCATCGTACTGTCATTTGCCTTCTTGATTTTGCAGTCTGTGAGTATTTGAGAGTGGACCCAAATTTTCATAAATTGGGTATCTGTCACAGCCTTTATTTATGTCATTTTGTAAGTGGGAGAATTAAATATTTGTAAAAATCAGGAAAGGCTCTAATAAAGGCAAAGAAGATAGATAAAACTTGAGCTTTTTTGAGTATTACTATAGACTTTTGTGTAAATATAATTTTGACCTTTGTTTTATGCAAGTCCTTATTTCCTTCAGCAATTCCAGTTGTTTCTTTTTCTACTATGGTTTTTTAGTACAAAGACCACAGAGTAAGTTGCTAAGTAGGGAGTGTTTACAACATTCTTCTTGAGTCCAAATTGTTGGAATAAAAAAATAATATCCTGCCCGGGAATAATATCCATAATAAAAAATAATAACATAAGAGAGTAACAACGATATCAAATATTTTAACGGGATAAAATACAATACCCGAGCAGAGCAATATTATCACAATAATACTACAACTTAGTAGTGTCAAGAGACTACTACAACTTCGAAAGAAATAACACTCTTTATTTTAAACACCTCACAATAATATTACTCTTACTCACTATTTATCTCACAGTGGATTACTCTCTCTATGCTCTATTCGCTCTCTGATTTTGGTGTACTTGAAATGAAACCAAATGACTCTATTTATAAGCAAAGGAGCCGTCCAACTGAGCCAATCAAATTCTTTCGTTGAAATTTGCAGATTTGCAAATTGCCATCTTGTTATCGTCCATATCAACTTGTTGCATTGCAACTTGTTGCCAACTTTTGTTCTGCTTTTCCTTTTATTTATTTTTTGTTTGAATAGGTCCCACAATTCTCTCCCTTAATTTTGATTTTTTCTCTTCATTCCAAGATAGGATCTCAATCTCTCAAAATCTTCAAACTTGAAAGGCTTTGTGAAGATATCTGCAATTTGATCATGAGACTTCACATACTTGAGCTCGAGTTCCTTCTTGGCAATGCATTCTCTAATGAAGTGATACCTTGTGTCGATATGCTTGCTTCGATCATGATATACCGGATTCTTCGCGAGTGCCTGTGCGGATTTGTTGTCAATACAAATCTTTGTAGCTTCAATTTGTGGCAAATTGAGCTCCTTCAACAATCTTCTCAGCCAAATAGCATGACTGTACATGATGTTGCTACTATATATTTAGCTTCACAAGTCGTGAGAGTAACAATTGGTTGTTTCTTTGAACTCCAAGAAATAACAGAATCACCCAAGAAAAATACAAAACCAGTTGTACTTTTTCTATCATCAATATCTCCGGCATAATCACTATCACAAAATCCCATAAGACTAAAATCACTAGAAGAAGAATAAAATAGCCCAAAGTCAATCGTACCTTTTAGGTAGCGAAGAATTCTTCTAGTGACTTTCAAATGAGTGGAGGTAGGAGCTTCCATGAAGCGGCTTACTACTCCAACTGCAAAGAGTATATCTGGCCTGGTACAAGTCAAGTACCTCAAACATCCCACAAGACTTTTGAAAAATGTGGGATCCACTTTTTCTCCTTCATCAAACTTAGACGATTTTGTCCCACTCTCCATCGGTGTGTTCACATGGTTGCAATCGAGCATGTTGAACTTCTTCAATATCTCTTTTGTATAGCTTTCTTGAGAGATAAAAATTCCATCCTCCATCTGCTTCACTTCTAAGCCCAGGTAGTATGACATGAGCCCTACATTTGTCATCTCAAACTCACGGGACATATCTTTCTTAAAAGCTTCAAACAAACTTGAGTTATTGCCGGTGAAAATAAGATCATCAATATAAAGACAAACAAGTAAGATATCTCCATTGGTATGAACTTTAAGGTAAAGAGCATATTCATGGAGACAACGAGTAAACCCATTGTCTTGAAAATATTTGTCTATGCAACTATTCCATGCTCGTGGGGCTTGCTTTAATCCATATAAAGCTTTCTTCAAAAGCAACACTTTATCTTCATGGTTTTTGACCACGAAGCCCAATGTTTGTTCAACATAGACTTCTTCTTCAAGATAGCCATTCAAGAAGGCTGACTTGACATCTAGTTGATAGATCTTCCATTTCATTTGGCCGCCAAAGAGATCAGCAAATGAATCATCACCATGCGGGCAACAGGTGCATAGACTTCTTCATAGTCAATGCCTTGCCTTTGCTTGTAGCCTTTAGCCACAAGTCGTGCCTTGTATTTCTCCACATCTCCATCAGCATTCTTCTTTATTTTGTATACCCATTTCACTCCAATTGCTCGATGACCCTTGGGAAGAGTTGTTAACTCCCAAGTGTTGTTCTTCTCTATTGGCTCAATCTTTTCCTCCATGGCTTGTCTCCACTTTTTGTTTCTAACAGCTTCATCAAAGTTCATTGGTTCACTGTCAGCAAAAAGACAACATAAAAATCAAAATTAGTAAATTCTGTGTCCTCATAGAGCTCTTGAGTACGCCTTGTCCTTTGCGGTTGTTCATTTGAACTTTCTTGAGAAGAGGGAGATGCAACATTGGTTGGAGAAGGATGTGGAGTTGTATCCTGCACAGGTTCCACGGTCTCTGGTTCATCTTCATCCCCAAAATATTGAAGAAAATCATATGAAGTTTCTTCCTGAGCTTCCCAATCCCATGCCAATTCTTCATCAAATTCAACATCGCGACTTACCACCACCTTACCGTTGCTTGGGTTGTATAACTTGTATCCTTTTGAACTCGTATCATAGCCAACAAACACATGCTTCACTTTCGTCAAGCTTCGCTCTCCCTTGTTGTGGCACATGAGCATATGCTATGCTCCCAAAGATTCTCAAGTGTTTGACAATTGGTTTTTTTCCACTCCATGCTTCTTGAGGCGTTTGATCTCTAACATTCCTTGTTGGAGACCTCTTGTTCAAATAAACTGCACAAGAAACAGCTTCGGCCCAAAATTCCTTGGGCATACTTTTAGCTTTCAACATACATCGAGCCATATTAAGAATCGTTCGATTCTTTCTCTCTACAACTCCATTTTGTTGGGGTGAATAAGGTATCGTTAGAGGGCGACGAATTCCATGAGACTGACAAAAGTCATTAAATTCGTTTGAAGTGAGTTCGCCTCCTCTATCGGACCTTAGAGCTTTAATTTCATAGCCACTTTCTTTCTCCACAAGTACTTTGAAATTTTTAAAAGCAGCAAAAGCTTCAGATTTTTGGTTCAAGAAATAAACCCAAGTCTTTCTACTAAAGTCATCAATGAAAAACAGAAAGTGTGTACTTTTACCAAAAGAAGGTGGATTGATTGGTCCACACACATCAATGTGAACAAGCTGGAGCGGCTTGGTTGATCTTGACATGGCCTCCTTTGGAAAACTCCTCCTTGCATGTTTTCCAAGAAGACAAGCTTCACACAGTTGATTTGGATGGTTGATTGATGGTATCCCATGTACCATGTTCTTTTCTCCCATTGATTTGAGCGCTTCAATATTCAAGTGCCCAAATCGCATGTGCCAACACAGTGATTCATCTTGCACATTAGCCTTCAAACACTTTGCATCAATTGTTTTAAGATTCAGAGAAAATAATCTATTCTTTGCCATATGCACTTTAGTAATTAGAGTTCCACTTGAATCTCTAAGCCAAAGATGCATATTTTTCATGTGGATGTCATATTCCTTTTCAAGAGGTTGGCCCAAACTCAAAATATTACCTTTTAATTTTGGCACATAATAAACATCTTGAATTAGCTTGTGACTACCATCTTTACAGGAGATCAGAATCGTACCTATCCCTTCGATTTGAATCTTTGAGGTATCCAAAGGACACATTACCTCTCACCCTTTTATTGATCTCCACAAACTTTTCTTTGCATCCACACATATGATTGCTTGCTCCATTGTCCAAATACCACGAGCTGCAATCATCCCTGTCTTCTTCCTTGAGTGCCAGCAATAACATTGACTCATCTTCTTCTTTTTTGTCGTCAACAAGGTTAGCTTTCTCTTCAACATTGCTACAACATTCCCAAGAGTAATGGCCAAATTTATGACAATTATAACACTCAATGTTTGATTTGTCATACCTTTGTACATTATTTTCTTGGTAGTAACCACGTCCTCTTCCTCTTCTTTGTCCACGGCCACGACCTCTGAATGTTTGGTGGATTTAACTTCATTGTAGAAGTTGTTACTATTAGTTCTTCCTCTTCCATGACCGCCACGGCCTCGTCCTCGTCCATTCCCTCGATAGCTTTTTTCACCTCCATAATCCTTAAGGGATGCCTGAGTTTTAAGAAGTTACTCCAGTGGCACTTCTTGTCTCCTCTTGATCTTTTCTTCATGAGCCTGTAAAGAACCCTCCAATTGCTCCACCATCATAAAGTCTAAATCTTTAGACTCCTCAATAGCACACACCACAAAATTAAATTTAGGTGTTAAAGTGCGAAGGATCTTTTCTACCACACGGACATCTTCTATGTCCTCCCCATATCTTCTTAATTGATTCACAATAGCCTTCACTTTTGAACAATAATCCGAAATGCATTCGGATTCTTTCATTTTTAAAACTTCAAAATCAGCCCTTAGAGTTTGAAGTTTTACCTTCCTACCTTGTCAACTCTTTGGAGAGAATTTTGTAAAATCTCCCAAGCTTCCTTTGAGGTGGTAGCATCTGCCACCTTCTCAAACATGGCATCATCCAAATATTGGTGGATGAGCGTGAGGGCTTGTTGATCCTTCTTCCTTGTCTTTGCCAAGACATCTTTTTTATTTTGAGACAGAGCTTCCTCATTATCGGGTTTTGCATACCCTCTATCTACGATTTCCCACACATCCTGGGAGCCAAGAATGGCTTTCATAGGTAGACACCATTTCTCATAATTATCTTTAGTGAGACGGGGATACTGAAAAGACAGCGGACTATTATTCGACATGGCTCTGATACCACGTTGTTGGGATAAAAAAATAATATCCCGCCCAGGAATAA
The DNA here is from genome assembly GCF_001879085.1 of Nicotiana attenuata. Classification (NCBI taxonomy): domain Eukaryota; kingdom Viridiplantae; phylum Streptophyta; class Magnoliopsida; order Solanales; family Solanaceae; genus Nicotiana; species Nicotiana attenuata. Next base: position 10,015,279 of record NC_031993.1, read on the forward strand.
TATCCACAATAAATAACAATAACACAAGAGAGTAACAACGACACCAAATATTTTAACGGGATAAAATACAATACCCGAGCAGAGCAATATTATCACAATAATGTTACAACTTAGTAGTGTCAAGAGACTACTACAACTTCGAAAGAAATAACACTCTTTATTTTAAACACCTCACAATAATATTACTCACACTCACTATTTATCTCACAGACTACAATCTGTGGATTACTCTCTCTATGCTCTATTCGCTCTCTGATTTTGGTGTACTTGAAATGAAACCGAATGACTCTATTTATAAGCAAAGGAGCCGTCCAACTGAGCCAATCAAATTCAGTCGTTGAAATTTGCAGATTTGCAAATTGCCATCTTGTTATCGTCCATATCAACTTGTTGCATTACAACTTGTTGCCAACTTTTGTTCTGCTTTTTCTTTTATTTATTTTTTATTTGAATAGGTCCCACACAAATTACTTTGTCCATCTTATATATGATTTTGTTTGATTATTCCAAAGCCAAAATTCAAGTAGTACTCAGGCTATGGACCTTTCATAAAGCCATTGGTTCAACAAGTTGAGCATTTATAGTAGTCTAGTTCCTTCCTACCTTTTTGGGAATTATCACTTTTATCCTGCGGCATAAATTATTTCGGTAACTGAAAAAGTGTATAAAATTTATATAATTTTTGTATAACATACAGAATATATACACTATTGAGGCAGTCATTTCCCTGCTTTTTTTCCACACACTACTGAGGCAGTCACATGCAACCAAAAGTTTGGAATGAGATGGTGGGATGGCTGGGACCAAGGGCAAACACTCATCGTTTACGGGATGGACTATCGGGATGTCTAATTCTATTCGCTCCCCATGCTTTCGCATATTTCAGGCTTCAACTCTGAAATATAAAATTTCTTGTTAGGGCACTTTTACTCTCCTTTGGTGAACTTATTTGACGAAAATCCAGATTAGTCGGATCAACAGATTTAAGATTAGTTCGGTCAATTGGTTTCTGATTAATCGAGTCAGTAAATTTCGGATGCCTAAAGCAAAAATTTTAAAAAAAAATGAAATATACAACAATATTGAGGTGGTCACATCGTATTAATTAATAATTATGTGACCTTTCCTTGTGTTATGGTCCAAGAAGCAGACAATAAGGGATTTGACAATTCAATGTCAAAGACAAAATGGGCTTGTTTCGTGCGACAAACCTTCTTGGCTTAGACTCATGTAATATAGCTGATTTTTGGGATTCAAGATTTCCAGTTGATGATTTTGATGAATATTATATCCTAAAAAAACCTATACACAAGATTGTGTCAAGTCTTTTCTGGGAAAAATTCTTTCAATTGACTGTATAAAACATGGATGCAGCACAATAAATTATGGCCATTGCACTATTCTAGCTAATAAAAGGTCTTTTACTACTTGTGAAAATAGCACGGACTAGCCAGTTTACGGACTGGTAATTGAAAAATAGCCAATGTTTGTAAAGCTGTTGAAAAATAATCACTATTTTGCTGAAACACGAAAAGTTCTAGCATAATATGCTGGATTATGGAGCTCATGCGTATAAACTTCTAGCATATTATGTTGGAACTCCAGAACACGAAAAGTTTCAGTATAATATGCTGAATTAAGGAGCTTCTGCGTATAAACTTTCACCATATTATGTTGTAACTCCAGTGCATTATGAAATTCTATCACATTATGTTGGAATCTCATATGTAAAAAATTCGAACTGTAACATATTATGCTGGAATTTCTCGGATTTTAAAAGGTATTTTTATTCAGATTTTACCTTTATGTGAACAAATAGCTAAATTTCAATTATTTTTAAAACTTTGACTATTTTTGAATTACCACTTGTAAATCTGGCTATTTCTAATTTTTTTCCCCTTTTACTTGCATTTTACTGTATGTACTGATGTACAGTAGATATAATTTAATAATTGTTGCTCCTAGTTTATTAAGTATGGAAATCAGGAACATAGGCTAGGGAAGAAATCAGAGACAGACGTTGAACTCAGAGTGTTACTTGAAAAATGGCAAACCATTGGAAATCACATCTGTTACTGCTAGCTGATGGGAAAGAGGTGTCTTCTGTTTATTTGGGGGAGTTACTGACTGATCTTGATCCGAGTGAAGTTGACCTTGAGATCATAGTATGAGAATGAATTCAAGCTGTATTCCATCACTTCAGAATTGTGATAAGAACTTTTTTTTATTAAAAAATAATCATGGTGTCTAAGTCAGCTTGCATGCACTCGACTATTCTATTGGACGCGTGTTGTCTCTCACCACAACATGTACTGAGTAATAGCTTGTTTGGCTAAGCTTCTCCAAGAAAGAAGTGTTTTTTTCAAAGTTAAAGTGTTTGGCCAAGCTTTTAGAAGGAAAAAAAATATTTTTGAGTAGAAACAGAAGCAGTTTTGGAGAGCAGAAAAAATAACTTTCCCCAAAAATAGTTTTTAAAGGCTTGGTCAAACACTAATTGTTACTCAGAAGTGCTTTTCCAATTAATTAGCTAAACCCAAACTGTTTCTCACCAAAAGTACTTTTGAAAAAAGCACATTTAAAAAAAAAAGTACTTCTCAAAAAAAGCTAATTTTAGAAGCTTGGCCAAACGGGCTATAACTCTGATTACCAAACTTAGACTAACATGATTAGAACCATGCCTTTTAATATTGGAGCTGGTCTTGATTAACATTGGCTTCACAAACTTCCAGTTCTAGTATAAGGAAGCAAGTTTGTTACCATTCTGATCATTAGTTCATTTACTACTTTGAATTTCCCTTATGATATAATTATATTCTCTTCTAAAGGAAGTTGAGAGTTTATTGGTAAACTATAGACCTGAAATCTGAGTTAATAAAGCAAATCGTTTCATTTGGAGGGTTTTCTTTTATTCAAAATTTATATGGGCTAATGTAAAGATTTGGAGGGGCATGTAGCTAAGATGTGCAATGTCGAGAGAGCAGCATAAACCGCAGATAACAATTGAAACGCAAATAGGCATTTAATACTAAAATACAGCAACTGATTACTTGATGCTTAAAGCTGAGAGAAGAAATTGTTGGAGTGGTTTCTGTAAACGTCCCCAGAGGTGTCAAAACAGTTCGAATTACAAAGGAATCATATCGCTGTTTCAATCTAGTGTGGCATTGAAGTAAAGTTGATTGATTACAACACATTTGATGCATTTCTTCACATTATTCTGCAACTGGAAAATCAATAGATGATTTGAAATGCAAATGAACTATGAACTATAGAAAGCGAAGGAACTATAGCATTAACTGAAGCCTCGTGGTCTGCGAGAAAACAGAAGCTTGAAATTATCATTCTATTCATTGCTACACTTGAAAGAAGTACAAACGCGCTACTACAGTTGCATTAATCCCAGATCTGTGGGGAAAGGCAACAAGAACTCCTAAACAGAGTCTCCTCTTTACATCAGAGTAGAAACACATGCTCTATGTAATAGTTTAACCAAGGCCAGGCGTTATCACCTACCGTTGAATGTTGAGCATGGCCTTAGCTTCCATTTGCTCTTCCATCAAATCCTCACTAGCATATTTGCTCAAGAGCTCCATCTTCTTCTGCTCCACTACCATCCTTTCAATCTCCTTCTCGTCCGGCAATGGGACATGTACCACAAATTCTTTTTCTTTCTCCTCCTCCCTCTCCTTTTGCCTCCTCTCCTCCTCGATTACATCCTCTTCCTCCTCGAACAATATCTTTGATCCTAAACCCACCTCCACTACCTCCCCACTTTTTACCGCCTTCATGGCTTCCCTCTTTATCTCTTCCATCTCCATCCATTCTTTCACAGCTGCAGCCTGCATCTTCTTCTCTGCTGGTCCCTCCAACTTCTCCAATATTCCATCCTCTTCATCTCTGTACCCGTAGTAGCTGGCATCAATCCTCTTGTATATATCATACCTACATAATTTCAGCAAACAAATCAACATAAGGATTGCTGAAATAATATAAAGCATAAGAAGATCTAAAATGTATCCCACAAAAATCATCAAATAACAAAGTAATATTTACAGCATGACAAAGAAGTATCCAACAAAGCTCTTTTATTCAAACTTAGATTGTCAAATACAACAAAATGTAAATGGCTACATTGCACTTAAAACAACAAATCTGATTTTTTTTCCAAGAATGTACTTTACTCTTCCAAGAATGAAGAATGAGCATGGGTGTTGAATATACTGACTTGCGGTCTATGAGATGCCATCATACATGCATAGACTTGCGGTCTATGAGATGCCATCATACATGCATAAACAGATTAAAACTACGCAAAATTTGTGATAAGCTAAAGTTCATAAGTCATAAATAAAACTTGCAACCTACTAAACTAACAATCTCTCCGTATTCCTATTATTTTTAAGGAAAAAATCTAAACAAGCTTTCTTTTACTAATATCATTTTCGTACTGACCATGCATAAGGATGTCAGTGCAAGAAGCAGGTCATTAAATTGGTGACAAGGCTAGTGGCTGTAAGAAATGCAATTTGATAAGTGTAGCAGGACTAAGATGCCAATCTTAAGTGAAATGAAGCAAATACCGCTGCTTATAGAGCTGCAGTTTTAAAACCTGCTTACTTGATAACTGTGAGCAGGCTGGAAGAAGTGCCAACAAATGGGTTGTCAACCTTCTTTCTCAACTTCACACACATTCACAAGATGTGTTTATTTGTGTTTTCTACATATTCATCTTCATCCAACAACAGCACTATGCATTTTGCAGGAGCAAAAACTTTCATCTGGTAGGGAAAAGCTCATGTAGAGGGAAGGGCAACTAATGCATCATTCTTCTTATTTTCATTCCTCGAAAAATGTTCTACCGTTTTGCAGAGGGAAGCCCATAATTGTGAGCGGACTGTGATTCATTAATGATGAACAAATAGACTTCTTGTCACTTCTCCACCTTCACAATCGAGAATAGGGCTGTTTAAGTTCTAATGACTCTAATTAATAAGGACCATCGAAGTTGTCAAAAGCGAAAGGTGCAGAAAAGCGCCAACCTTTGTTAAGGCTCTAAGCAAAACTATGTCCTACATTCGAAATTGTCAGAATGGTATTATAGACATTTCATACGTATAAAAAGTCTATCATGCCCTTTGTGAAGAAAAAAAAAGGGTAGAATTTTGCAATTTTAAATTTGAATTTGATTCTCTCATCAAATTAATTATGTCATATGTTCCCAATGCATTGAAGTACAAAATATTAGAGATTTATTTTTAAATTTTTGTAGCACGATACTTACGTAGAAGAAATTAAGTAGTTATAGCTCCTCTATTCTTCTTTTTCATTTAGGAATAAGGTGTAACATGCATCCATTAATTATAACTTCTCTTCTTTTTCATTTATGTTCATGCAAAACACCTTGTTATACACCTTCCATTAGTTATCACAAAGGCAACTACTTCCGTTCTTTTCATTTAGGTGCACGGCTGCACGCTATAGGACTTCCATCAAATATGGCTTCTCTGCTTAATTTTCGTTTAGGTGCATCGAAAACATCTTACTGTACACCTTCCATTAGTTATCTAATGTAAAAGAATAAAGGAGCTATAATTACTTACATTTTCAATGTATGTGGCATGCAACAAAAAGCATTTTTCCCGCCATTAGTATATTCTATTTCTGTTTGAAATGGAAATAAAACAATTATTTTATTTCCTTATGTCTATATTCCCACCCAATGCATTGAAGAAATAAAATAGCACTATCAACTAATGCATTGGAAACATAAGACATAATTAATTTGATGAGAGAAAACCAAATTCAAATTTCACTGCAAACCTTACTTTTTTAATGAATAGTATGATAAACATTTAACACATATGAACTGTCCATAATACCCCCGGTTCCAGCCATTTTTGTTTAATTCGCAAGCAGAATTAAGTCCGTATAAAAAGCGCCTTTTAAGCTATATATAAGGAAATATTTTTAACTTCAACATAGGTTTGAAACATCGCTACATTAGATATCAGATACGAATAACTTTTAACTTATTTTAATCATTGAATAAGAAGACAATGTTATGACTTCTTCCATATATAAGAGACATGATATTAAGGTCATTAAAAAAAAGATTATTTCTTCTATTTTTAAAAATAGTGCTTTTTTACACTGTTTTTTATCTCAAGATCTTGTATTTCTATTGATTGCAGTGGCAACAGAAAGATTTCTAACCTATTAAGCTAAGGTTCCCAACACACGAATTTCCCATCTTTTCTCTATTGCAAATGCAAAAGCCAAAAGAGGTCACTTTGCTGAGCTTTTAGCAAGCATAGAAGGCAAATTGCATGCGAGTACACCTTAGGAGAAATTTACAAGACCGGGAGATAGATGAGGTGAGACTCCTGCACAAACTTTACAGTTTCACAAGTCTGGAAAAGTTGATATTATAGTGGAAGGATCTTTCTCCCGGTGTTCTTATGTAAAGTCATATTATAATCTATTTGTTGACAAAGCTGTCTCGAGACGCATTAGGATGCCTCTACAGAAACTGAAGGCACCCATAAGTAGCACGTTTAATTGTTGTAGGTTCTCTACTTTTGGTATACAACTAGTATACGGGGTTTCCACATCATCAATAAAATCATTTACCTTATCAACAAAGTAGCATGTTTAAAATTTGTGGGCAATATGAGGACACAATATTGACAGAATGTTCTTTTGGGATGAAGTATTGCCAGTTGATAAACGAACACTTTAAAAGGAGGAGACGTTTAGCTGTTAGACGGTTTTATTGATTCAAGAATCATGGAAAGGACATGGATTATCTTTTGTTCCATTGTGGTTTGCTTTGGAATAATGGGCCATAGTACTCCGCATTTTCGATGTCTGATGGTACTACTAGAAATGGTGCCAGATACATGTCAATAATTCCCTTATTCCATTTAAGCTTTTCATCGTCCGATGGTAGAAACAACAGAGATGCTAGAAGAAGAAAATTGTAGAAGACCTGCTCCCTTTACATATTTTATATTTTGTTCATTATTTGTTTTTCTTTTTCTTTTTCTTTTTTTTTGGGGGGGGGGGGGGGGGGGGGAAGAAAAACTTTTGAAGGAATTGAGAACCCAATATTAAATGTCGAAAACTCTCTTATTTCATTTGTACTGTTTGGTGTGGAAGGAAGATATTATGTTGTATAAGTAGTTGGCTAAATTTTTGGAAGCCTATTGCATACTTGCATTGATTGCTTTTTACTGCTTGAGAAGCCAAGGCAATCTCACGTCAATTCATAATTTTCCAGCACGACCTTATTTATAGAAAATGAACTCTGTCAAAACATCGTTTTCGAATATATCACTGACATCTAATAAACTGATCAACCAAAAAAGTTAACATGCAATTTTTGGCCGCATCACCTCTATTTTAAATATGCTAAGCAAACATGTTATCTTATAAGGGAAGTAATTCTATTAATGATGGGAAACGCCATATACAAGTTGTATGCCAAACAGTAGAGAACCTACACCAAAACATGATTCTTCTATACAAATAGGTAGCTTATGAGTATACTAAAACATGTCTGTTAAGCAAACACATGTTTGTCATGGGAAACCAGAAAGCATCACAAACCAATCACAGGTAATGCTTAGACTTTCACAAATCTAATTTGTATGAACAAAAGAGCAATCTTCAAACTGTCATACTCATTTATCCGGCTTCAAGTGTGTGCTCAGATCACTGAAATGTCCACATTCACCACTGGTTGTTATTTTTGAGAAAGAAATCAAAATATAACAACCAATTGAAATGACAGTGTTTCGTCAATTTAGGAGAGCATGTCGCCCTTTCATTGTCTTCTGATCTCCTTTAATTGTTAGGAAGGCTATTTTCTTGGCAGCTAACCTCAATATTCAAAACCCTACTTCCTATGCAAAAGTTTCAGTAATTTGCATTTTGCCAAAGCAAAAATACAACTTTGTATATGCTTCAACTACTTTCAATGTAATCTCTAAACATCAGTACAGCGAGAATTCAAAACCCAGCTGTCTTAGGTTAGTTTTTTTTTTCTTCTTTTGTTTTTTGATGCCCAAGAAATCTGTCTGCAGCCAACCTTGGGTTCAACGGTAGCCTCCGAAATTCAAGGATAATGGCCCACCCCTCTACCCTTATCCACTTAAATACCGGGCTTAGTTTGCATCGCACAAGGCTCGAACATGTGGCCTAAGTCCCAAGTCCCCGAGCGTTTTCCACTTGAACTAAGCCCTGGGACTATCTTCGGGTAGTTTGTATCATATAAACAAATTAGTCATTTTTAATAAATTCCTATCAAATTTTTTACTAATTCTGAAAAGCTACTCGTGATATCTAACATAACGGTTGTACTAAAGAAGCACAAATAAAGCTACGTAAACCAGATAAAACAATGTAGCACGAATGAGGTCAAAATCAATCAATCAAACAACTACGAGTCAATATCAAGCTAGTCAAAAATCACCTATATAAATGCTCGTAAGCATATAAATACTTACCTCGTTCTTCTTTTTCGCAATTCAGGAGGTTTCTCAAACAACTCCCTAACACCAGGCAACTTCTTCGCAGCACCAAAATACCTATACCCAGGACCACGTCCACCCGGGTTTGGAACATCAACAATATTCCCTTCCAAATCCGTCATTTTAGCCGAATGCTTAGTATAATTAGGCCCACCGAGTTCGATAATCCTCCTTTCCCAATGCCCTTTCTCTCTAATCAACTTATTAATCTCATCATTTAGGTCTCTTAATCTGTGTTCTCCTAATCCTTCGTTTTGGATCTCGGCTACTTTTCGACCGATTTCTCGCATAATTTGCTGCCTCCATTTGTCTGCTTCAGCTAAATCTCGACACTCTGAGGCTAAATATGGGCGCCGTTCTTTGGGCTTTTTCTTTTCTTCTTCTTTCATTGTGATGAATCGATTTAACATCGACTGGGCTTTCTCTTCGTTACGCGCCATGGCTGGTTCTGTGAATTGCGAAGAACTGAAACCTTAGAGAGAATGGAAGTTGCTTCAGCTGGGGATTTGGGGAAAAATCTTAAACCCTAGGAGGAGAGCTATTTCAGAAGTTTATAATAGAAGCTTTTGGCTTTGTTCTGATTTTCGATGTTAGTGTTGCGGGTTCAAATATTTATGGTGTACCGAACGACGTCGTGTGGTTTCTCAAAAGTCAAAATTACTACAAGATGAAGGATAAAGTTGGAGTCATCAAACATTTATTTATTTAAAAAAGGAATTTTTACATTCCTATCCCACTTAGGAAACCTTTTTACCCTACATGTTTAAGGTTTGAGTAAATTACATTTAGTATACCAAATTATCATTTTTATACCATATCTAATTAAGGTTATAATTAATGAGATATTTTCTACTCCTTAATTAAAGCATTTTCGTTTTTTTCCAGTACTAATCCCTCACTTTCTCTCTCCTAACCCGTCATCCCCGTACCCCACGTTCTTTTTACCCTCCCACGTTCTTTCTACCATTGTCCTTCTTCTGAAACCACCCAATTTCCTTCAAACAAAATTCAACAAACCCTTTAAACAAATTCCTATCCACATTTTTATTTAGTTGAAGTTCATCAATGAAGAACAAAGAAGGTTCGAAAAGAGTCCAAAAAAATTTGAAGTTAAACCATGAAGAACATCAAATCTCCCTAAAAAATACCTAAAAAATCTGCAGTAGGTGATATCCCCTCTTTCGATTTGGGTGTTTTAACACCAAAATCACCACAAAAACAAGTAAAATCTACACATGCAATGGAACCTACTACTCACAGTTCATCTCCTAGACAAATCCGTGCCGAGATTAGAACAAAGCAAATGCACTATGCAGATGCTGGAGGAAGTGCTACACCAGGCGGCAAACAACTGTCTTAATTTTGTAGATTATTTGTAGTTGTGATTTTCTACAGTTTATAATTGTAGATAAATTGTAGACTGTTTTTTGCAGAAGATTTTGTAGAAGTTTAGTCGTTTTGGATTTGTGAAAACAGAAAACAATGCATCTACAATCAGAATACAAATAATCTACAATTTATCTACAAAATATTTACAAACTGGATACATTAATGTCCCAATTCCCATTTCAATTGTAGATAATTTGAAGATATAGTAAAAATTTTGTAGTCATCCATTGTAGGATGTCAGACATTGTAGTTAAATTGTACTATAACTGTTGCAATTTGTAGAAATTTGTGAAAATAATACTGCTTCGTACATAATTAAACTGATTTGTATTTTATTTGACTAGATTTTGTTCTAAACATAGATTGTAGTTTTATTTAAAGACAACATTTTGAAATCAACAATTTCTAATCATAGATTGTAGTTTATTTTGTCGTATAAATGTAGTAACTTTGTAGATAATTTTGAAAACAACATTGCTTTATTTTTTCATTAAACTGATTTGTAGTTTAATTGTAGGCAAATGTAGTAAATTTGTAGATAATATCATAAAACTATAATTCTAAGCAATTTCAAACTACACAAACTTGCACTTGTGTTATCGTTGGTGATTGCCAATTCCATATTGAAATCTCGTACACTTATACATAACGGATATGAACCTAAGTTTTTATTCTCCTTCTTGGTCTCCATATACACACGAAAAACAGATATATATGATCGACAATTTGAGAGAAGAAACAACGAAGAACGGAATTTATCAACTTTGCGTTGTTGAATCTCGAAAATTTGAATTCAGTTCGTCGAAGCTGTTAGTAGTTGAATCTGTTCGTATTTTTAGAAGTTGTTCGTTCTTTTTTTTTCGAGATTTGAATTGTAGTTCTAGAGGAAAATAAGCAGATTTGAAATTTCGTTTCCCTTTTAATAAATTTAATGTAGAATCAATTAATCCCAAGATTCTCTCCTTATTTTTAGCGCGATTTTTAAGAAATATTCTGCACTTTTAATACCTAATAAACGAATGGTATAAAATTTGTAGGAAAAATATGGACTGGGCGGGTAATTTACATACTATACACATTTTTGGTAATAAAGTTTCATATATGGTATAGATAGGAAAAAACCTCTTTAAAAAACTACAAGTGAAGTTTGATACTAACAGCCCATTTGGAAAAGCATTTATTCAAAATTATTTTTCTAAAAAGAGTTTGTGTTTGGTCAATTTATTTGAATAGTATTTTTTTTAATATTTTATAAATAAATTATGTTTGATTAATTTTTCAAAAAATATTTTTGAGTATTAAATTACAGAAAACTCAGTTAAAAAAATATTTTCTGCCTCCAAAAGCTTAGCCAAATAAGCTCCAACAATAGACGACACCTTAAAATTAGGGAAATTACCAGTTATGTCACTCTACAAACTTTCCTAACAAAATATCTACTAAAAAAGATCCAAATGTCATTTTTGGCCCAAATAGTTTCAATTAATGTCAATTTTTGTATCCGTTATTTTTCGTATACAACACCGAATTTTCTCTCTCTCTTTCTCTATGTCTCTCTCTCTCTCTCTCTATCTATCTATCTATCTCTCTCTCTCCCTCTTTCTGCGATTTTTTCCTAAATTCAACCAAAATTGCTGAAATTGACGACAAAACAAGATACATTTTCGGTTATTTTCGTCTGATTCCAGGTAATTTGGAGTAGAAAACCTCTTATTTTGTATATTTTTCTGATTGCATGTGTTTTTGTAGAATCGATGTTGCTTTTCTTTAGGTTTTTGCGACTGATTTTGTAAGTTTTGGTCGAGTTTTTGTATTAATTTCTTCACAAATTTCTATAACCTTTTGTTCGTATATTTTTTTTTAATTTTGTCATTGAACCTAGTTTCAATTGTGAAACAGAGCAATATGAGAAGACAAACTCGTTCGATGAGTTCATCACCTTATTCAAAGTCGGTTTCAATTGAGAAATCGAGCAACATGAGAAGAGAAACTAGGTCGATGAGTTTATCTCCTCATTTAACCCCGGTTTTAGTTGAGAAATTGATTGATGAACAAAATATGCGAAGACAAAATCATTCCGACAGTGTTAAAGTGTTAGAATCTCAAAATGATATTGTTGGACAATCTGAGAAAAAGAAAAGCAAGAGGGTTATAATGGATCGTGATCAAGGTAAGAGAAAACGTGTCGTGGAGGACGAAGTGAATTTGGGTGTCAAACCAAAAAAAAACAAGGTTCAGAAGGCAGAAAAAGTTAAAATTCCTGACAAAGTTTGTAAGGTATATACAATTTCAGTTATAATTTTTTGTATTGTTGACTCTTCTTTTAAATTTTGGATTTAGTTTGTATTTGTTTGTTTTTAATTCGTGTCATGTATTTGTAGCCTTGGAAGCTCTATATTCCAGTTGGTGAGTCGTTTCCTGTTACTCATTGGTCATCATACACTAATGTGGACGTTATATCGGTTTTACAGTCAAAGTTGACTGATGTCCAGCTTCGGATGTTTAGGGAAAGCTGTTTTGGCTATTTCCTTGATTTACCTCGAGTTGCTATCCAGGCACAACTTATTCGTTCTTTAATGTTTAGGGAGTTGGTTTAAGATAAGTGTGATAAATTTTATGTGAAATTGAACGACGAATGTGTTTTACGTTTTGGTCTTCGAGAATTTGGTATTGTAAGCAGTTTAAATTGTTGTGGTAATGAATATGTTGAGGGTAAATTCAGTGAACCCAATAGGTTGGTGGATACTTATTTTTCTGGTTTTGAAGTGGTGTTAAAGAAGTCACTTATTGATTGTTTTGAGAAGAAGAAATGGCAGTTTGATGAAGACGCAGTTAAGATTGAAATCATTTATTTCATAAACACATTTCTAATGTCCACTCAGGCTCAAAAGACATTTATAAGTAAACGTGATTTCCATCTTGTCGAGAGTGGTGAGTATGTGTCGTTTCCATGGGGTAAGATTGCGTTTCGAGCTTTAATGAAGTCGGTGAGGGACAGGTTGAGGGGAAAGTCTGAGTTTTATAGGATTGGTGGATTTCCTCTTGCACTATAGGTGTGGTTCTACGAATGTTGCACTGTAGTTGATCAAAAGTTTGCTATTCGCGTTGGAGATCATACACCACGCATATTGAATTGGGAAATGACAGACGGGCCAACGCGTGAGGACTTCTCTACTGGTTTCTTCAACAGCACAGGGAATAAGGTACCATCTTTTATGTCTTGATGGGATATACATTTATAATACACTGTAATTCATTGTGATACATCAAACATACAGCTTTTATATATCTTTGGTACATCTAGGACTGAAGCACTTTTGGTTACCTTTGTAGTTTAAAAATATTTCTCCGATAACTGAAGAGCTAAGGAGATTTACTTTGCCTGTTGAAGTTACCAATGAGTATCAGAAATATTTGACATCACGTAATAGGGGAAAACTTCCTATTGATGATAGCGATGATTTTGTCACGCCACCCCCGAAACAGATTAAGGAGCCTGTCCCACCAAAAAAGGCGCCAGGTGTCCAACCTGTTGATTATGACCGTGAGTTGCAGAAGTTGAAAGCTGATGTGAAGCAAGTTTATATTGGTCTTTTTTATATATTTTTTGAAGTATCGTTCAATTTGTATATTCAAAGTCTATTATCTTTCTTATTTGTTTCATCTTGTAGCTCCATAAGCAGTTAAATTCCTTCATGGAATATGTTTCTGATAAATTCAAGAAGGTCTTTGAGTTGATAAAATCCAAGGTATGTGTTTCTTTTCCATTGTGCATTTTTTTTTAATTTTTTAGTTAACTTACTGCATCCTTTTTTTAAAAATAGCTTGGTGCAAGCGAAGTCAAATATTGTGCACATCCAGAGGAAGACACCAGTGGTCGTCAAGACAATAATCATTTTGTAAGCAATATGGAGTTTGGTGGCAATGAAGATGTAGAAATGGATGGTTGTCAGGTGTGTTTAGTTGTGCATTCTGCACTTTTTCCTTTTCTTTTCTTTGTTGTTTTTGATAATTCGATTCTTTTTAAAAATATAGGTCGGTGGAAGAGAAGGCAAAGATGTTCCACATTCTCAAAGAGATGCTAGTGAGTATCATCGTGACAATATTATGCTTGGTGCAGCAGATCAGTTAGGTGTCAATACTATGGAAGGACCTTCTGGTGTGAAAGTTGACATATTTGTTGCTAAAGTAACTTTCACACTAGATGTAGCACATGCTGACAGTATTGGTGAGATTGTAGATGCGGCGGCAGGGGAGACGGAGGAAGAATCTGAGAAATAAAAGGTTCCTGAATCCCGGACTGGTGCTGTTTGTGCGACTGCAAGTGTTGATGCGGTGGCAGGAGAGACGGAGGAATAATCTGAGAAACAAAAGGTTCCTGAATCTCGGACTGGTGCTGTTTGTGCGACTGCAAGTGTTGATGAGGCGGCAGGGAAGATGGTTCTGTACAATCCTGAATTACTTCCTGAAGTATCGCTGCAAATGGAAAAAAGAAAGAGATGTCCTGCAAAGGCCATACAATCTCCATTCATTACTGTGTTTGATTCAGGTTTCAGTACTGGTGTTGTTGCAGCGAAAGGAAAAAAGCAAATTTATGCTATTAAGCATCCTTTTCAAAGCAAAATCAGAACTGACGTTAACAGCTCTTTGTTGAATGTATTTGTTGTTGTCAAAGAAGGGAAGTCCAGAAAGAAGTATGTTTCCAACTTCTGAGTTTTTTTTCAGTTTTATATTTTAATATATTGTCACTTATAGCATTATTTTATATCAAATCACTGTACTCTTTTGTGAATATATGTTACCAGGAATGAAATTTACCCGAAGCATGTTAGTGAACTCCATCCTGCTTATGATCTTGGTGTATTTAATGTTGAAGATAAAAAATAGTTTTACACTTTGGCATATAATGGTCAGCCCTTGGATGACTCGGTATGTAAGAATTTGCAGTATTTTTTTTAAATTTTAGCCAGTGTACACATGAACACTCAGTCCTCTTAAGTCAGAACAGATTATTAAATTGCTATTTCCTGGCACAAGAGATAGCAGTGAGCATTCATTTTCCTTTGTTTTCTGTGATTTTGGTTTGAAAAACCGTAGCTGCTTAAAGCTTACGAGCCTTTAGTGATTAGTTATTTGTTATGTTTTGTTTCAGCACATTGATGTTTTGTTCTATTATCTGAGGAAGAAGGTGAAGTATGATAAAGAGCTACCTGTAACATTCACCACCACAGATTGGTACTTCGACGAGAAACTTAATGAGTTGTGGCAGGCGTTTATTGATACAGGTGGAGACATGTGTGCAATCCGAAACATGTCATTGCAGAGTATATTCAGGGGTTTGTCTTGGATCCCAATGTTCCATGGCACACAGTCGAGCATGTCTTAACGCCAATTAATGTTGCAGAACAATGGCATTGGATAATGGTCGTGATGTCCTTCAAGGATAGGTGCATTTATGTGTATGACTCTATGCGCGGTGAAGCTGCTCATCAAGCCAAATTTCATAAGACCATGGCCAAGTATTCTGTATTGCTGCCTCATTTTTCCGTGCACACGCATTTTTATTTAAACAAAAATGCTATCAATTGGTGCACTAGTGTCTACAAATCAAAAGACTTGATTACCCCCTTTGATGTAAAACTGGTTGAAGGATTGCCTCAACAAGTCGAAGCGTATGACTTTCTTTCAACACAATCTGTCTTGTTTTTAGATTTTGTTGTTTGATAGTTGTTGTTCTTTTTATTTTTGCAGTGATTGCGGTGTATTTGCGGCAGCATTTGCCGAGTATTTCATTGAGGGCAAAACGCCTCCTAAAAAATTCAATGCCTATGCACATCGGCGAATATTTGGTGCTCTCTTCTGGGATAATGCTAGAAAAAAGATGGAACTGAACGCGCAAAGTGATGATGAGATTATTTGGTCGACAGAATAAGTCGTGGAAGCAGAAGAAGTAGTTACTTTTATCATTGTTGTAGGATGAACTCTATAATTTTGTTTTTGTATTGTGTTCTATTATGTTGTCATTGTTGTAAGATGGATCAGATTTGTTTGTGTTTGAATTTTATGATTACTTTTAAGAATTGTATGGCAAATTAGATGTTTGCTCTGTTATAAAGGTTTAATGAGTTTCAGTGCGATATTGGATTGTTGCAGTTAAGTTTATTTTGGAGTTTTCTCCCTTGATTTTGTATTGTGAATTATAGAGTATGAAAAATATACGGTAGTTTGTGATACATTGTCTCTTGCAGATACACGCATGATACATACATGATACAGATATGATACAGATATGATACCGATATGATAGACATATGATACACAGTTTTCAAATATGTATTGATGAAGCCACTCTTATTTGCAAATTTCTAAAAGTATTTGCATAGTTTTGTAGCTGCTACGACTGTTTTCCATTAGTTAGTTTTGTTACTACACAAATACAGGCATGAGTAAGAGCCTATACAAAGAGATACATAGGTGATACACAAGCGATACATAGATGATACAAATGTGATGCACAAGCGATACATATATGATAAAAATATAATACATCTGATACAACTTCTTTTTAATCAAACAGATGTATAATATACACTTGCAATACGATTTTAAATGATAGGTCAAATATTTATTTATATCTAAAATTCAAATGACATTCTACGATGATATAGTTCTTGATATATTGCATTCTTCTAAATCTCTATGATATTCAGTAAATTAAAATAACAAGTAATTCTAAATTTGACATATTTCATCCTCTCTTTGGATTATTTCTACAAGTTTTCCTGTTGCGACCTTCTTCTCCACACTGTCCACATGAAATCGACCTTTTTCTTTCCCTTTCAGATATTGGCTTGCACCTCCCCTTCCTTGGCCTTCCTATTGTTTTAGTCACGTCTGATGGCAAGACTTTTTTATTTAGAACTTCTGCAGGAATTTTCCATGTGCTTTCATCAGGAACCGGATAAATTGGAATTTCATAGGTCTTCAATAGGTACTTCGTGGTGTAGTACAGAGAGAAATACTCAATGTGATCAATGTATTTGTATTTTAATACTGCCCAAGCATGTGCACATGGCATCTCATCCATCTGAAACCTTCTACAGCTGCAAGTTCGATCTTTTAGGAACAACATTCTCTGTTTACCCTTGTCAAGTACTGAATATAAGTAACTCGTCGAAGGGGTTACCTATAAAATTTATCAACTATCATTAGTGGTGACAAAGCAGATGCCCTCAAAATACATATACTAGAGAGCCTACAAGATTCAAAATAGCTTAATATCATGTCAAACCAACCAATATTTCAGGAGTGGGGTAGGTATAAATGCTACATTAAATTGAAAGCCTTTGCTTCTGTGCAGGTGGACACTAGTTTAACAGAATCACACAAAGCGTTCAAGATATAACAGATTCATGAATTCGGCATGATTACATATTCTATGCACAAGTATCTACATATTCCAGTCATACCTTCATCTGATGTGACAATTCAAGATTGTCCATCAGCATTGTATCATATTTTTTTTCAAGATCAGTAAATGACTCTACTGCATTCTTTAGGTTTGTAACATTCCATCGTCCGATCAATTGCCTTATGTAGTCTAGCAAAGGCAGTACTGGGAGTTCCCTAGCAGCCTTGAGAGATGCATTGATCGACTCCGCAATGTTTGAAGTCATCGTCAATGTTTTGTTGACAGTGGAATGTGCTCTGGACCATCTTTCATACCCAACATTCATTAAGTAATCTTTGACCCTCTTATTAATTTTCTCTACCTCTGCCATGTGGTAATCAAACTTCTCAACTATGTATGCTTTGGCCATAGCAAAGAATATGTCTTTGAGCAGCAAATTGTTTTTTTTTTTTTTGTAATTTTTTTAAAATTATTCCATTGATGCCATATGCAGACACAATGAGGTACTTGTGGATACAATGTTGCCGCTACATTTTCAATGCCTTCATGCCTATCTGAAACTATGCACATTCCTTCCCTTTCCCCAAATGCATCCTTGAATCTCGCAAAAAACCACTCCCAGGAAGCATTATTCTCTGAATCTACTATGGCATATGCGAGTGGTAGGATATTACCTGCTGGATCTTGTGTTGATGCTATCAATCATGTTCCTCTATATACCGATTTAAGAAAGGTTCCATCTACAACAACAACCGGTGTGCAATACTGCCATCCTTTTATAGATGGAAATAGTGCAACGAAAGCATACATGAACAAGTCTTCCTCTGTGTTTTTCAAACTTACCACCGACATAGGATTTGTAAGAACCAGCATATAAAAGTAGCTTGGCAGCTTTTCATATGATTCGCTCGGGTTCCCTCTCAGTACTTGAACTGCATATTTTTTCGATCTCCATGCTTGCATATATGTCATCTGAATACCATACTGCTTGTTCATGTCTTCAATTATGTCATTAGGAGTGTATATTGTTTTTGGGTCTTTATACTTGTCTATCAGAAGACTGCCGATGAGTTTTGCAGTAGCTTGACGTTGTGCGTAAGATTTGTCTTTCAGGGGGCATGAGTGCACTTTGCTGAAATTTCTGACCTTGAAAACGTTTGCTTTTTTCAGGCTCGAAGACTTAAAATACCAATCACAGTTGTTGTTGATGCATACTAGGCAGTACCTACGACAAGGATATAAACTTTTCCATCAAGAAACAGAGCAACATGAAATACAATGATATATAGTGATACACACTGCCATCAACAATACTAGATGAAAAAATACAGCGACTATACAGTACTAGACGGTGACAACCACAACTTAAAAGTGTACAACCACATACTTACAAGCAACAACTTATTTTCTACATAATTATGCTTCTAACATCAACTACGATAATTATACAATAAATATTTTGATACCTACTTTCACTTGATCTATGCACCTTAAACTGAAATTTTTCCTTTACTGCCAAGTGCCTCATGACTTTGACTATCGTTGCCTTGTCTTTATAAATTTGACCTTCTTCTACATCTATGTGTTGAGGGTCAGTTATTATTGTATTTTCATCAGATTCTGTATCATTCCAGTCTTCTCCATCCCCAAACTCGACCATCTTAGTTGTATCACCATTGTATCTCTCCTCTACAACTGAGCTTTGTGCACATTATGAGGAAATCACAGCAGAATTGGAATTGTAGCAGATCATGTCCATATCCTTTTCACTCGATGTTATACAAAGGGGATACATTGTAAATTCTGAGCTTTTTTTCAGCTCAAGATATACACGTACACCCATACTATTGTGTATCACTATTGGTGGGGAACTGTTTTGGACAGTGTATTTGATTTCAATATCATTCAATGAAGTATCTATCATAAGTTATTTCGAAATCACGTCTACAAAATCTTCAAAACTTATATTTGGAGTAACTATTACAGCATCTGCATTATAATCTACAAAGCTGTTGTCAACATTCCATCGGCCACCATACTGAATAAAAATTGGTAAATTTGTCATTGAAGTAGCTGAAATTAGGTCAAAACTCACTAATTCCTTGATTGATTTTGATTGCAGTTCGTAATTCCTTCTACACAGAAATTGCAAAAGCTGTAGCTACACAGAAATTGCGAAGGTATATAGTGAAATTGATCGATTTTGAGTGAAATTTGGAGCTCCTTTTGAGAATTTTTTGAGAGAGAATGCCGTGATTTACAGCGATAGAGAATGTCGTGATCTGTTAAATTGATACGCTTGAAAAACAGGGAAGGAAGGAAGATCTTTAGCGTGATTCTCGGATAGAAGAATCATTCCTTACGTGTATCTCTAATTTTGGGCTACTTTTGGTAAGTGTCTAATTTTGGGCTAGAGGTTGGTAAGTTTGTATTTAAATTGGCTATTTATGTACTTTTCCCTTAAAATTAGTCATCAATTTTCATTTAGACATCTCAACAAAAATTGTTATCTATTAGATACCTAAGTGTATACAAAATGTACCTATTGAATACAACAAGCTCGGTCCAATAAAAAATAAATGAGAAAATGACCCTCTATAGCCCCTCAAAATTTTAATAGCCCATATTTTTATTATTGACCCGAAATATCCTTCCGGCCATAACATATTCCATCTAGAGAAATTTTCATAAAGCACTATCTTTTAGTAGTAATTAGCCATCTATAGATACCATTTGCTATATTACGGATTATAGATACCTTTTCTGTGGTTATAAGATGTATTTGATGTATTTAAGCTATTGTATTCATGAATACAATAGCAAAAATAGGCGTGAATCAGGGAAGTCCAGCTAATCAGTTGTTGTATTCGAATGTATTCGACTGTATTCATGGAGTGAAACCGTCACGCCCCGAACCTGGGCCTGGACGTAACACGGCACTCGGTGCCTGACTACATGTGACCAAGCGAACCAACTGGCTGGCTGAATCAACATGTGATATCATAAGATGCTGAATGCGGAAGATAAACTAACACATGCTGATATACTGAAAGTCTGGATGATATAAATCAAAGTGCGAAAATACTAATACAATTCTGAAACATCTTTATAGCCAACATAGCTTAATATGAAAAGCCTGAGACTCTGTCTAACTGTTACTCTAGTCTATGAAGCCTCTAATGAAATACTAAAAACACTGACTGTCTGTAAATACTGAAAGACCGTAAAGTAATGATAATGCCCCGAAAGAACTGGGGATCACCAAACAGCTGGTACGAGAATCCAAGCGCTCTGAATCATCAACCTGTAAATCATTGCCTGCATCGTGAGATGCAGGCCCCAGGCAAAAGGGACGTCAGTACATTTGAATTGCACTGGTATGTAAAGCAACTGAAAGAAAGAATTATAAATGCTGAAACTGAACCTAAGCTGATAACTGAGAATTGATAATTGATAACTGAAATGATAACTATTGAAACTGAAACTGAAATGATAACTAATAACTGATAACTGATAACTGATAACTAATATATATATATATATATATATATATATATATATATGCACAAGCTGCGGCCTCAGGCCCAAAGATGCATAAAGCATAAACTGCAGCCTCAGGCTCAAATACAAGTGTTCAACATTCAGGAACTGAGAATTTAACTGAAATACATGATGCTGAAATATTGAATCATACTGAGTTACATGATACTTGAATGCTGAATCACACTGAGTTACATAATACTGTATAGGACTGGACTGAGACATGTATTCTTGAACTGATTATGAACACTGAAACTTTAACTGTTTATGACATACTGAGTAAGCTATACTGAGACTCAGGGACATCAAACCCAAGTCTATATTGAATACGAACTGAGCTCACAACATTCAGAATGAAAGTCATGAACGAGTTATGAAGCTAGAGAATAAAAGTTCTACAACTATTCAAGGAATTAGGCTAAACTATATTTCTGAGACAATTAGTAACGTGGGAAAAGGAACATAATGTAGGGAGAATTATTAACATTCCCAAACATAGAGAGTTAGCCTCACATACCTTAACTTCCTGCTCTTGAGCGTAATACAACGTTTGTCAACCCTTTCAACTTTAATATATAGCAATACAAGTCAAAGGGATTCCATATTAGCTATGATGCTCATGTTTTGGTCGCTTAAGCATTTTATCAAACACTTGGTGAAAATAAAGTTTTATAGTCCTTATTAATGGTGTCTCTACACCCAACAACCCATTCTCTTGTTCCTAGATAAATTCTAAAGTCTCAAATGATTATAATCAACATTATTCTTCATCACCCATAAGGTAAACAACACCCTTAACCAATAATCAACAATCAACACCCCAACCCTATAATCGTTCATGCTTTTCTATCAAACCCATCAACTCATATCTCATGAACTAGGGTTTATAATCATTAAACAAATGCTAGAATCAATTAGAGGGTGAAGACATTACCTTTTTGAAGTTCAAACCCTTTGAATTCGAGTTCTTGGCTTCCTTCTCTCAACAATGATGTCCCAATCGAATATCCAATGATGTGGAGAGTTTACACATGCTAATAAGATATTGGGAAACTGAAATTAACTTAGAATCACCATTAGAACTTACCTTGGGTGGTGGAAGGACCCTTAAGGAGTTAGGTTTTTTAGAGTTCCCCTTTATAGAGCAAGTTTTAATGTTTTGGGGTTGTGGGGGACGAAATATAGCTTTAAAAGACCCCCCACGAGCGCGCCCGCGCACCTGAAGACCTGCTCGCGCTACTGACCGCGCAAAACGGCAGTAACACTGCCTCAAAATTAGCGCGGTCGCGCTAGGGGCGCGCTACAGGGCGCGCAGATCGCATACTATTCTGTAAAACGTGCATAATTTTTTGTACAGAGATCCGTTCGGGCTCCATAATATATCGTTGGAAAGATATTTCAAAGGCTTACAACTTTCGTGCTTTGAGGTTTCCCAAATTCCTTAAAATTTTTCACTAAACCCTGTTGGAAGACAGACCTTCTGCAAACTTAATCGATTTTGTCAAATCTTATGCACCTCACTTTCCATCTTGATTTTGAAACAACTATTTTACCCATAATCATCCCGATGGGATTTCACATGTCCAAAATATAACCTTACTACTCCTTTAACTTATTCATACCTAAGTCGAATTTACGGGGTGTTACAGAAACATGAGATTACAGCTGGACAGATTATTGTATTCAACTGTATTCGACTATATTCATGGCGTGAAATAGGATATTACACTTTTTTTTTAAAACGGAAAGTAAATCAATTAACATAATAGACTCCTAATATAACTCAACAAACTCAATTATAACACACAAATTGTGTATCTTCAGTTATAAAAAAAATTCTCAACCAAAAAATATCCCAAAAACATAGCAATCTTTAGAGAAATTATATAATACATCTGAATACATAAATTATATTAAGTAAAAAAATATATGAATACATTCATGGCATATAGCGAGACAGTGAATACAATGAAATACATAGAATACAACGGGATACATTGAAATACAATGGAAAAAAGAGAGTGAATACAATGAAATGCATGGAATACAACGAGATCATTGAATTACAATGAAAAAAAAGACAATGAATACAATGAAATACATGAAAATACATTGAAATATATTAACAGAAAATAAGTTGCTTAGCCCCAAACTCCGTCGTCTTTGTTCAAGAACAAACCCTAATTTCCGGCGAATCCGCCGTAGCAACGTTTGAAGGTACAACACGCGACGCCTTTGAGATTTGAAGGTACAACACGCGTCATCTTATTTTCATTACCTGCTTTTAGTGGTTTGGTTAGGGATTTGATTTGCTTTTAGTGACCTTAACAGAGAAATCTCCTTTCTTGATCTCGTGCCCTCTAACATTGGCAGCAACCAACAGATGAAGAATGAACAAAGGGATAAACAGATTAACCTTTGAATACATAGTAAACTCAAGTGGTTTTGAAACTTCAGAGAGAGTGTATTGATGACAGAGAAATCGCAATTCAAATATTCGGTGAGAGGAATTTTGAGATTGAGCATCGTATTTTCAGAGAATGGGGGAAGAGAATGGGATGTATCAAACTAGAGAGAGAAAGAAAATAGTATAACTGGATAGCGTATTTAGTGGCTTAGGGCTAGGAGGTAACCAAAATTAAATATTTTGCTATAAACCTTAAAAGGTATCTATAGAATATAATTTTTTAAATGGTATTTATTTAAAATAAATAAGGTGGTAACCTTTACTATAGGAGGTAAAAATTCCTTCCATCTAATAGCCCAAAATGCCTATTTTGTATATTTTGTATAGTTACAATCTATTTTGCATAGTAACAGCCTAATTAGTATATTTTTTATATAGTGACAGCCTTTTTTGTATATATTTTGTATAGTGACATCTATTTTGTATATCTTTTGTATAGTGATAGTTTTTTTTGTATATATTTTATATAGTGATATCTATTTTGTATATTTTTGTATAGTAACAGCCTATTATGTATAGTGACATCTATTTTGTATATTTTTGTGCAATGACAATCTTTTTTGTATAGTGACATTTATTTTGTATATTTTTTGTATAGTGACAGTCTTTTTTGTATATATTTTGTATCGTGACATCTATTATATATACATATTTTTTTTGTATAGTGACAGTCCTTTTGTATAATTTTTTGTATAGTGACAATGTATTTGTATATTTTTTTTTATAGTGACAGTCTTTTTTGTATATTGAATTACTATACGTTTGTAAAATCAGTCATTACATAATTGATGTGATGCATCTTACTGTGATTTTTAATTATTTATTGTCTGTTAGTGTATCTAGGAATTGTAACAAATGGAGTATACTCCACGAATCCTATGTTTTGGACTTACGTAGTATTATACAAATAAAATTTCAAGTTTCTGAAGAAAAAAACAAAAAAAAGGAGTATACTCCACAATTCTTAAAAGGAAAGATGCAAAACAAGCAAAAACAGAAAATTGATTTTTTTTTGGCAACTGAAAAATTTTCATTATCAATGGAGTAATGTATAGTAAAACGCCCTGCCATGTATAGCGAATTTTTTTTCTCTTCTCTGTAACCATATCTTGACTAAAAATAAAATCTATTAAGTGCATGTAATATCAATCTTACTACAAGAACTATCAAATTGAGAAAGTAAAAACTTATATTTATAATGGGTTATGATAATTGTTGGATGGTGTAGATCGACGCAACAAAGAGGCAGAATGAAAAAGATTAGGGTGGGTTAGCGAATGTTTTGTTGTAGCCAATGCAATAAGTTTTTATTTATAACTTGCAAGCAAATATAATGGGCTAGTGGTTGTCTTAAGTTAGTGCGGAAGAAATCCATGAGAGGAAAACTACTTTTTTTAAAAAACAGGCTTACTTAGTTCAACAAAAAGTCTACGACCAATTAATTTTGTCAGAACCTCAAAATAAATCAATGACATTTAAACGCGACTGTCAACAGCAATGCGACCAATTAAAGAAGTCCATATCTGTTAAAAAAAGCACCTCAGATTATAAGTGTAATAAGAACTTTTTAAAAACAAGATTTACTAATACCATCGAATTGTCCCAGCGAACTGATGCAGGAGTGTGCACGTAGATTTTTATCACTTAATTATAGTTAACTAATACATTATCACTCTGTCTAGATAAATTACTTAATTATTATATGTTGAGATGAGAGTATATATTAGCTATGTGATTAATTAGTCATAAATTTTATGTGCAAACAACCATCTATGATTTGCTATTAACACTAGATAGCTAAGTAAACCAAGTGCATTATGACGGGAGAAATTTAAAAATAACCAGATTTACAAGTGGTCGTTCAAAAATAGCCAGTTTCAAAAGTAATCGAAATCTAGCCACTTTTCATGTAAAGATAAATCTAAGCGAAAATACTATTCAAAACCCGGAAAATACGCCAGTATATTATGCTGGAGTTCCAGCATAAGTATACTTGAACTCCAGCATATTATACTGGAGTTCCAGGATAAGTATGCTGGAACTCCAGCATAATATGATGGAGTTCCAGCATAAGTACACTAGATCTCCCGCATAATATATTGGAGTTCCATCAAAGTATACCGGTCCAGTATAATATGCTGGAAGTTCATACACAAGTGCTCGAATCTCCAGTATATTATGCTGGAACTTTCCGTGTGTTGGAGTTCCAGCATAATATGCTGGAAGTTCATACACATGTGCACCGAACTCCAGTATATTATGCTGGACCGGTCTCTGTTGCAGCAAAATAGTGGTTATTTTTCATTGACTTGATAAACGCTGGCTATTTTTGAATGACCAGTCCAAAAACTAGCTAGACCGTGCTATTTTTACCATTACGACGTTACTCTTGTCAACTTTTTTTGGGGGGAGTTGTCAAGTCCTTATAAAGTACTTAAGGTGACGTTTGTCTCACATAAAGTTGAACAAAACTTTCAATATTTTTTTTAATCAAACATCATTAGAAATTATCTTTTTCAATTGTTGTAAAATTCAAAATTTCAAAATAAGCACACCTAATTAAGAGGATGTTTGGATTGCCTTTTAAGCTGGTCAAATCAGTTTTTAAGCTTTTTTTTAGTTTTTTTCAGTGTTTGGCAAGGTTAAAAAGTGCTTAAAATAAGTTAAAAACTGCTTGAAACAAATCAAAAATAATAAGCTGGGCAACCCCAACTTTACTGCTTTTCGACTTAAATTTCTGATGAGAAATCACTTTTTTAAGCCAATCCAAACGAACTCTAAACTTTGACATAGTATTATACTTTTATATATTTAATTGGGACATTTTAGAGAGGTATATATAGATACACTCCTCTTATCTTATTACTATTATTTTTTTCCTTGAGTCGTAGACAATTCCAGCACCATAGTTGAAAGAGAACCAACAACAACATAGCCACTATATATAATCTCATACGTGGGGTCTGGAAAAAGCAGTGTGTACACAAACTTTATTCTTACCTGGCAAGGTAGAGAGACTGTTTCTGATAGACCCTCGGCTCAAGAAAAGATAAAAAGAGAGAGAAGGGAAGAAGAAAGAAATAATTGGGAGACAAAGGACGATAAGGAAAAGGAAAAAAAGACGACACCAACAATAACAAAAAAAAAAAAAAAAACAAGTAAAAGAGAAAGTAGCATCAAATAGTAACAAAATGAAAAGTAGGATACAATAAGCAAATACTAGAGGTCAAAGAATACGAAAAAAAAACAAAAGAGCTACTAATACTACTAAAAAAAGAGACCAATAAACCCACCCTTTATAATTGCCGCTCCTTAAAGAAACAACATAAAGTTATGAAAATAGTGAACTGCTATCATTATTATTTACTACTAATATTTTGACTTTATAATAATACAATCATCTTACTCCCAAAGTTGTACTGCCGAATTACACTAGATAAACATAAAGTAAACTGCGTCATAAATATGAAAAACATTTATCTAAATTAGCTGAATAAACTAAATTCTGAAATTGAACTCTTGTTCTTACTGTCCATCTCGCAACAAAAATACGTTGATCTCAAGAAATTAAAAGGACCAAAAAAAGAAAAAAAAGAGCATAATGCTTCCATCTCTAATCGTTCTCATTGCATATACAAGGAATTACAGAATACAAGCTTTGGAATAAGAAATACTTTCAGGGTAATAAAATTTAAATATATATAGAATTTCGCATAAAGTGATAAAATATTTGAAAATCAATAATCACATAACCAATGCATTGTTTGCTTAACAATATTAAATAATATATACATGCATACATGCATTATGCAAAAATCTCTTTATTACTTTATGTAAGACACAGTATAAAATACTCCTAAATAAGAATATGAGTATTAGTTGTGCGAGGAAAAAAATAAGTACTCCCTACATAATATTTTCATATATTATCACATAATAATCCCTAAATTATATATTGTTCCTCACATAACAACCCATTCATTAGTATTCACTACATAAATAAGTTATGCATTATAATTTTAATTAGTATATTAACCAAACAACACCAAAAGAATTTGAAATTTACAATAAATAAAATAAAAGAACCTCTCCTGTCTTTATTCCACGTAGGCAGGTAAAGGCCGTTAATAACCGCCAAATGAGTAAACGGCTATAACTGAATATATTTAATTCCGCCAAAATCCCTTCTCTTTACACTTCACTCTCTTCTCTGTTTCTCTGCAACAATGGCTTCTCCTCCGAATTCCAAAATTGACAAACTCCTTCCTGTAAAATCAGATATTCTTCCAAAAAGAAACGACAAGCTCCGCCCTGTAATGGCTGATGACGATAACAAGCCCCGGAAGAAAGCCAGAGCTCCTCGAAATTTCAAAAAAGACGCTCTTCGAATCCAAGCCAGAGACATTCTTGGTTCTCCAAATCATGACGCAATAGAAACACTCATTGCTAAATTAACATCATCTACTGAAACAGGTTTATCAGAAGCCGAAAACTTGTACAATTTCTTAATTCGTGAATACCCAAATGCATTGTCTTTGAAAATTTCAAAGGTTTTACTTCACTCTCTGACTCGCCCTAAAATCAAATCCAAATCTGCATCTCTTCTTCAGAATCTGCTCGATTCGCCTAGTCATTATGAGAGTGTATGGAATTCCATCTCCCCCATGATCAAAACCGATCTTAAAATCGCGTTTCTTGAAATTCTTAGACATGAAAATTCCAGTAGAATTTGTAAGCCAATCTGGAAGACAGTATCTGCGGTACTCAACTGTATCATTACCAAGAAACAAGGCGAGTGGCCGGGTATGTTCAGTTGCTTTTACGAGCGTTTACATTCGGGTCCATCGTTCGTTCAAGATTTTGCCCTTATGTTCTTTTTGAAGTTGCCAATGAGTCTACGTACACAATTGGAACCTTATGTTAACTATCTCTATTTAGACTTCTTGGATAAGCTTAATTCTTGTAATGGAATGAGAAAAGTTTTAGCCTTGGCTGCTTCAATTCATCTTGTTGGACAAATGTCTAGTGATTATTATTTTCTGTTAAATGGTCTATTGATGCCAATGGTAAAAGGGTTATTGAGTTTTCTCATTAATGATAATGAGGAGGAGTATGCGCATGAAATTCTAAGGAAATTAGTCGAGTTAGTATGGGTTGAGCCAAGATTTTTCGAGTCAAATTTGGATGAAGTGTTTGATACTATGGTTACCATTGCTGAGAATAATCAATTCGGAGAAGATACAAGATATCCTGCTGTAGAAATGATGAGTGTTTTTGATGATAACGTGATAAAACGGGTACATAAAAAGATCCTAACAAAGCTGTTTTCTGTGTTGGTTGAGATGATTTCGCGTATTGAGGATGAACCAATGGGTGATGTAGACTATGTGAATGGTTTATGTTTGGGAACTTCGCGGAATTATCTTCTTGGAGTAACTTTTATGTATAGGATTTCAATGGCAACAGGTGATCAAATCCGTATGCCTGATTTACTCAAGGAATTACCAACTCTTATATCTGCACCAGAATGGCAGAAACGATATGCAGCAGTTACAATCATTGGTGTCATTGCAAAAGGATGTGCAAAGGTATATGCAAAGCATATACACATATACATTTCATATAAGTACGTGTGTGCGTGTGTGTGTTTGTGCGTATGCAGTATATGTATATGATAGGATAGTTGGTTTGGACAATGAATGTTTATTTATTTTTTTCCCCGAAAAATCCTGGTTATGTCAATGAAAATTACAGAAGTTTTTCATGCTTTATATTGTTAGAGTGATTGAACCTCTTGGTTAGAAGTTGCAAGACCTATTCTTTCTAAGTTGTGACTCCATTTTTACCTAAAGAACCGTTGGTATTCTTTTATTACTCTCAGGCGATGAGGGATCATCTTTCTGAAGTGATGAATATGGTCCTGAAATCAATACTAGATTCTTCTCCCCATGTTCGTCTTGCTGCTATTGGAACAGTAAAAGCTTTGAGTTTAGAACTGTCTCCGGATCTGCAAGATAAACACGGTCACATGCTTATTACTTCGCTATATTTGGCACTTGCAGATGACCACTATCCCCACAGACAGGTGAGGAAGACTAATCTATGCTAATAGCCAAATTCAAATATTGAATGGTTTTTCCTTGTCAGTATCATTTTGACATGGAAGCAACTACGACAGGGTTTTGTTCGTCTACTTTAAGTCGTAATTCTGATGAAATTTTGCTACAATCATCCTCCTTATTATGAACTCTCTTATTGTTTTATGACAATAAATCAATTTTTGTAGGCTGTTGCTGCTTCGGCAATGAATTATCTTTGTGAGGGTTGCAGTTCATGCATTTTAGAACCTTACTTGGACACAATTGTGAGCAAATTACTTGCCCTCGTCCAGGTAGACAGTTTATTGCAAAAAATATGCTCCTATATTTGACTTTAGACAGTTTATAGTGTATTGGACTATGATTTTAATGAATGAAAAGTACTGTTCCATTACACCGATAACTTTGAATTAGATCAGCATAAAGGTTTCTAGGAAAAAGATATACCATTTTGTGCTAATTTGAAGGTGTTTACCATTTTGTATTTGCTTTTGTTTAACATGATCAGTTCACTTATCTAGTCTTTGCTTCCCGTTAGAGCCCAACTCCTGTGCTGCAAGCCGAGGCCTTAAACACTCTAGCATCGGTTGCAAGATCATCAAAGGTCCATCTTGATAGAAACTCTGACTTAGTTTTTCCTTGGTGATTCCGATTTGATGGTGGTGTCTGACAAGCTTTTTTGACAGGATCTCTTCGCTAAATGCTATGATCTGGTCATCACTTACCTAAAGAAGTTTTTAGCTGATGATATGATTTGGCCATCGGTTGCAAGTAAATCGTTGCAAGACAGTGCTGTTGAGTGCATTTGGACAGTTGCAACGGTTGTTGGAAAGGATATATTTAAGAAAGATGCTAAAGAGGTGATTTTTCTCTGTTACTTCTTTTACAAGCACTCGAATCTGTAGTATTTAAGGTGTATTGACGTAATTACAGTTTGCCTCTATAACTAATTTTTTTGAGAACTTTCATGTATGTAAGGTCATGGCGCTTCTCTTGTCTGTGCGATGGTACTTAGCAGAGGATGATCATAGTTTGAAAGTCACCCTTCTACGAGTACGTATGATCCAAACCATTTGAAGAAAATGAAGTTTACTTAATTTGCTTGTACCAAAGTGCTCCAATATAATGTGTTCTTTATTTATGTGGAAGGCATGGGAGCAGCTTCTTACTTGTCTCGGATCTGGCTTTTATCCATATGTGAAAGATCTTATGCCTAATTTGCTCCAGTCTGCTAGACTTGGCTTTAGAGATGAAGAAATTGACAAAACAGTTGATTGGAGGTTTGTTTCTTCTCTATATACTTTTAGTTTTCTAATGATAGCCAATAGATTTTGCACAAACTTTACTGAGTAATGTTATATATACTTAAGTTGGCAACTAGAATAGGTAATCAGCTAGAATACATTTTGGCTTTCTACTAACACACTGCAGTTCTCTACAGTGCCAGAGAACATGTTATTCTGACGGAGAAACTTATGGCATGTAAAGTTTTATTTCGCTTAACTAGTAAGTTCAAAGAAAAGATCTTTCCATGGATCGATCAGGTTGGTTTTGAAGCTATGGTTTTTGTCATTCTGCATATGACTTTCTTATTCAAATGTGACATTATTTAAACGTTATTTGCGCAGATTTCTGACATATTGATACCACTTGTGATATTTCATGATGGTGATATTAGAAACATAGCTGTTTCAGGTATCTGCTTTACTTGAAAAAGCTGTTTCCTATTATTTCATTCTCCCTTTTCTTTGATTTTATCTGTTGTTTTTCCCTTCTAATATGATGACTTATTGTTGTCCAAGCCATGCCGAAGTTGTTGCTTTCAGCAAAACTTTCTATTAAGAAGAAAGAAGCAATTTGGAGGTTACCTAATTGTTGTCCAAGTCATTCCCAAGTTGTTGCTTTCAACCTTACAAATTCCTATCTGAATAAACTGGTGCGCCGCGTTGTACCATCCCTACTGGAAGCTTTGAATAAGGTAACCTACAATATTTATTCTATTCGAACATGATATCACAGTTTATACCATTTTTCTCTTTCTGTTTGTTGTTTTCAGTGACCATGAGTTACATTTTATATGCAGGAAACCGATGGTGAAATATCTGCAAACATATTGAAATCATTAAGTAAATGCATCAAGGTTGGTCATGTCCTCAACCGAGGCAATTTCATATACTATCATTTCTTTCTCTGGTGGTTAAATTCTTCTCTCGTCTCGTCTACAGATTGCTGGAGCATTTCTTAGCGAAAAGAAGATTGAGCGGATAGCTAATGCGATAATACAGGTGCTGAAAGCAACATCAAGAAAACATTTCTCAGAGGAGGAAAATGCGACTGAACTGGAAATAGAAATCATCAAACAGGTCTGTAGGAAGCATGACCTCCGAATACTAGTGATAGAATTTTCCTGTATTTCTGTAGCTTTGTTAAGACATTTTTTTGGTACAGGTTGTAAACTACTTCAGCATATTGATCAAGATATATAAGGAAAGATCCTGGACTTTCGTGGACGAACTCTTGGAATGGATAAACGATATGCTGGTAAGTTCTCTTCCACAAGAAAAACTTTGGGATCTTAAGTTTTTGTCATAACTTGATATGATCTTCATGCAGGGAAATGACGCGACAACAAAAGAGAAGCAAATCTCACTCTTAACCTCTAATGAAGTCTCTCAGAAATGTAAAGGAGCTGCTCTTAGGTAACTTGCTTGATCCTGATTAAATGGAAACAAACATTCTTCGCGTCTGTGTATTAACATATTTTTGAAATAGGTATTCTCGTAAACATCTTCCATTGATATGAATATATCAGAATGAATATTTCTTCAGTAGCTTAAATCAGGGCAGCATGAATTAGAAGAAACGCACAATTTTATATTTATTTCTCATCTTTATCTATTCGCCTTACGAATAAAATACAAATTCAACCATAGCTTATTAATAACTAAGTCACATACATTTGCATGTGACTTATTTTTATGGCTGTTACAGCCTTTACTTTCTTCATCTGTTGGTTACATATATTCTGGTTCAAATCTATTTTACCAATGTCTAAACTATTCATATTCCAAGTTCTCTAACATTTACAGAAGTATAAGCATGTACTCTTATTTGCTATAGATGTCTTATGTACTGCATTCAATTGATTTTCATTCAGGATTAGTAGTTCAGCAGTTTATGATTTTCTAACTGAATTATATTTAGCAGGTTCTAAGAGACACCGAGAATCTGGCACCGAATGATGGAATTCAAGAATCGTATATCCCCTAAACATCTCGCGGTGCAGCTCTTTTCTTCATTCTCCTTTCCTGAGGTTCAACTCTATCTGCTTTGGCGACACCAACATCAGCAGCTGTTGTGTAATATCATAAGTCTAGCATTTGTTGCTCTTCTATATGTTCAAACGAAAATGTAAAACTGTAGAAGCCTGGATTGCTGGTTTAAAAGTGTTAATCAATGACTTAATGTAATGCCATACATGCTCTAACTTCAAGTAACAAAGACATTTAGCAGTCACAAGCCTAGAGCTAGAAGCAGAAAAATGAACTTCTTCTCCTTTTTTGGAACTGGTTCCATTCTAATTCAATTCTTAGTTATTCGTCAGACATCAAAACATGCAATTTACAGAAGTTGCATCAGCAGAAACACACCTAACATTAACATGTTTGTACACTTAATTATTATATTTGTTCAAACATCATTAACGAGATCATCAATGATTTTCGAACAAATATTATGTTCAAACTTTTCTTGAATCAGCATGGAGTTCAAGAAAGAAAAAAGTCTTTTAAAACTTGTGATCTCAAAAGCTTAAGGAACAAAAGATTTGTAGGGCACGACGTTTGTATAGCTAGAAAAAGCTTCTAATGAAGGGTAAAATGGAAAGTTTAAAGTTGAATTGTTTCTAAATATTACTAATAAGAAAAGAGTGTCATATAAATTGAAACAGAGGGAATAATATTATTCATCAAACCATTGTTACAAGTGACATTCGAAATGTCCATAATTAGCCTTTTTTTCTGAAAGGCACACATAGTTATCCAAGAACAGATTGGACAGGAATGTAAAATTCAATTGTAGCAATAGCATAAAACTGGCAAGTTCCAACCTTATATTCTAGAAGCCTATGCTGATTTGAATTACCAAAAACAGTAAGAACTAAGGAGTAGTTGAGCATATTTTTTTGTTGATAGTTCGTACCGGGTGTGAGGCTAGTCTGATAAGGTTTTGTTTTTGACTGCTAGTGGTTTATGTTATGTTCACACTATTCTTCCGTTTTTCATAGTACCAGTTATTGTTATTGCTTTTCACCTACTTTCTGGTTCTTATGATGCTGCTATTATTTCTATGGTATCTGTTGATGTTACTGATATATTATCTCTTTTCGCTTTTCTGAGCCAAGGGTCTATCGGAAACAACCTCTCTACTCTCTCAGGATAGGGGTAAGGGTACACACTATCATTCCCAGACCCCACGTGTGAGATGTTATTGTTGTTGTTGTAGTAAGGACCCAGTCCGGTAATTAACCTTATAAATTAGAAGAAAGGCACAATGTTTACCTATATAAGATTGAAATACAATTCTTCTAAGGAAGCTTAATACTAAGTCACTAAGTTAGGCAGGGGTTAAGGCTGCAGGTCCTAATCCTTGATTTCTTAATCTTGAGAGAGCTTATTTCTTAATATTCTTGATCACTAGTTCAAGATAATAAACATCTTGATCTGGTGGATTTGATTCTAAACAAATGTTGATATGATTAAGGGCTTCATCAATGTGTTTGATGAGATCTTTGAACAAGCCGTCGCAGACTTCCTTAATCGCTAATTTAAGATTATCAGCAGCAGCTTTTATCTTATAGTTAAGATATTGGTAATCAGCCACAAAAAAACCTGCTTCTGTCATTCGTGCCAAATCATAGTCCGATTGAAGAGAGTCTTCAAGATCTTCATGATCAGCCAAGGATATTTGAGGAATGAATGTGAATTTTAGGAAACTGCATATAAGGAGGGAAGTGGCACTAAAGAGGCACCATTTTAATTTGGTTTCTTTCTCTTTAGGATGTTATATTTATTTTATACTATTCGCCTTAAGAATAAATGCATCGTATAATAATACCAATGCAACCATAGCTTATTAATAACTTTTTCAGTTACAAAATATGTCCATTGAACAATACATTTGCATGTAACTTATTTTTGTGGCTTTTAACGGCCTTTACTTTCTTCATCTGTTGGTTACAGATATGTTTTGTATTTGTCAGGTTCTAAGAGACACAGAGAATCTGGCAACAGAGGAAACCAAGCACCGAATGGTGGAATTCAAGAATGTTATATCCTCTATGCATCTCGTGTTAAGATGAAACCCCATAATAATTTGAAAGAAGAAGAAGCAGAAACGAAGAAGATGAAAGAGATTTCATCTTTTACAGAAATGAAGAAGAAGACGGGGTTCAGACATAGCAAAAGGACTTCGGAGTCTTCTAGATAAATATTTTTTTCTATCCATTTTATTTTGATCCATTTTATTTTGCTCATTTCAGTTTACACGTGTACAGATCTCAGCCCTTGAAGCCTTTTAATAAGAGCCATTGATATGGCAAATCTGGCTATACAGATAAGGGTGTGAGAGCACATGTTAGGGAATAATTTAGTTTTTCTGTTATAGCATTAGACAATAGGAATTGAACAAGTGTACAGTATTAATTTCATTTTACATTTTCTTTTAGCTAGATTCCTTGTATAAAGAGAAACAAGCTGCTGTGAATACATCATCAGAAAATTTCTACAATTTTATTCTCCAATTTTTACATGGTATCAGAGCTATACTAGCTCGATCCTTCAACTTTCCAGATTCAATCATCTTCTTCTTCTTCTTCTAATCTTCATCCATGACTGGAGCAGAAGCTACCCCAACCATCACTGCTACTGGTTCAACCAGTCAAATGAAAAACCTTGACTCTAATCATCCCTATTTCCTTCACTCTTCAGATTCACCTGGGATGAGTCTTGTCAATGTGCCCTTTGATGGGAGAGGTTCCCGGGTTGGAGGAGATCCATTCTCATTGCTCTTTCAGCCAAGAAAAAACTTGGCTTCATCGATGGGATTTGTGAAGAACCTAAGCCTGACTCAGGAGATCATCCTCTGTGGAGCAGAGCTAATGATATGGTGACTTCATGGTTGCTCAATTCTCTGTCAAAAGATATAGGAGACAGTGTCATCTATTCCAAAACAGCAAGAAATTTATGGAACAGTCTAGAACATAGATTTGGCCAATCAAATGGGGCCAAACTATACCAATTACAAAAGGAAATTTCAACATCAGTTCAAGGAAATAACAACATTTCAAGCTACTTCACTACACCCAAAAAACTATGGGATGAAATGGACTCTCTAAGCTCTCATCTAAATTGCTCCTGTGATTGTGCATGTGGTAGAAAGGCTAAAGTGGCTAAGTTTCTAGAGGATCAAAGGATCCTGCAATTTCTCATGGGGCTCAATGATGTATATGCTCAGGCTAGAGGAAACATTCTCATCATGAGTCCACTCCCTAGCATGGATTTTTCCTATTCATTGCTCTTACAAGATGAAAACCAGAGAGAGGTTTTTGTGAATATGGTCAGTCCTCAACTCAACTCAGATGCATCTTCATTTATGGTTGCTGGACAAGGAAAGGGTGGTCTAAGGTACAACAATCAAGGACAAAGGGGAGGGAATCCTTCTACAAAATCTGGAAACAATCAGCAGCAAAAGAGCAAAGCTAAGAAGGCAAAATACAATCCAAATGTCAGTTGCACTCATTGCATGAGAACAGGACATGTTAGGGCAGATTGCTACAGGCTAATTGGATTCCCAGATATAGGGGTGTTCATGATTCGGTTTGGATCGATTTTTTATTAAAAAGAAACCAAACCAAGTAAGTCGGTTTTTCAAATATTAGAACCAAACCAAACCAATTAAGTCGATTTTTTCTCGATTCGGTTTATGTCGGATTTTGTCGGTTTTTCGGTTTTTTCTGTTATTTGTCAGTTTTTTCTTAAATATAAGACATACACTACCAAATACATATTTCGGCGACCACATTTTCAACGTAGCACTATCAAATCAATTGCCCTTTGAGAAATCTATTATTTACCAAGATATATTGATGATAATTGAATCAAATAGTGATGAATAATTTAAGGACTCAACTAAAAATATATTATTTTTAACACAAAATGGATTCTTACACTTAACAAAAGAAAACTACCAATCAAACTAGAATGTAAAGATAAAGAACTATACTAAAAATGCAAACTATTAACATTTACCATAAAAATTTTGAAACTTTATATAAAAATATACATATATATATATGTGTGTAATAATAAATTTGAAATAGCTACTCCTATAGTCGGTTTGGTTTAGTTTTTTCAGTTTTTTCTGATTAAAACCAAAACCAAACCAAATTTGATTGGTTTTTAAAATTCAAAATCAAAACCAAACCAAACCAAAAAGTATTAGTTTTTTTGGTTGGTTTGGTTTGGTTTTCGGTTTGGTTTGGTTTTTCGGGTTTTTATGAACACCCCTACCCAGATAATTTTCAGTTTACCAAAAACAACAATTATCAGCCCACAACAAAAAAGAATGCAGCAATAGGAGGACAGGAGAATGAAACCAACTCAAATCCTAACAATGAAGGAGTAGTAGGAAGCCAGAATCAATCCTTTAGCAGAGAACATATTTCAGAACTAGTTAATATAATCAGACGGGTTCAAGTTGGTAATGCAGCAAAATACAGGATCTGAAATCAATGCAAATGCAGTTGCTGGTACTATTCTTAAGTATTCAGGAACATGTTTGGCAGTGTTTAACACTAAAACTTGGATCATTGATTCAGGGGCATCTGAACATATGTGTTTTGACTCAAGCTCTTTTTTAGAATTGTCTCCTCTTCCTATACCTGTTCATATTAGCTTGCCTAACTCTTTCCAGTTATATGTCACACACATAGGAAGAGTTCCATTCAAAATGACATGATTCTTGAGAGGGTTCTTTATGTTCCATCTTTTAAGTATACTTTCTGTTCATAAGTTGTGCATCCAGTTCAAATGTTCTCTTAATTTGACATCTAGTGGGTGTGTATTGCAGGTCCCTTTAGTGAGGAGGGGAAAGCTTTTGGTGAAATAAGAGGAGGATTGTACCTGCTGAATCCTATTTCCATTAGTGCAGAACCTACTGTTTCTAGTCAAAATGCATTTTCAATTCCAAAAGGAAATCATTCCAGTTCCATTCCTAGTACTGTTTCTAGTCTAAGGCCTGTGTCTATGAATGTAATTTCTGATGTAATCCAATGGCATGCTAGATTGGGCCATTTACCTTTTGAAGTAATGAAATCTTTCAAGTTCATTTCTTTTCCTTCCTCTTTTGATCATGTGTGTGATGTTTGTCATCAAGCTAAACAGACTAGACTACATTTTCCCACAAGCCAAATCAAGACAAATGGGATATTTGATCTTATACACATTGATACATGGGGTCCTTTCAAGTCTAACACTTATAATGGTTATAAATATTTTCTAACTGTTGTAGATGATTTTAGTAGAGGGACATGGACCTTTCTGCTAAGTTCAAAAGCAAATGCATTCACAGTCCTAAAATCATTCTTTGCCATGACAGAAAGACAGTTCAATGTGAAAGTGAAGAAGGTGAGATCTGATAATGCCTTAGAATTGGGAAGGGGAACACAACAATCTGATTTTCTGCTTTCACAAGAGATCCTACATGAAACTTCTTGTGTGGGGACACCCCAACAGAATGGAATAGTTGAGAGGAAGCATAAGCATTTACTAGAGGTGGCAAGGGGATTGTTCTTTCAATCTAGAGTTCCCATACAATACTGGGGAGAGTGCATCCTAACTGCAACCTACCTAATTAACAGGTTCCCCTCCAAAGTTCTTAAGGGTAAGACTCCCTATCACATTTTGTTTGGTAGACCACCTGTGTATGACAATCTAAAGGTCTTTGGATGCTTGTGCTATGCTTTTACTCTAGCCCACAACAGAAGCAAATTTGATCCTAGAGCACAGACATGTGTTTTCCTGGGATATTCACCACATCAAAAAGGTTACAAACTTCTAGGATTACAGACAAAAACTATATTTGTGTCTAGAGATGTGAAGTTCTATGAAAATCATTTTCCTTTTGTCAGCACACCTATAACACAACCTCATCAGGTGTTCCCTCAAACTTCACCTATCTCAGACAACACTTCTCCTGATTCCATGCCCTTATCACCTTCATCTACCTTACCATCTACTTCATCCTCCTCTAGTCCTAGCAACACTGGCTCTCCTAGTACCAACCATATCACACCTCTTCCTTCTAGTTCTTTTGATTTTTCTTTTCCTTCTCCCACTCATAACCTTCCTGGTTCCCCTTCACCTAATGATCTCAGTTCTAGACAAACCTCACATATGTCTCCAAATCTTTCTTCTCCCACACCTGCTCCTACTGATAGCCTTACTATCCCTCTACCTCCTCCACCTATCAGAAAATCTGAAAGGATTTCTCAACAGCCTAGATATCTGAAAGACTATGTATGCAATGGGATTTTTTTGTCTGACATTACTTCATCTTGTTTCAACCATGCATCTTCTCCCACTACTCTACCATTTGCAGCTTTGTCAATTCACAATCAAAATGTCATAAATTCAGTATGTTCTATTTCAGAACCTCAGAATTATTTCCAAGCTTCTCAGGATGCAGGTTGGAGAAAGGCTATGGAAGCAGAGCTAACAGCTCTTGATCTCAAAAAAACCTAGGAGATTGTGAATTTGCCACAAGGCAAGAAAGCTTTACCTTGTATGTGGGTATACAAGGTAAAGAACAAATCAGATGGTTCCATTGAAAGGTTAAAGGCACGATTGGTGGTAAGGGGGGATATCCAAAGAGAACGTATTGACTATTCTGAGACATTCTCACCTGTGGTCAAGATGACCACGATAAGATGTCTTTTGACTGTGGCAGTGAAGAAAGGTTGGAAGGTGTCGCAACTTGATGTCAATAATGCATTTTTACATGGGGATTTACAAGAGGAAGTCTACATGAGATTTCCTCCTGGGCTATCTCCACCTACTCCTAATCAAGTTTGTCTTTTGAAGAAGTCCCTATATGGCTTGAAGCAGGCCTCTAGATAGTGGTATGGTAGATTGGCAGGTGCACTTAGTTTCAAAGGATATTTAGCTTCTCTAAATGACTATTCTTTGTTCTTTAGACACAATGAAGGTCGCATCTCTATTTTAGCAGTTTACGTAGATGATATCTTACTTACGAGGAATGATTTTGCAGAAATCAGTCATATTACCCACTTTCTTGATTTAGAATTCAAAGTCAAAAACTTGGGGGATATTCACTATTTTTTGGGGATGGAAATCATTAGAGAGCCACAAGGTTTTATCATCAATCAGAGGAAGTTTACCTTAGAATTGTTGGAGGAATTTGGTTGTTCAGGAGCTGTCGCATCTTCACCCTTGGATCCTTCTTCCAAATTGCATCTTGGCTTGTCACCTCCCTTAGCTGACCCTGCTATCTATCGCCGCCTTGTTGGTAAGCTTAATTACCTCACAAACACCCGCCCGGACATCTGTTTTGTTGTGCTCACTCTAAGCCAATACATGCAAAAGCCCCAAATGTTGCATCTTTCTGCTGGGATGCGTGTTTTGAAGTATTTGAATACCGATCCAGCACAAGGCATCCTCCTATCTGCAAATCCTTCTCTTGATCTGCTTGCCTTTTGCGATGCTGATTGGGCTGCTTGCAAGACTTCTCGCCGCTCTGTCAGTGGTTTCTTCATCACCCTCGGGGGAGCTCCAATCTCATGGAAATCGAAAAAGCAAGTATTGATTTCACTATCCTCCCCCGAGGCAGAATATCGATCTATGAGGCGTGTCACTGCAGAGATAACTTGGCTAGTTCGTCTCCTCGCCGATCTATCTACTTCTCCTACTTTGTCGGTCACCGTCCACTCAGACAGTCAAGCAGCCATTTACATTGCTCGAAATCCAGTTTTCCACGAAAGAACGAAGCATGTAGAGCTGGATTGCCACTTCGTCCGGCAACAGTACCTCTCAGGTTTAATCACTCTCTCTTTTCTTCCTTCGAAGCTTCAGCTCGCGGATCTCTTTACCAAGCCCCTCACTGGGGTTTCTCACCATCAGATTTTGCCCAAGTTGGGGGTTTTCTCTTCACCCTCCAACTTGAGGGGGGATGTTAAGATGAAACCCCATAATAATTTGAAAGAAGAAGAAACAGAAACGAAGAAGATGAAAGAGATTTCATCTTGTACAGAAATGAAGAAGAAGACGGGGTTCAAACATAGCAAAAGGACTTCGGAGTCTTCTAGATAAATGTCTTTTTCTATCCATTTTATTTTGATCCGTTTTATTTTGCTCATTTCAGTTTACACGTGTACAGATCTCAACCCTTGAAGCATTTTAATAAGAGCCATTGATATGGCAAATCTGGCTATACAGATAAGGGTGTGAGAGCACATGTTAGGGAATAATTTAGTTTTTCTGTTATAGCATTAGACAATAGGAATTGAACAAGTGTACAGTATTAATTTCATTTTATATTTTCTTTTAGCTAGATTACTTGTATAAAGAGAAACAAGCTGCTGTGAATACATCATCAGAAAATTTCTACAATTTTATTCTCCAATTTTTACATCTCGTGGTGCAACTCTTCTCTTCGTTCTCCTTTCCTGAGGTTTAACTCTACATGCTATGGTAAAAACCTATATCAGCAGATGTTGTGAAAAATCATACGTCTATGGATTCTTGTACTTGGAAATATCTTGCAATTTCTGGCGGATAGTCTTGAAATATCATGAATAAATAGCTACATTTATCCTGTATAAAATGGGCCAAAGACCATTTCCAAGCAAATTATGAATCTGGTTGCTTCTTCAGAAGTGTTAATAATTGACTTAATATAATGTCTGTGAAGAATAGCTAGTTAATAGTGTCAATATTGTTAGTTAGTTAGTATGGGTCCCAGCTGACCATAGTTAGATTGCTAGAACTATAGTTAGTTGTTACAGTTATAGTTAAGTTAGATATATATATATATATATATATATATATATATATATATATATATATATATATATATATATATATATATATATATATATTCTAGATATAGCAGAAGCAACGAATGGTTTAAGCTAATGTTTCAACAAAAATAACTGGGTGAGTGTGTTAATTACAGGCAAGTCTATGCTGCATTATTGAATGGAAAGTCTCCATATGAAGCTCCTATAATGGACAAAACCAAGTTTGAGTCACTGAGGTGTTTTGGATGTCTCTGCTATGCTACTACCAGTATGATCAAAGAGGACAAGTTCTCACCTAGAGTCAAGAGAGAGCAGTATTTGTCCGGGGTATGCAGAAACACAAAAGGGATACAGGATGATGGATTTATCCACTAACTGTTTCTTTGTTTGCAGAGATGTAGTATTCAAGGAACAATATTTTCTTTTGCAAACCATTCTCTCAAGTTCCAATTGCAGGAGAAAACACAATAACAAATATGTTGCAGCTGAACCCGTCAGTAGTACAGACCTGTAACACCGAAGAGGACTGACATTAATGATTCAGGAGAGGCAATGAGCCAAGATATCATGATGACTTTCACAATAGCTGATGTCAGAAAGATGTGAGAATGAGCAGCACTCTACAGCAGTTGCAGGAGGCAACAATATAGACATGTCTGAAGCAGAAGCAACTGCATCTAGTTTCAGATGATGTAGGATGTTGTCATCAGAACAATAACAATCAACACTACAAGATAATCCCATTGTCTCACCAACGGAAT
>NC_031993.1:10060005-10112137 GCF_001879085.1 Nicotiana attenuata
ATGGAATTGGGCAATAATGAGCTGAGGAGATAAAAAAGGACAGCAAAGGAGACCTTATGGTTGCAAGATTATGTAACCACAAAGGGGAGCCAGGGGTCCTCATATCCTTTAGCTAACTACTTGTCTTATGACAAGCTGAAGGATAAGTGCAGGAAGTTTCTAGCCAACATCTCCATAATGACTGAACCAAAGAACTTTGCTGAAGCTTCAAAGGACAGAAGGTGGATTGAAGCAATGGAGATGGAGATCAAGGCACTAAAAGACAACAAGACCTGGGATATTACTGATCTGCTAGAAGGAAAAAAGGTAATTGGATCAAAATGGGTATACAAAATCAAGTACAAAGCTAGTGGAGAAGTGGAGAGATTTAAGGCCAGATTGGTTGCCAAGGGGTATAGTCAGAGAGAAGGTTTAGATTACAATGAGACCTTCTCACCAGTTGCAAAAATGGTAACTGTGAGATCTGTCATTGCACTTGCTGTTTCCAGGGGTTGGAACATCTCACAAATGGATGTCTATAATGCCTTTCTACAAGGTGATTTATATGAGGAAGTGTACATGGAGCTTCCTCAAGGTTTCAGAAAGCAGGGGGAGACAAAAGTCTGCAAATTGCTGAAATCACTATATGGGTTAAAGCAAGTTTCAAGGCAATGGAACATCAAGCTCAGTGAAGCCCTCATAGCTGCAGGATACATTCAAAGTCTTCATGATTACTCATTGTTCACCAAGAGGAAAGGTGAAGACTTTGTGGCAGTACTGATTTATGTAGATGATCTATTGATAACTAGAAATAGTCCACAATTATCAGTGAGACCAAAGAGGTGCTTCATCAGCAATTCAAAGTCAAGGACCTTGGTGACTTAAAATATTTCCTAGGGATTGAGGTACTGAGGTCCAAGAGTGGAATTCTTTTGAACCAAAGGAAGTATTGTCTCCAGTTGATCTCTGACTTAGGTCTGGGAGGTGCTAAGCCTGCTCTCACTCCAATTGACCTTAATCAAAAGTTCATTCTGCAGAATTTGATAGACATACTTGTGTTAGCAATGATGAGGTGTTGTCTGATGCAAGTGAATACCAAAGATTGGTTGGTAGACTGATTTATCTAACCATCACTAGGCCAGACATTGTGTTTGCAGTACAGACTCTTAGCCAATTCATGCAAGAGCCAAAAAGGTCTCATTGGGATGCATCTATGAGAGTGGTGAGGTATCTCAAACATGAACCAGGGATGGGGATTTTCCTGGGCAACTCGAATGAAGACAGCCTGACTTGCTTCTGTGATGCTGATTGGGCTAGTTGTCCAAATATACGCAGGTCTGTTACAGGTTATTTGATCAAATTTGGTGATTCACTCATCTCTTGGAAGTCCAAGAAACAACACACAGTGTCAAGAAGCTCTGCAGAGGCAGAGTATAGAAGTCTAGCAGCAGTAACAACAGAGGTTGTATGGTTGTTGGGACTGTTTGGTGAGCTAGGTGTGACTATCAAACAACCTGTCAATGTCTATTGTGATAGTAAATCTGCTTTGCAAATAGCAACCAATCCTATCTTTCACGAACGTACCAAGCACATAGAGATTGACTGCCATTTTGTATGCGAAAGAATCAAACAAGGACTGCTTATGCCTCTTTACGTAGGGACTAAGGATCAACAGGCTGGTTTGCTGACCAAAGGGCTTGGTCACTCTCAGCATAGCTTTCTTTTAGGAAAGCTTGAAGTGCTCAATATCTTACACCCTCCAGCTTGAGGGGGAGTGTGAAGAATAGCTAGTTAATAGTGTTAATATTGTTAGTTAGTTAGTATGGGTCCCAGCTGACCATAGTTAGATTGCTAGAACTATAGTTAGTTGTTACAACTATAGTTAAGTTAGATATATATATATATATATATTTGTAAATTGTAATTACTCCTTCTTTCAATATAACAGAAAATCATTTTCCTATTTTCCTTCTCTGTAACTGCCTTCTTCTTCATTTCACTCATAGCCATGGCAAAGCTTCATTCGAGCATGCATTGATGGAGTTGAAGTGCTAGCTCAAATCTATCGAGCTCACAATGTCATACATGCTCTGACTTCAAGAAACA
Organism: Nicotiana attenuata; assembly: GCF_001879085.1. Taxonomy (NCBI): domain Eukaryota; kingdom Viridiplantae; phylum Streptophyta; class Magnoliopsida; order Solanales; family Solanaceae; genus Nicotiana; species Nicotiana attenuata. The sequence continues at coordinate 10,062,091 of NC_031993.1, forward strand.
AAGATAATGCAGTCACAAGCCTAGAAACAAAATAAAACAAAAAAAATGGACAACTTCTCCTTGATGTAATTGTTGTGCACAGTCTGTTACGTGAATGCAAAACTACAGTGACTATAGTGCCTGGAGCAGACACTTAATTACTGGAATTCAAGTACAAGGTAAATTAAAAGCAGCAGATTCGATAAGTGTAAGGACGTTGATTAACTTGTAGAAAAAAGAAGAATTATTGCAGAGCCTTTAAAGAGGGAAAATGCATAAGTACCTCCCTGACCTATACCCGGATTTCTAACTACACACTTTTTCTTTGCGGGAATTCTATTACTCCCCTAAACTTATTTTAAATGTAATTATTTGCACCCTTAACGCTGACAACCAAACTCTTGGCAAGTGGTGAGCTACACGCGTTCCCACATGTATTTTTAGTACTTTTTTTATTCTTTCTTCCTTATCCTTTTTTCTTATTTCTTATTATTCTCATTTTTTTTATTATTTCAATCTCTTTCTTTTTGTTTTGGTCACCGGCGACATAAAATGGTGGTCGTCAGAATTTCACAAACACCATTTTTTCCGGCGAATTTTTTTTCCGGCAACAGATTTTTATCCCGTTCTAAGTGTGTTTTGTTTTACACACACACACACACACACACACACACATATATATATATATATATATACACTTGAAAGTGTAATTTATGTGTGGGAGAAAGAGCAAAAAAAACTTTTTCCAGTTAAAATTTCAATACATCATTTTTTTCCCGGCGTGGGAAGGTTTTCCGATGATGAATTTTTTTCCCAAAATCTGAGTGTATTTTGCTTTGCTTATAATAGATCTTTTTGAGAGTTTAATTTGTATGTGAAAAGAAAATATGGAAGAACAACGGTTAGACAAAGTCACTGGTGAATGAATATTTGCCGGAATTAGAGAAGAAACGAAAAAAAAATTAAAAGAAAAAAGACAAAGAAAAAGGAAAAGGAAGAGGGAAAAAAAGTAAGAAAAAATGGTAAAAAGAAATAAAAAAATAATTTGAAAATTGTTTTTTCCTTCTTCTTACTCTCCTTTGGGAGAGTGAAATACACACACTCTGCCACGTCAGCATTAAGGGTACAAATAATTCCATTTAAAATAAGTTTAGGGGGTAATAGGATTCTCGTGAAGAAAAAATGTGTAGTTGGAAATCCGAGTATAGGTCAGAGGGGTACTTGTGCATTTTTGGTATTAGAACGAAACTATTTGGTACTAGTTTTGGGAAAAAATTTAATCAGTTTTGAGTTCTTTATTCATTCTAATTCAGTTCTTTGCATTTTTCGTTTAACTTACTCTCACCCATTGGAGCGTGGGCGTGTGCTTTTATATCATCAGAAGGAGAACAAAGGAGAGGGGCTAGACCGACCTCTGTTACAAAAGAATGACTCAACCTTGCCAAAAAGAAAATAACTAGTTATGCTAGGATGGTACAACAAATCCAGTCCTCTGAACATGCATCTAACTAACAAAAATATTATCCTTATCATATTTAATTCTGAAACTGGGAAGTTGACCCTTTGCATCTTTAGGAGTGTTGTTGCGGACAAACGCACACACAGGTATACGTGGTCGTCAAGCAATAAAGTGACAAGATAGATTGTCGAATCCATGAGGACTTGTTATCAACTATTAACTAGATCAGACTATCTTAATTATCTAAACAAGGATTAAACCCAAAAGTAGTGATGCTAAAGTAATTAAACTAAAAAGAAAATAAATAATGAACTCTGAGCAAAGGAAAAGCATATTTTTGTGTTATCAATGTAATGAAACGATCTAGGTTATGGGCAATCTAACATTCCTATTGTATTCTTCAATTAAATTGACTAACTAATTTATCTAGCTTGTTGGTTGACATGGTCAATATCGCTCATAAGAATCTGTCGAGTTCTTACTCGCTTATTCAAGCTAACATAATGCCTATATTAGAACTAACAAGAACGCATTTGTCATTCCTATAAATCAACCAAGCAAGGTAATTAGGTATATGTCTATCATAACCGCGACTTCGTTCCCCGGTGCCTAGGTTCAAGAACTTGCTCTATTTAATCCTCTATGCAATCCAGAATTTCCACTTTCGAGTTCTACTCTAGATTCATAGATAGTATTTAATTGGTGATCAAGCAATTAAATAATTAAGCACAAGTTTGAATAAATGAACTAATGTGATAATCAAGAAACCAAAATCAGCATCCAAATAACAATAGTCATAAAAGAACCATAATCCTAGAACGTGAAGTTTAGCTCTACTCTCAAAATAGGTTTAGGGCCCCTTTTATATGAGTTGGGAGCGTGTAAGGCCAAAATAACCTTGTTCCGAGCGAAATAGGAAAAATACCACACGCAGGGTTCAGGCCAGCGCTTGCGCTGGCCCTGGCGCTAAAACCAGAAAGGTTTCACGTCTGCTTGGGCGTTCTTTCAATTTGTGCCTAACATCTGCTTTGGAATCCATTATTGAAGTGTATAAACTACACATAAAATCTTTATTTTGTTTCTAATTTTATCTCCAAAGTACCTACACATAAAACAAACTCAATTAAGCACAAATATATTAACATTAAAATACCAAAATGTAAGATACATAATGCACTAAAAATATATAATTATAACCAGACATCAAGTGTTCTGATAGGCAAACAGATTCTCCCCTAAGAGATGCATTTTTGACCAATATATCAGCTACTTGGTTCAAAATATGTGTTGTGTCTTTAATATATCCCTCGGCATTGGGTTACTCTGATTCTTTATGAGCATATCTAGCGCTGTCAAATTTGGCCCAAGCCCAAATGACCCGCCCAACCCGTCCAAGGTTGGGTTGGTTATTGGCTCGCATATTTGTTGAATTCAGCCCATCTTAATCCAACGCATCTCAATCATCTAAAGTTGGGGTGATTTTTTTACCCAAATTGATCTATGAGTAACTTTACGAAAATATGTTGAAAATATTTTTTTTTTGTTTGATATATTATATATGGATAAAAGAAAAAAGATCTTATTTAGTAATTATATAATTCACAAGAAAATAACACATATTTTCAGAAATCACTATTGTTTAGTGGCTATTAATTTATATAGCTACCATATACATAATTACTCCTATAACTACTATTTATTTGTTATGCCACTATATTCGTTGTATTCGTGCTACTGTATTCATGAATACAGTAGCGGAATTTGCCTAAAAAATAGGGTAATCCAGCTATTTAATAACAGAAAGAGGATCAATTAGTGTGTATCACTCCTAATTTAACTCAACAAAATCAATTCTACATAAATTTCACAGCTACGTGACTGTATTCGATGTATTCACGCTATTGTATTCATGAATACAATAGCGGAATCCGCCTAAAAAATAGGGGAGTCCAGTTGTGCGATTGTATGCGCTGTATTCAAGCTACTATATTCATGAATACAGTAGCGAAATTTGCCTAAAAAATAGGGGAGTCCAGTTGTTTAATAACGGAAAGAGAATCAATTAGCGTGTATTACTCCTAATTTAAGTCAACAAAATCAATTCTACCTAAAATTCGCTACTACTATGTTGTATTCTATGTATTCGCGCAACTGTATTTATAAATAGAGTGAGGTAATCAAGAAATACAGTGTATACCATTCTATACAATTCGACTGTATACATTGTATTCAATTCATAGCTATTCATTATTTACTATTATACATTGTATTCAATTCGACTGTATTCAAACAATAAAAAATCACAAAACATAGTGATATTCGCCTGTATTCAAAAAATACAGACCTTCGAAATATATAAATACAAGCAAAAAAATAATGTATTTATACAAAATTATAATATACTTGAGTGTATTTATACATAATATAATATATGTATCATTGTATGCAACTAAAATAGCAAAGAAGAGAAGAAAGTTTGGCGTAGATGGCATTTTCTGGCCAAGCAAAATACTATATATATTGTATTAAAACTAAAAATGGAGACGAACAAAAACCCGACCCTTAAATCTTCTCCAGCGTAGCCATTGCCAGATCTGTTCGCCTAAGGGGATGATCCAATAGTGGATAATGACGCCGATGATTCTGATGCCGACGAGGATTCTGACGACCACCACGAAGATGACGTCGTCGATTCTGCTTATTTGATGGAGAAGAGAGATGATTGAGAATCTTGCTGATATATATATAGAGAGAGAGAGAGAAGGAAGAGAGAGAAATAACATAATTGGCATATTTCAATGCCTCGATGGAGGTATAAATAAATACCTATTTTGCTATAAAATAGAAAAGATAGCTATAAGTAATAATATTTTGAAATTATTTTGGTTTATATAATGATCCACCTATTTATTGACTCAATCCATTTTGACCTCAACTTGACACCCCTAGGCATATCCTTGATGAGTAAGGAGTCAAGTTCAAGGATGAAGTTGTTAAAGCCATTCTGCCTATACAATTCTTTGCTATTCAGGCATCAAAATGTGCAATATATTTATAGAAGTTGCATCAGCTCTCCTCCTTCACCCAAGATAATCTCACAAATCTTTCAAGATAAAAATATACTCCCTCGATTCCTATTTAGTTATCATATATACTAAAAATATATAGTTGTTCCAAATACTTATCAATTTAGAAAATCATAAGAGAATAAATTAGTTTTTCCAACTTTGCCCTTAGCATTAATTGATCTAAAATTAAGAGGCACTTAAATAGACAAAGTTTAAAGAATTAATAAAGGTAGTTTAGTGAAATTATACTTCTAATTAATTTTTATAAGGGTTTTGCAAAATCTTATCCTAACAACTATATAGGAATGGAGGGAGTAGTTGTTTAACAACTATATGTGTGTATATGGTAGAAATCGGGGTTACCCGATTTCGTGGGCTCGAGGGTCACTTTAAGAGCGAGATCGAAATAGACTAGGAGCGAGCCCAATGTATACGGTCAAAATCATATGCCTCCAATTTTGTAGGCTCGAGAAGTCGCATCGAGGACAAAAGTTTGATATAGACCAAGCTCGGGCTCGAAGGTAGAATAAGATGCTCAAAGACATAAGTGCTCGAGGAACATCGGAGCCAAGTACAACTGACTCCGAAATAGTGCCGTCATGAGTTTGTTACAGAAGGACAAGATTTCCGCCACGTCCCCAAGAACATGGAGTAAATTCCGGAATAGATTTGTAAGAATCAGTATAAATCCGTACTAGGCGGTTATCCAGCTGTCACCAGTAAGATTCCTTACTGTTATAGAAATGTATCCTATTTTAGGGTTCCCCTATTATAAAGGGGACCCCGATCATTTGTAAAGATCATCTAATCACTGACAAAAAGAATATAATATCTTACTTTTTTGCTCATTTTTCATCAAAATGGTCCTTTATCTTTATTGTTCTTGGTTCACCTCGAGGTCACTAAGCTCGAGGTTGGTAATGCTTGAGTAACACTAGTTTGATTCACTTATTTCTTTCGTTTATACTTCATACTTCTTGATTATTAATTGGTATTGAACTAAATCACATATATTTAAATCCAAAAATCAAATTTAATTATTACTTGTATTTTCGAGGTAAACAGTTTGGCGCAACGGGAGCTAAAGATAATAATGATTATTTCAGTACTGATTCTCATAACACACGTTATTTTTACACTTGTTCTTGTCAAGAATTTTTGTTCTCAGGTAAAAACATGTCAAGCTCGCATAATGCACCTGTACACGACAATGATGGTCTTGGATTTCATTGGAAAAACAACAATGCAGGGGTCGGTGTACCACTGATAGACCCTGAGGAAGTGTCAAATGTGGAACCGGTCGATGTTAGTTCATGCATTGCTTTGAATGCGGATCTAGGCGCAGACCCCGGAGGAAATGTACGCAGGGAAGCCCGATCTGGGAGCCAAGGAACACAGGGTATAGGAGTCAGGGGAATCAACCTCCAAGTAATATTCGAGATGCTACAAGCTCAACAGATTTCCATCGCTCAACTTCAAAGTCAAGATAAAATTCCAAGTGTGGTCAAACCAGGGAACACTCGACGTACTGAGCCGGTGCTGGAGAGACCAAACGGTAATGGCTCGGGGATTGACCCCACGATTATGAGGATGCTCGAGGAACTTGCCAAGAGAATCGAGTCCGGGGAGAAGAAGATTGAGGATAATGACAAAAAAGTGGAGACTTATAACTCCCGTGTTAATCAAATACCGGGGGAACCCCCGATCTTAGAAGGACTAGATTCTAAAAAGTTCGTGCAAAGACCTTTCCCCCCTAGTGCGGCTCTGAAGCCAATCCCCATGAAGTTCCATATGCCTGAGATTCCCAAGTATAATGGGACAACCAATCCGAATGAACACGTCACCTCGTATACATGCGCCATCAAAGGAAATGACTTGGAAGATGACAAAATTGAATCCGTACTACTGAAGAAGTTTGGGGAGACTCTATCCAAGGGTGCCTTGGTATGGTATCATAACTTACCCCCTAATTCTATTGATTCATTTTCCATGCCTACAGATTCTTTTGTAAAAGCACACACCGGAGCCATTAAAATTGCAACGAGGAAGTCAGACCTTTTCAAGGTAAGGCAGAAAGATAATGAGGTGCTCAAGGAATTCGTATATCGTTTCTAAGCAGAGAGAATGGATTTGCCTCCGGTCACCGATGACTGGGTTGTTCAAGCTTTCACACAAGGTCTCAACACTTGGAGTTCTATGGCTCACATCAGTTGAAGCAAAGTTTACTCGAATACCCGGCTGTCACTTCGGCCGACGTACATAATCGGTACCAGTCAAAGATTAGAGTCAAGGATGATCAACTAGGAATCCTTCGGGGTCCGTTTATCCTATCAGGCCCATGGGTAGGATCAAAAGGAACGTCGATCGAGAGCCGAGGTCGACTAGAGATCGATATCAACCACATAACGCAGACCGTAGAAGCAGCGGGTCTGGGAAAAGCTTTGCACGAAATGAGATGAGAAATTATTGAGGTCAAAATTCACAGGGGCTTGATGCCGAGGAAGATCATGATAAATATCCAACATCCGAATAAAGGTACGACTCAGTCCAATCTTTTCTATTTTTTTGACTAACACTTGCAGGTTTACGACAAGGACCGACATGAAGCCTTGGACCTTAAAGCACGCGTTGCACTCTTTTTCCCTTAGATCCGTTTTTGTCCCAAATGGGTTTTTCCGCCGAGGTTTTTAACGAGGCAACCATTGTCGTGTTAACTTAGAGCAATTCAACGGTATCTGAGGTTTCCTACAATAAGCCGCGAGTACTGTAGGGCATTGCCCTCGAATGTCTACTTTGTTGCAAGGAAATCACTTCAGGACATCGGGTCTCGATAGGAGAACTTTGTAATGGGCCAAATGGTCGGATGAACCGTGTCCGTATAGAATGTCGATCCCCGATGGCGAAACATGCGCATGTATCAATTATCCAAAGAAGCATTCTTTCTATATCAAAGCACTTTGTGTATCAAAGAAACTTTTACTATACGAACATCATACTTGTGATTCCATGAGAAACGGATCAAGGGCCAAAACGCAAATACACCTCGAATGCTCAGGGGCTGTCATCGACAGTCAACACATTCGAGTATCTGAACTTGAATTTATAAGACCTAAAAGAGACATCCTTCGACGCAAAGGCCAAGGCCATCATACTCAGGGACTAACCTTTCGGACAAGTTCGAAAGGTTATTCGGAAACAAGTCCAAGAGACATACTCGAAGGCTACGACCATATTAAAGGCTACAGCTATATTAAAGACTACGGTCATATAAAAGACTACGGTCATATTAAAGACTACGACCATGTAAAAGGCTATGGACGAAATAATGCGGCTCGGAGATGTCCGACTTCCGCCATAAATTAAAGGCCTTCAAATACTTTGAAAAAATGGTTAAAATCGGCTACCCTCGGCAAAAGCAAAAAAAAAGGCTTCGATAAAATCAACCTTCGAATAATTTAAAGGCTTCGATAACATCAGCCTTCGAAAAAGCCTCAAGAGGTATTAACACGAAAGGGTTCTGATCGATTGGACCCTCGAAAAACCCAACGGGTACAAAAAACACATGCTAAGGCATAACGAAATTTTCACTGTGTCTTTTAGCCCAAAAAAAGGAAAAATTATAGCCGTCTTAGAGGCCAAATTGGCCCAACTTAAGAAGCCTAAGGGCCATTCTAAAAGTGCCTAAGGGCCAATATAAAAAAGCCTAAGGGCTAACTTTACTTTGAGTTTGAGCAAATCCTCACTCGACTATAAAGCCTACGGGCTATTTTCATTTCGAGTTCGAGCAAGTAATCACTCGATTACTAAGTCCAAGGGCTACCCGAGTTCGAGAAAGTTCTCACTCAGGGACTATCTATGAAGCCTAAGGGCTAACTCTATTTCGAGTTCGAGCAAGTCCTCACTCAATCATAAAAGCCCAAGGGCTACCCGAGTTCGAGAGAATTCTCACTCGGGAACTATCTTTCGAGCCCAAGGGCCACCTCATCTCAAGTTCGAGCATGTCCTCACTTGGCCATAAGGCCTAAGGGCTATTTTCATTTCAAGTTCGAACGTGCACTCACGCAACTATCAAACCCAAGAGCTACCTTACCTCATCGACTGTTGAGCCTAAGAGCTACTGAAACTCAAGTTCGAATGGTCATTCGGACACCATTGATCAAAAATGTTCGAGGGCAAAACTTATTATCGGTCATTACCATCTCAAATTTTGGACATTCAGAAGGAATTTTATGATAAGGCGCTTTGACCCGCACAAAAGGTAACAGATTCATAAGCCATGGAAGGAAAAAAGGCTTTGTATAAACCTTTTTACAAGAGCTATAGGTCACGATCAAGAGTTCTTCGCAAGGGCCGATCAGCCTCAAAAGCAAAAAATTACTAAGAGCACAAAACCCAAGAAATACGGTTCTTATCGGCAGAAGTGTCTTCGCCCTCAGAACTTCCCCGCCACCAGACTCGCTAAAAGATCTCGGAGTTTTACTCAAGAAAGGCCAACTTCCAAGCTCTCGTTTCCTCAGTCGCTTACATCACGATGATGATGTCATGGTAAATCGGGATAAAGATCAAGGACTCAATTCGTTTCTTGTCGTTATACTTTAAGAAATGCGGGGACTATCTGTATACGGTAAAAATCGGGGTTACCTGATTTCGTGGGCTCGAGGGTCAATTTAAGAGCGAGATCGAAATAGATTAGGAGCGAGCCCGATGTATACGGTCAAAATCATATGCCTCTGATTTTGTAGGCTCGAGAAGTCGCATCGAGGACAAAAGTTTGATATAGACCAAGCTCGGGCTCGAAGGTAGAATAAGAGGCTCGAAGACCTAAGTGCTCGAGGAACATCGGAGCCAAGTACGACCGACTCCAAAACAGTGTCGTTATGAGTTTGTTACACAAGGACAAGATTCCCGTCACGTCCTCAAGATCATGGCGTAAATTCTGGAATAGATTTGTATGAATCAGTACAAATCCGTACTAGGCGGTTATATAGTTGTCACCAATAAGATTCTTTAATGTAAATAGAAATGTACCATATTTTAGGGTTTCCCAATTATATAAAGGGGACCCCAATCATTTGTAAATATCATCTAATCACTGGCAAATAATATACTATCTTACTTTTTCGCTCATTGTTCATCCGAATTGTCCTTTATCTTTATTGTTCTTGGTTCACCTCGAGATCACTAAGTTCGAGGTCGGTACTGCTTGAGTAACACTGGTTTGATTCACTTATTGTAGATGGTAGAAATAGGGGCTACCCGATTTCGTAGGCTCGAGGATCACTTTAAGAGCGAGTCTAAAGTAGACTGAGTTCGAGCCTGATGGCGGAGTTCAATGTTCGAAGATCAGAGTGTCCGACGAATATCAAGGCCGAGCATAACCAGACTCGAGATAATGCCACTGTAGTTTTTTAACAGAAAAAGGAGAGATTCCCGCAATGGCCCAAAGATCAAGGCATAAATTTCGGAACTGATTTGTACGAACTCGTACTATGCGGTTAGATAGCCGTCAAATTAGATGCCTTACCAAAAACGGAAATGTACCTTATTTAGGACCTCCCCTGTTATATAAAGGGGAGCCCCTTCATTTATAAATATCATCTCATCATTGGTACAAATATACCATCCTACTTTTCTCTCTTACTGTTCATCAGAATTATCTCTTTACATTTATTATTCTTATTTTATTGCTCTTAGTCCATCTCGAGGTCACTAAGCTCGAGGTCACCACTGCTAAGTAACATTAGTTTGATTCACTTGTTTCTTTCATTTCTACATCATATTTCTTAATTACTAATTGGTATTGAACTAAATCACATATCCTTAAAATCACAAATCAAATTTAGTTGTTACTCGTATTTTGTAGGTAAAAAGTTTGGCGCCCACCGTAGGGCTAAAGATAATAGTGATTATTTCCTTACCGATTTTCATTACACACGTTATTTTTATACTTTTTCTTGTCAAGATTTTTTAATTCTTAGGCTGAAACATGTCTTCTCACAAAACACACCTGTTCACGACAACGAAGGCCTTGAAGTAAACAACAATGCAGGGGTCGGTGTACCACCGATAAAACCAGGGGAAGTGCCAAATATGGAACGAGTTGATGTTAGTTCACATATTGCTCTAAACGCGAATTTAGGCATAGACCCCGGAGGGAATGTACGCAGAGAAACCCGATCTGGTGGCCAAGGAGCACAAGGAATGGGAGATGGGGGAATCAGCCTCCAAGTGATATCCGAAATGCTGCAAGCTCAGCAAATTGCCATCGCTCAACTTCAAAGTCAGAATAAGACTCCGAGCATAGCTGAATATGAAAATACTCAACGTGCCGAACCAGCGCCGGAGAGGTCAAACGAAAATGACTCGAGGACTGACCCTGCCATTATGAGGATGCTCGAAGAGCTCACCAAGAGGATCGAGTTCGGGGAAAAGAAGATTGAGGATAATGACAAAAAAGTGGAGACTTAGAACTCCCGTGTTAATCAAATACCGGGGGCACCCCCGATCTTAGAAGAACTAGACTCTAAAAGGTTTGTGCAAAGACCCTTCCCCTCTAGTGAGGCTCCGAAGCCAATTCCCAAGAAGTTCCATATGCCCGAGATTCCCAAGTATAACGGGACGACCGATCCAAATGAACACGTCACCTCGTATACGTGCGTCATCAAAGGAAACAACTTGGAATATGACAAAATTGAATCCGTACTACTAAAAAAGTTCGGGGAGACTCTGTCCAAGGGTGCCTTGATATGGTATCATAACTTACCCCTAATTTTATTGATTCGTTTGCTATGCTTGCAGATTCTTTTGTAAAAGCACACGCTGGAGCCATCAATATTGCAACAAGGAAGTCGGACCTTTTCAAGGTAAGGTAGAAAGAAAATGAGATGCTTAGGGAATTCGTATCTCGGTTCGAAGCAGAGATAATAGATTTTCCTCCGGTCACCGATGACTGGGCCATTCGAGATTTCGCACAAGGTCTCAACACTCGGAGTTCTATAGCTTCACGTCAGTTGAAGCAAAGTTTGCTCGAGTACCCGGCTGTCACTTGGGCTGACGTACATAATCGGTACCAATCGAAGATGATCAACTGGAGACTCCTTCGGGTCCGTTTATCCTAGCAGGACTATGGGTATGATCAAAAAGGACGTCGATCGAGAGTTGAGGTCGAATAGATATCGATATCAACTGTACAACGGAGACCATAGAGGCAGCAGGTCTGGGATTCGTACAAAGTGAGAGGAGAAATGGTCGAGGTCAAAATTCACGAGGGCCTGATCACATTAAATATCAAAAATCCAAATAAAGGTACGATCCCATTCTGATTATGTCTATTTTTTTGAGTAACACTTGCAGGATATCGACAAGGATCGGCACGAAGCTTTGAATCTTAAAGCACGCGTTGCACTCTTTTTCCTTGGACTGGTTTTTGTTCCAAACGGGTTTTTCTGACAAGGTTTTTAATGAGGCAACCATTGTTCGTGCTGGCTTAGGGAAGTTCAAAGGTATCCGAGGTTCTCTGAGATAAGCCTCGAGATCTGGGAGGCATTACCCTCGAATTTCCACTTTGTTGCAGGGAAATTACTCCATGACAACGGGGCCTCGATAGGAAAATATTGTAAGGGTCAAACGGTCAGATGAGCCGTGCTCATATAGGTTACTCGATCCCTAACATCAAACATGTGCGCATGTATAATCATCCATTGAGAGAAGTATTTTTCCTTGCCGATATCTCATGCTTCTAGAAAAATTTTCTATTTCATATTCTTGATTCATTGTGTAAACATGCTTAAGGGCCAATCACAACGAAAGTTCAAACTGCCAACATTTCGAGACCATAAGACCTTAAAGGCAATCCTCGACTTTAGGGGCCACGGCCACCCCCCTCGGGGACTGACTCTTCGGTCAAGCTCGAAGTGAAATGGAAGATAAGCCCAAAGGGAAATTTCCGAACTAAAAAGGCTACGACCAAGTTAAAGAGGATCGGGGGAGTCCGAAATCCGTAACGATCATAAAAGCCCACGGGCTATCTTAACCCAAGTGCGAGCATACCTCGAACACTCGGGGACTACCTACTCGAGCTATCCAAGTTCGAAATCATAAGACCTCAAAGAGGCACCCCTTGATATACAGGACAAGGCCATCATACTCGGGAACTAACCTTTCGGATAAGTTCGAGAGGCTATCGGGAAACAAGTCCAAGAGACATACCCGAAGGCTATGGCCATATTAAAAGGCTACGGCCATATTAAAGGCTACGGCCATATTAAAGACTACGGCCGAAATAATGCGGCTCGGAGACGTCCGACTTTCGCCATAAATTAAAGGCCTTCAAATATTTCGAAAAACCAGTTAAACTCGGCTACCCCCGGCAAAAGCAAACAGGGCTTCGATAAAATCAGCCCTCGAATAATTTAAAGGCTTCGATAACATTAGCCTTCGAAAAAGCCTCAAGAGGCATTAACACGAACGGGTTCTGGTTTATTGAACCTTAAAAAAAACCCAACAGGTACAACAAACACATGCTAAGGCATAAAGAAATTTTCACTAAGTCTTTTAGCCAATAAGAGGGAAAAATTATAGCCATCTTAGAGGCTGAATTGGCCCAACTTAAGAGCCTAAGGGCAAATATAAAAGAGCCTCAGGGTCAATGTAAAAAATCCTAAGGGCTAGCTTTACTTCGAGTTCGAGTAAATCCTCACTCGACTATAAAGCCTAAGGGCTATCTCGAGTTCGAGCAAGTACTCACTCGACCACTCAGCCCAAGGGCTACCCGAGTTTGAGAAAATTCTCACTCGGGGACTATTTATGAAGCCTAATGGCTAACTCTATTTCGAGTTCGAGCAAGTCCTCACTTGATCATAAAAGCCCAAGGGCTATCTTAACCCGAGTTCGAGCAAACCCTCACCCGGGGACTATCCATAAAGCCTAAGGGCTAACTTTATTTCGAGTTCGAGCAAGCACTCACTTGGCTAGTAAGCCCAAAGGCTATCCGAATTCGAGAAAATCCTCACTTGGGGACTATCTATAAAGCCTAAGGGCTAACTTTATTTCAAGGCTCGAGCAAATCTTCACTCGACTATGAAGCCCAAAGGCTATCTTACCTCATAGACTGTCGAGCCTAAGAGCTACTCATACTCAAGTTCAAATGGTCTTCCGGGGTCCACTGACCAGAAATGTTCGAAGGCAATACTTATTAACGGTCATTACCATCTCAGACTTTGGACATTCAAAAGGAATTTTATGCTAAGGCTCTTTGACCCGTACAAAGGGGAAGCCGATTCAGAAGCCATGGAAGGAAAAAAGCTTTGTATAAACCTTTTTACAAGAACCGTGGGTCATGATCAAGAGTTCCTCGCAAGGGCCGATCGGCCTCAAAAGCAAAAAGTTACGAAGAACACGAAACATAAGCAGCACGTTCCTTATCGGCAGAGGTGTCTTCACCCTCAAAATCTTCTCCACCGCCGGACTCGCTAGAGTTCTCGGAGTCTTCCTCGGGAAAGGCCGGCTTCCAAGCCTTTGTTTCATCAGTCGCTTACATCACGATGATGATTTCATGACAAATCGGGGTAAAGATCAAGGACTCAATTCATTTCTTGTCATTATACTCCAAAAAATGAGGGGACTATCTGTAAACGGTAGAAAGCGGGGCTACCCGATTTCGTAGGCTCGAGGATCACTTTAAGAGAGAGTCCGAAATAGACTGGGTTCGAGCCTGATGACGGAGTTAGAGTTCGAAGATCAGAGTGTCCGACGAATATCAAGGCCGAGTGTGACGAGCCTCGAGATAATTCCATTGTAGTTTTGTAACAGAAAAGGCGAGATTCCCACAGTGGCCCAAAGATCAAGGCATAAATTTCGGAACGGATTTGTACAAACTCGTACTAGGCGGTTAGACAACTGTCAAATTAGATGCCTTACCAAAAACGAATATGTACCTTATTTAGGACCGCCCCTATTATATAAAGGGGAGCTCCTTCATTTGTAAAGATCATCTCATCTGGCAAAAGTATACCATCCTACTTTTCTCTCTGACTGTTCATCAGAATTATCTTTTTACATTTATTGTTCTTATTTTATTGCTCTTAGTCCATCTCGAGGTCACTAAGCTCGAGGTCACCACTGCTGAGTAACATTGGTTTGATTCACTTGTTTCTTTCATTTCTACTTCATATTTCTTGATTACTAACTGGTATTGAACTAAATCACATATCTTTAAAACCACAAATCAAATTTAATTATTACTCGTATTTTCGAGGTAAACACTTATTTCTTTCATTTATATTTCATACTTCTTGATTATTAATTGGTATTGAACTAGATCAAATATCTTTAAAACCACAAATCAAATTTAATTGTTGTTATTACACTGTATTTGTAAAATAAATTCTGGAAATATAAATGAATATAAACAGTAATGAATATAAACAGAAATGACATAAACCAATTCGAGCCCACTGAATTCACAGTGTTTCCTTAAGGAATTTAATCCCCTCCTAGTACCCAAGGTTATGGATTATTTCCTCCCAGGATAGAACGAATTACACACTGGTGTAGTGGTACTTCAAACCCCAGTGTTTCAGCGAACACAAAGTTCGGTAGCAAATCACACTTACTTTTTGCTTTGTTTTGATGCTAAAAGTATGCAGAAGAAGGAGAGGAAACTCAGAAAATTGTAGTTAAAATTCTGAGCAGAATAGTGTTGTATTTATAGCCAAAGTTGGGTCTCTTCAGAATGGCTGTTTATGCAAAACGCCCACAACATAAATGCCATTACATAAATGGCCATTTACTCAATAATAAAGAGGGAAAATTGTGGATTTAATATTAATATTTAATATTAATATTTTGTTATTAAAACAAATATTTAATAACATTTCTGTTAATATTTTACTATTAACAAATAAATTTGGTCCAAAAAGTTAATCAATCAATCATTTGACCAAATCCGAAGCCGAAGCCGAAGCAGAAGCCGAGCGAGCGACGACGACGACGGCGCGAGGCTTGCCTTCTTCTCAACTCTTTAAGAGCTAGAAGAAGAGCAATTGCTTATATACCCATAAAAAACCTCTTCCTCTTCCAATATGGGACAATGCCCATTTGCCAAGGGAGGGGGAACTTAAAATTTCACTCAAAAATTTCATTTCCCTCCATTTCCCATTCACCCTCTTTTAAGTATTTAATATATTAATTAAATACCTTAAAAACCCAACAAGTAGCTCATCTAATATGAAACGGAGGGAGTAATATATATGCATAGAACAAAAAAATTTACCTAACAACGGTGAAAATTTCCAGCGAAGGAATGTTAGTTGACGCTACTTGGTTAAAGCAACCCTTATCTCCTCCTTCAGTCTAACCGGCTTTTTACTGTTTCATTGGAAAAACAGGTCATCTCATTATGGATGATGACGGAATCTTAGCAAAAAGAATGACAAAAGGTGAAATAAACTCACCAGCTCCATTGTACTTTGTGATTCTTCCTAATTGACATGACGTGGTATGAAGAAGGAGAAAGAAAACAAATGTGTGGTATTGACAAGAATTGGTCGTCGAACTTACTTGGGAAAAGCCAGTGTATTGTGAGCAAATTTTTGTGCTGACCAGTGTTTGCTTTTTTGTTTCCTTTTACATCTAAATTTGGTAATGATGATTTCTGCATTCCATTAATTTGATGACAATATTGTGCATAGAAGTAAGTATTTATTTTTTTAGACAATTGGTTCTATATTGTGATCAATTTTTCATTTTTTTTTTGTTTTGTTTTAGTTGTTCATTTTTTTAGATATGGGAAATCAAATTAAATTTTTACTTGGTGAAATTCTTTTATTTCTGACTTGGAATTTACAGAGTAAAAATTTGACCTTGCGCTCATACATAGTTAAGTGACTATGAAACTCCTGATTTAGGACATAATAAAGGGATATCAAATTTTACTTTAGCTTTTGTTTTGTAATTTTAAAATCTTTAGACACCTGGCATAATTGGAAAGTATATTTGGTCCCAAAAGTTGGGGATAAGTAGGATATGAATTGTATGATCCAATGTCACGACACAGCTGATTGATATAAGATGATTGGTGTCGACATTAAATTAACTCCACAGGTTCATGTACTAGTCTAATAAGTCAAGTAGCAAAATAGTGACCTGTAAATAAACCTCTGATTAAATCATCAACATCTATGCCGGCCACCCAAACTGAAAGGAAGAAGTAGGACGTTCTCACGTAGAGTAATCTAATTAACAGCTTTACAATACAGAGAACAATGGCACTATTTTGAAGAATAATAAGTTTGACTAGCAATTAAGAAGAGTGCTCATTCAACAATTAGGCTATGAAATGGTCCATCAAGAAATTTGCCACCAAATCAAACTTATATTGGCTCCATACAACATCGGTCATGTACATGCATATATGGTGCTTCTGCTTTGTTTTATTTAGGGTTGTATAATTGTGATAGGGTTTCAGAAATGTGACCTATGCTACTCAAAAAAATAGAGAGGTGGAATCCTGTGGTTATCATTCCGTTCTTCAACGTCATAGATTTCGATTGAGAAAAAAATGATCGGACATTGTCCCACTTGGATTATATATCTAGACTAGATGAGGAAAGACCCGGGCCCAACATTACAGTCTTAAAATTATACATCCAAATTAGTTTCGCAAGTATTTTAACAGTAGGAACAATCGGCTACTTGATGAAAGTTAATACGAACAACATCATTCTTTACAATACGATAAAAGTGAAAAAAAATTATGGTTTTACTTCATGTCTTGTATACAACAAAATTAAGAGAAAGTTTTAGTACAATAAACAAAGAGAACTTCCAATGGGACTTGCATCCCTAAAGAGACAATTTACTATTTCAAACAAAGAGAACCAAAAGCACTGAACATATATTAACATGATATAAATTGTAGCAATTCAATATAGCAGTTCAAATTATATTTTATTATAACTCGTTAAAATGATGTTAACTGGTGATAAAATAATAAACATTTGATAGAAGTCGATATAAATTATAGGAATTTTAATTTTTTTTCTTAATTGAGGAGATAAGAGAAATGTTTTTATTTTTCTATAGACTTATCATATGTTAATATAATGAAACAATATAAAATTATAGTAAATAATGTTTTAAGACAATTTATTGACAGTTGAAAACTTATCATGGAAGAATGGAGTTCAAACCATATAGATTAAATTTTCACATCAACTAAGCATATAAGAGATAGCCTGCTAATACAGTATGGATAAACCCCATCACTTAAATTAACTTTTGAGGTTTAACAAACTATTGAATATGATTTATTTATTTTAGTTTGAAATCGCTTTCAAACAGTGTGGATGGATGAAAATCTTTTAATTTTAATTTTTAAATTGCTTTAAAACTGTATGGGTAAATATAAAAATCTTGTATATATTTATCGATATTTCTTTTTGTTGCTCTATTATTTAAAGATAATTTTAGTTTCTATGTGGAAACTTCTAGTTGACTAAACAAAAATTAATATTTAACCAAATGAGAAAAGGAACGTTCCAAATGAGTATTTGCTTGCAATACTCTTCGCAAAAGTAGCCTAATCAATAGTACATTTAAAGTAGTATTTTGTTTAGGGAAATGTGGGGTCCACGTATATCAATGACATTTTGTATTTTAGAAGTACAAACAATGCATGAATTTTTCTGAAATGACATATATACCCTTGGTTGACCATCTTTCTTTTTCTATATAATAGAAAATTCCCAGCAAAAAGTTTTATTGTGTGCTGCCTTTTTTTATCTCACATGTTTGTGAACTCATATCTTATCTTACACTTTTAGGTCTATACAATTTTAGGTCCACAAAATTGTGAGATAAAAAAAAGGTCTCACACGACTAGTGTGAAGCATAAAATAATTCTTTTTTCGTTAATGAATTCTGTTACCATTATCTGACTATGGATGAAGACGATTGTTAAAATAAATTAGACATTGTATTGGCATCAAAACTTCAAAGCACAATTTTTGTTTAGTAGTAGCTATAATGACAACAACGCCAAAAGAACTTTCCATTAGAATAAGTTTGGAAAAACGATACTGTATAACCGTTTTAAAAATAATAGTCGATTTTTTTTATAAAATTTATATATTTTTTATATATATATACATTTTGTATGTTATATACAAAATTATACAAGTTTTATACACTTTTTCGACTATCAGATGTAAATAGTTTCTTGCGCGGGCTAAAAGTTATAATACACCACTCCGTAAACGTCTCACAAGAATCGGATTCAATTCTTCTCTATAAAAGTACATATCTGGTCTTATAATCTTGAACTTATATTAATATTCATGCACAAAAGTAGTAAATTATTGCTTACTAAAATATGACAACAATGAATTGTTAATAGTTTTTATGCACTTAATCTAGCCATTGAATACTCATTTAGGGTGTGTTTGGCATTAACGTAAATTGTTTCAGGAAAATATTCTATGTAAGGATTTTTTTTGTGTGTTTGGTTACTGTATAGGTCCAAATTTGGACGACCACGACCATTGCTGACTGCGGCGAGGAACGGGGTCCTTACGGTATAGCGTCCTTTGGTCGTTATAAAGGGTGACGACCAACAGTGGTTAAAACGAACGCACGACGTCTGCAGTAGTGTTAGCATAGTAGGAGACAGTAGGAATATGCTTTTCGAATATTCTTTGTGTTGTACCTTTTTCAGGGTTTGAAAGGGAATTGCCCCTTATAAATAGGAGGAAAAGGCTCTGTAAAAAGAGGGTGGAGAAAGTGAATAGAAAAAGAGACAACTTTGCTTACTGAAGACAAATCTGAAATCCTTACATCATCTTATCTTGGTCAATCGCATTCATTACAACATTTTTTCACATTTGAAGTTATCATATTTATGAGTAATCATTTGGTTCCGATATACAAGGAAGCATCGATCATCTTGTCTTTCTCTTACATCATTTAATCTAGATTTTATTATACTTGGCTGGGATTTACCTCTTCATCTTTATTGATTGATCTAACCAAAAAGGTTTTCAATATCTTTTGGTCAAATAATTTGACGCCGTCTGTGGGGATTTCTTCAGCCATGGTCTTAGTTTCATCTAGATCTTAAAAAGGGATAGTCACATCTTCCTAGCTTTGCACAAATTAACAATGGCAGGGAAGAAGATGCTTGGCAAAAAGCAATAGTAGGTGTCACAACAAACCTCCTGGACACCATCAATGAAGACAGCAGAGAAAATAACGAAAACGGGACCCCAAACACTACACCCAGGGGAGACGCTTCACCTCCCCCGCACGAAAGCGTAACTGCTTCACGCGAGAAGGAAGCATCCACATCTATAACAGGAGAGGCACCGCCGGCAGTGAGAAGACTGCTGGAAGAATGGCAAGCACTCTGAACAACATACTTGATAAACCCGCCCAAAGGGATAACAGAAATATTGCACATGTAGATATCACGACGATCGCTGATGAGCAAGGTATCCCCCGTACAGGTAACACTCATATTGCTGATGACGCAGGTAATGACACGCTCGCAGCCATTTCAAAGAAAATGAAGAGATGGAAAATGAGAACAGGGCACTCTGTGACCAGATGAAGGAGAACCAAGAGAGGGTTGACAAAATACCGGGCGCCCCAAAGTTGTTGCCAAAACGGGACGTCGGTCGATTCATCGAGCAACCATACAATGAAGAAGCGGCCCCCTACGCCATTCCAAAGCCCTTCAAAATGCCACCTTACCTAAAGATATACGACGGTACCACCGATCCAGAAGATCATATCATCTAATACGTTACAGCCGTAAAAGGTAACGATCTTTCGAAAGAACAGGTACCATCGGTGCTATTAAAAAAGTTCGGCGAAACCCTAACAGGGGGAGCCCTGACCTGGTACTCCCAACTACCGGCGCAATCGATAGCAACGTTTGAAGAAATGACAGACAAGTTTGTCACCGCCCATGTAGGGGCCAAAAAGGTAGAAGCCAGAGTAAATGACATATTTGCCGTTAGGCAGATGCACAGCGAGGGACTCAGGGACTTCTTAGCTCGGTTCAATAGGGTAAGAATGAGCTTGCCAAATGTGCTAGAGAGGATGGCGGTAGCAGCCTTCCAGATCGGACTAAACAGGAACGGGTCGAGAGCGACCAGAAAATTATTAAGCAGGCTCATGAAATACCCTCCAACCACTTGGGAAGAAATCCACAACGCATACTACGTTGAAGTAAAAGCCGATGAGGATGACCTCAACGGTCCGATACAATGGTTGACGTCAGTTCAAATCGAAGCAAGGAGAGATCGTCGCAACGATGGTCGAAGAGATCATTCGGGACCCCGTCTCCGATGAGAAAGGCATCAACCCTACATCACGACATCTATCCCACCTCCTCCACGGCACACAGATGCTCCTTCTCGACATGCAGCGCCACATCGACATGAAAAAGGTATGCCTCCGCTCCTATCTGCTCATAATTTTTGTGTCTCTCCTTCAGAAATAGTGTACGCACTGGAGAAACTCCGTACCAAGGTACAATGGCTGCAAAAGATGAAGTCCGACCCAAGCACTCGAAAATCGAACGCCCTCTGCGAATTCCACCAGGAAAGGGGTCACAAAATCGAAGATTGCATAGGACTACGGCAGGAGGTAGTGAGAATGCTAAATCACGGACACCTGAAGGAATTGCTGAGCAATCGAGGACGGGCTAACTTTGCCCGTGGACGTGAACAACCCCAGGGAACTCCAAAATCGCCTTCTCCCGCTCGCACTATACAGATGATCATCGGCGGGGGCGACGACACAACAATCAATCATGTGAAGTTCACCACCACACATAAACTCAAACGGTCGATTACTCATGAACGATACGATGACCTCGAAGATAGTATCGTCTTCGATAAGTCAGATATCGACGGCTTGTCTTTCCCTCATTATGATGCTCTTGTTATCACTTTACGTATTGCAGATACTGATGTAAAAAGAATAATGGTAGACGACGGGAGCAGCGCATGTATTATCCATCCTCGAGTCCTCGTACAGATGAGACTCGAAGATAAAATAATACAGCATTGTATAACACTAACAGGTTTTAATAATGCAGTCGAGCGGACTTCTGGAGAGCTAGTGCTACTCGTCCTAGCTGGAGGAGTCACCCTGGAAATGACGTTTCACGTCATGGACCAAGATACAGCCTACAACGCCATCATAGGGCGCCCGTGGATACACGCCATGCGAGCAGTCCCGTCCAGTCTCTATCAAGTAATCAAGTTTCTTACCTCATGGGGAGTATTCAGCATCCGGGGCGAACAACACACCGCACAGGAATGCTATCGCATCGCCCATGATTGCACCCACACCCAACAGCTAAAAGGGGCAAGTGCGGAAGCTTAGCAATCAGCAATGTCGGGAATCAAGCTTCACGAACGAACAGACGTTATCAAAGGTCCCGACATCGTGGAAGCATCCGAGTCGAAAATAGAGGATCTCGACCGCATCCTACTAGACGGCAACGACAACACGAAAAAGGCTTATATCGGGCACAACCTCTCGGAACCAGGTAAGTTTCATAAATTTTTACCTGACAATGCCGATCTGTTTGCCTTCTCCCATGCAGATATGCCAGGTATCCGGAAGGACATCGCCACGCACAAACTGAATGTTGACCCCCTCTACCCGCTAGTGCAGCAAATAAGGAGGAAGTTCAACGCTGCAATCAACGATGTCGTCAGCAAAGAAGTCGACAAGTTGCTCGCAAACGGCTCCATCCGAGAGTCAAAATATCCCCAGTGGGTCGCCAATGTGGTCATGGTAAAGAAGAAAAACGGAAAGTGGCGGATGTGTGTAGATTTAATAGATCTAAACAAGGCCTGCCCAAAAGACTCCTTTCCATTGCCAAACATCGACCAACTCATCGACGCAATAGCAGGACACGAGTTGCAAAGCTTCTTGGATGCCTACTCGAGTTACAACCAGATCCTCATGGAGGAAGAATACCAGGAGAAAACTACTTTCATCACTCACCAAGGAACATACTGCTATAAGGTCATGCCGTTCGGACTAAAAAACGCAGGAGCGACGTATCAGAGATTGGTCACCAAGATGTTCAAAGACCAACTCGGCAAAACAATGGAAGTCTACATCGACGACATGCTGGTTAAGTCTAAGAGGAAAGAAGATCATATCAATCATCTGAAAGAAGCCTTCGACATATTCAGGCAGTACGACATGAAATTAAACCCCGAAAAATGCACTTTCGGCGTAACCTCGGGCAAGTTCCTCAATTTCCTTGTATCGCAAAGAGGCATCGAGGTCAACCCAGATCAGATTAAGGCCATCAAAGGAATACCGGAAATGTTAACCGTAAAAAACAGGTACAAAAACTGACAGGTCGGATAGCTGCCCTGTCAAGATTCATCTCAAGATCGTCAGATAGGTGTCATAAGTTTTTCAGTGTGCTGAAGAAAGACAACGGGCTCCAGTGGAATTCGGAGTGTGTCGATGCCCTGAGAAAACTGAAAACCTATTTGTCCTCACCACCGCAACTTGCCAAGGCAGAACCGGGTGAATGCCTCCTTGTCTATCTAGCCGTCTCCGAAGTCGCGGTAAGCGCAGTTTTGGTCTGTGAGAGCAAAGGTACGCAATCTCCGATTTACTATATCAACAAAACTTTAGTTGACGCTGAAATGAGGTATCCCCACGTCGAAAAATTGGCTCTGGCATTGGTCGTAGCTTCACGAGACCTTAGACCATATTTTTAGTGTCACCCATAAAAGTGGTGACAACTTTTCCCCTCAAGAGCATCCTGCATAGACCCGAGCTGTCGGGAAGATTGGGCAAATGGGCCATAGAATTGAGCGAACACGATATAACATATCAACTGCAAACTGCGATAAAATCACAATTACTCGCCGACTTCAGTGCGGAAATACTGTCGGAGGTCAAACAAGAAGCGCTTCGCGCTTCTCCTGGGCGACACGACCTTTGGGTCCTCTACACCGACGGCGCATCCAATGCGTCGGGATCTGGGCTGGGACTCGTACTCAAAGTCCCAATGGGCGAAGTGATTCACCACTCCATACGGTGCCCTGAAATGACTAACAATGAGGCCGAGTATGAGGCCGTAATTGCAGGACTGAAATTGGCCCTCAAATATGGTGCACGACGAGTCGTCCTCCACTGTGACTCTCAAATTCTCGTAAACCAAGTTACTGGGACTTTCCAGATCAAGGAGCAGAGGCTACAGAAATACCAGACCGAAATCCACAAGATGCTACCAAAATTCGATGATTGCCGATTCGACCAAATACCACGAGCGCAAAATATCAAAGCAGACGATCTCGCCAAGCTGGCAGCAGCAACTAAAAACATCACCAAGGAGAATGTGGTCACCCCCCTCCACTCATCAATAGACCAAGTCGAGGTACATTCTATAAATTTAACTTGGGATTGGCGCAACCACATTATATCATATTTGCAGGAGGGAACACTCCCACAAGATAAAAAAGAAGCCAAGAAGCTTCGAATACAAACAGCCAGGTACAGCCTCATAAACCACGACCTTTATAAAAGGACGTTCGGCGATCCCTTGGCCAAATGCCTCGGACCAAATCAAACAAAGCGTGTGCTTGAAGAGGTACATGAGGGCCACTGCGGCGCCCATACAGGTAACCGAGCCCTCGTCAGATGTCTTATTCGTGTAGGATACTACTGGCCCACTATGAAAAAAGAGGCCGCAGACTACGTCAAGAAATGTGAGCAATGCCAAAAATACGCCCCTATGATACACCAGGCGGGCGAACTACTGCACTCCATTACTTCTCCATGGCCGTTCATAAAATGGGGGATGGATATTGTCGGACCCCTCCCAGCAGGGCGAGGTATGATCCGCTTCCTTTTGGTTTTAGCTGATTACATTTCCAAATGGGTAGAAGCAGGTGCGTTCGCTCAAATACGCGAACAGGAAGTCATCGCGTTCATCTGGAAAAACATCATATACCGATTCGGCATCCCCAAAGAAATCAGTTGCGACAACGGACCTCAGTTCACCGTGAAAAAGACGACTGAATTCTTTGTAAAATGGCATATCAAGCGGATACTCTTCATAACATATCACCCCGTCGAAAACGGTCAAGTAGAATCCTCCAACAAGACAATATTAAATATATTAAAGAAAAAGCTCGAGGACGCCAAAGGGCTATGGCCGGAACTGCTACAAGAAGTGTTATGGGCCTATCGCACAACGCCAAAAACTAGCACGGGTGAAACACCGTATTCACTGGTTTACGGTACCGACGCAGTCATACCCGTCGAGGTCGGTGAACCTAGCCTGAGGTACTCCAATGAGAGTGGGCCCGAGGAATGATGAAAACAAAATACAAGACCTGGACGAGGTTGAAGAACGAAGGGACATGGCTCACATAAGAATGATAGCCCAAAAACAACAAGCAGAAAGGTATTACAACAAGAAGGCCAAAGTACGACCCCTCAGAGTCGGAGACTACGTCCTCAAAGCCAGAACACAGGCAACAAAAGACCCGAACGAAGGAAAATTGGGAACGAATTGGGACGGGCCATACAAAATCACAGCAGCAGCAAGCAAAAGAGCGTTCCAGTTGGAAACAATGGAAGGAAAGCTACTACAAAACAACTGGAATGTCGCCCACCTCAAATATTTCCACTTCTAAGAAACGACGCCATCCAGGTCGCACTCTTATTCCCTCACCCGAGTTTTGTCCCAATCGGGTTTTCTCAGGGAGGTTTTTAACGAGGCGACAAGGGAGACGTCTTAATGTTCAAAGTATAATTCATCGCCCAGCCTGCCGATAGCATCTCTAGGCCGAGCAATGAAGGGACTAGATACAAGAATGTTAGTCTGTTGAATGTACGAAATCGATATGTATCTCCAATATGCGAATGAAATTACTCCAATAAATGTATGAAATCGACAAGTATCTCCAATGTATGAATGAAACAGGCACACAAAACACCCCATGGCTAAGGCCGTTGCCAGAAAAGAGTTCGACTTCACTCGAACCACGACGGGTTAACATTTCGATGCAGTCGAAATAACACCCATGGCTAAGGCCATCGCCACGAAAGAGTTCGACTTCACTCGAACCACGACGGGTTAACATTTCGACACAGTCGAAATAACACCCATGGCTAAGGCCATCGCCACGAAAGAGTTCGACTTCACTCGAACCACGACGGGTTAACATTTTGACACAGTCGAAATAACACCCATGGCTAAGGCCATCGCCACGAAAGAGTTCGACATTGGTAAACTACGACGAGATACTACTTCGGCATCGCTTGAAAGTAACATCCCTACGACCAAGGTCGTTGCTAATGAAAAAAGTTCAAATTAAACTCACAACACAACGGGGTTGACATTTCAACAAAGATTCAGAATAACATGACTACATCAAAGGTCATCATCGAACAAATCGAAAAAAGGAAACAACTCAGAGGTACACGACCAAAATTTTCATTACAGCAAATATATTACAAAGTGCTTGTTTTCTTTACAACGGGCTCAAAGATGCCCTCACAAAAATGGCGAAGCAAAAGTAAATACAACCAAATACTACGCCACAGCATTCCCTGTGGCATACACCTCCTCGTACCAAGAATCACAGCCAAGTTTTTCCGCATCATCAGAATTAATATCATCCCCGCCAGGCGTAATGGGGTCATACCCGCATGCCTCACGAGCTGCACGGGCCTTGGCATGCACATCCCGAAGCTCTGCCTCGGACGCCCTCCCGTCAGCATGGAGAGCCTTATACACATCGAGCCGGGCTTCACATGAACCCACAGTTCATACAAATGGCGAGGCACGACAGGATCAGCCGATGCATGGGATCTAGAGGGCTGCGACTAACGTCGCACGTCCTCCGTTTTCAAAGAAGCCACCTGTTCATTTAACGCGGACAATTCCGCCTCCAAAACTTGAATACGCCCCTCAATTCCCGCTACCTCATGCGCAGACACCTCCACCTCCTTATCCCGCTCTAATTTACAAATACGGAGGGCATCTTCTAAAGCCGCTACCTCAGAGACGGCAGTGGCCCTATCCCTTTCAGCGTGGGCCAATCCATCACCATTTGCGCTTAATTCACTCTTAAGGTCAACAACCTCCACTGCCTTCGTGTCTAGTTCGATAGTTAAATAGGCCACCTTTGCTTGGAGGTAGGCGTTCTCATCCATCACTCCCTTGTTTAACTCAAGCTCATCTTCCCTGACCTTAAGTGTCGATGCCCCCTTTTCTCGCGAAAGGCGAAATCGGGTTTACAATATTTGGGAGGACAACTCTTTTCCCTTTTGGGATTTGGGTTTTGTTTTGGAATTTGAAGAGTCGCCACCTAATGATTAAGTGCATTAGGACACAAAAAAAAGGTTTTTGAGTTTGAAAACCAGAGTTTGGGTAAGGGCTAGAAATTATCTCGAGGGGAAGGTGTTAGGCACCCCCCAAGATCCACTAGTGTGGTTCCCGGCCATGTTACAATTGTGACTTCACTTAACAAGTAAGCAAATAAGGGTTCAAATAGAGGGAGGTTTCACATAATATTGCAAGTAAAATGGAAATTTGAGGAGAGATAAAGAGGGCAGAAATTTCAAGAAAAGATTTAAGCAATAAATGAAAAAAAAACAAATAAAGGGAAGGGGGGGTCCTAGGTTTATAGTTAATATGGATCACCCCACACAACACCCGGTAACCATTTATACACGTGGTGTTATCGCGTGGTCATCATATCCATATTCTACCCTTCCCACCCCATAAAGGTTATTAAATGCGTGAGTTGGTCACGAATACTTATTGCGTGCTATTACCCATCCCGTCCTATAAGTCCTGGAGGGTATTTAGGACCACTATTTCTATGTGGTGGGGCCTAGGCTGAACCCTTAAGTTTAGGTAAAAATGCTAAGCAACATACATAACAAATAGGACTGCACATAAGGGGAACATACAAAGGCACATAGAGGCTCACAGATCCCTCCACAAGTGAGCTCATAATAAGCACGTCTCAAACTCATTTAAGGTCTAAAAGACAAGAGTTTTAAAAGCCGGAATGTTGAAATAAAATAGTGAGTTTCAATGAAAGCAGAAGCTTAATTAAGACTAAGTGATTTGGAAAAATGCTCGATTTTTAGAAATACGACTTGGGACAGTAGTAGGATTTAAAAGTATACAACAGTTTAGGAGTTAGTGAAAATATAGATAAAGTCGTTAAAACATTCTTTGTAAATAGAGTAAAGACATGGAGTTACATTATCTTGACGAGACGTAGGATAAATATTTTGAAAATAGTAGCACGATTCTGGGCAGAAAAGGGTAACCTAGTAGAAAACATAGTAGTACAGATACACAATTTCGAAATCAATTCAAAGTAGGGCGAGAGTTTAGTAAAATAGAGTGAAATTCATAGAATCAAAAATAAGAATGGGAGCAGCAGAGTTCAAAATTAAAAGAGGCTAATTAGCCTTAAACTGGTAACCACATGATTAATCAATTCTTATTAGGCCTAATGTTTGCCTAGGTGTCATATACATTGTCTGATTGTCTTAAAGAGTGGACATGCATATTTGATTCTGATTTAAAAAGAAAGGATACGTATAGTACTTGTATTATTGGATTAAGCATGCTAATAGGCGTTTTGACAATTGCAATCCAGATAAGTATAAAACTCTAAGCAGCAGGATGTCTAATGCACAGAAGAGTTCCTAAAACATGATCTCTACTATGCCAATGCAGTAATGACGATTTGTTAATAATTAAGATTACGAAGTGAGTACAATAATATGCTGATAATAAAAGACCTAAAACAGGATTTCTAACATATGAAATGCATGTCCTAAGCAGGTTATCTATTGCGCAAATAGGTAAATAAAAAACCTATAAACATGTTTTCTACCTATAGAAATAAACATGCATACCCCTCCCCATATTCACTATTCAGCCCCCAATCATTCATTTACAAATTATTACAAACCAGTAGTGTCTGAATTACAGTAATGAAATAAAAAAAATAATTAATTATTTTATAGGGAGCCTTCAGTAGGCCCAAATCCTCCAAACTTTACTACCAAAATAGCCTTTCATAGCTTGGGTGTGCCAAAGTATCCTAAGGACCTCGAGGGCTCCTGGGCCATGCTCACGCCCAGACTTAGTAACTAGGAGTTAAACATGTGCAGTGTGGAAATGCCAACCTCAGTGGGTCAGAGTTCAGAGGGTACTCAGGAGGTCCCCAAAGCAATGCTCACACTGAGGGGGTGGAACTTAAGTATCCAGGAATAAAGTGAAGTGCAAGAGAGTTCGAAAATGTTTTGACAGAAATAGTGTTGAAAGGAATTTCACTTAAAATATTTCGTAAAACAAAGAGAGTCTGTTTAGTCAAACAGTTTTTTTTTGAAAAGAGAATAAAGTAATAAGCAACAACCTAGACAGAACACCTCCAAAAATAGATTCATACATAGCCAAAGACCACAGAACCAAGGCAGGTCCAGCAAACACAAATAGGGATAGTGGGGTTAGGGACACATAGGACAAAACATATAACCCAGCAAAGGTCTAAGACTAGCTCAAGCATGTTTAGAAATAGCCATCAATGGCATAGTAAGAGAAAAAAAATAGATATGAAGAACAACCACATAGAGGGGTGATAGGGATTTGGGATAAGTATGCAAGTCATGCTTGGAAACACACATAAAGGGGGTATACTAATCCAAAGGGAAGGGAAGACGTAATAACATGCTAGTAATACATTTTAATTACAAATTTTGCAGGAGAACCACAAATAGAAGCAGACTAAAGATAGAAAGAACTGAAACAAATAGAGAAGCACATTGTTGTTGGAGCTTTGAATTGAAACTAGGACATACCAGTAAGAGAGCAAGAGCAGGATGCAAAGACAAAGTGATAACGCAATATTAGCATTGGCTTACAGCTGGCTAATAATAGGCAAGAGCAGACAAACAACAATAGAGCAAAAGAGCAAGAGAGAAAGAGCACAAGAGAATGTAGAATTGAGAGTATTCAGTGATGTGTGTCTCTGTTTTTGCTAATGAAAGAGTAGAGTATTTATAGTTCTGGAAACGAGTAGAAAAAAGTAAGGTAAGAAGTAAAGTGTAGTATAATTATAGAAGTAAATACAATCAGAATCCCAATCAATGTAAGTACTCCCCTTTATATGGGGAGTCCTAGTTCAAAGGGCTACCAGGGTGACAAATAAGGAAAGAGACTAATTGAAAGACTAATTTCAATCATACATAGAGTAGTAAAGAATAAGGAGTGTGATTAGGACCAAGTACAGAACATATGAATTAAGGAAAGTAAGAATCAATTGGCGACATGCTTGCACATAAAATAGGGCAGAGTATCATTTTGAAAATCAGTAAGAGATCCCCTAGTATCACAGGGAATCAATTATCAGCTAAGGCAGATGTCAACAAGTAAGGAAATTCACAAAATCAGTGAAGAGTGTTAAGGCAAGTATAACAGTTAAAGAAAAATACATAAAATCAGCAAAGAGTTCTAAGGCAAGTATCATGGTTAAAGGAAAATACACAAAATCAGTAAAGTACTAGTCACAATCATTCAAGGATTGAAAGTGGCAAACTAATACTGACTTAAAGGGAATAAAGTCAAAAACACACACTAGACGAAAATCAGAAACCCTGGTATATAACATTAGGAGTCATGTGAGTCAGGGATGCGAGATGAACCCAAAGACAAACAACATAGGGTAAAGATTAGTGAAACATGAACGCAAATGCAAGCACACAGGAAAAAAGAGCAGCTTTCAGGGTTCTAAGTCTAAAAATTAGGGTTTCACACAGATACTAGTACGAATCAATAGGGTAGACATGATACATGCAAAGGAGACGAAGAGCCATAAACCCTAATGGGAAAACATAGTAGAATCACTGGAATTTCAAGCCATTCGTGATAATCAAACACATATACTGACCCAATCACAAGGAAAAGACTTCAACAATGGTAAATATGAAGGAAAATCATGAGATAGTGCTAAAAATCGATAAAGAAAACCATTTTGAGAAAGGGTTTCGGAACCCTAGTTAAAAGTGAAGGTCCGTTCAGAAAAATAGAAAGTTTTTTAAAGGAAACATCATAATAACTCGTAATATGCGTGGATCTACTGTAAATCTAAAATAATCGGAGGTTCCAAACATTAGGGTTTCAAAGAAAACCTCAGAGAAGATAAGAAGAACCTCAAAAGTTACTGGTTCGAGCCTCAAAGGTCACAGGCCTCACTCGAAATCAAACTTCAGAGGCCTGAAGCAAACAGTAACACCATGGGTGTGAGTAGACGGGTCCTCGCCCTTCGAGGGCCTTAGGGATGACATTTACCGGTATGAGAGAACCATACGAGGCAGAGGGTGAGGAATCCATGGTCTCAGGTGGAGAAGTTCGCCGGAGAAAATGAAGGGATTCGTCGGAGAAGGGGAAGAGACAGAAGTCTCTAGAAGAGACTAAAGATAGAGAGAGAGTAGAGAGATGAGAGACGGTGAAGAATGAGGGGTCAGGGGGGTAGTTAGAATTTTAATTAAGGAAAGGCAATCTGGATCGTTGATCTTATTTGATCAACGGCTTAGATTAAATCCGGGTTGGGCCGGGTTATATTAGGGATTGGGCTGGGGTGTTTTAATTGGGTATTGGGCCAATTAAATCTGATGGGGGGTGTGGTTAAATTGGCTAGGATTGAAATAATAAAGGGCTGTTTGTTAAATAGCCAATTTTCCCTCTTTTATTTTTTATAAAATAGTTAAAAAATATTTTAAAACAAATTAAAGGTACTGGACTAATTAATAACGTATAAATATTAATCTAAAAATACTGGAAATGATTTTACAATTGTAAAATGCTGCTAATCGTAAAAATAGGCTATAATTGCAACTATATGCAACTTAGCTTTAAAAATACCAAAAAAATGCGTAACAATATGCAAAAATTATCTTAATTATATCTTGGTGTAAATATGAGAATAAAAATAGGTTAATCACAAAAAGGATAATTTTTTGGGACAATTATTGGTTTTGTACTGCTAAAATGGACAATATATTGCTTTTAAAAACTTTAAAAATAAGGGAAAATACCAAAATTCTTGAGCATGCTTATATATGCATGTACATGCTATTTTGAGACTATTTTGAGTATATAAAAATACATGGGGAAAATTGGGTATCAACAGCTGCCCCTCTTTACCCGAGAAGGATGAAAGAGTTGTCGGGTAAAGATATGATGGCCAATTTTGACCGAATGAAACGATTTGAAGAATTTTGACCAAGCTCTGGTTCCTGAGCTGCCTACATATCCCTGGTCTTACAGGAATCGGGCCATATGTAGTTCGGGAATCCGTCGGCGGAACGTGCCGATGGAGATTTCGAAAGACGGATGCGATATTCAGGTTGGGAAGGATGGTCAGGGATTGATAGGCTGCGGGAACCGGAGCGGGATCGTTCTTGCTGTGACGGTCGTTGCTGGCCGGTGTACCTGCAAGTGAGCAATGCAAACATATGTTGTGCGCAAATTTAAACGTGATGCAAGTTCCCATTGGACCATGAAATGCTCGTCTTCGGACGGCTAGGATGACGTCCTCAGACCATGACGTCCTGGGCCATGAAGCGTATAATAAAAGATTCGTAGGCTATGAAATGATGTTCTCGGGCTATGAGGATGATGCCTCCGAACCATGATGCCTTTGAATAATGATATGCAAAAGATAAAGAAGGGAGTCCTCAGGCCATGGCATGGCGTTCTCGGGTCATGAGAAAATGGTGCCTATGAACAATGACGCCTTTGGACAATTTGGCGATCTTTCAGCCCATGCAAGACTTAAATGAAGCGGCGATATTTCAGCCATGCAAAAATGTAAATACAAATGGTGATCTTTCAGCCGATACAGGATGAAGTGGCGATATTTCAGCCGATGCGGAATTTAAATAAAGGTGGCGTTATTTCAGCCGATGTAGAGTGTAAATATAAATGGCGATATTTCAGCCGATGTGAGATTTAAAAAAGTTGGTGATTTTTCAGCCATGCAAGGTTTAAATAACGGTTTGGCGATCTTTAATCCACGCGGATGGAGGTAGAGCTTAACCTCGGAAGGCAGAATGGTAGCCTTATGCAATGCAGAAGAATGCAGATGGAGACAATGCTTAGTCTCGGAAGGCAGAATGGTAGCCTTATGCAATGCAAAATGCAGATGGAGACAATGCTTAGTCTCGGAAGGCAGAAAGGTAGCGTTATGCAGTGCAAAAAAATGCAGATCGAGACAGAGCTTAGTCTCGGAAGGCAGAAAGGTAGCCTTATGCAGTGCAAAAAATGCAGATGGAGACAATGCTTAGTCTCGGAAGGCAGAAACGTATCCTTATGCAATGCAGAGGTAAAAGGTGAATAGTAACGAAAGCTCTTAGCTGATAGATGATAGCTGATAGCTGATTGCGTCGTTGTGGCTGCTGGGGATGTCATGTGCGGATACCGCTTGTAAGTAAGTGATGATTCTGAGAGTTGTATTCCTGCAAAAGTATGAGTATGTAATCATATCTGATGATTTTATGTCTTGGGGTGCCTGCATTCAAAGAAAAATCGTGAGTTTTATAAAGGGGGAAGGTTAGTTCGTCCTCCCGTGGACTTCGCTTGTCCTATTCGGCTCTTGCTTTTCATTGGGGGTAGCATCGCTAAACAAAGCAATTCTGATAGTAGCTATGCATGATTTACTAAAGAATATGATGTAACTACACAATTTTAAAATGATTTTCTTTTAGATGAACCGACGACTGCGACGCAGTTCAAGACATTGCAACCTCCCTTTTCGGAATTTTGAGGGTCCTCCTTAAAATTCTGCCCCAGTTTACTGGTCTGGTGCTTCCGACGGCTGCGCGCGATGACCGGCTGAAAATCAACTTCGGAATTTTGAGGGTCCTCCTCAAAATTCTGCCCCAGTTTCTAATATCGGGGGAAAATGAAGATTTTATTGAATTGTGACCGAACCTATAAGGCTGCCTACGTATCCCCTCTTAAACGGGAATCAGGTCAGACGTAGTTCAAATTACATCATAAAGAAAATCATAAGTGCTACACATAGTATCGCTTGACTGCATCTGAATTGATCGGCTTTGGCCAAACTTCCCCGTCTATTTCTGCAAGTATGAGGGCTCCTCCTGTTAGAACCCGGTGAACCATGTATAGACCCTGCCAGTTGGGAGAGAATTTTCCTTTGGCTTCATCCTGGTGCGGAAAGATTTTCTTCAATACCAGTTGTCCTGGTGTGAACTGTCTCGGCTTGACTCTTTTGTTGAAGGCTCTGGACATCCTGTTCTGATACAATTGACCATGGTAAACTGCATTCATTCTCTTTCCGTCTATAAGGGCTAACTGCTCGTAGTGACTCTTTACCCATTCTACATCTTCAAGTTCCGCTTCCTGTATAATTTTTAGGGAGGGAATTTCAACCTCGGCGGGAATGACTGCCTCGGTACCATAAACCAACATATAGTGAGTTGCCCCGGTTGATGTGCGAACTGTGGTGCGGTACCCCAATAAAGCAAATGATAGCTTTTCGTGCCACTGCTTGTGTTTCTCTATCATTTTCCTTAGTATCTTCTTGATGTTCTTATTGGTCGCTTCTACAGCTCCATTCATCTGAGGTCTGTAGGCTGTAGAGTTCTTGTGTTTGATCTTGAAGATTTCGCACATGGATTTCATCAAATCACTGTTGAGGTTGGAACCGTTGCCAGTAATGATCGACTTTGGGATACCGAATCGACAAACGATGCGGTCGCGGACAAAAATCTGCCACAACCTTCTTGGTTACTGCTTTATATGATGCTGCTTCAACCCATTTGGTGAAATAATCAATGGCCACTAGAATGAACCTGTGCCCGTTTGATGCGGCAGGCTCGACAGGTCCGATGACATGCATTCCCCAAGCGGCGAACGGCCATGGCGAGCTTGTTGCATTAAGCTCATTTGGAGGCACTTTTATCATATCCGCATGTATCTGACAGTGATGGCATTTTCGGACATACTGGATGCAGTCTGTTTCCATAGTCATCCAAAAATATCCTGCTCGGAGTATTTTCTTTGCTAAGACAAAACCATTCATATGTGGACCGCAGGTCCCTGCGTGAACTTCTTCTAATAACCTGGATGCTTCCTTTGCTTCGACACACCTTAGCAATCCCAAATCGGGAGTCCTCCTATACAGGATTCCTCCGCTGTGAAAGAAGTGATTGGATAACCTTCACAGAGTGCGCTTTTGAATAGCATTTGCAAGCTCTGGATATTTTTCTTCGGCCAAGAATTCCTTGATGTCGTGAAACCAGGGCTTTACATCCGCTTCTTCTTCGACATGAGCACAATAAGCTGGCTGATCATGAATTTTCACCGGGATAGGATCAATGAAGTTCTTATCTGGATGCTGAATCATGGATGATAGGGTGGCCAATGCATCAGCAAACTCATTCTGGATCCTGGGAACATGCCGGAACTCTATCTTTACGAACCTTTTACTCAACTCTTGTACATGATGCGAATACGGGAGTATCTTGGAGTTCTTGGTCGCCCATTCTTCTCGGACCTGATGTATAAGCAAATCCGAATCTCCAGTCACTAGCAACTCTTGGATGTTCATGTCAATAGCCAACTTGAGCCCTAAGATGCAGGCTTCGTACTCGGCCATATTGTTGGTGCACGAGAACCTGAGCTTGGCGGATACCGGATAATCCTGGCCTGTTTCTGATACTAGGACTGCTCCTATGCCAACTCCCTTGAAATTTGCTGCTCCATCGAAAAACATCCTCCAGCCGTCATAGGATTCTGCAATGTCCTCTCCTATGAAGGATACCTCCTCATCAGGAAAATACGTCTTCAGAGGCTTGTATTCTCCGTCCACGGGATTTTCGGCAAGATGATCTGCTAGTGCCTGTCCTTTGATTGCCTTCTGAGTCACGAAAACAATGTCGAATTCACTTAACAGGATTTGCCACTTGGCTAGTTTGCCAGTGGACATGGGCTTCTGAAAGATATATTTCAGCGGATCCATTCTTGATATGAGGTAAGTGGTATAGGCACAGAAATAATGCCTCAACTTTTGAGCTAACCAAGTCAGAGCACAACAGGTGCGTTCTAATAGAGAGTAACGGGCCTCGTACGGAGTGAACTTCTTGCTGAGGTAATAGATGGCTTGCTCCTTTCTCCCTGTTTCGTCGTGTTGCCCCAGAACACAACCGAATGCTCCATCCATTACTGCAAGGTAGAGCAACAACGATCTGCCTGGTTCGGGCGGAACCAGAACTGGCGGCGTTGATAGGTATTCCTTGATTCTGTCAAAGGCTTTCTGACAATCATCGGTCCATTTAGTAGTGGCATCTTTCTTCAACATCTTAAAGATGGGCTCACCAAATGACAGTGGATTGAGCTATGAACCGGCTGATGTAGTTGAGTCTCCCCAAGAAACTCATGACCTCTTTCTTATTCTTTGGCGGCAGCAATTCTTGAATGGACTTAACCTTTGATGGATCCAGCTCTATTCCTCGGCGACTTACGATGAACCCAAGCAACTTTCCAGCAGGAACCCCGAATGCGCACTTGGTGGGATTCGGTTTCAGATTGTACCTCCTCAGCCTGTTGAAAAATTTCCTCAGATCTTCCATGTGGTTGGTGGCTCTCTTGGATTTGATGATGATGTCGTCTACATACACCTCGATTTCCTTGTGTATCATGTCATGAAAAATAGTAGTCATGGCCCTCATGTAGGTGGCCCCGACATTCTTTAACCCGAACGGCATCATCTTGTAACAATACACCCCCCATGGCGTGATAAAAGTCATTTTCTCAGCGTCTTCCTCATCCATCCATATTTGATGATACCCAGCAAAACAATCGACAAATGACTGCAGCTCGTGCTTGGCGCAGTTGTCAATCAGAATATGTATGTTTGGCTAGGGGAAGTCGTCTTTCGGACTGGCCCGGTTGAGGTCCTGGTAGTCGACACAGACTCTGACCTTCCCGTCCTTCTTCGGCACCGGCACGATGTTGGCTAACCATGTTGGATACTCTACTACCCTGAGGACCTTGGCTTTGACCTGCTTGGTGACTTCTTCCTTGATTTTCAAACTCATGTCAAGCTTGAACTTCCTGAGCTTCTGTTTTACCGGCGGACATGCTGGATCCGTTGGCGGTTTGTGGGCTATAATAGATGTGCTGAGACCAGTCATATCATCATACGACCAGGCGAATATGTCCTCATATTCCCTTAGAAACTCTGTGTATTTTTCCTTTTGTGATGGTGACAGATGAACACTGATGCACGTTTCCTTGACATTCTCTGTATCCCCCAAGTTGATAACCTCAGTTTCGTCCAAGTTAGACTTAGGCCTATTCTCAAAGTTCTCAACTTCTTTAACAACCTCTTCTGGTATATCATCCTCTTCTGAGTTTATATCCGTTTGTTGCGCTGTCTCGTTGCAAGTCACAATCGTCGGTTCATCAAGATAAGTAATAGTAATGCTGTGTAAATAAAGTAAACGATAGAAAAATAATAAGCGCTTTGATATAAGAAACTGAAATGCTTTGATAAACTTCATAATTTTTTTGAACATTGGAGCTCTTATTATCGAAAATAAAATGCAGAAAGAAAATCAACTAGCAAAAAATAAAGATGATGCATGGTGCCTTGTTTAGCCTTGCTACCCCGAAGCTTTCCGGGCCGTGGTGGTTCTGATGGACCAATTATTGAGGCGCGCTCCTCGGCTCACAGCTTGTATGGAAGGGCCTTCCTCTCCTTCCTCCTCAAAAATGACACAGCAGTCCATATTGTTGTCTTCCAAAAAAAGATTCCTCATTGGTGCCAGCGCTTCCTCTTCTTCTGACCCATATATGACATCTGTTGGCTAGAAAGTCTGCTCCAGGCGAGGTATCGGATGCTCCAGTGGGTAGTAGGAACTGCGCCATGGTGGCGACCAGTGGTTGAACTCCTCCTAAGTGTATTCATACCCCAAACCAAAAGTGGTACCATGTTTCTTCAGTTTGATGGGTTTGGCGATTCCCTGGAGGTTCTTGCCGAGCCCCTTGCCAGGTTCATATCCGCTCCAATTCAGTATACTTTTGATCTTGTCATCCCACCACTTATCCTTGTCTACGGCGTTGACTTGCTCAATGTGATGGTAGGTTTCTCCGCCTATCTTCCTTCTTCCTCCGATCCTTGGGGTGATCTGGCGACTATATATGGGATTACTACCGTCGCCATGAATAATCACCTATTGGTGATTCCACTCAAACTTCATTGCCTGGTGCAGGGTTGGTGCTACAACTCCAGCGGCGTGAATCCAAGGTCGTCCCAATAGCAAGTTGTAAGATGCTGGGATGTCTATTACTTGAAAATCAACGTCGAACCAAGTCGGTCCCATTTGCAGACACAAACTAATTTCCCCAATAGTGGACCTTTGGGAGCCATCAAAAGCTTTGACGTTGATGGCCCCATCCTTGATCTCATGCAGGCTCTTTCCCAATGTTCTGAGAGTAACCAATGGACAAATGTTGAGGCTGGACCCTCCGTCAATCAGAATCCTGGTGATGAAATAGTCTTTACATTGCACAGTGATGTGCAATACTTTATTGTGGCTTAGCCCTTCCGGTGGCAGCTCGTCTTCGTGGAAAGTGATTTTGTGGCTCTCCAATACTTGCCCTACAATGTTTGCCATTTCTCCTCAGTTATGTTGCTGTGCGCATATGCTTCCCTCAGCACTTTCAATAAGGCATTTTTATGTGTGTCAGAGCTTTGTAGCAGGGCCAAGATGGAGATCTGGGTTGGCGTCTTGTTCAACTGATCGATGACTGAATACTCCTTTGCTTGTATCTTCCTCCAGCAGTCATCAGGAGGAGTTTCGATGGATCGTCCAGAGGCCTGCTTACTTGATTCGACCAAATGTTCCGGAGTATAAACCCTGCCAGTTCGGGTCATACCCTGTGCTGCAATTGCTTCTCCAGATTTGGTTTTCCCTTTCCTTCTCGCCTCGGCTGTGTAGTCCCAGGGGACGGTCTTTGTATGGAATGGTGTTATGGCTGACATTGCCACCGGGATGGGTACCATCGCTTTGGGAGGTAACACAGCAACTTCAAATTGTACAGGTGCTTTTGGGGACCCAAACTCAACCTCAATCGGTTCTGGCATCTTTGTAGAAGATGGTGTTTCAAACTCGAGTGGTACGGACATGTTTACTTCAGCATCCCCATTGGTTTCTTCGGCTCGTCACCTTCAGTGATCAATCCGATCGATCCTTTGGGGTCCCAGTCGTCTTCTATCTCTATCATATGAACACCTCCCCCTTTGTGGTCAGTGATGTTCTACACGTCAATAACACACAAGAGGGGGGGTGATTTGTGTGGTACCTAATTTTCGCACTAGAAGAACCTGGTTCTTCTAGATGTACTTACTATGACTGTTTGCGGAATTAAGAGTGCATAAAATAAAGAACACAGAGATTTTTACGTGGAAAACACCTGGCTCAAAAGGTGAAAAAACTACGACCTACTACTCAGTAGGATTTTCCAAAACTTCCACTAAAATCACAGAGCCAAAACTGCATTTACAAAACTCTTTGTAAACCTAAGGATTAAACTCTAATCCCAGTGTGGCACACAGCCTCAACTGCTGTGCCACTTTCAAGTTAACTCTAACTTGAATACTCAAAGTACCTAATGCAATTGCTTCTATGAAAGCTGAAAGGTACAACTTTAAAACACCTACTACAATTGAACTAGAATAAAAGAAAGACACAATGGAATTGGTTCTTCTATCTTGTCTAAGTAGCTTCAGGAATGCACACTTGAATCTCACGTAAATTGCTTGCAAAAAGCCTTGCTATTTTGCTCTTCAATTTAGTTTCACTTCTGCGTTTGTGAAATTACCTATAAAAGAGAACAATCATTATTATTTATAGAGTTAGTAATCAGAGTTTGATTAAAACTCGAATTGCTGATCCTTCATCAAATTCGAGTCCTAGAACAATTCAAACTCCAATCCTTATTCTTGATCCAGATGTAGTTCTCTTCACATAAGGAGACTTCAACTCCTTATCCTATGCAACCTTTTGGATCAACTCAGAAGATATTGTTGCTGACCCTTGATACTTATCTTCACACGTATGTCACATGTATAAGTATATCAACACTGTGTCTGTCTCACATGATGGACCTGGTTCATGACTGAGTTCATTTTGTCAATCTTTAAAACTTCATCTGAACTTGGGCCGACAAATTCCCCCTTTTTGATGATGACAAACTCTGTGCTTTTATTGATCAGAGACCCTGTGGAACTCAGCTTAATTATCACACTTTAATTTAACTTATCGTTAATGATCAGGTTTAATCAGGTTATATATGTCACTTTATTATACAAAGTAAAGCACAATATCTCTTCCCCCTTTTGGCATCATCGAAAAGTTGCATATTATATGAATGCCAGATGTTAATTATTACTCATGGCCACTGGGGCAACTGCAAGTGAAAACATGATTCAGTAAATCAATAATCAACTTCACAAGAAATTTAGCTATTAAGATCAAAAGTTTCATAAAACAAGAGAAAACAAAGAACATTGTCATTGATTAGGAGGTGTTTCTACAAAACAAACCACAAAAAGAAAAACAAACATCCAACCATGAGCAAAAAATACAGAAAAGTCCCGAATCTGGGTCACTGAGGGGGTTTCTAAACTGGTTCTAGGGCTTGGAGGAACTAGAGGGTTGGGATTGAAGAAGATTAAGCATTGTTTGGAGCATCCCTTCACTCTTTTCCTTTTCCTTTGCTAGCTCAGCTTTGAGGCCATTTCTTTCACTTTGTAGTTCAGCAATGCGAGCCTGGAGCGTAGCAATTTCTGCATCTTTTGTTTCACACTCTAGAACCAATGCCCTAACTTTGCTATTCACAGGAGTCTTCAAGGAGGAACCAGGTTCAACTGGGGTTACACTTAGCAGATAGTCACAAGCCTACAGAGTTTTGATTCCAAAGTGCTCTTTGCTGGAGGCAATCTCCCACTTCAATGGCACATCTAACTTGGCCAAGACAGTTGTCAGTATAAACCCATAAGGTGTGGCATGATCCTTGGAGCCACTGATGACTCTATCCAGCAGCTTGACAATGAAAGCAGACCAGTTAATTTGCTTTCCTCTCACAAGACACTCCAGAAGGACCAGGTCCATATAATTTGCAGTGTGCCTTCTCTCCTGTCTGGGCAGCAAACACTTGTTCACAAACTCAAAGAGCACCTTGTGCTCAGGCTTCATCTCACTCTTTTGCACAAACCTAGACTCAGGCACTTCTTCAGTAGACTTGGTATCACAGAAATTTCTGGTGATTTGGAGAGCAAAAGGGAGAGAATCTAGACAAGGCCACCTTTGCCTAGTATAGTCATCATAGCCCTCACAGGGTATGTCTAGAATTCTTCCCAATTTAGGTGCATCAAACTGCACCTCTACTCCCCTCACCAAGCTTGTAACAACCCCATTCACCACAGTAGCATTTGCCATAAACACGATCAGCTCTTTCCTTGCCAGCCTGCCATCCAGTTGAAGAACCATGTCCTTCCACCCCTGTGCATTCAGGGCATCAACCAATCTTTTCATGCCTGGTTCCTCCGGGTCTTTCAGAATTCTTCCTTTCAATATCTTTCTCCTGCCAAAAAGGACAAATCTGTCATGTTCTTTTTCAGATTCCTCTTCTTCTTCCTCTCCACTTCATGCTTCTTCTTCTTCTTCAAGAACTTTCACTTGTTTTCCTTTGACTGCAGACCTGGTTCTTTTAGCCGGGGAGGGTTCAGCAGATACAGGTTTTGAAGACTTCTTTGTAGAAGTCTTGGATCTTTTTAGTGTAGGAGTGGGAACCTCCTCAGTTGTACCTCTTTCCTGATGGACCAATTCCATCTCCTCCTCCTCTTCTTCTACAACCATAGAACTTTCCACAACTTTAGCTTTTCGCTTTTCCTTCTTCTTTTTCTTGCTTGCCTCTAAGGCTTTCTGCAACTCAGCCTCACTTTGCTTTACCCTGCTTCTAGTAGCTTTCACCTTTGGTACTACAGGGACAGTAGACTT
The DNA here is from genome assembly GCF_001879085.1 of Nicotiana attenuata. NCBI lineage: Eukaryota > Viridiplantae > Streptophyta > Magnoliopsida > Solanales > Solanaceae > Nicotiana > Nicotiana attenuata. The sequence continues at coordinate 10,103,710 of NC_031993.1, forward strand.
AGGAGATGACACCTTGCTCTTCTTTGTTGGCTTAGAGGCGGTTGGAGCCTTTTGAGAAGAAGCTTTGCGATTCTTGGGATCATAGCTTGCCCCAACCTTCTTTAGAATGTCAGCCAAGGTTTCTTCCACAGATGAACCAGGTTCATCTTGTTGTTCACTCAGGTGTACAAAGCCTTCAGCAGCCTCCCCAGTTTCACTTCCCCCTGGCTTGTTGCCACTCTCCTCTATTCCTCCACAAATAGCAAGAATTTTATCTTTTTTTTTCTTTCCCTTTATACTCGACTCTCCCTCACTTACATCTCTCACAGAACCCACCAACACAAACCTATTGTCCACCTTCTCAACTACATCAGAAAAAACATAGCACTTATTTACCTCCCTAGGGTTTTCTTGATTCTTGTCTGAGTCAGAAGACCCACGTTCTTCTCCATCGCTTGCAGAAACAAACGCTTCAGACTCAGAACTCGAGTCAGATTCCTTTTCAGAGCTCTCCTTTTTCTGGCTGGCTCTCAATTTTTCGTTTAGAGTCGTTCTCAGAGCACCAGTAGCCACAGTCTTTCTTGCCAACATTTTCTGCCGGAGAAATCTTGGTTTAGGATTGTCGCTAGGAGGTGCAGATGAGGGTGTGTTAGGAGATACTGGTGGGGGAGTTCCTGGATTTTCTTGAGGAGTAGTCATGGTGAAGAATTTCTGGAGAATTTTTTGGGGATTTTTAGAGAGAAGGATGATGATTTGAGGTTTAAGGCTTGATGACGGTTATGGACTAGAATGGGAGTATGTGGAGTGTATTTAAAGTGAAGTATGATTAGGTACATTAACAACAGCCTTTTTGCAGTGGTCAATCAAGAGTCTAATCCCTTTAAGACTCCGGTTTTTTAGTGATAAATAGGTGACGCTTGGTTTTAGAAAATAGTCTCGTTTTCTTTAGAATTCTAGGAGAATGAAACTGGTTCAATGCTCAACGGTTCTATTTTTAGGAGTTTGGTTAGAATAAGACTTCTGCACATAATTGGAATATTTATTTTTCTAATTGTGCAAAGTATAGAAACATACCTGACCTTTTCTCATGAGCATATACTGATGAACCAGGTTCTTCAAGTAGAACTTCTCTTGGTTATGCCTCATTTATCAAAATAGAAAAAAACTTTGTAAAAGATCAATGAATTAATATAAACACACGTCACAGGAGTATACTGATTAGAGTATGAGACTGAGTAAGAATTAGTCTAGATATTTACATAAAGTCAGAACTTCTAACCAAAAATGTGATTTTTTTTTTCATTTCATTTTTTTTCATTGTATTCTGAGCTGGTTCCTTTTTTAGGTAATCGTAATCATCCCTAATTCTAACCTGTTCCTTTCAAAGTTTTCCCTATTCATTGCTTTGGTGAAGATGTCAGCTATTTGTTTATCAGTAGCACAGAACTCTATTGAGATTAATCCTTTCTCATAATTATCTCTCAAGAAGTGGTGTCTAACATCTATGTGCTTGGTCCTTTTATGATGAACAGGGTTCTTTGTCATACTTATAGCACTAGTGTTATCACAAAATATTGGTATGCATCCCACTTCAATTCCAAAATCTTCCAATTGTTGTTTAATCCATAGTAATTGAGCACAACAAGAAGCTGTAGCTACATATTCAGCTTCAGCAGTAGATAGGGCTACTGAATTTTGCTTCTTGGTAGCCCATGATACAAGACATGAACCAAGGAAGTGTGCCATACCTGATGTGCTTTTTCTATCCACTAGGAAACATGTATAGTCAGCATCAGCATATCCTACTAGATTGAAATTACTACCTTTAGGGTACCAAAGACNCCTTGACATTCTCTGTATCCCCCAAGTTGATAACCTCAGTTTCGTCCAAGTTAGACTTAGGCCTATTCTCAAAGTTCTCAACTTCTTTAACAAACTCTTCTGGTATATCATCCTCTTCTGAGTCTATATCCGTTTGTTGCGTTGTCTCGTTGCAAGTCACAATCGTCAGTTCATCAAGATAAGTAATAGTAATGCTGTGTAAATAAAGTAAACGATAGAAAAATAATAAGCGCTTTGATATAAGAAACTGAAATGCTTTGATAAACTTCATAATTGTTTTGAACATTGGAGCTCTTATTTTCGAAAATAAAATGCGGAAAGAAAATCAACTAGCGAAAAATAAAGATGATGCATGGTGCTTTGTTCAGCCTTGTTACCCCGAAGCTTTCCGGGCCGTGGTGGTTCTGATGGACCAATTATTGAGGCGTGCTCCTCGGCTCACAGCTTGTATGGAAGGGCCTTCCTCTCCTTCCTCCTCAAAAATGACACATCAGTCCATATTGTCGTCTTCCAAAAATAGATTCCTCATTGCTGCCAGTGCTTCCTCTTCTTCTGACCCATATATGACATCTGCTGGCTGGAAAGTCTGCTCCAAGCAAGGTATCGGATGCTCCAGTGGGTAGTAGGGACTGCGCCATGGTGGCGACCAGTGGTTGAACTCCTACCAAGTGTATTCATACCCCAAACCGAAAGTGGTACCATGTTTCTTCAGCTTGATGGGTTTGGCGATTCCCTGGAGGTTCTTGCCGAGCCCCTTGCCAGGTTCATATCCGCTCCAATTCAGTATACTTTCGATCTTGTCATCCCACCACTTATCCTTGTCTACGGCGTTGACTCGCTCAATGTGATGGTAGGTTTCTCCACCTATCTTCCTTCTTCCTCCGATCGCTGGGATGGTCTAGCGACTGTATATGGGATTATTACCGTCGCCATGAATAATCACCTCTTGGTGATTCCACTCGAACTTCACTGCCTGGTGCAGGGTTGATGCTACAGCTCCAGTGGCGTGAATCCAAGGTCGTGCCAATAGCAAGTTGTAAGATGCTGGGATGTCTATTACTTGAAAATCAACGTCGAACCAAGTCGGTCCCATTTGCAGACACAAACTGATTTCCCCAATAGTGGAGCTTTGGGAGCCATCAAAAGCTTTGACGTTGATGGCCCCATCCTTGATCTCATGCAAGCTCTTTCCCAATGTTCTAAGACTAACCAATGGACAAATGTTGAGGCTGGACCCTCCATCAATTAGAATCCTAGTGATGAAATAATCCTCGCATTGCACAGTAATGTGCAGCGCCTTATTTTGGCTCAACCCTTCAGGTGGCAGCTCATCTTCGTGGAAAGTAATTTTGTGGCTCTTCAATACTTGCCCTACCATGTTTGCCATTTCTCCTCCAGTTATGTTGCTGGGCACATATGCTTCGCTCAGCACTTTCAATAAGGCATTTTTATGTGTATCGGAGCTTTGTAGCAGAGCTAGGATGGAGATCTGTGCTGGCGTCTTGTTCAACTGATGGATGACTAAGTACTCCTTTGCTTGTATCTTCCTCCAGAGGTCATCAGGAGGAGTTTCGGTGGATCGTCCAGAGGCCTGCTTACTTGATTCAACCAGATGTTCCGGAGTATAAACCCTGCCAGCTCGGGTCATACCCTGTAATGCAATTGCTTGTCTAGATTGGGTTTTCCCTTTCCTTCTCGCCTCGACGGTATAATCCCAAGGAATGGCCTTCGTATGGAATGGTGCTATGCTCACATTGCTACAGGAATGGGTACCCTTGTTTTGGGAGGTAACACAGCAACTTCAAATGGCACAGGTGCTTTCGGGGATCCAAACTCAACCTCAATTGGTCCTGGCGCCTTGGCGAAAGATGGTGCTTCAAGATCGAGCGGTGTGGATATGTTCCCTTTAGCATCCCTAGAAAGCTGGATTTGGACAACAATCGGATTAAGAGTGACTGTTGGTTTCTTTGGAATTTCACCCTCCGCAATCAATCCAATCGACCCTTTGGGGTCCCAATCATCTTCTATTTCTATCATATGAACGCTTCCCCCTTTGTGGTCAGGCAGAGGGTTGTTGTGGACGTTCGGAGCAGGCTCCTTTGCTACAACGGTTTTGTTGTCAATCAAGGCCTGAATCTTGTCCTTCAGGGAGCGGCACTCATCAATGGTATGACCCTTCATGCCGGAACGGTATGCACAAGTTTTGTTCGGGTTGACCCATTGGGAAGGATTTTCTAGAGTTATGACGGGGATAGGGGTGACGTAACCAGCAGCTTTGAGCCTTTCATACAGCTAGTCGATTGGTTCGGCGATGGCGGTGTATTTCTTGGGAGGTCTACGGTCGAAGTTAGGGCGCGGTCTAGGGAAGTTTTGGTGGGTGGGAGGTGACTGATAGTGAGAGGGTTGAGCATTATAGGCTTGGTAGACGGGTGCGGGTTGGGAATATCTTAGTGAGGTAGGTTGATATGTGAGAGGTGGAGATGATTGGTAAGTAGGTGGTGGAGCTTGGTAGGAAGGCGGGGGTGCTTGGTAATTAGGGGTAGGTTTATATGTGAGAGGAGATACTGGGTAGGTTTGGTATTTTATTTGGGATTTTGTTCTCTGTGCAACCATCATGGCACTCGCATCCTTTTTCTTGGACGTGCCACCAGACTGTAGAGCCTTGTTGGTAGCCTGCAATGCCTCAAAATTAGTGACCATACCACTTTTAATGCCTTCCTCGATCCTTTCCCCTAGCTTGATGATGTCAGAGAATTTCTGGCCTTCGATCAACATCAACCTCTCATAGTACTGTGGGTCCTGAGCTTGGACGAAAAACCTGTTCATCTGTTCTTCTTCTAAGGCTGGCCTGACCTTAGCAGCTTCAGATCTCCAACGAGTAGCATACTCGCAGAATGTCTCTATAGGTTTCTTCTTCAAATTCCGGATGTAGAATACATCTGGCGCATTGAATCTGAACTTGTCCATGAAATCGGACGCCATACCTACCCAGTTTTTCCACTTCATGGGGTCTTGGCTAATGTACCAAGATAGAGCATCCCCTTTCAAAGTCCTCATAAAGAGCTTCATGCGAATCTTTTCATCTCTTCCGACTCCGACCAGCTTATCGTAGTATGTCCTCAAATGGATTCTGGGATCCCCTGTGCCATCAAACATCTCAAACTTGGGAGGTTTGTACCCCTCCGGAAGTTCGACATCTGGCTGAATGCAAAGGTCCTCATAATTTAGCCCCTCGATACCTTTGTTTCCTTCAACACCCTGGACTCGGCTAGTCAGCTTCTTGAGTTCTGCGGCCAGGTTCTTGATAAGAGAGTCTTTGTCATCAGACTCAGGTGTGCTTGAAATAGGTTGAGTATATTGTGGTATGGTTTCCACATAGATGGGGTGTGGTGGGGATGATCATTTGTGGAGTTTAGTGGTTCGGGAATGAGTAGTGGGGTGTTGTTCGAAATGTGGCATGTGTTGCAGTGGTGATGGGGAGCGGATTGGTTTTGTGGTTTTGGGATGTTTTGTGGAGGTGTAGGATTTGGATCATTGACATCCGGGGTAGTGAGGGAAAATGATAAGTTTGCCAAGTTCCGAACTTGGTCCAGTTCTTCCTGAAATTTCAATAACTTTTGTTCAAGCTGGGAGGCACTTTCCTTGGAAACCTGAATACCCTGAGAAGTCTCTACCCTTTCAACCGAGCTCTCCTTCCTGATGTTGCTCAAGTCTTCCATTTTTCCCTTGTTCTTGTTTCTGATAGGACTCGGAGGAGGAGGAGGTGGAGGGCCCTTAGATCTTGTGGAGTAGGATGATGATGCCAGAGTGCACGAACTAACCTTTTGGGGAGGGGAAAAAAACAAAAGTAAAAACAAAAAGGTAACAAGTCAGTAAGGATTGTAAGAAGAAAACGTTGCAATAGTCAAACATATAGTGCAAGAATAAAAATCGTGTCCTAATTTGGGTGCCTCGTTGTGCCCGAGGTAGGCCTAGCGACAAGTTGATTTGGAGAACATATAATGCCAAATGCCTCATTTTATTGATAACAAATAAGACGAATCCCAAAACGACACCAAAATAGCAGAAATAAAATGTCAATAATGGCCGTGGGCCTTATTACATTAAAGCAAAAGAAAGACTCCTAACTACTTGGTCCCAGAAGGACCTTCCCCAGACTCGGCATCTTTAGCTCCATCGAACAGCTTCACTAGCTCCGCAGTCCCAGCAGCAACAAAGCTCTAGCCAAGTGTCCTCCTTCGTTTCCTTCACCGTTGGTGTCATTTCAAGGTCCCCGAAGCGGAACACCGATCTATCGCCATCCCAGAATAGAGTTGCAGCCTCTATGATTTTGTTGTCGGGCTGGATTTCCAAAAGGGAAGGAAAATTTCCCAAGTATTTGCGGACGAGAGCCTGATCGCTGGAGTGAAGGTCTTCCCACCAGCTTAGCAACCTTGGCTGAATGTTGGTTACCATGCCGAATCTGGGGACTTCGTGCCTCATTTCTGCAAAACAAAGTGTTAGGCCCTTACCCCGCAGGACTCGACTATTTAAACCAATAATTAGCATAAACGACATTTAGTTCTCCAAATAAATGCACAGAATATGGTGGCGTCCGTTTGGGTTCCAAGGAAACCCAGTGGACTTTGGACAAGGCTATCTTAAAGAGTCATTATGTGAACAGCATAACTGACTCGACTAGGTTTGACAGTGATGCATGCGCAGTTAAAACAGAGTAAGGTTCTATGGGGTGTTAGACCGGTACCCTTGAGCGGACAACTCAAGAGGGAAAGGTACGGAACCGTCAACTGCACCGCTGATCGATTGGTTTTACCGCAAATACGCCTCTTTCTAATTTAGGGGGTGATATATTGGAAGGGCGCAACCACTCATTATAAGCGTTGCTATGGTATTTGGTTGGCACGAGTGGAATATGATGTTGAAGATGCAATTACAAGAATGGAACAAATTGTCACGTATTTGCACGTTCATAAAATAATAATTACAATAATTGCTCATGATTACAACAGTATTGAAGGAAAGCGGTAAAAGCAAGAAAAGAAAACAAAAGCCAAGTCAATTTCGAAGTAGAAGAGAAATAAAGACATTAAATAAAAGCAAAAAAGAAGCAATAAAGTCACAAATAACATGTAATGGTAAAAGCCTAAAAGAAAATCCCCAGCGGAGTCGACATGCTGTCGATGCCCCCTTTTCCGTTTTAAAAGGCGAAATCGGGTTTACGACATTTGGGCGGACAACTCCTTCCCCTTTTGGGAATTGGGTTTTGGACTTTGAAGAGTCGCCACCTAATGATTAAGTGCATGAGGACACTAAGAAGGGTTTGAGTTGGAAAAATAGAGTTTGGGTAAGGGCTAGAAATTATCTCGAGGGGAAGGTGTTAGGCACCCCTCAAGATCCACTAGTGTGGTTCCCGGCCATGCTACAATTGTGACTTTAAAGCAAGTAAGCATACAAGACAAATTTCACATAAGGACCTCGAGTAGATATGTATAATGGTTACTAAGCATGCTGAAATTTTGAATAGGTTATTTCCTAGTTATTTGAAAGAATGTCTAAGTGCAAAAAAAAGCGACCAAATAATGAATATAAACAATCAGATACAGAAGTGGGTGAGCAGAAAAATTTATTTAGAAGAAGAGGACAGTGCAAAAATAAAAGGGGAAATTTTAATGACTGAAACAAAATGCAGAATTTTAAAGAACTGTAAATTGTCAAATAATTACATAAAGGAAGGGGGGTCCTAGGTTTGTAAAATACATGGATCATCCACACAACACCGGTAGTCAATCGTACGCATGGTGTTATCGTGTGATCATCATCTCCATGTCTACCATTCCCACCCCGTTGAGGTATTGAAGCGCGGAATGGTATCGTTACTTATTGCATGCTATTACCCGTCTCGATCCTATCAGTTCCAGAGGCATTGGAACTACTAGTCCTAAAGGGAAGGGAATTGGGGCTTTTCAGAAGTTCAAGAAAGGATAAAAAATCTAGGCGACAATCAAAACATATAGTCAAATAGGGGGAGACAAACATCAATTAGGGCTCAAACAGGCCTCCTCACTTAAATGCAAATACATAGCATGACTTCAGATATTGGTTAGGTCTTTAATTAAATTAAGGCGTAGGATAGGCTGATTCATCACATATTTCTCAGATGAGGAGTCCGAATTAGTCTTGACTAGATGTAGTTATCATAACTGATACAGTTAATCAATTACCTACTGGCTTGCCTAGGTGAGATCTGTGATCAGGATATCTAACAATGCAGAAGGCGTACTGATTTTAAGGAGGATTATTGATTTTAGAAACAAACAAAAGTTCTGCAAATGTTAAAACGACTTTACCACTGATTCTAGACTTACTAGCGAGATGGACGATTCAGATTCAGTTGGTTTGCTCCTATAGGCATGATCTCTAAGTGTCATTAGTTTTAAAACAGTTATATAAATGCAAGAGTCCTATAGACATGATGTCTAGAATGAGTTGGTTATTATTAAGCCTAAGATTGTTTGCCTAATGGTGTGTATATGCAGAAAAACTTAAGGCATGATTTTATATGCAGAACCTATTGGCATGATCTCTAAAATGCGGAAATGCAGAAGTG
>NC_031993.1:10113147-10129995 GCF_001879085.1 Nicotiana attenuata
CTAATGCACAGAAGAGTTCCTAAAACATGATCTCTACTATGCCAATGCAGTAATGACGGTTTGTTAATAATTAAGATTACGAAGTGAGTACAATAATATGCTGATAATAAAAGACCTAAAACAGGATTTCTAACATATGAAATGCATGTCCTAAGCAGGTTATCTATTGCGCAAATAGGTAAATAAAAAACCTATAAACATGTTTTCTACCCATAGAAATAAACATGCATACCCCTCCCCCATATTCACTATTCAGCCCCCAATCATTCATTTACAAATTATTACAAACCAGTAGTATCTGAATTACAGTAATGAAATAAAAAAATAAGAAGTTATTTTATAGGGAGCCTTCAGTAGGCCCAAATCCTCCAAACTTTACTGCCAAAATAGCCTTTCATAGCTTGGGTGTGCCAAAGTTCCCTAAGGACCTCGAGGGCTCTTGGGCCATGCTTACGCCCAGACTTAGTAACCAGGAGTTAAACATGTGCAGTGTGAAAATACCAGCCTCAGTGTGTCAGAGTTCAGAGGGTACTCAGGAGGTCCCCAAAGCAGTGCTCACACTGAGGAGGTGGAACTTAAGTATCTAGGAATAAAGTGAAGTGCAAGAGAGTTCGAAAATGTTTTGACAGAAATAGTGTTGAAAGGAATTTCACTTAAAACATTTCGTAAAACAAAGAGAGTATGTTTAGTAAAATAGTTTTTTTTTTTTTTAAAAAGAGAATAGAGTAATAAGCAACAACCTAGACACAACACCTCCAAAAATAGATTCATACACAGCCAAAGACCACAGAACCAAGGCAGGTCTAGCAAACACAAACAGGGATAGTGGGGTTAGAGACACATAGGACAAAACATATAACCCAGCAAAGGTCTAGGACTAGCTCAAGCATGTTCAGAAATAGCCATCAATGGCATAGTCAGAGAAAAAAAAAGATATGAAGAACAACCACATAGAGGGGTGATAGGGATTTGGGATAAGTATGCAAGTCATGCTTGGAAACACACATAAAGGGGGTATACTAATCCAAAGGGAAGGGAAGATATAATAACATGCTAGTAATACATTTTAATTCCAGATTTCGTAGGAGAACCAGAAATAGAAGCAAATTAGAGATAGAAAGAACTGAAACAAATAGAGAATCACATTGTTGTTAGAGCTTTGAATTGAAACTAGGACATACCAGTAAGAGAGCAAGAGCAGGATGCAAAGACAAAGTGATAACGCAATATTAGCCTTGGCTTACAGCCGGTTAATAATAGGCAAGAGCAGAGAACAGCAATAGGGCAAAAGAGCAAGAGAGAAAGAGCACAAGAGAATGTAGAATTGAGATGTGTGTCTCTGTTTTTGCTAATGAAAGAGTAGAGTATTTATAGTTCTGGAAACGAGTAGAAAAAATAAGGTAAGAAGTAAAGTGTAGTATAATTATAGAAGTAAATACAATCAGAATCCCAATCAATGTAAGTACTCCCCTTTAATTGGGGAGTCCTAGTTCAAACGGCTACCAGGGTGACAAATAAGGAAAGAGACTAATTGAATGACTAATTTCAATCATACATAGAGTAGTAAAGAATAAGGCGTGTGATTAGGACCAAGTACAGAACATATGAATTAAGGAAAGTAAGAATCAATTGGCGACATGCTTGTACATAAAATAGGGCAGAGTATCATTTTGAAAATCAGTAAGAGATCCCCTAGTATCGCAGGGAATCAATTATCAGTTAAGGAAGATGTCAACAAGTAAGGAAATTCACAAAATCAGTGAAGAGTGTTAAGGCAAGTATCACAGTTAAAGGAAAATACATAAAATCAGCAAAGAGTTCTAAGGCAAGTATCATGGTTAAAGGAAAATACACAAAATCAGTAAAGTACTAGTCACAATCATTCAAGGATTCAAAATGGAAAACTAATACTGATTTAAAGGGAATAAACACACATTAGACGAAAATCAGAAACCCTGGTATATAACATTAGGAGACATGTGAGTCAGGGATGCGAGATGAACCCAAAGACAAACAACATAGGATAAAGATTAGTGAAACATGAACGCTAATGCAAGCACACAGGAAAAAAGAGCAGCTTTCAGGGTTCTAAGTCTAAAAATTAGGGTTTCATACAGATACTAGTACGAATCAATAGGGTAGACATGATACATGCAAAGGAGACGAAGAGCCATAAACCCTAATGGGAAAACAGAGTAGAATCACTAGAATTTCAAGCCATTCGTGATAATCAAACACATATACTGAACCAATCACAGGGAAAAGACTTCAACAATGGTAAATATGAAGGAAAATCATGAGATAGTGTTAAAAATCGATAAAGAAAACCATTTTGAGAAAGGGTTTCGGAACCCTAGTTAAAAGTGAAGGTCCGTTTAGAAAAATAGAAAGTTTTTTAAGGAAACATCATAATAACTCGTAATATGCGTGGATCTACTGTAAATCTAAAATAATCGGAGGTTCCAAACATTAGGGTTTCAAAGAAAACCTCAGAGAAGATAAGAAGAACCTCAAACGTTACTGGTTCGAGCCTCAAAGGTCACAGGCCTCACTCGAAATCAAACTTCGGAGGCCTGAAGCAAACAGGAACACCATGGGTGTGAGTAGACGGGTCCTCGCCCTTCGAGGGCCTTAGGGATGACATTTACCGGCATGAGAGAACCATACGAGGCAGAGGGTGAGGAATCCATGGTCTCCGGTGGGAAGGTCGCAGGAGAAGATGAAGGGATTCGTCGGAGAAGGGGAAGAGACAGAAGTCTCTAGAAGAGACTAGAGATAGAGAGAGAGAGTAGAGAGATGAGAGACGGTGAAGAATGAGGGGTCGGGGGGTAGTTTAAATTTTAATTAAGGAAAGGTAATCTGGGCCGTTGATCTTATTTGATCAATGGCTCAGATTAAATTGGGGTTGGGTCGGGTTATATTNAAAGTGATTTTAAAAAATCTTTAAAATAAGGAAAAATACCAAAACTCTTGGGTATGCTTATATATGCATGTACATACTATTTTGAGAATATTTTGAGTATATATAAAAATACATAGGGAAAAATTGGGTATCAACAGGTTTCACACACATACTAGTACGAATCAATAGGGTAGACATGATACATGCAAAGGAGACGAAGAGCCATAAACCATAATGGGAAAACAGAGTAGAATCACTAGAATTTCAAGCCATTCGTGATAATCAAATACATATACTGACCCAATCACAAGGAAATGACTTCAACAATGGTAAATATGAAGGAAAATCATGAGATAGTGTTAAAAATCGATAAAGAAAACCATTTTGAGAAAGGGTTTCGGAACCCTAGTTAAAAGTGAAGGTCCGTTCAGAAAAATAGAAAGTTTTTATAAAAGGAAACATCATAATAACTCGTAATATGCGTAGATCTACTATAAATCTAAAAGAACTATAAATCTAAAAGAATCGGAGGCTCCAAACAATAGGGTTTCAAAGAAAACCTCAGAGAAGATAAGAAGAACCTCAAACGTTACTGGTTCGAGCCTCAAAGGTCACAGGCCTCACTCGAAATCAAACTTCGGAAGCCTGAAGCAAACAGGAACACCATGGGTGTGAGTAGACGGGTCCTCGCTCTTCGAGGGCCTTAGGGATGACATTTACCGGCATGAGAGAACCATACGAGGCAGAGGGTGAGGTATCCATGGTCTCCGGTGGAGAAGGTCGCCGGAGAAGATGAAGGGATTCGGAGAAGGGGAAGAGATAAAAGTCTCTAGAAGAGACTAGAGATAGAGAGAGAGAGTAGAGAGATGAGAGACGGTGAAGAATGAGGGGTCAGGGGGGGTAGCTAGAATTTTAATTAAGGAAAGGTAATCTGGGCCGTTGATCTTATTTGATCAACGGCTCAGATTAAATCGGGGTTGGGCTGGGTTATATTAGGGATTGGGCTGGGGTGTTTTAATTGGGTATTGGGCCAATTAAATCTGATGGGGGGTGTGGTTAAATTGGCTAGGATTGAAATAATAAAGGGCTGTTTGTTAAATAGCCAATTTTCCCTCTTTTATTTTTTATAAAATAGTTAAAAAAAGATTTTAAAATAAATTAAAGGTACTGGACTAATTAATAACGTATAAATATTAATCTAAAAATAATGGAAATGATTTTACAATTGTAAAATGCTGCTAATCGTAAAATAGGCTATAATTGCAACTATATGCAACTTAGCTTTAAAAATACCAAACAAATGCGTAAAAAAATATGCAACAATTATCTTAATTATATCTTGGTGTAAATATGAGGATAAAAATAGGTTAATCACAAAAAGGATAATATTTTGGGACAATTATTGGTTTTGTACTGCTAAAATGGACAAATAAATTGCTTTTAAAAACTTTAAAAATAAGGAAAAATACAAAAATTCTTGGGCATGCTTATATATGCATGTACATGATATTTTGAGACTATTTTGAGTATATAAAAAAACATGGGGAAAATTGGGTATCAACAGCTGCCCCTCTTTACCCGAGAAGGATGAAAGAGTTGTCGGGTAAAGATATGATGGCCAATTTTGACCGAATGAAATGATTTGAAGAATTTTGACCGAGATCTGGTTCCTGAGCTGCCTACATATCCCCGGTCTTACAGGAATCAGGCCATATGTAGTTCGGGAATCCGTCGGCGGAACGTGCCGATGGAGATTTCGAAAGACGGACGCGATATTCGGGTTGGGAAGGATGGTCAGGGATTAATAGGTTGCGGGAACCGGAGAGGGATCGCTCCTGCTGTGACGGCCATTGCTGGCCAGTGTACCTGCAAGTGAGCAATGCAAACATATGTTGTGCGCAAATTTAAACGTGATGCAAGTTCCCATTGGACCATGAAATGCTCGTCTTCGAGCGGCTAGGATGACGTCCTCAGACCATGACGTCCTAGGCCATGAAGCATATAATAAAGGATTCGTAGGCTATGAAATGATGTTCTCGGGCTATGAGGATGATGCCTCCGAACCATGATGCCTTTGGATAATGATATGCAAAAGATAAAGAAGGGGGTCCTCAGGCCATGGCATGGCGTTCTCGGGCTATGAAAAATGGTGCCTCTGAACAATGACGCCTTTGGACAATTTGGCGATCTTTCAGCCCATGCAAGACTTAAATGAAGCGGCGATATTTCAGCCGTGCAAAAATGTAAATTCAAATGGCGATCTTTCAGCCGATACAGGATAAAGTGGCGATATTTCAGCCGATGCGGAATTTAAATAAAGGTGGCGTTATTTCAGTCATGGAGAGACTTAATAAGATAGCGATATTTCAGCCCACCGGAGATTTAAATGAAGTGGTGATATTTCAGCCGATGTAGAGTGTAAATATAAATGGCGATATTTCAGCCGATGTGAGATTTAATAAAGGTTTGGCGATCTTTCAGCCATGCGGATGGAGGTAGAGCTTAACCTCGGAAGGCAGAATGGTGGCCTTATGCAATGCAGAAGAATGCAGATGGAGACAATGCTTAGTCTCGGAAGGTAGAATGGTGCAATGCAAAATGCAGATGGAGACAATGCTTAGTCTCGGAAGGCAGAAAGGTAGCCTTATGCAGTGCAAAAATGCAGATGGAGACAGAGCTTAGTCTCGGAAGGCAGAAAGGTAGCCTTATGCAGTGCAAAAAATGCAGATGGAGACAATGCTTAGGCTCGGAAGGCAGAAAGGTAGCCTTATGCAATGCAGAGGTAAAAGGTGAATAGCAACGAAAGCTCTTAGCTGATAGATGATAGCTGATAGCTGATTGCGTCGTTGTGGCTGCTGGGGATGTCATGTACGGATAGCGCTTGTAAGTAAGTGATGATTCTGAGAGTTGTATTCCTGCAAAAGTATGAGTATGTAATCGTATATGATGATTTTATGTCTTGGGGNAGTCAAAAACACACACTAGACGAAAATCAGAAACCCTGGTATATAACATTAGGAGACATGTGAGTCAGGGATGCGAGATGAACCCAAAGACAAACAACATAGGATAAAGATTAGTGAAACATGAACGCTAATGCAAGCACACAGGAAAAAAGAGCAGCTTTCAGGGTTCTAAGTCTAAAAATTAGGGTTTCATACAGATACTAGTACGAATCAATAGGGTAGACATGATACATGCAAAGGAGACGAAGAGCCATAAACCCTAATGGGAAAACATAGTAGAATCACTGGAATTTCAAGCCATTCGTGATAATCAAACACATATACTGACCCAATCACAAGGAAAAGACTTCAACAATGGTAAATATGAAGGAAAATCATGAGATAGTGTTAAAAATCGATAAAGAAAACCATTTTGAGAAAGGGTTTCGGAACCCTAGTTAAAAGTGAAGGTCCGTTTAGAAAAATAGAAAGTTTTTTAAGGAAACATCATAATAACTCGTAATATGCGTGGATCTACTGTAAATCTAAAATAATCGGAGGTTCCAAACATTAGGGTTTCAAAGAAAACCTCAGAGAAGATAAGAAGAACCTCAAACGTTACTGGTTCGAGCCTCAAAGGTCACAGGCCTCACTCGAAATCAAACTTCAGAGGCCTGAAGCAAACAGTAACACCATGGGTGTGAGTAGACGGGTCCTCGCCCTTCGAGGGCCTTAGGGATGACATTTACCGGTATGAGAGAACCATACGAGGCAGAGGGTGAGGAATCCATGGTCTCAGGTGGAGAAGTTCGCCGGAGAAAATGAAGGGATTCGTCGGAGAAGGGGAAGAGACAGAAGTCTCTAGAAGAGACTAAAGATAGAGAGAGAGTAGAGAGATGAGAGACGGTGAAGAATGAGGGGTCAGGGGGGTAGTTAGAATTTTAATTAAGGAAAGGCAATCTGGATCGTTGATCTTATTTGATCAACGGCTCAGATTAAATCGGGGTTGGGCTGGGTTATATTAGGGATTAGGCTGGGGTGTTTTAATTGGGTATTGTGCCAATTAAATCTGATGGGGGGTGTGGTTAAATTGGCTAGGATTGAAATAATATAGGGCTGTTTGTTAAATAGCCAATTTTCCCTCTTTTATTTTTTATAAAATAGTTAAAAAAGATTTTAAAACAAATTAAAGGTAATGGACTAATTAATAACGTATAAATATTAATCTAAAAATACTGAAAATGATTTTACAATTGTAAAATGCTGCTAATCGTAAAAATAGGCTATAATTGTAACTATATGCAACTTAGCTTTAAAAATACCAAACAAATGCGTAAAAATATGCAAAAATTGTCTTAATTATATCTTGGCGTAAATATGAGAATAAAAATAGGTTAATCACAAAAAGGATAATTTTTTGGGATAATTATTGATTTTGTACTGCTAAAATGGACAATAAATTGCTTTTAAAAACTTTAAAAATAAGGGAAAATACCAAAATTCTTGTGCATGCTTATATATGCATGTACATGCTATTTTGAGACTATTTTGAGTATATAAAAATACATGGGGAAAATTGGGTATCAATATTAAAGGCCGCCTCAAGCTCACTACAACGGGCAATGGCCTTCATAAGGTCCTCATCTCGCTCTTTCATCTCTTCGACCTTACGCGCCTGTTGATCCTCCCTCTCCTTAAGCCCATCACGGAACAGCTGAAAGTCGCGATCCTGAGTGAAATATCGTCCATTGCACGATGCTTGGTGCGATATTCTTGATACTTAGAGGACATCTTCCCATAGATGGTCGTCCTCCTCCTTTCCCGACGCTCGCGCTCGATCTCCATGATGAGGGTCTAGTGTGAAAAACAAAGTTAGAACAAAAGGATAGGCCAAGAATAGTAAAATAGATCCAACGACGAAAAGAAAAGAGAGGCATTTACCCATAGAGCCATGCCTGAAATGCTTCGTGAAAACTCCGCATCACTCATCGCTCTGAGTTCCTCACTCTCAGGAGCAGCACATAAGGGGGCAAAAACGGACGCCACCTGGTCGCAGTTCGACAGTAAGTCGTAGTCCCCAGGGACGACTATGTGTCGATCAGAACCCTCCGTTCTAACCTCCACGCGAGTGTGATGCTCCAAAAATTCTCGAACGTCCCCTGGGTCGACGTCCGAACCCGAGCTGTCGCCCTCGGTGCGTAATCCCCCTCCGACAGTAGATGATGCGCCACCCTCAGCGGAAAGCACAGACCGCCCTCCTTGGTATACTCCTCCTGCCCGGGGAGACCTCCCCGCCAAAATAGCGTCCGCCATAAATGCGGGCGCAGGTGCCGTCTCCGATGCACCCGTCCTGTTCTTATTAGTATCGGTAGCCACCTCTTTCCCGAGATCTACCCTCCTCTTTTTTCTCAATGGAGGTTCAACCCCATAAGAGGACTCATCCACGAGGTGATAGACCGGTAAAGAGGAGGTCTCTTCCCTTACCACCATATCACGAGAGGAGTCTCCTGCCTGCACCGGCTGAGCAGGACCATATCTCGGAGGGATTCCTCCAAAGTAAATTGCATTTCCACCAAGGCGATGGCCTAGCGAAATGCAGGGACTGGGGCCCTCCGCCTAGAAGCTCCGCGACCTGTCATCACAATGAGTTGTATCAATAGATAATAGTAAATAGCCGAAGAGCTGTACACAGGAAAACACTTACCGGATGAGACCGTCGACTCAAAACGTTTCACAAAAGCAGGCCAATCTCGGGTCTCCACTGCGTGAAGCAGTAAACGGGCTACCCAGTCCCTTATACCGGCAATGGGACGGGGTGCACGCCCTATAGCTGCAAAAGAAAGTCGCAGATAAATACTAAGTTGAACACAACAAAGAAAAAAGAAAGAGTAAACAAGTTGCGACACCTACGATTATCATTCCACCACTCCGGGAATCCAGCGGGGTCCGACACAATGTGTTCAATTCTGACGAAGAAATACTTGTGCCAAAACTTACGGCTCGCCCGGTCGTCAGTTCCGACCATAGCCCTTTGGTCCCACGATGCCTCAAATGTACCATAGTACCCCTGTGAAAACTAGGGGAAAACAAGTGCAAGAGGAGGTGGATGTCAACTTCGCACCCCGCCAACTCCGCGTATTTTGTCAACACCAAAAATATTTTATACGTGTACGGAGAAAGCTGCGCCAGGCAAACCTGATAAAACCAACAGAATTCTTCTGCTAACGGGAGAAGGGGGAAGGAATGACCAATTACAAAGGGGTATTCGTAAAAAGCACAATACCCCGGTCTATGGACCTCCACGAAGTCCCTCCCCGCTGGAACCATCTCGACATGAGGAGGAATGTTATACTTAGCGCGGAGGGCATCTATATGGGCCTGCTCGGTTTCAGACACTACCGAAACGGGAGTAGGAGCAGGATCTTTAAGAAATTCACTTCGAGACATAGGGTGTCTCGGCAACAACTCATCTACGGTGGGAAAGTTGTCCCCCTCCCCCGCCATCGTGTCCTCACCAACAGAAGGAAGCACCATGGACAACGGGGTGGCGTCAGAAATCCCTTCACATGACCGGTGTGTTCTAGGCATATTTACGGTGGTAAATGTGTTAACGAGACAAAAGAAACCAAGAAGAATGAACGGAAGAGAGGAAGTTAAGAAATCGTAAAAACAAAGCTAAAGATACGAGAAGGGATAACCAGAGGAGAAATGAAGCGAAAAGCTGCCCATGACACCAAAACCGAAGCGACAAACCCTCAGTCTCTGACTCGGGAAAACGCGTAATGATGACGCATGTGGAAGTGATGTCATTTCCCGACAGGACACACAACCCAGGATACCGTGAAGCGCACTACTCTTCCATCATTGGTCAAACCGTTATGATTCGCAAACCAAATTTCTCCGCAGGTATAGACGATGTCCGTTTATCGAGGACGCATCGGGCCGCAACCTCGACAAGCTGAGGGACTAACTGTATAGGTCCAAACTTGGACGACCACGACCATTGCTGAGTGCGGCGAGGAACGAGGTCCTTATGGTATAGCGTCCTTTGGTCGTTATAAAGGGTGACGACCAATAGTGGTTAAAGCGAACGCACGACGTCTGCAGTAGTGTTAGCGTAGTAGGAGACAATAGGAATATGCTTTTCGAATATTCTTTGTGTTGTACCTTTTTAGGGTTTGAAAGGGAATTGCCCCTTATAAATAGGAGGAAAAGGCTCTGTAAAAAGGGGGTGGAGAAAGTGAATACAAAAAGAGACAACTTTGCTTACTGAAGACAAATCTGAAATGCTTACATCATCTTATCTTGGTCAATCGCCTTCGTTACAACATTTTTCCACATTTGAAGTTATCATATTTATGAGTAACCATTTGGTTCCGACATACAAGGAAGCATCGATCATCTTGTCTTTCTCTTACATCATTTAATCAAGATTTTATTATACTTGACAGAGATTTACCTCTTTATCTTCATTGATTGATCTAACCAAAAAGATTTTCAATATCTTTTGGTCAAATAGTTACTAGAAAATGTTTCTATCAAAAGGGAAAATTGAATTCCTTTAGCTATGGACGAAGTCGTGTTTTTCTTACAAACTATCCTAATTTTTAACTCCATATTACTAGCGGTTAGACATTATTATTAATCTTTTAATACTCAAAAAAGTTGTGCTAGGTGTCCCTTGTCAAAATTTTGTGTTAGGTGTCCCTTCTGCTATTCCTGGTAAATGTGGACTGCAGCCCACAATGTAAACACTTCTACTTAAAGGAGCTCCACCTGTTACATGCACTGAATACATCATATATTTCGACTGAACAATTGAACATGTACCTACTATAATGCAATTTATACCATAGAGTTTCTGTTCGAGGAGTTTACTACGACCTTAGATAGGTCCCAAAAAGTATATCCTTCTTCCTCCTTTACTTGTAATATTTCAGGACCAGGGGGCAAAAGAGGCCAAATGTGTTGGACCATTTAGAATAAGTGGCAGTTATATGTTCTGAGGCTTTGATTGATTAGTAATATGAATGCTCCTCTTTCACCATTAGATCGATATAATTTACTACTTGTGTACGGTCAAAATCATATGCTCCCAATGTATAGACTCGAGGTTCCGTCTTAGGCCCGAGTCCGAGCAAGGTCAAGTTCGAAATCGGTGGACCAGATTCGAGCTTGAAGACAGAGTGCGATGCCCCGAGACAGGAGTTCGAGAAATACCAAGGCCAAGTGTGCTCGACCCCGAAATAGTACCCTTATGGGTTTGTAATAGAATGAGCTAGATTCCAGCCACGTCCCCAAGATCACGGCGCAAATCTCGGGATAAGGTTGTACGATTCCGTACTAGGCGGTTAGACAGCTGTAACAAGAATATTCCCTACTGTAAATAGAAATATTCCTTATTTAGGGTTCGCCTATTATAAAAAGGGGATCTCAATCATTTGTAAGATCATCTAATCACTGAGAATAGAATATACTCTACCTTTTCCCCCTGCTTTTCATCAGCATCGTCCTTTAACTCTATTGTTCTTACTTTGCTTTTATAATTGTTCTTATTATACCAAGCCTACCTCGAGGTCCCTGTGCTCGAGGTCACTGCTGTTGAGTAACATTGGTTTGATTCACCTTTATCTTTCATTTCTACTTCATATTTCTTGATTATTAATTGATATTGGATTAAATCACGTATCTTTAAAACTACAAATCAAATTTAATTGTTATTCGTATTTTCGAGGTAAACACTACTTTTGTTCACGCCTCAATGTACGTGTACACCAAAGCAGTTAGCTAGGTTGATTTTATTGAAACTGGAAAAAAGTATATGCGATGATGCTTATACGTCCTTGACAATGAAACAACAGAACATTTATACAAACCTAAGAAGGCCACTATACCAATTTGTATTTTAGTTTCCTGAATCTCCACTAACTTCCGTCCTCTATTAATTGTACTATAAACAAACGAGGCAGCAAAACTAATCACTGTCATTGAGAAATAATTTTCTCTCCTCTTGTTTTAGGCTCGGATTAGAGTGCTTCTCTAATGATGAATTCACCACTTCAAGAATCAATTTGTATTTTAGTTTCCTGAATTTCCACTAGCTTCCGTCCTCTTGCATATACAGTATAGTGTTTGAGTCAGTTTATGCATGCACCAAAAAGGTCACGTTATGAAGCAGCTCTACATGTAGTGAAGTATGTCAAGAATCAACTGGACTTGGACTCTTAATGTCAAGCACTAGGGTAGAATATCACTACAAGAAAATCATGTATTACATGGGGATTTTGTTGGGGATTAGATAACAAAATCGCAGGATCCTTCCGAAAAAACGATGAAAAAACCTTCGCAGGTAATTATTACCTGGGAATTTTAAAAATCCCTAGGTAATGTACTTGGGGATTTTGAATTTGCATGGAAATTACCTGGGGTTTTAAATTCATATGTAAATTACCTGCAAATTTTTCCATAGGAATTTCTAGATATTCGCATGAAATTTTTGGTAAAAAATTAATGAAACTTGGGATTTTTCTTGCGGAGTTTGCTAGGGAGATAGTTGTATATCCCCACGAAAATTCCTAAGTGCATGTGTCGAAATTTTTAGACGAAAAATTTAGAGTTGCTATAATTTTGTATATTTGTATTAAGTCAACTCTCCCAAAAATTACTATTTTGAGATATATACTATAGCACCAATTATATTATTTTACCCATCACTAATTACCGTTACTAATTAGCAGTTAGTATTATTAGTAATTAGTAATAGTAGTAGTAATTTCCCTAAATGTATAACGTAAATCACACATGCATATTTGTGGTTTTTTTATGTCTTACATGTACGTTCGTTTCTAGATGCTCAGTTATAAAGTGCAAACATCTACGATTCTTGGCCGAGGTGAGACTTCCCCATGTAGTACTATTTACTTACTAATGTTTACCTCTTATTTATTTTTTTGTTTTGTAAAAGGATGCATTAATTAAGGATTCCATAAATCAAATGAAACACTCTTTTCTAAGTAATAACAAAATTACAGTTAAAATATCTCTATAACATCTTCGTTTGTTCCGGATATTTTTGGATGTTATAGCGAATTGCTATTATAGAAAACATATATTATAACAAAACATGAAATTTGGTTCCGGTAAAAACTTGGCTTTCATAGTAAAGTGCTGTTATATAAGGATGTTGTTATAGAGAGGTCTGACTGTACATTTATATTACTTATAAATTTAAGGTATTCTTAGTTATTTTTCAAATTTTCATTTATATTTCTCGAATAAGATATTAATTTTTTTCTATATAAAAAATACATTAATTAACAAGAATTAAATACATTGTACATGATAATTAGTAAGAATTATTTCACTAATCCTAATAAAATACACATGATTAAATTATTTTAATAATGGTAGGATTTGATCAAGAGATGATGTTAGAAAGTAGAATTATAAGATCATTTGATATTAACTTTCAATACTAACATTCTCAAACTATATCATTTTATATATGCTATAATTGAATTTTATCTAATCAAATACATGTGAAAAAATGACATACATAAGATAGCAAGTTAATAAAACTTAGTTATATTTTTATAAATGTAACATAATTTTTCTCTGCTTAGAAATTAAACTTAAATAGGTGTCAATCATTTAGTTACATTTAGTATATTTTCTGATGATATTAGTTAAAATATGTCAAATTTAATCGTACCTTAGCTTTATTATGTCCTTTATGTCAACCATATTAAATTTTTAATTCTTAAAATAATTTGCTTTGTGATAATTATTTTGTTATTGAATTTGCTGGGGAAAAAAAATAACCATCTATGTTAAGCTTAATGACTTATAATGCCCAATTCAAACATATATAAATAATCAAATTTTATACAGGACACATTTACCTACACATAGTTCGACAAATTATAACAGATAAAATTAATTCCTATGGATATTTTTTACATATCAAGTTTTTGTAACTTTCAGAAAAATATAATTTTTAATTTAAAAAGTAACATTTTCTTAGAAATTCAAATAATATTTTAAAAGTATTTAAAGAATTTTAAACTTAAATATGTACTTATAAAATCCTCAAGTAAGTTCTCAAATATTATATATCAAATTAAAATAACAATAATAAAATTTCTATCTAAATCCTAAGAACAAATGCCCAAGCAAAACCGTATAATGAAATACTCAAATAAATTTTCAAGAAACAATTTCGTTAAAACCACACAAATAATCTCTAGTCAATTTTTTAGGTAATAAAATTTCTAGGTAAATCCCAAGCTATATTATCAAGAATAAATTTCTAGCAAAAATAACAATAATATAATCCCCATATAATTCCACCAAATAAGTAAATCAAAAGAAAAAAAATCTAAGTAAACATCAATCAAATCTCTAGGTAATTCCCAAGGTAAGAAAATTTACAAGTAAATCCCCAAGAAAATATTCCTAATTAAATTTGTAGCAAAAATATCCCAAGGTAATTCCCCAGTTAAGACAATCCCCACATAAATCTCCAAGAAAAATTCTCTAGCTAAATCTGCAGCAAATATTTCCCAGGTAATTTCCCAAATAAGCAAATCCCGAGGTAATTCCCCAAGAAAATATCTCCAACTAAATTCGCATGTAGAGTTACCTAGGGATTTTCCATCGGATTTACATAGGATTTTTTTCCCATTTTCTTTATTTTCTTACCTGTGGATTTTCCTACAGTAATGTACTTGCCGAATTATTTTCGCAGGTAATTTCTCAGGTAAGATTTTGGCGCATAATGGCTCCAAAGATACAGAAAAATATTTATCGCAGGTAAATATTTTAAATTTAGGAATTCTAATATTTTCCATGAAAATTCGCAGGTATTATTTGCGAATAAAATCCCCAGGTAAAATCTCCATGTAATTAGCACTTTTCTTGTAGTGGAAGAAATTGTGGCTTACTGTGATTCAGATTGAGCTTCTGCCCCATGTCTAGGAAATCAGTTACTGGTTTCTGTATCAAGCTAGGAGCATCACTTATCTCCTAGAAAGCATAGAAGAAGAGTACTATATCTAGAAGTTCAGCAGAAGCTGAATATAGAAGTATGGCACATACAGTAGCATAATTAATATGGTTGAAAGGACTATTGATGGAGTTACAGGTGAATGCGAAGATGCCTATGGAGTTGTATTGTGATAACAAGGCACTCTTATAAATAGCAGCTAATCCTATGTACCATAAGAGAACAAAATATATAGAGATTGACTGCCACTTTATAAGGGAGCAAATACAAGAAGGTTTGATAAGAACTGCATATATATCCAGTCAAGAGCAGCCTGCAGACATCTTGACAAAGGCTTTAGGCCATCAATAACATTCAGCATTACTTTTCAAGTTGGGAATGAAAAACATTTTCCATTCTTAAGTTGGGGGGAGGGGGGCTTAGAAATAAATAGTTGTACAGTTAGCTATTTATATTGTACTCTTCTAGAAGGATAATTAGTTAGAGGATAGTTGCTTAGCTGTCATAAGGTTAGTTAGTAGAGATATTATCTTGTAATAGATATACAATAGTGTATAGTGTGCTTCCGGTTAATGAGATAGAAAATTCAGCTCCACTTTCTAGAAAATTCAGCTCCACTTTCTCTCTCCAGAACCTTCCTCTCTTCTCTTCTCCGTTCTCTCTTCTTCTTTAATTCCGCGACTCCATTAATGACAGACTTAGAGCTTGTTCTTAACAGTAATTTTTTTGTTAAAATGAAAAAAATACTTTTTTATATCATGAAAAGAAAATACTCATTCGTTAAAATAAAAAGAAGAAGAAGAAGAAGAATTAACCCAAATAGCCGCCCACCCTACAACTTAAACTAAAAATAGCCAGCGAATGTATATTATATGCATAATTTATGTATTAAATATGTATAATCAATGTATAGTCTATGTATATGGTTAGAAAAAATAAACAATTAATATGGCCGGCTATTTGTGTAAAAATTCCCCCAAATAATCTATCTATAACTTAAAAAAGAAAGTACTATCAATAATATTTTTATTTAGGGTCGGGTCGGGCCGGGGGTTGGGTTGGGTCAGGGTGGGCAGGGGTGGGGTCGGTAGGTGAGGGTGTGGGGTGGGGGCTGGTAGGGATGGGGAATAGGGTGGGGAAGGTTGAAAAAGAGTTTTGGAAAATATTTTTCCTCTCTTGGTAGAGAAAATATTTTCCTCCAATTGGAGAAAAATGTGTTCATGAGGAAGATATTTTTCAAAACATTTAAGCCAACCAAACATGGAAAAATTAAAAATATTTTCCTTCATACCAAACACACCCTATGAATAATGCGTTATACATTTTAAAGCGTACGTATGTTTCACAGGCAAACATAAAACTCAATCTATGGATTAAACAGTGTAATAGAGATGGGGGATTGAGAGGAAACCCAAGATTGAGTGCAGTTCAACTACACCAGATTCAATATACGTACTTACACTTGCACCTTCCAATTCCTTTGTGTAACTTGAGTCATAATATTTAGGGTTCTTCTCTAGTCAACAACCAGGATTCCTTTTTAGTGATCGTCCTCCTCGTTGTTAGTGCTATTCATTTAGTAGTACTTAATTTTAACATTTACCATAAATGGAAACCAACCTACTCTTCTCCATCTAGTGATTCACCCACGTATCCCGCAAATGTGGAGAGAAGAACTTTAGAGCGGAGCCCGGAACCTAAAATGTTATTTTTTTGACTCAAAATACATAAATAGGTGGAAAAAAAAACTTAGTGAACAAAATATATAAAATGCAGTTTTGAACCACGTTTTACCTTAACGTCCGTTCGGGACGTTAAGGTAAAACGCCTATTAATACTGCATTTTATTAAAGCGCCTTTTGTAAATACATTTTACCTGTTTTGTGGTCCCACCAATAACTCTTCTGCGCTTAACTGACATAACAATAATTTGAATATGTAAAACGCCTTTTTAAAATGCATTTTACTTCCAAAAATTTCGACCACCACCCCCCCCC
>NC_031993.1:10130847-10148501 GCF_001879085.1 Nicotiana attenuata
AATTTTCCAAATACTCTAGTTTCTACCCGAAAAAACCCCCCAATTTCCACCACTCGAAAACTCTAGATTTTAAGGTTGAAAACTTTGTGAAATTATAGTGAAAAGATTAGAAAGAAACTAGTTTAGAATCACTTACCAATGATTTGGGGAAGGAAAGTTCTTTGGAAAATCGCCTTTAAGGTTTTAGGTTTTGAATATTTGAAGAATGAGAGAAAAATCCCGTCAAAGTCATATTTTCCCAGCTGCAGATGTTCCCGCAAATGCGAGAAAAGCTTCGCAAATGCAAAACTCCCACATTTCTGCTGCCTTCGCAAATACGAACAAAATGTTCGCAAATGCGGAACCTGAGGATCGCAAATGCGACCCATGTCTTCGCAAATGCGAAACCTATGTGACCCAACTTCTCTTCGCATTTGCGATGAGAAGCTCGCAAATGCGAACCCCTCAGAGGTCGCAAATGCGATGCCTGATCTCGCAAATGCGAGATCAGAGGCATGCAACATGATTTGAAACACCAGCAACCTCTCCAAGTCAATTTTCACTCCGTAGCCTATCCGAAACTCGCCCGAGCCCCTCAAAGCTCNTGGTAATTCGGAGTGGGCTGATATATGAGTGGAGGTGTCGGGTAGGTTTGGTATTTGATAGGAGATTGGTTGTTTATGCAACCATCACAGCTCCTACGTCTCTCTTTTTGGACACACCACCAGATTGCAAGGCCTTGTTTGTAGCTTGCAAGGCCTCGAAGTTTTTGACCATACCGCTCTTAATGCCTTCTTTGATTTGTTCCCCCAGCATGATGATGTCAGAAAATTTTAGTGCTTTCAACATACAGGTTTAGGGGCAAATAACTATGTTGATAGGCAACAGTATTGCTGCATACTTAAACACATATAGTGGGCAGTTGCAGCCAGTGGGTACGGAGCATTATTGGCCGCCGAAACCATTTAAAATGGTGTGTAACAAGGACTATTTGCTTAAGCTACAAGTGCAAAAAAGAACGCGTATACGGAACCAAATGGATGTTGGTGATACCGTTTATGCGCNAGTCAACTCAAATGAAATTTTTGACAAAATTTCTTATTTTCAACAGTTTTTAACATAAAAGCTTTCCGGATAGAAGCCCGGACTACGCACGCAAATAGAGGAAGGCCTAAACATGATTTTTAAGGTTTCGAATCACGGAATTAGATATCAAAACATGAGACATTGTTTCTCTCGAAGATCTTGATGTTAACTGATTGGTTCTTTGCTAATTCAAATACTCACATCAATAAAGTCGAATTCGAATCTAGGGGTTGGAATAGACAAGATTCAAGCTTAGATCGAAAGAAGTAGAATTCGAAATTCTCTAATTTAATTTCTTTGTCTAATTTTCTTTTATATTTGATTTCTTCAGGATTTCCCCATTCCGTTTTGCTTTTGCACCGCAAGATTGAACAAATTAGTAGGCTAACAAAATTTAAAATCCTTTCTCCAAGTTAAGATAGCAAGTAAGAGAATATGGAACCGAGAACATCGAGGGAGAGAATTAACAAAATAAATATCAATTTAATTGTATTCATAATCTTGGCCATTGTAGAAACATGTAAAAATTGCATCGAGACTACTAAAATTAAGAATAATCCTAAATAAATTATTTTATTTACTGATACCTGTTCAAGAAGACGAAAAAGTGGAATCATCATGATGAATGGAATTCACAAGATGAACCAACTAAACTCTAGCTGATTCACTGAACATAAAAAGAGTATACATTTCAACATCCTAATACGCACATTAATTCCAAGTAGTTCCTCAATGTTAATTGATCTAACAAACGAGAGCGTAATTATAAAATAAAAATCTTCAAGGTTGGTCTTGTACTGTCATACACGTGCAATACTGGAAAAACATTAAAGGTCTAAGTACTCAGTCCCCATAATTAATTAAGTGATTAAATAAATGAAAAGCGACAAGCTAGTGATCCAACGGAGTCAAAGCATAAGTTAGTAATTAAACCAACAAATACATAGCTGTAGATACTTAACAGAAAATGTGCTAAACTATATGCAGTGATAATTCGTTTATATATAGGCCAGTTGTTGATTGGATTAAAATAATAGCAGATGCCGACAATTCAGACAAGACGGCTTTGAGGATTATTTTGGACTAATTAACCGACCTTTATCAGTGGGTAATCTAATACACAAGCTAAGCAAAGGTGTATAAAAACAATATATTTAGTACTGTGGAATTATTAAATCAGCAAGTGTGTATAGGACAGTTTGGATATGCAATATTAGAAATTATTAATTAATTAATAGTACTAGTAAGAGGGAGATATAGAAGACCGACTTTTATAGGAATTAGAAGAATGGCAGCCATCATACAGAACGTTAAAAGTCGGCGCTTATGATTCATAAACCTGAGATCAAGGATTTCCTCATTGTCTCTTAATATATCTCTTTCTTGCATATACACTTCCGCAACATGTTTTTTTTATATTATATATTAAAGTTTATATTTAATTTATATATACTAATAATATTAAAATTATTACATATAATGAAATTTTAGTAGGTTACTTATTATTTATTATAGATATTATTTATAATATTTATTATATGAAGTTAACTACAATAATAGTTTAAGTTATTTGATTGAGTAATTAAATAATTTTTGTACCATTAATGCATAGAAAATTAAACAGTTTATGAGTAAATGTGCTGCTACGATTAACTGATCTTCTTGAGTTCCTTAAAAGGTAAGTAGATCAATATCATTCTTTAAACTGAATACTGTGCTAGTGCAAAAATAATTGTACTATTGCTCTAATAGTGCATATCAATTTTGTTTGGTTTTCGTGGACGTATAGGTAAATGCCTCTTAGGGTGTGTTTGGCACGAAGGAAATACTCTTTTAGGAAATGTTTTCATGAAAAATTATGTTTTATCACATATTTTTTCTTATTTGGTTAGTGATGAAAAACTTTTTTCAGAAAATATTCTCTAGTGTTTTGTTAGAAATTAGAAAATATTTTTTAGAAAAATAATTTTTTATGCTACTCTCCTCACACCCTTCCCTCAAGTTTCCATGTTTTCTGTGCTCTCCCCCTCCCCCAAATACTCAACGTTTTNGGCGGACTGCAGGGATGATGGTGAAGTTGGGTGCAGATATTGGATACGTGTGAACAGGTTTGGAGGCAACAATGGAAGTTTTTGTAATTTTGAGGTATGATTTGATGAACCCTATAAGCAGCAATGCTACAAAGAGTCTTTGCAGCATTATCATGATTTGACCAAAAAATAGTGGGAATATGAATGAGAATATAAACGACAAATTGCGGAGTTGAAGGAGAAACTAAAAGAGGCGGAAGAAGAAAAAAATAAGCTCGAAGAGAAATTTAAGTGGTTGGAGCAGAGAATAATAGGTAGTCGTGACTAAACAATGACATGTATGTGTTGAGTGTACTACTTTATCTTTATGTTTCCCGTGTCATGTATTTTCATTAGTTGTACTAAATTTAAATTATGTTAAGTTGCTATATTTGTCTTTGTGTTGTAGTATTAAAATAAAGAAGAAACGGGAAAATAAAAACATAATGCGCATATTACGTAAACATAAAAAATTATTGTTATTATTTACATAAAATACAAAAAAAAAAATCAATGTGTCCCACAGCTTTTGTGCTTCAGTGCAGCCGCTGGCCTGAGGCGCATTCCATCCCGCCACGCTATCAGGATCATCCTCATCATGTTGCCTCTTTATCGTAGGATGCGCTGCAGCATGATTGTCAGTAGTGCTGATAGGATCGATAGAAGGGGCCGTCGGTCTATCAGCAACCTACAGAAGAATAAGTCAGTTCAGTATATGAAAATATATATTAGTAATGTACGTATTAAGTCAAAAAAATTTAAATTGTCTTACGATGGTCTCGGCGGGCTCCAGAATATAAGCATCCGTCGTATCCTGGTCACCATCGCACAAAGTGGCCTCCGTGACGGGCGGGGATGAAGGCTTAATAAGAAGATTATAAAGTTATTTATGGTGAATCAATGAGATAAAAACAAATGTAAATTTAATAGTAATACGAGCATACCTGCGCCTATGAAAGACTCCCAACACCCGTCGATGATGAGCCATAACTCAGCCGGTGCCCACCATCCACATCTCGGGTCGGCCGATCCTCAGCAGCGGTCGATGGGACTGAAAAGTACTGCTCCCAATCAACTCTGGTAGTGCTCGTGCCCGTGATCAACAATGGATCTGACGGGGTCACCTGCGATGCTGCTGGAGTGAACGGTAGCTGAAGGCTAAATGACGGCAGATCAGCTCCAACATCCTCGTCTGGCTGATGGAGGTCACCCGGCAGATCAGCTCAACATCCTCAACAGGTGCCTCAGCAGGTGCCTCAACGCCCCCTTGCTGGGGACCACCTCCTCGCCGGGCCCCACGACCTCGTGGGACAGCCCTACCTCGTGGCACAGCCCTACCTCGTGCTCCCCTCGCTCGTGGGACAGGCCTACCTCGATGGTAGTGCTCTAGCGCCACATAAGCAGGGACGTGCACTAATCGCTCGTCCTCTCGGGCTCGATGCACTGTCCGGGCAGCCAGCTCTATAACCTGCCGCCCATACTCGTGCAAAATGGCCGCTCCCTCGCTGGCATGCTGCTACATCTGCATCTGCAGTCCCAACTGGTGGAATAAATGTAGACCAATAGCGTGCACAACATGTAAAATATAAATTACGGAACGCTAGGTCACAAATACCAAATAACATACCAGTGCCTCATACCTCCCGGCATATGGAACGTACCGACCACCAGCTCGATGAATGGGATTCCGGACGAAAAGTCGGGTAACGCCGCGGTACCAGCCCATATAATCATGCTCAGTATCCGGCCGACTCGGTGTAGGGGGGGAGGGGGCGGAATCAGGTCAGATCGCCGGTCCCAAGTATCAATCTGCTCCTCTAGCCATGCCAAATATGCGTCGTCCACCCTGGAATGATCATCCCGCTGGTAGTGTATGGTCTGCCAGGTGGGTGATGTCGGTACGAGCTGTGGACGGCCAAACTAGCGAAGTACCCGCTCGGTTGCATGATGCTCCACAATATCAAAGCAAATCAACGGGACGGAAGAGCCCCGCATAAGTCGGCCGGCCGAGCAATAATCGGGAAAGCCAGCTAGCAATGCGTCGCTGTATGGCGCCCAGATAAACTATTAAGTAACAACAGAAAACGTGAGTATACGCAACAAATGTGAAGCTATGACAAGTAAACTTAGATATATATTTACCTGTGCGCCCTCCAGCAAATCCAAGATATCCCTGCATAAGGAGAGATTATGCCGAGCCTCGTACTCATGCGTATATCCCCGCCAGAGAACCCACCTCCTAGCTAGAGGGAGAAACGGAGGTGGTACATTCGGAGCTAATGGTGGTAGAGGTGGCTGCAACTGCAGGAACCGCTCCCAGGCCCGAACCTAACATAAAAAGTTGATGAAAAATTTAAGATATATTTTTACTAGGTATGTTAAAATGAATAGAGTATTCGAATATGTTGTCACCTGTAGTAGCGGCAAAAATCTAGCAACGTCGCGATGGGTGCCCATGCTCGCCCGGCACATCTTCCTGTACAAGTAGGCGAGAACAGCAGCACCCCAGCTGTACTGGGGTAAATCATCTAGCTGCTCAAGATGATGAAGAAATCTCAAGCTGACTAGGTTCCCTGAAGTGTTCGGGAACAAGACCCTTCCAAACATAAGGAGTAGCAGCAACCTCGTATAACAGTGAACATGATAATCCGGTGTATCTCCATCGATGTCAATGCAATGCCTCCAAATACTCTCGAATAGTCGACAACGGAAAACGACTGGTCCCAGCTAGTACATTCTCATCCTGTGACCGAAAACCAGTGAGCCGATGCATCATGTCCAGGTACTGCACACCTGTCATCACTCTCATGCCATGCGACAGAGCAATGGGGTGTCCATCAACGGGCAGCCCATATAAAACCTCCACGTCCTGCAGTGTGATGGTGGCCTCACCAATGGGCAGGTGGAATGTGTGCATCTCCGGTCGCCACCGCTCTATCAGGGCCGTGACCAAAGACCGATCAAGCTGCAGCCGCCCGATCTCCAAAATCCTGTAGAAACCCGACTCCCGCAGGCGTGTGACTACACGGGGATGGAGAACTCTGTCATGCAGAAAGTCCCACATGTCGTCCACTCTCCTGACGTGGAGAGTCTGGGTCAGTAACTCTCCTTCCCATATGTGGGCGGACCTATGATCGCCCTGTAACGACAGTAGCTCATCAATGGAAGGTCCGGGATGAATAGATGACACCTCCATGTCGTCTACTATAAATTAAACAACATCAATTACATGTCAGTTTTATAATTTTATATGTTTGTTTGTAAATTAAATAATTAATTTTTATAATTATACAATACTTAATTATTATGTATTCACATATGGGTTCCAGGCTCGATATTTGAGGCCCAGTAGCACCAGGATATCCTAATTTCTTCTATGTGTTAGTTTTATTATTTTACATGTTAGTTTTATAATTTTATATGTTTGTTTGTAAATTAAATAATTAATTTTTATAATTTTAATTATTAAATATTCACATATGGGTTTCATGCTCGATATTTGCAGCCTAGTAGCATCAAGATATCCTGAATTCTCGTATGTGTTAGTTTATTATAATTTTATATGTGTGTTTTATAATTTTATATGTTTGTTTGTAAATTAAATAATTAATTTTTATAATTATACAATATTTAATTATTAGATATTCACATATGGATTCCCGGCTCGATATTTGCGGTCCAGTAGTACCACTATATGTTCACTATAATTGGACAGAGTTTGTGTTTGATCTATCAGTTATTTTGACGTATTTTTGAGTATAAGAGATACTTAAACTACAGGGAAACTACGCACTACTTAAAAGGCACTACATTTTACTACGTTAAAAGGCACTACATTTTACTACGCTAAAAGACACTACATTTTACTACGCTAAAAGGCATTACATTTTACTACCCTAAAAGGGCACTATATTACTAGTCTTTAAGCAAATAAATAATATAAACCAGATAAAAAACAACAAATATATCTAATCACAAAACATTCACGAAAATACATATACAACAGTAAAAAAAACTTATTAACATTTTTTTTAACAAATAATAATGATTTATCAATTTTTACATATTTTTTTAGCACACTAATATCTAAGTCCGGATAAAGATAACATACTACTTTAATCGCAAAAAAAAATAATATAAATCAACATAGAACACATGTCAAACAACTAATATGCATTTTTTATACGAGTTTCGACAAAAATTAAATTGGAATAGCTCGATTTATATTTTTTGGAATGTTGAAGAATTGAAGATTTTATTCCGAAACGAGCAACCACAGCGAGAGAAGGCCTTAGCTAGGATGTGGGACCAACACTATTTACTTTTTATGTGACGGGTGGGGTCCACTCGAGCTTTTAATCTCGTTGGGGGGGGGGGACCACTATTCTATTTTTATAATTGGGGTTTTGGTTTTTGAGAGTGGGGGAAGGGAAGGGGACGACATTTGAAGAGGCAAAGCGCGGTTTATTAAGGCGTTTTAGTAAAACGTCCCTTTGAACCACGTTTTAACTAAACGTCCAATCTCTTCAGGTAAAACGTGGTTCAAAACTGCGTTTTATATATTTTGGTCACTAAATTTTTTTTCCAACCTACTTATATATTTTGAATCCAAAAAGACAACATTTAGGTTCTGGACTCCTTTAGAGAGCAGGGTCGTCCCTTGACCGTGGAAAGTTGGGATGAAATGAATCATAAAATTCTTTATCTATACAGTTTAACAGAATGCTTTGATTCCAATTTTAAAACTAAGAATAAGATGATAATGCTAGCTATAATTTGTAAGTATCCGTCATCCAATTCAAATTTGTAGCTGGGTCAACTACGTAGCAGATCTCTAACTAAGAATAAAATTACTCTCTGGGTCAACTCCTCCAAATTTGGTAGGAGAGACAAAACCAAAAACCAAAAGAAGGAAAAAAAGGATAAAAAGTCAATAAACAGCAACTACCAGTCTACCACCTATCATATGCATGAACCAAATCCCCGTGACTCCCTAGCGCCCAAACTTATATAAAGCCCCCTCTTCCTACTCACTCTTCGTCCTCAGTCTTTTGAAGTGAGTTGTAACTTTGATTCAAAATTAAAGCCGCCATAGAATAAACTCTTACCTTGTTCAACCATGGAAGCTGTAACTTTGCTCTCCAAATGCACCATCTTCCCTTCACAAAAATCTTCTCTCTCTGACCTTAAACTCTCTGTTTCCGACCTTCCTATGCTTTCCACTCACTACATTCAGAAAGGTGGTCTCTTCGCTCGTCCTCCTTTCTCCATCACCGACCTCCTTTCCCTCCTCAAACGCAGCCTTTCTCGAACTCTTACCCAATTTCCTCCCCTGGCCGGTCGCCTTGTCACTGACTCTGACGGCTACGTTTACATTTCTTGCAATGATGCTGGCGCTGATTTCATCCACGCTGCCGCTACTCACATTTTTGTCCGTGACGTCATTGGTTCAATTGACGTTCCTGACCATGTCAAGGAGTTCTTCACTTTTGACAGAACTGTGAGCTATCAAGGCCATTTCAATCCTCTTCTTGCTGTCCAAGTTACGGAGTTAGCCGACGGTGTCTTTATTGGCTGCTCCGTCAACCACGCCGTTATCGATGGAACGTCGTTATGGAACTTCTTCAATACATTCGCTGATGTCACTAGGGGTGTGAAAGGGATTACGAGGCAACCGGACTTTAGCCGTGATTCTGTTTTAATATCTCCGGCGGTGCTTAAAATTCCGGCTGGTGGTCCCAAGGTTACCTTCTCTTTGGACGCACCCTTGAGGGAAAGGATATTTAGTTTCAGCAGGGAATCTATTCTAAGGCTGAAAGATAAGACCAACAACAATCACAAATGGAATTTGGACGGAGAAATTGACATCGTTGAGTTGATGGGGAAACAGAGTAACGATCCCTTCAAAATGTCTGACGGCAAAGTAACGACGTTAACTTGGTTGAGGAATGCGGTTAGGAAAACAGAAACAGAAGGTATAACTGAAAATCAAACGGCTGAGATCTCATCATTTCAATCACTTTGCGCATTTCTTTGGCGTGCGGTGACACGTGCGAGGAAATTTCATGCTTCCAAAATGACGACATTTCGGATGGCCGTTAATTGCCGGCATAGACTCCAGCCAAAGCTCCATCCATTATATTTCGGCAACGCTATTCAAAGCATTCCGACTTACGTGTCGGCCGGTGACGTTTTATCTCACGATTTACGGTGGTGCGCGGAGCAGTTGAACGAGAACGTGAAGGTGCACGATAACGATATGGTGAGGAAGTACGTAGAGGATTGGGAGAGTGACCCACGGTGTTTCCCACTGGGGAATTTCGACGGAGCTATGCTCACAATGGGGAGCTCTCCAAGATTTCCAATGTACGACAATGATTTCGGGTGGGGCAGACCCATCGCTGTCCGGAGCGGGCGGGCCAATAAATTTGACGGCAAGATATCAGCATTTCCAGGAAGAAAAGGGGGCGGCAGCGTGGATTTGGAGGTGGTGTTGGCACCGGAAACAATGGCTGGATTAGAGTCCGACCCGGAATTCATGCAATTTGTTACTGGGTATTAAATGCTGAAATTGGGATGGGCATAGACGGTGGGGTGTTTTTGTTGTACTACTACTACTACATGTTAAAGAAGTGGTTTCCGGTTAATGAACTAATGTCAAGAATACTCTAGGGAGCAAAGTGGTACGTAAATACATGAGACTGCGCATAGGGCATCACAGGGATAATATTACACATTCAAACCTTTCAAAAGTATGTCAACAACATATCACTTTAGATGGCATGTTCTTCACATCAAACAGGGGTATAAATGCTGAAAATTTCATTTCAAAAGTTTTATAAAGAATCCACGTATCTAATTTTTAATTTTTTTTTTCCTTTTTACACCAATTAACAAATAAAAAGAGAAAGAAAAAATAACCCCTCCCGCTCTTGTCTTCTTCCCCATCCCAACCCCCCAACCCCCACCCCGTGTGTCTTCTTATGCCTTTCCCCCCTTCGTCTNTCTAGTGTTTTGTTAGAAATTAGAAAATATTTTTTAGAAAAATAATTTTTTATGCTACTCTCCTCACACCCTTCCCTCAAGTTTCCATGTTTTCTGTGCTCTCCCCCTCCCCCAAATACTCAACGTTTTCATGACTCTATTTTCTTCAAAAATTTAATTATTCTTCTAAAAATTAACACAAACCCAAAAGAACTAATGTGCTGCTTTATTTTTTTACGCAAAAACAACATTGAAATTTGTGCTCCATAACTAAAAAGAAAATACTCTTTTTTGGCTGAAAAGAAAGTACTATTTCTACAACATGAAAAGTAAAGTACTTATTTTGTTGAAATGAAAGAAAATACTTTTTCTAGATCATGAAAAGAAAATATTTTGTTGAAATGAAAGAAAATATTTTTTCTACATCATGAAAAGAAAATAGTCTTTTTTGATAAAATGAAAGAAAATATTTTTTACTACCTTATCTTGTTGAAAAGAAAATATGTTTTACCACATTATTTTTTTGAAATGAAAAAAAAGAAATACTTTTTCTACATCATGAAAAGAAAGTACTATTTTTGTTAAAATAAAAAATATACTTTTTTATATAATGAAAAGAAAATGCTCATTGTTGAAATGAAAAAAAAAAGTACCCTATCTATAACATGAAAAGAAAGTGATATTAATAATATTTCTATTTAAGATGGGGTGAGGGTGGGGGTGGGGTGGGTTGGTGGGGATGAAGAATATGGTGGGAAAGGTTAAAAAAGAGTTTTGGAATATTTTTCCTTCTCTTGATAGCGAAAATATTTTCCTCCAATTTAAAAAAAGTAAGTTGATCAGAAAAATATTTTGAAAAATGTTTTCTTTACCGAACACACCCTTAGTCTTGTCGTTTTTGTAGGATTGGTAACGATGATTTACTATTTTGCTTTTTGAGTCATTGTTGACTTTCAAGATGAAAATTACTAGTATTAGAAAAGAGTCTCACGTACTAATGTTTGTTTTATCAAATGAAATGAAAAACTTGGATTCAAAACCTATATTAAAAATTCATCTACCTTAATCAGATTTAATTTACGAAATATTTAACAAAAGATATTAGAAACATCTCATTAAGAAGAAAGAAGCTACTTTGAAATAGTGAGGGAGAAGAAAGTGATGCTTTGGGCGTGATATTATGCAGTCTTAAGGAGAAAGATGAGCCTCCAGGATATTAATTAACTGATGCATTTTTGTTTCCAAATTTGGTTTACTCTTTGATAAATGTTTAAAGGTGACAAGACCACTTCTTCCAAATTAAGAGAGAACTTTTGGAGTATGTCTTTTGAACTTAAATTTGAATAGAAATGTCTTCATCACCAAAGAAGTAAAGTGTGTAAAATGCAAACTACCAAGTACCACCATCTCATGAAAGGGTAATGCTTTTGGACATCAAAAATATAAGCAACGTGTATTTCAGGACAAATAATAAAATATGTATTTTTACAGTAACAATTTGTATATATGTAATTGATGACAACAAGAACGAAGGACCATTACTAAAATGCACCTAATTTGTGATGTATATACAATCATAAGAAATTAAATTACCCCCTATTTTGTACTTTTGAGTGACATATATATGTAATGGAAAAGAGAAAATTGAGAGAGTAGAAATTAAAGATAGTTAGTCGATGAACTTTACATATACTCTTTTATTAGAAGAATTTATTTTATTTTATTTTATTTTATTTTTATTTATTTATTTTGAAAATAAAACAAACTAATACTATATAATAACAATAATAATAGACTAGTTTGTTAAACTTCTCATGAGCTACGAGTACTGTAACCTACGCTTTAGAACGCCATAAGCACAAAAACAGAAAATATATACTCCTCCGTCTCATATTAACAATCGTTGTTACTAAAAATAGTTATTTCAAATTATTTGTCATTTTAAAAGTTTAAAACAAAATCAATTGTTTTTTCCTGTTTCACACATAGTAATAATTGTTCTTGAAGATGGAAATAACACAAATAAAATAAATATTCAATGAAAGATTATATCTTAAGACATAAATAAGGATAGAATAATCTAATTTCTTTCCTAATTAATATTTTTTTGTTTTATAATAATTTAGATAAAAATACATAACCAGTGGCGGAGGCAGGATCTTCACAATTTTTGGATAACTAGTGGGAATAGAACCCATGACCTTATGTAGATTTTGAACACCCTTGACCACTAAACTACACTTTTGGATTGTATTAAGGGTGTTCAAAACTTAATATATAGATGTAAAAAACATATTTTGCCTTATATATACAATGTAATTTTTCAGCGAAGGGTGTTCGGGTGAACACCCTTGCGCCCCTAAATCCGCCCCTGTACATAACCTATTTTTATTTTTTCTGCATAGGTCGAAGCTTCATTGGAATTGAAGAGGAAGACATGAATATCAGGAGGGAATCAAGGCTTGCTCCCCATTTCATGATAGCAAAATCAGTTGCCTTTGCATCCACTCCACGCAATGCCTACATTTCCTTCATCTATTTTCAGATTTCTTCCTTAATTAACCCCTATTTTTATCCTTTCTACTGTCTATAAGATACACATCTTTTCAGAAAAAAACACGCACACCTACAAGTACAAATGTTAAAATTCGAAAACCCATCCACGTGTAGTTGAAATTACTTAATCTGTTAATTCAAAATTATGCTAATCTCTTCTTTATCGAGTGAGAGCCAAGGGTATTGAGCTATTCGAGGACACCAGAATAATATTCAAGATACGAACGTATGCACTTGCACCTTTCAATGTAATTCCTCTTTTTGTAATTTGCGTCATAATCTTTCAGGATTCTAACTCAACGAGTCAACTGCATGCCACACGATCCTCTCTATTGATCCTCCTCCTCGTTGTTCGTGCTTTCCTCATTTTTCAGTTTTAACTTTATTAACCAAGAAATGGGTACGTATACAAACGTACGTGGGATACGCTGAAATGAACATGTGTCCATAACCTTTCCCTCCTCCTTCCAGCAATTCACCCATTAAACTGCCACATGTGAACAGCTCAACTTAGAAAGCGGCCGTGCCTTTGCATCTGCTACATTTTGCTTGTATAATTAATTAATAATCTTA
Source organism: Nicotiana attenuata (assembly GCF_001879085.1). Taxonomy (NCBI): domain Eukaryota; kingdom Viridiplantae; phylum Streptophyta; class Magnoliopsida; order Solanales; family Solanaceae; genus Nicotiana; species Nicotiana attenuata. Next base: position 10,144,095 of record NC_031993.1, read on the forward strand.
TGCATATATTGTAAGTGTCATTACAAGAAAAATTATTTGTTCCATATCTGCTTCTCTTCATAATATGATTAATTGAAATGATGATAAATCACCGAGGATAAGTTCAGGGGCAGATCTAGAGTATGGCGTACTGGTTTTATGAAATTCGGTTGTTTTTGTTTCGATTTTATTTATATATTAAGAAGTCTATTAACTATTTATAAATATTTAACTATAAATTTAGAGCCTTTGGATTGGCCTAAAAGAAGTTACTTTTCAAAAGAAATAACTTTTAGGCCAAAAGTAATAAATTGGGGCTGCCCAACTTATTACTTTTTATTTGTTTTAAACAGTTTTTAATTTATTTTAAGTATTTTTTAACTTTGTCAAATATTAAAAAAAAGCTAACAAAAAATTTAAAAGCGGAATTGACCAACTTAAAAGTCAATTCAAATACCCTCTTATTTATTAAGATAAATATATTTAAAATTGATATAAAAATTCGTAAACTTTAAATCCCCGAGCCGTTGGGGGTAAAATGAATGAGAAACTTTAATATCCAATTGAGTATTTGTCACCAATTATTCAGTTTAGATATTTATAGCTTGGCAATGCCATCCAGTCATATAGTATAATCTTTGGGTATCCGTCATCAAATAAAATCAGAATACTAGGTGGGTCAACTCCTCCAAATTTGCTAAGAGAGAGAAAAGAGATGAGCCAAAAAACAAAAAGAAAATAAAAAGAGAAGAAAATCAATAAACAGCAACTACCACTAATCAAATGCATGAACCAAGTCCCAAGACTCCCCAGCGCCCAACCTTATATAAAGCCTCCCTCTTCCTACTCACTCATTCATCCTCAGTCCTCACTTCACTCCTAATTCGAAGTGAGAACTTTGCTGAGTTTCTCTCTACAAACAAATTAATTAAAGCCGCCATTAAAACCCTTTATCCAAAAGCTTTAAACATTAACAATGCCTTGTTCAACCATGGAAGCTGTAACTTTGCTCTCCAAATGCACCATCTTCCCTTCACAAAAATCTTCTCTCTCTGACCTTAAACTCTCTGTTTCTGACCTTCCTATGCTTTCTACTCACTACATTCAGAAAGGTGGTCTCTTCACTCGTCCTCCTTTCTCCATCACCGACCTCCTTTCCCTCCTCAAACGCAGCCTTTCTCAAACTCTCACCCAATTTCCTCCCTTGGCCGGTCGCCTTGTCACTGACTCTGACGGCTACGTTTACATTTCTTGCAATGATGCTGGCGCTGATTTCATCCACGCCGCCGCTACTCACATTTTTGTCCGTGACGTCATTGGTTCAATTGACGTTCCTGACCATGTCAAGGAGTTCTTCACTTTTGACAGAACTGTGAGCTATCAAGGCCATTTCAATCCTCTTCTTGCTGTCCAAGTTACGGAGTTAGCCGACGGTGTCTTTATTGGCTGCTCCGTCAACCACGCCGTTATCGATGGAACGTCGTTATGGAACTTCTTCAATACATTCGCTGAATTGACCAGGGGCGTGAAGAGGATTACGAGGCAACCGGACTTTAGCCGTGACTCTGTTTTGATATCTCCGGCGGTGCTTAAAATTCCGGCTGGTGGTCCCAAGGTTACCTTCTCTTTGGACGCACCCTTGAGGGAAAGGATATTTAGTTTCAGCAGGGAATCAATTCTAAGGCTGAAAGATAAGACTAACAACAATCACAAATGGAATGTGGACGGAGAAATTGACATCGCTGAATTGATGGGGAAACAGAGTAACGATCCCTTCAAAATATCTGACGGCAAAGTAACGACGTTAACTTGGTTGAGGAATGCGGTTAGGAAAACAGAAGCAGAAGGTATAACTGAAAATCAAACGGCTGAGATCTCATCATTTCAATCACTTTGCGCATTGCTTTGGCGTGCGGTGACACGTGCGAGGAAATTTCATGCTTCCAAAATGACGACATTTCGGATGGCCGTTAATTGCCGGCATAGACTCCAGCCAAAGCTCCATCCATTATATTTCGGCAACGCTATTCAGAGCATTCCGACTTACGCGTCGGCCGGTGACGTTTTATCTCACGATTTACGATGGTGCGCGGAGCAATTGAACAAGAACGTGAAGGTGCACGATAACGATATGGTGAGGAAGTACGTAGAGGATTGGGAGAGCGACCCACGGTGTTTCCCGCTAGGGAATTTCGACGGAGCTATGCTCACAATGGGAAGCTCCCCAAGATTTCCAATGTACGATAATGATTTTGGGTGGGGCAGACCCATCGCTGTTCGGAGCGGACGGGCCAATAAATTTGACGGCAAGATATCAGCGTTTCCGGGAAGAGAAGGCGGCGGCAGCGTTGATTTGGAGGTGGTGTTGGCACCGGAAACAATGGATGGATTAGAATCCGACCCGGAATTCATGCAATTTGTTACTGGGTATTAAATGCTGGATTACGTTAATTGGGATGGGGAAGATGACGGACTTTGTTTGTATTTGGGAAGGGATGATGAGGATGTGACATAGTAGCTAACGTTGTTGTGATTAATTACTGTGTTTGGTTTTATTATTATAAATATAAATATAATCTAATTAATTTGTATTACCAAGTTTTCAACGTGACGGTTGCATTTTGTTTGAAAAAATGAAATAGGCCACTAGTAATTGATACAGAAAAGGTTGATATGAAGATGGATAATAAATGTTGACGTAGTTAAAGCCATGCTTCAATTAAAGTACTGCCATGACATAAAAATAAATGGTTGTCATTATTTGACACATTGTAAAAGATGGGGTTGTTAGAGTTTGTTATTTTCGTAATTTTTAATTTACACACTCTTCAATTAGTATATCTATTACCAGTTTGAAGAGGTAAAACTTGTAAGTAAATCCTTTTTGTTTGGTTCTTAGAAGTGATAACCAGGATAAGAGCACAAAACTTATCTTGATGAGTCATCACTGGACAAGATTATTCACATCAATTAATAGGAACAACTGTTACCATTTTTTTTAATAATAATAACAATAATAATAATAGTAATAATAATGAATTTAGTAATTAAATCACTATGGCTCGTTCGTCTTTCAACATAAGGGAAACAAAGAGCCTGTTTGGATTGATTTATTTTAAGTGACTTTTAAGTCAAAATAGCTTTTAAGTTATAAGTTAGGAATTCTAACTTTTGGCTTTTGGCTTGTTTTTATCATTTTAGCTTAAAAACAAATATTTAAAAGCACTTTTTACTCTATTCAAACACTAGAAAATAGCTTAAAAGTTATTTTGGCTTAAAAACATTTAAAATAAGCCAATCCAAACGGGTTCAAAGTAAACATAAAGGGATTTTTTCTTATCTATACCATATATGAAACCTTATTACCAAAAATGTGCATAATTTCTAAATTACCCGCCCAGTCCACATTATTTCTACAGTTTTTGTACCAATCATTAAAAGCTAATTGATAGCCGTTGTATCTTCCTATTTATGCGAGCTAAATTTTAGGAGAAGAATATTCTGAACAGATTTGGCATGAATATTCTGAACAGATTTAGGAGAAGAATATTGAAACGGAAAGGAGATTTCTGTTTTTCATCTTCATCTGTTCTTCCATATATTTTCCACCATTGATAGCCATTAAAAAGCTTGAAAGCTTTGAATTCAAATTTTAGTTCTCAAAAATCATTATTTGTTTGGATTGGGTGTTGTTGTAAATAATTCGGAATATGTTTAGGAGTTTATATCTCAATTTTGAGGGGATTGGTGAAGATTAGACTTGGTTTTGACTGAACTTCAGATTGAAACTCGAAGAAGAAGAAGAAGAAGACGACATATTTCCAGAAATTGTAGATAAATTGTAGTTAAATTGTAGAATTGTAGATAAATTGTAGATAAAATGTAGATAATTATAGATAAATTGTAGATTGGGAAGACTAAAACTTCTACAAATCTTCTACAATTATGTCGCCAATTATGCTACAATTGAAATGGGAATTGGGATATTAAAATTCAATGTATTCATTTTGTAGATATCTTGTAGATAAATTGTAGATTATTTGTATTCTGATTGTAGATGAATTGTTTTCTGTTTTCACAAATCCAAAACGACTAAAGCTTCTACAAAATCTTCTACAAAAAACAGTCTACACTTTATCTACAATTTTTCTAATTTTTCTATAATTTATCTACAATTTCTGGAAATATGTCTTCTTCTTCTTCTTCTTCGAGTTTCAATCGACTGTGTTAACCAGTAACCTTCAGCCACTGCCCAAAAATAAAAATAAAAAAAGGTCAATGAAAATAACGATACATTGATGTTTTGTACGTGTAAATAGAGAATTGGTAAATAAGAACTAATCTGAAGATACGGTCGCTAAGTTAAGATTTTTGGGGAAAGTAAATGAGAACTAATCTGAAGATTATTGATGCTACTGTCCATCTCCA
>NC_031993.1:10148518-10154753 GCF_001879085.1 Nicotiana attenuata
TGCTAGTAAAATTTCTATTTACTAAAAGTTTTATAAAGAATCCACGTATCTTAATTTTTAACGTTTTTTTTCCTTTTACACCAATTAACAAATAAAAGAGAAAGAAAAACTAACCCCTCCCGCTCTTGTCTTCCTTCCCCACTACCCCAACCCCCCAACCCCCACCCCGTGTGTCTTCTTATGTCCCTTTCCCCCTTCGTCTTCCCTCCCCCCCCCCCCCAAGGTTTCGTCCCTCCCTTTATTTTTCGCTTCATCCCCGATTCAACCTTCTCCCATTCTACTTGTTCTTTTGATTGCTCAAGATCCGAAATTTCTCCGAAAGATACTTGGTGGCACTTGTATCAGTGAGAAGGGCAGAATTGTAGAAGAAGTTACATTTTCAATTTTTTGTTTTGGAATTTTGTTGATAAAGTGGCCTTTGTGGTTCTTTCAATTGTGCCAAATAAATATATGAAAATTTTTCTTTTCGTTATTTTCTTTTGGCTCATCATTATTGAGTTTAAAAGATAATGCCAGAAAAGAAGGATAGTCGGAGATGGAGTTTCAAGTAAAATTCCGGCCGGTGAAGTTCTTTGGATATATTGTTTGTGTGTCTATTTGGTTGTTGGAACTAGTGTTTTTATGCTAACTATGGTAGAGTATTTTTTTTACAAAGAAGAAGGGGTTGCAATGGTGGAGAAGGTGGTGCAGTGGTGGGGAAGGTGGTGCACTGAAAGTTGGATTTTTTTATTTGAGCGGGTCGTATCTTTAAAAGGGTTGGGTGATTAAAATGGCCCTTTTAATTTAGAGACGCGCGTGTTATACACAACACAGACTATTACTTGGACTGGTTAAAAGTGGTGTGTTGTTGACACACTTTTAAAGGTTTGAGTGTAATATTATCCCCGTGATGAACAAGTGTGTAAGATGGATTTGGGTACAAGATCGATGGATAAACTATGTATTTTGCAAATTTCAATATCGCTTAAAGTTTTACACACTGTCAGAGTGTCGGTCTACAAAATTTTTTACACTATCAGATAATTCAAAGGTAACCACCAAATGTTTTTTATTTTATATAATTAGTTTTAATTTACAAAGAGAACATTAAAGGCAAGAGAATCCTAACTGTAATCAAAATTGCCTCCTAGTTTTACTTTAACCAAAACTGCTTCCTTTTCGAAAGTTATTTACTAATTAATTCTGACGTCTTTTCTGGTTAATCTCAACATCTTCGTCGACACCCTTCAATGGAGGACCTCCAATTTATAATTCTGAAAAAAATTAGTTAACAGGCTACTCTAAAACAATTTTAATTTTGAACGTACACACAACCTTCAATATTTTAAAAGAAAACTACCATGCTGGTTCCAAATTAGAACCAAAGGTGTCCTAATTTTTTTTATTTCAGTAGCAACAACATTATGGTATGAAGATTGTTTGATTCAAAAGATATTGAAACCTTTTTGAACAAATCAATCAAAGAAAATGAAAAGGTAAATCTTAGTCAAGGCTAATAACCTCCAGATCTATAAACGAATCGGAGAATAATGCATACAATGAAATAGGAATAGATCAATCTTGTTGATATTTTATATTTCTTCATTCGTTAATCGATGAAGATCACTATATTTGTCTTCCATGGGAAGGCTCCTCTTTCCAAGAAGATTACAGAGGAGAAATAAGAGAGAGAAAAAGTCCCCCTTTCATTGAGAGACTCTTCCCCTATATATAGTTATGGAATTCTCACTATGGGTCGATACAACTCGCACGACGTCCGCTTTCGTCGTTCCCTGAGTGTCGTTCTTTGTTACGACGGGCATTGTGAGTACGGGGTTTTGGAGCAAACCATGTCGTCCTTAGCTATCTCATCTCTTGGACGGGATCTTGGTCAGGCCGACTGCAGCGATCAGATTTTGACTAATACAGTTAGTCCCTCCGTCTACCGGGGTCGCCTCTTATCGGGCCTGGTAGGCGGATTTATGATTGTGACATATCAAAGAGAAATCTGATCACCGAACCCTTGGGTACGGTCTTTAGATTCTAGCAATATGACGGCGTCTTTTCGATATCCTCGAACCATTTCGGTCGTTCCGGAACCTGAACATCTGTATACAACAAAATCGGAGGGTCCAATTTCCCGTCATTAAGGCATTTCGGAGGGTCACCTCGAAGACTCGAGGCTGCAAAGATGCGCTCGAGTCTCCTTCCTCGAAGCTCGTCGACGCCCGGCCCAAAGGGAATATCGACCGAGGGAAGAGTAAAAAATGGGGAGTTCCCAAGACACACGGCTAAGTCTGACGAAGTCCAGCTGGCCTACTCTGAACCCAGATCAAGGTGTCACATCTAGCTGTCCCATGTCCATATCCTTACAATTAATGTATGTCGTACCGTATAAGATTTTGCCCCTCTATATAAAAAGGATTTTTACTATTTTGTAAAAAACGGATGTTGCTCCAACCATTCTACATGAAATATATGATAACTCTCTCTCTCTTTTCTCTCTAACACACTCTCTCGATATTGTTGCTCTTATTTACTATCTTCGTACTTGTTCTTCATTTATTGCTTATCATTGGCCATAAAGAGCCTCTTTTAATTATTTCACAACTGTTAACCCTTCCCCGACTGCCCCTAATAGCTCGAGCCCGAGCTCGGGAATCAACCTCGAGGCCCCAAATCGACTAGCTCGAGGCCCCAAACGGCTGACTTATCAGTCCGATTGTTACTCTGTTTTAGCTCGCGTTTCATCCTTAAACTTCACACACATAGCATCAACTGCTTTACAACTAGCATAAAAATAGATCACGTATTTTTAGAGTCCCATCAACAAATTTAATTGTTATTACCATTTTCACGGTAAAAAGTTTGGCGCCCACCGTGGGGCTAAAAATAATAGTGATTATTTTCTTGCTGGTTTCGTTACACAACGCAAGTCATCTTTCACACTTTTTCTTGTCCAAGATCTTCGATTTCAGGTCAATATGTCTGGCACAGTGAACAGAGTAGAGAACGACGACCTCGAAAATCACGGAGAAAACGGTAAGGCTGTTCCGATTGTTGGTACGCCACCACGGAACCCCAAAAACGCACCTGGGGCGATTCTAGCGGACGCGCGCTCGCGCGACGCACAATGGATCGACGAAACCTCATGTACCGACAGGAGCATACAACAAGGCGACCAACAGGAAGCCCAAAAAACCCCAGCTCGGGAAGAACAGGAAGTTAGCCTTCATGATATTTTTGAAATGTTGCAGGCACAACAGCTGGCTATCGCTCAGCTGCAAAGCCACCCAAAAACTCCCAGCACTGTAGCACCGGGAACAACTCCCCTTGCCGAACAGGTACCGGAGAGATTAAGCAATAATGGTTCGATAGCCGACCCCGCTATCGTAAAAATGCTCGAGGATCTTACCAGAAGGATCGAATCGGGCAAGAAAATAATAGTAGCCAACGACAAGAAGGCCGAAACTTACAACTCCAAGGTCGACCAAATCCCGGGCGCGCCCCCGATCCTAAAAGACGTAGACTCGAGGAAGTTCGTGCAACGGCCGTTCCTGGAGGAAGCGGCTCCGAAACCCATTCCAAAGAAGTTCAGAATGCCGAAACTCCCGAAATACAACGGGACCTCAGACCCCAACTAGCACGTTACCGCCTACACGTGCGCAGTGAAGGGCAACGACATAAAAGACGACGAGATCGAGTCCGTCTTGCTGAAGAAGTTCGGGGAAACGCTCTCAAAGGTGGCCATGATGTGGTACCATAACCTAGCCCCCAACTCCATAGACTCATTTTCCATGCTAGCAGACTCCTTCATAAAGGCACACGCCGGTGACATCAAAGTAGCAACGAGGAAGTCTGACGTATTCAAGATCAGGCAGAGGGAGAACGAAATGCTGCGAGAGTTCGTATCTCGCTTCCAAACGGAACGAATGGAACTACCCCCGGTCTTCGACGATTGGGCAGTACAGGCCTTCACTCAAGGCCTGAACGAGCGGAGTTCAGTGGCCTCAAGGCAGCTGAAAGAGAATCTGATCGAGTATCCTGCCGTAACTTGGTTGGACATCCACAACCGATACCAGTCAAAGATCAGGGTCGAGGATGATCAATTAGGAGCCCCTTCGGGTTCAGTATACCCGAGCAGGCTCTTAGCAAAGGAATCGAAGCCAAATAAAGAGAGGTATCATCCATACCCCGAAAATCGGAGGAATGCCCCGAGACGCAACCCGCCTCGTAATGATCGATTGGTTAATCGAGGACAGAACCCTCGGGGGCTTATCAACAGAGCCGGATTCGACGGAAACACAGGGCCAACAGGGGCACCACGCCTATCAGAATACAACTTCAGCGTTGATGTTTCAGACATCGTGTTCGCCATCGGCAAAATCAAGGATACCAGATGGCTCAGGCCTGTACAATCGGATCCTTCCCAAAGGAACCATAACTTGGTATGCGAATTTCACAATACGTATTGCCACAGAACCGAGGATTGTCACCGGCTCCGAGAGGAAGTAGCCAGGCTTCTCAATAAAGGTCATCTCAGAGAATTCTTGAGCGACCGAGCCAAAAATCAGTTCCGAGAAAGAGAAGCGGCCAAGAAGAACGAAGCAAACGAGCCACGACATGTTATCCACATGATATTAGGGGGCGTCGACACTCCCCAGGAACCCGTGATGAGAAGGACAAAAATATCCATCACCAGAGAAAAGCGAACCCGGGGATACGTACCCGAAGATGCCCTCACATTCAGCGAGGAGGACTCCGAGACCTTGTCNNAGAAGAAGAAGAAGAAGACATATTTCCAGAAATTGTAGATAAATTGTAGTTAAGTTGTAGAATTGTAGATAAATTGTAGATTGGGAAGACTAAAACTTCTACGAATCTTCTACAATTATGTCGAAAATGCCAATTATGCTACAATTGAAATGGGAATTGGGATATTAAAATTCAATGTATTCATTTTGTAGATATCTTGTAGATAAATTGTAGATTATTTGTATTCTGATTGTAGATGCATTATTTTCTGTTTTCACAAATCCAAAACGACTAAAGCTTCTACAAAATCTTCTGCAAAAACAGTCTACACTTTATCTATAATTTTTCTAATTTTTCTACAATTTTTCTACAATTTCTGGAAATATGTCTTCTTCTTCTTCTTCTTCGAGTTTCAATCGACTGTGTTAACCAGTAACCTTCAGCCACTGCCCCAAAAAAAAAAAAGAGGTCAATGAAAATAACGATACATTGATGTTTTGTACGTGTAAATAGAGAATTGGTAAATAAGAACTAATCTGAAGATACGGTCGCTAAGTTAAGATTTTTGGGGAAGTAAATGAGAACTAATCTGAAGATTATTGATGCTACTGTCCATCTCCAAAAGGGAGGGGGGGGGGGGTTGGGGGAGAGACGGGTAAAGATAAATGTGGGAATATACGGTCCTAAATTAGCGCCTAATATAAATGCACCCTTAATTATATCCCTAATTTGAATTATGGTATATAAATGGTAATCTGGTATGCTGAAATGTAATTAACACAAACCTTAAACATTGAGGGTAATAAAATTTCATATATGGTATAGGAAAGTAAAAATCCCAAACATAAAACTCCTAGTAGCCAAAATATTGCTGGATTAACAGTCCAACGGCAAAATGAACACCAAATAAGCCGGGCCAGCATCCGCGACAAAAGCAAGAACCAAATGAGCCCAACTAGCAACCACGGCACGAACATTTTATTATGGAAAATTTACACCACATGACGAAATCTCCTTTTATAGAAATTTCAAATAATTATTCAATATAACAATAATTTTCAAAACATGGTTAAGTGGATAAGTATTCCTTGATTTTAGTCTCCATTTTGGTAAACCTTATCCCTTCCAATCTGATCTTCTCCATTTTCTGTCTCCCTCGCTCTCCCTCGCACTCCCTCGCTCTCTCTTTCTCAAGTCTATTAATAGTTAAAACGGAGAAGGGCCACAATTGCTCCTGAAGTATCAAAATTGGTAAAAAAATACCTTCCGTCTATTTATTTGAATAAAAATGTCCCTAACGTTATTTTTTGGCTCAACATTACTCTTATTACTAACAGAAAATTCTCAAAAAATAGAAAATTTAATTAATATCCACATGTCACCGTTCCATTAGCTTAACTTGAACTTAAACCAAAATATAATTAAACTCACTCATGACCCGTTCGAATATTGAACCGCTTCGATTTTAAAATACAACTCCACCCCCCCCCCCCCCCCCCCC
>NC_031993.1:10154773-10185756 GCF_001879085.1 Nicotiana attenuata
ATTACAACTACCCCCCCCCTCCCCCCCCTCCCCTCCTCTCTCTCTATATATATATATATATGCCTTCTTCTCCTCGTTGCTACTTGGGCGGAATCCACTGGCGGATCCGCCAGAAACAGCAACACATCTCACTTGCTAATTATGCATAGAAAATTCTTATTTTTTTCACTAGACTTAGCACAGTAATCTAATCGAAAAAATTGAATACGTGATAACAAAAATAATTTCAAAAGAAGACAAAAAATATTAATGAGAAATTATCTAAAAATTTGCCAACTATTATTAGTTGAACCCAAACAAATGTGCATTCGGGGTTGGCTCCGATAAGTTCTTGGGGTTCTTGGTCTCACAGAGAAGGATCGAGGTAAATCCCGAGAAAATCAGAGCCATCGAAGACATCCAGATCAGAAAGTACAGAGGCTAACCGGAAGATTGGCCACTTTAAGCAGGTTTATCTCTCAATCATCCGAAAAATGTCGTCACTTCTTCTCACTTCTATGGAATAAGAACAATTTCGAATGGACTCTGGAATGTAAGTAGGCCTTGAAAGACCTGAAACGTTACCTATCAAACCCCCGTTACTAACAAAACCGGGGGAAGGTAAACAAATTGCTGATATATCTTGAAAGTAGCAGTAAGTGCCTTTTAGTCCGAGAGGACGAAGGTACGCAATTTCCTATCTATTATATTAGTAAAATTTTGTCAGGAGCGAAGACTCGTTATCCGCACCTCGAAAAGCTGGCCTTAGCTCTCGTAGTCGCCTCTCGAAAGCTTAGGCCTTATTTTCAGTGCCACCCAATAGCCGTTGCGACAACCTTCTCTTTGCGAATGTTCTTCAAAAGATTGAGTTGTCAGCCCGGTTGGCCAAATGGGTAGTCAAAATTAGTGACTTTGATATTGAATACAAGCCTAGGACTGCGATCAAATCACAAGTTTTGGCCGACTTTGTGGCAGATTTCAGTCCTGGGTTAATGCCCCAGGCTGCTAAGAAGCAGTGCTGGTGTCGAAAACAACATCAGGAGTTTGGACCTTTTTACGGGTGAAGCTTCCAATGTTAAAGGGTCTGAGCTCGGGGTGGTTCTAATCACACCCTTGGGCAAAATCCTGAGGTAGGCCATTCAGACTGTTCCGTTAACTAACAATGAAGCCGAGTATGAGGCTTTGATTGTAGGGCTCGAACTGTCCCGGGGACTTGGCTCCAAGGTCATAGAGATCAAATGTGATTCCCAGCTGGTAGTAAACCAAGTGTATGGGATTTTTCACACAAAGGAGGAATGCATGCAGCAGTATGTGAATAAAGTTCAGGCATTGCTTGTACGATTCAGGGGGTGGTCGATCACACAGATTCCAAGAGAAGAGACATGGAAGCAAATGCATTGGCTAATTTGGGGTCATCTACAAAGATGAAAGGATCTGACTCTGGTACTGTCGTTCAACTTCTATATTCGATATTGGATGTGGATCGCTATTGTGAGGTGAACACAACCAACGTAGTCTGGGACTGTAGAAGTGAGTTCGTCGAATATCTTCGGCATAGCAAATTTCCCGAAGACTCGAAGGCGTCTCGGGCATTATGCACCAAGGCAGCTCGTTACTGCCTCATAGGTGGGAAATTATATAGGAGATCGTACCAAGGCCGACTGGCTTGAGGTTTAGGAGCCTCGGAGGTGGGCTACGTGATGAGACAGGTCCATGAAGGAATTTGCGGGAACCATTCTAGTGCAGATTCGTTGGTACTAAAGCTGGTTAGGGCAGGATACTACTGGCCTCGGATGGAACAAGACTCAAAGACGTTCGTTCAGAAACGTGACAAATGCCAGCGCTATGCACAATTAGTGCACCAACCGGCGGAACTCTTGCATTCGGTGTTGTCCCCACGACCATTCATAAAATGGGGTATAGATATAGTTGGTCCCATACCACCGGGTCCCGAAAAGGTAAGACTCCTTTTAATTTTAACTGATTACTTCACTAAATAGGTTGAAGCAGGTCCTTACCAAAAAATCGGTGAGTGAAAAGTGGTCGACTTCCTAAGGGAACACATAATCTGCCGATTCGGAATACCAAAGGAAATTTCCAGCGACAACGGACCACAGTTCATAGGCTCCAAATTCACAAAAGTTCTCGAAGACTTGAAAATCAAAAGGATTACATCCTCACCGTACCATCCAAGCGCTAATGGACAGGCAGAGTCAACTAATAAGGTGATTATCCAAAACTTCAAAAAGAGGTTAGAAGCTATGAAAGGAAGTGGCTTGAAGAGTTACCGAGCGTGTTATGGGCATATCGGACAACGGAAAAAATCAAGCATGGAGGAGACACTTTTCTCTCTCGTATACGGCGCGGAAACTCTGATCCAGGTGGAAGTAGGGGAACCAACCTTACGGTTTTCCCGAGCAAACAAAGAAGAAAATAATGAGGCATTGCTGGTGAAGCTGGATCTGCTCGATGAACGCAAGGACTTGGCACGCGTAAGGATGGTGGCTCAGAAGAAAAGGATGAAAAGATACAATAATCAGAGGGCCAATCTCCGTTACTTCAAGGTAGGAGACTTGGTTTTGAGGAAAGTGACTCAGAGCACTCGAGAAATCAACGGTGGGAAGCTGCGTCCGATATGGGAAAGACCCTACTGGGTTTCAACTGTTACCGGTAAAGGATCGTACGAACTGGAAAATCAAGATGGAGTCAAATTGCCCAGCAATTGGAGTATGACTCACCTCAAAAGGTATTAGTGCTGATGGATCATATCAATACTGAAAGTATGTACTGCACTCTTTTTCCCTTCGACTAGTTTTTGTCCCAATCGATTTTTTCTGGTAAGGTTTTCGGCGAGGCAACAACGAAAAACATACTACGAAGAGAGCGTCATCGGCAAAGTTAAGACCTTTAAATGACAAGGCATTGAAATCATAAATCACTATCGGATGGTTAAATAGTATTTGGCTCGCAAGTTCCTAATAGGAAACAAAACTTACAATTGAAGTAAAGACTATTCAAGCGTTCACGAGTTGTTTCCACCAACGAAGCAAGACTTCCAGTGTTCCAATTCGCATACTTCGCATTTGAACACTAGGGGAAAATAGTATTAGATACGGTAATAAGAATGCCACAAAAATCGGTGACTGCAAGAACCGGGAACAATAATGTCTCATCGAGACCGGGGACTGCATGGCCAGCCCCTTAGAAACAAGTTGTACAAGTTAGCCACATGTATTGGCAGTTTTGTTTTTTTAGCAAATGAATTCTTATGTACTTTTGAAGATAGAAGGAATAAAATAAAGTCCTTGTATTCTTATCTTGTTTCTTGTCCAAACGATGAGTTGATTTTATCATTTGAAAGTTAATAAAAAAACTTCAAATGCTTGTGCTGAAATAAATAGGAGACGTCCTCTTCAAGAGCACTATAAACATAAGAGGGACCTCTCTTATGAAAACCTCATAGTAAAGGATTGATCCCAGAGGAATTTATGCCTGGAATCAGAAGCTATCAGCTGAAAATGTGCCCGAAGCTTTAACGAATTCAATGTAAAGAAAATGTATCTTGCACAACACTTAAGCAAAGTTCTTATTTATTTGTCAAAAGTTCCAAACTCGATGAGAAGTTTGATATAATTTAAAAAGTACAAAAGAAAAACAAAGGAAAGAGGAAAAATAACAAAAGGGAAAAATCTAAGCATTGTTGTCGCCAGAGCCCAGGGAAAGATAGACATCTACGTCCCCCCCCCCCTCCCCCCCGGTGGAAGTGGGCGGGTCAACCACCGGTTCGGGGCTTCTTGGGCCTTCATCATCATTCTCTTCAATTTCATCCTCGGTTCTCGAATACTCAGAATCGGTGCTCGAAGAGTCAGTTGCGATAGGCTTAGTAGGTAGATATTTTCGAGCAGTTAACTCCAGTGTTCGGGCCTTGGCGATGCAATCATCGATATCAACAATGCCCACTTTGGCCTCTTCCAAGGTATTTTTGCTCATTTGGTACATAGCATACGTCTTTTCAAATACGAGGGAATCCCCTTGGTATTGGAGCTTTGCCTTAGTCTGTCAACCTCGGCTTCAAGGCCATCCCTCTCGGATCTCGTGGTACCGAGGCTAGAATCAAGATCATGGTTTGTAGATAGGTAAAGACGGTTTTGCTCCATGATCTTCTTGAATCTTTCCTCCTTTTTGGCACTCTTCTCCTTCTTGGCATTAGCCTCCTCGGTTTTGGAGCTCAAGGCTGCCTCCAAGTTATTCACTTGTTCAACAGAGGCAGACTCACGCTCGGCAGCAGCAAGCACAACATCATGAAGCTCAGCCCACTTAGCCTTAGCATCTTGGAGATGTGCATGTAATTGAGTGGCTTCTTGGCTATGGGCCATCACTTCTTGCTCATTTTACGGTAACCGAGCCTCAAACTCGCCCGCCTCAGCAGCTTTCGCCTCCAACACCAGGAGGCGCGCGACAAGTTGGTCCATTTCGGCCAACAGTTGATCCCGCTCGAAGGCAAGCCATGCTTATCAAGGATCAATTTTTGCAGGCCATCGGAAGCAAGAAAGTTCGCTTGTAAAGAAAAATATCAAGGTTAGAAATCTCGTTAAACAGATAAATAGAGAGCTAGGGATAATAAAGCAAATACAGTACCACTGTCACGTCATGCATTGCATTTTCAACAAACACTCACCCGAAAGGGTGCGTATATTCTTCTTATCTTTCTTTGAAGCTAGCGACTTCAGGTAGTTGGCAAGCTCCACCGGCCTTGACAGCAGATGGCACCCCTTTAAAATAGAAAGAGTGACATTCCTCCTCCCTCGGTGATCAGGGGAAAGGGTGAGTAATTGTGCCCCAAATTCCCATGGTCGGGAGACCGGGGAGGAGAAACACCCACCTCTCGAGTATATGTTGCTGGTGGAGGAGATGTAGTGGGTGCTGGTGGTGAAGGTGTAGCTAGTGTAGAGGGGCGTGAAGTTGTTGGCGTTGAAGGTTGAGAAGCAGCTGCAACTCGGTGACCGAAGGCAGAAGAGACTCGAGGTCCGAGCTCCTGGGACTAGAAATAACAGCAGGGGTCGGAAAGCGAGAATCAACATCCTCTACTATCTCTATTTCTCCCCAAAGTACTTAGACCTTACCTTCGGTCGGAGTTTGTAGCTCTCCCGGTTGAGCTGATGAAGATCGTTTTCTCCTTTGAAGGGAAGCATGTTCATCACTAGCTTCCCCTTCATCTTCAATGACCACTGTGACCGTGGCAGGCTCGGTCGCGGCCTTTTTTATTTTCTTACACTACAAAAAATACTGGAATTAGCTACGAACGTCATCGCTAATCTGTCGCTAAAACGCCTGTAGCTAGCAGAATTTCTTGATAATCCGTTGCTAATCCGTCGTTATATGAGATTAGCAATGGATTTTTCTTTTTAGCTATAGAATTTGTCTGTCGCTAAAACCAAATTTTTTAGTAGTGTTATTTTGAGTCCCAGCCGAGGAAGCACCTCCACCGGAAGCATATGCGTGGGCACTGCTTCGAGCATGGGCGCTTTGTAGCACCCTCGCGGCCTCCGCGGGGTCAGCCTAAATATCAACCTCGAGGCAGGTGATAGATCCCTATGGGAGTCCTGAATCATGAAAAAATGGAGTTAGCAAAGGTTACTTGTGTTCATACAAAGACGAAATAAAGAAGGACTCGATTTATCATGGTTCTTGGCCTTCCACCCATATCTGGGGGCCATTTTCTTCCACTGGCAGGTTTCTGGCGTTGTAATATCCAGAATCTTCTGAACCTACATGTCCAAGCCTTGAACCCATGGTGGTATCCACCGGGTAGTTGAAATAACGGAAACAAAGAGGTCAACAATGACAGGAAACGTCCTTTTTATGAAGTAAAGTGATGAATAAATTACAAACTTACGAGTACGATTCTGTTATTCAGAAAAAGATGGAGTTGTGGCCGGGATGATATCCCTTGTAGCAATGATGACAAACTGCTCCATCCATCCGTGGTCACTGTCATCATCCACGCTGGTGAGAAGGGCGTAATGGCTATGTTTGCTTAAATTCATTACCCCTACGGAAGATTTTGGGGGAGTAGAGATTCATCATGTATGCCCGGGTTAGGGTTTTCCCAGTATCCATGCACAAATGGCGTAGCAAGCCACCGTTGTGCCATATAGATGGGCCTAATTATGCCAAACAGATCTGGTACCGGTGACAGTACTCCAAAACCGCGGGGTCTAGCCCTTCGCTCAAGGAAAACGGACCCAAGGTCAAGGGATACGTATAGACACACGTAAAATATTCCTTGGTAAAGGTAACCCGCTCTATCATATCCGGAGCAAGGATGTTAAGGTTTGGGCAGTTGCAGTCCTCCTTCACAGCAAGAATACTGGAAGAGCGAATAGAGGAAGAGCACCTGCTAACGGCCCAAGTCCGTGGGGATGCGGATGAAAACTTCTCTTAGAAGTCAATGGATGTGCTCAAGTGTTTGGGTATAATGGTGCTTACCGTGGGAGGATCAGCGTCAACGTCAACTTCTATATCTTTGTTTCTCTTCGGGCCTCCACCAAAGATAAGACCAGAGTTTCTAAAAGATTCAATAGAAGAAGTCATGGTAATAAAAAAGTATTAAAGTTTCTAGAGAAAGTCAGAAAGGATGAAAGTATTTTTAGCAGAAGGAGGTTAAGTGCAGAGAAGATGATAAATTAAGAAAATTTTGGAAGTGAAAGAGGTAAAATTATGGAAGAAGTAAAGACATAGTCGGCAAAAACTGTGATCATGATTACCTTGAGAATCGGCAAAACTATTGTTGATCATGGGGCAACACGAGTTCGAGGTATTAAATGCGAGAAGACGTACGTTCTTTCAAGCGTCGGGGACTGTTCAGAATATTTCCCGCCAAGAAAGGGGTCTTCACCAACTTCCCAGTGACACAAAGATATGTCACCGAAAAGCAGGGGGCTAGCTGTATAGGGTAAAATTGGTTCATAATAAATGGTCTAATGATAGCATGCCACGTGGAACCGAATACAGGTAAAAGGCGAGTCAAGTAACTATAGTACCGGGAACAACAAACTGCATTTGGTATCGGATAAACCCCGAAGGGAGCCTGGTCACCGAGAGAAACTCGAGTGTTTTCCATCGGGTAGAATTCAATGAAGAATATTTCGTAACATTAAAAGGGCAACCGTTGTAGAGAATATTTGCAATGTGGACTCACGGTCCCACGATACTTCTTTTTCTTGTAATGATCTATTGTTCCGGTAGCGGTGGGTTCTTCTTTCGGGAGCGAACCTATCCGAGGACTGAAACCCTTTGCTTCCGCATCCCACGGCTCTCTCGTAAGGCAAGAATTGACCTTTAGAAGATCGTCGATCCGCATAGAAATTACTTTTGAACTTTATCCTGGTTCTTTTCTAGGTCCCGTCCTCTGGTTGATGTCGGGAATCTGAGCTGATCATTTTCTATCCTTATTTTTGACTCATAACGATTATGAACATCCACCCATGTAGTCGCTTGGAATTCAAGCATGCTTTCCTTCAGCTTTCGGGAAGTATCGGAGCTCCCCGCATTCAAAACCTTTGAGAATGACTGCGCCCCACTCATCTAGTACGGCCGGTAGCAACATCATTTCTTTCTGGAACCTGATCACGAACTCTTGTAACAATTTAGATTCACCTTGTGTGATCCTAAATATGTTCTCCTTCCTGGCCCCAGCGTGGGCTTTTGAAGCAATTTGCAAGCATCTCAAAATAGTCAATTGAATGCTCAGGTAAAAGTGAATACCATGTCAGGGCTCCCATTGTGAGGGTTACTCGAAACTTCTTCACTAGGACCGATTCGATCTCATATTGAGCAAAATCGTTCCCTTTCACAGCCATGGTATAAGCTGTGATGTGCTCTTGCGGGTCCTAGGTCCCATCGTAGTTTGGTATATCCGAAATCTTGAACCTCTTCGGAATTAACTCAGACGCTGTGCTCAGTTTGAACGGCAACTAAGTGTATTATCGACCTCACCCTTTGGGGTGTTGTTATCAACTCTTTGAGCCGTTTCGTTCACAGGAACGTTGTGAAGAACTAGGCCCCTCCCGTTTGCGTTGTTAGAAGTGCCTAACAATGCTTGCTTCAACTTCGTCATCACCTGATCCTACCCTAAGAGGTGGCCCATGATGGCTTTCTGTTGCTCTCTTAGGATTCTTAAAGTTTCTGCAACGTGTTCCTCTCCCGCGTCATCGGGAGTTGGTTCTCGTACATGCCGGGGTATTGCCTTTCACGAACTGGGGTTGCCTCGTCTTCTTCGTTACGGATATCGCTGATTGAATCTTCTGGTTGAGGCAAATTCTCATATCCCTCAATGTTGTGTGCGATGTTGACATCATTATCTGCCATTTTCGATTTCTTACAAAGGGAAATATAAAAAGGTTAGTAATATACGTAAGGACCAACTCAACTACGCAACTGTCTAAGCCCTATGGTGGGCATCAAACTGTTTACCCATAAATCGGCACAATTAAATTTGTTACGTGGTTTATAGACAAGCGAACTGATTTGATCCAAAAATGGTAAATAAACAACATTAAAAGTAAGACTTTGTGATTAAGATTGAAGAATATGACAAGCCTGGCTCCGTGAACAGCGTGTTCGGGGACATAAATGAGAATAATATAAAAGAGCAAATAAAGTTGTTTGATTGAGAGTTAAAGTAGAATACATCATAAGTTTTGCAAAGAATTTTGTGTCTTACAATAGCTGTTGAGCCTACTATTTACAGCTATACATAGGGAAAGAAGATCCTAAGATCAAGCTCCTCTTAAATGACAATAAACGGGTCATTAATGAATATGTAACGGCAGGTCATGAATGCAAATATTCTCTATAACGGCTGCCCATTTAATGTTAGGGAATATTCTTCATTGAATGCTATCCGATGACAAACATTCGAATTGCTTCCGTTGACCAGGCTCCCTTCGGGGTTTATCCGATACCAACTGCAATTTGTTGTTCTCGATACTGGTAGTTACTTGACTCGCCTTTTACTTGTTTCTGGTTCCACGTGGCATGCTATCATTCGACCATTTATTACGAACTCATTTTACCCTATACAAGACGTAAAACTTGGAGTGAAAGTCAGATTAACACCAAAAAAGTGAAATTCCATTGTTAACTTCCTAAGTTTCTGATATTTGCTCCTATATCCGAAATATATCGCTGGAGAAATCTAGCCGGATTCTACTTCTTCCTTTTTTTGTAATAATGGATTTCTTTTTTAATTTTATTTGTTATGGTGGAATGAAGGGTGGTTATGATGGTGTCTGATGATGGTTATTTTTTACGGTGGAATAATCTTATGTCATCTGTTTATGATGTGTATGTCTATTATTTTAAATCATATAACATGGCGCTAAATTCAAAACGATGAGTTGAAATGTTACATTTCAAATAATGGTTCTGTAAGATTTTAATGTACAAGATCATGAAATGTATCATTATTTTATGATAAACATATATAATTAATTAAACCTTGGTAATTTTTCTAGTCTTTCACATCTTGATCAGTGAATTTTGAACATGAATAAATTGAAATTTATAACTCATTAAGTCCTATAACTCCAGGCCGAAATGGGCGCTCATTGTACCCTCCAACATTTACATGGGGATAGTTTATAATATTGTGCCCCTTAGTGAAAATTTAGCATTAGTTGTGTCAATATACGGTGCACCAAAAGTACGAAAAAGACATTACAAAATAAGATCTACTACTACTGTAGGATAGGTGCCACCTTTCATAAAAGTGATATGTCCAATGCGGGATTTAATTTCTTGTTTGCCTTGTCTATATAATTGACTTGATACTTCAATTTAAGAATGTTGCTTCGCTGGAACAAAATGGAAGAAAGTAGCTGGTATAATTTGTAACAGAGAGAATCAAAATACGCATGGGGTTCATGGTATGACAGCCCATAGGCTATGGGTATAATCTGAAATGGTGGCACAAACAAGCAGCAAGCATACCTGAATGGAATGGGCAGAAATCATTAGCAACTTGATGTTGAAACAACCACAGATAACTCTGAAACGGAAAACAATCAACTAAAGATAGAACAAGATAATCTAATTTCCGACAGGAACAGGATGAAATATGTTGTTGGCTATAATGGACGACAATTCCTTTTATTGTCCCACGCAGTTCTGTAGTTCCTACATGGAGGAGAAATGAGAAACGACTTTCTTGTCAGTGCCAATTTAGAGGTGACTCAAATACATATGTTTTGTCAATGTGGAATTGGGGATGAGGAAATTGACTTAATGGTGACATCCCTTTAATCCTTTCTTTTCTCTTTCTCACGACATCCCTTTAATCAAGTTTGTTAAATATATATGCTCTATCTAATATTTGTCAGGGGATAATTTGTAAAATGTAAAACATGCTCCCAATAGCAACGTTTAGTATTTAACAGTAACGACTCTCTCTTGCAGATGATGGAGATAAATTAAAAGCTAGATTAGTTGCTTGTCTAAAGAAAAAGATTCATATATAATATAGACAGCAGTAGTGAGTTTTAGTCAATTATAAACCCACAGTGAAGATAAACACGGCGGTTGTAACAGCAACAGAGATGCAGCATGGGAAAAAAACTATACACTTTCTTCTTTTCCCTCTGCTAAAGAGTATGTCTCGTTTGCTCTATGTTTATAAAAAACATGGTCGGCTCAAGCACATGTATAGCCTAAAGCGAAAGTTTAATGTAAGTGTGATGATTCGATATGTCATGACCCAATTTTATTTTAGGCCGTGATGGCGCCCAACATCGTTATTAGGTAAGCCAACAGTGAACAATCTAGTGATTTCCCATTCTTTTTTATAAGTTTTCCAAGTAAATAACTTTCCTTAATTTAAAAGATTTAGTGAATGACGGATTAAAATAATCAAAACGAAAGCAACTACATGCAATCATAACCGTAGAAATACAACCCAAAATCATAAGTCTACTGGTGTGTGCCAAGACCCGTTGTCACAAGTGTATGAGAATTCTAGTAGAATATACAAAAGAATACTAGTTTACTGTGTGAAATGAAATAGACAAGAAAAACAATATAACAAAAGGAAGACTTCGGCTGCTGCAGAACGACTCGGAAGGGAAGCTCACCATATAGTCTTGTACCAGGAGTCAAGCGTGCGCGCCGGACAGATAACCAGATGTACCTGCCTCAGATCCTGCACAATTAAGTACAGAAGTGTAGCACGAGTACATAAACAACATATACCCAGTAAGTACCCAGCCTAACCTCGAAGAAGTAGTGACGAGGGGTCGACTTTGACACCTACTATGGGCTAATAATGATATATCAAAATTTATACGCATGGATTACATGAATAACACTGAAAGCTCAAAAACAGGTAATAGAAATTTCTCCTTTCGCAAATCATAGATGCATCTATCAGCTACCAAGGCGTTCGGCCCGCTCCACAAATAGAAAATATTTTAAAGAAAAAACAAATTCTCTTTAACAGTCAAGTGTTCTATACTTCAAGTAAATGAATTTAACCTCTTACAATTCTTTTATCAATTTCCAATATGACTTAAGCAATTAAATTAACAAGTAGGGGTACAAACATTTCAAGTATAGCATGGCATGGGTCCTAAACTATCCGGACTATAGCATAATTAGTAGCTACGTACGGACTCTCGTCACCTCGTACGTACGTAGCTCCCACAAATTGGAGCACATATTAATTACAATTCACCTATGGGGTTAATTCCCTCTTACAAGGTTAGAAAAGAGACTTACCTCGTCTCAAGGCCTACTTTTCGGTCCAAGATTGTGCCCAAACCCTCAATTTGGCGCCTAACGACTCGAAACTAGTCAAATGTTATGTGAAATAATTAATACATGCTTAGAAGTTCATATCCTAACTATCAAAGTAATTTTCCAAGCCTATTTGCAGAATTCCTAAATTTTACCCCAGGCCCACGTGCCTGGATTCCGGAAATTTTTGAAGAAAGTTGTTACCCATAACCTTATGAACTTAAATATATGATTTTTACTAAATTCAGTAACCAATTTCGTGGTTAAATCTCATTTTTATCAAAAACCTAGGTTTTCACCTAAACCCATAATTTTCACTAATTTACATGTTATAATCTACCCATAAACTATGTATTTAACTCACACTGCGTAGAAATTACTTACCTTAAAGTGCTAAGTGAAATTCCCTCTCTAAGAGCTCCAAAAATCGCCCAACAATGGAATAAATTAGCCAAAATGAGTAAGTCCCGTTTAAAAGAGACCTCACTGCCTCCAGCGATTCCGCACCTGTGGTAGTAGGGCCACGCCTGTATCATCGCTTCTGTGGACAAAAGTTCCCTACTGCGAAAGTGCCCAGTCAGGCTGGCTCCGCTTCTGCGTAGCGTGGGGCGCACCTGCGAATCCTGGGCTGCCCTTCCTTGGCCGTTTCTGCGAAGCCTTGCTCGCTTCTGCGAGCTCGTACCTGCGGTTGGCCAAGCATAGGTGCGATTATGACAGTAGTTGGGAGCTTCAACTATTGCTCCCAAGTTCTAACTTGGTCCGAGCCTCGTCCGATTAGCACCTGGGGCCCCCGAGGCCCCGCCCGAACATACCAACAAGTTTGAAATTATAAAATGGACTCGCTCGAACTCTCGGAACGCACCAAACAATGCTAAAACTAAGAATCACACCCCAAAGCAATTGAATCAAAACTATGAACTTCAAGTTCTTCAATTTACTTATAATGCGCCGAAACATACTTAAACTACTCGGAATAACATCAAATTTTTCATGCAAGTTTTAAATGACATTAATGAACTATTCCCGGTCTCCGAATTTCATTCGGACCTCGATATCACGAAAACCCGCTCCAAACCAAATTTAAAGAACTTCTAAAACTTTTAAAGAACTAACTTTCACTATTAGGCGCCAAAATGCTCCCGATTCATCCAAAACCCGATCTGAACATATGCCCGAGTCCGAAATCATCATACAAACCTATTGGGACCATCAAATCTTGACTCCGAGGTTGTTTACTCAAAATGTTGACCGAAGTCAAACTTAGCTTTTTAACGCCAACTTAAGGAACCAAGTGTTCCGATTTCAACCTGAACCCTTCCAAATCCCGAACTAACCATCCCCGCAAGTCATAAAGCAGTAAAAGCACATACGGGAGGTCTTATATAGGAGAACAGAGTTCTAAAAAGCAAAACGACCGGTCGGATCGTTACACGATAAGTCATTCTAGTTTTAGCCTTCAATTCTGTGTTCCGAGACTTCGAATAGCTCCATTTAGCCTTCCTCGATTTGCGTGTACAGTCCGTATCTTCTTCCAGAAAAGTTTTATGGGAAAAATTGAAGAAAATGTGAAAATTTATCTTTAAAAATGATTTGGGTTGACTACGGTCAATATTTTGTGTAAACAGACCCGGATCAGTGTTTTGACGGTCTCGGTGGGTCAATATTGTGATTTGGGACTTGGGCACATCCCCGTAATCGAATTCGAAAGTCGCTAACTTGATTTAACTTGATTTATTGGAATCTAGTAATTTGAAGGTTTAAAGAATCCCTAAGTTTGACCGTAGGTTGACTTTGTTTCTACCGGGTTCGAATTTCAGTTCCAGAACTTGGTATAGGTTCATTTCGCTATTTATGACTTGTCTGCAAAATGTGGTGCAAAACGGAGTTGAAATGACGTGATTTGAACGCCCGGTTGTAAATTTGCATGTTCTTGAGTTTTAAAAAAAATATCAATCACTTTGATGTCCGATTCATAGTTCTAGGTGTTGTGGTGTTTTGATCGCGCGAGCGAGTTCGTATGATGTTATTACACTTCTGTGCATATTTAGTTTGGAGCTCGAGGGACTCGGGTGAGTTTTGGATAGGCGACGGAGTGGATTTTTGACTTAGGCAATTGCTGGTTCTGAGTTTTCTGATATCTGGTGCATTCTTCTTGGCGATCATGAACAGTAACCTGGACTGGGGTGGAAATTCCTCTATGCGAACGCGAGGTTGAGGTCGCGAACACAAAACAATGGTGGGATCAACCTTCGCGAATGCGACCAAAGCTATGCGAACGCGATGGGTATGGGCCTAGAAGGGTGATCAGCTGTGTGTTCTATGCGAACGCGATTGAAGGGTTGGGAACGCGAAGGCCATGGGGGAATAGTCATCGCGAACGCGTAGGACGGCTCGCGAATGCGAAGGTCACTTGGGCCACTGCACATCCCGATCGCGTCAGGCCCTTCGCGAACGCGAAGAAGTCCTGACGCCCAGTGGTTTAAATGTTACAAACACGTGATTTTCTTTATTTTTCACCATCTTCACATTAGAGTTTGGCTTAGAGGCAATTTTGAAGAGAAATTTCATCCCCACTTCGTAGGTTGATATATTTTAACTTGTTTTCTTCCATTTCCATCAATGCCCATTGATTTCTAACCTTAACTATGCTCTTTCATGGTAGAAAATTAGGGATTTGGGTAGAATTAGGGGTTTTTGTAAAATTGAGATTTAAACCTCAAATTGAGGCCGGATTTCGAAAGTAATCACATAAATGAGCTCGGGGCTGAACGGATAATTGGGTCTTGGTCTGAATCTCGGGTTTTGACCAAGCGGGCCCAGACGAGCTTGAAACACACACTAAAATATGCTCGCTAGTCGAATATAGTAATTATAATATCGTATCCACAGGGATTGGAGTTAAACAGTTCTTATCGTAGTTTGTAGCTAGATTGGTATCCAAGATGATCAATAGTTGAGATTTATGTGATAAAATTAACTAAGACTCTAACTATTGGCTAATGACAATCAAAGAAAGTATTAAGCAAAGGAAGTTATCAATTGGGAGAAGATAGGGGTGATAGGATAGGTGCAAGGCAAATATTTAGGATTTAACTCTAGTTAATTCACTTCTAATGTTCAAGTAAGTCTCTCGAATTCACTTGGTTATTAATTCAAGATTAGTAGAAACTCCTCTCTCGATTGAGTCTCAACCTCACAAGATGAACCAATTTTAAGCACGTGAAGATATGCAAGAATTCGTAGTGGGTTGGTCTTTAGGAGAACCGCTCTCGATTATCTTCCTAACTAGGTTTAATCAATAATTCTACTAGCCTTTCTCGATTACTAAGAAGAATTAGTGAATTCAACCAACAAGAGAGAATATAAAAATATCACAATTATGTCTCTCTCGATTACATGAACTAGTGAATATAGCTGCAACGATTAAAATATCCAAAACGATTTAATGCATAAAAATTAGAGTTAATTATCCACAAGCAAGTATCAATACACCAAATTTATCAAACCCTAAAGAGAACTACTCCATAGATATGGAGTAATTCATCACAATTAAGTTTAGAGTAAAGAGAAACATAAAACAAACCAAACCCTTGTCTTGAGTTGGGATTGAATGATGGATTCCTTGTGCTCTTGCTTCTCCAACTTCTCCTTAGCCTCCTTAGGTCTTAGATGTGTCAAAAGTCCCAAAAATACTGTTTTTCCATGTATATATATATATATATATATATATATATATATATATATATATATATATATATATATATATCAAGTAGGGCCTGGCCCAAACGAAAACACCTTCTCCTACGCGAAATAGGACACTTTTCCGGAGTTGGACGTGTACAGCCGCGCACCTAAAAGTGTGCTCCCACACTTGGCCGCGCATTTTTACAAAGTTCTTCCCCACGTGTGCGCCCAATGCGCGACCAGTGCACGGCCGCGTATGTGGGTGGCGTTATGTTTGAAATTCGGAAAAATGTAAAACATGAATGTTGTAGCCCTTTTAAATATCTTTTTAACGATTTATTGTGGTACCCAAATGAATTTCTGAGCGAAACGTTATGTGCATTTTACTGGACAATGCGCAATATGCCTGCTCGATTCTTCGTTTCGTTCTTAAAGTACACTATCATCCGTTGATCCCTGAACACGATTCCAACTTAATCCTTGGGCTTTTACTCAGACTTCAAAGCTCCAGAATAGCTTGAATTCATTCCTTAATATCTACACAGATCGGAATCACTCCTACAAGGCATAAAACACACAATTAGTGCCAAAAATTAGTGATTAAAGCTCAAACTCAATTAAAGTGCAGTAAAAATTAGAGTGCAATAAGCGACCAAAACACGAGATTATAGCCTACCATCAACACTCCACACTTGAACCATTGCTCGTCCTTAAGCAATCAAACTACACTTCATATAAACACGACCTTAATAAGCAACTCTCCAACTCATTACACCAAGAATATCTAAAATAGACTAAGCACAATAGTGTAACATCTTCACCTTAAGAATTGACTCACAAGCACCATGCATTATTCATAACTTACTCACTTACTCTAACATAGAGGTCAATGACAGTACCTTTCCTTCATGAATCATGTGCCCTCACACAACGATAGAGAGTAGTTTCAGATACAATAAAGTTTAAGAACAATCAGGAACTCAAGATAGAAAGAATTCACTCACTCTCAGAAACAACATTCATATGCCACAAAAGATGAACCATAGGCTTGCCCGTAGTGTACTACTCTACTAATTTGAGCTCATTCAGTCAAGGATCAAGTAGAACTTTCTTGGGTTGTAATGTAGGCTACGGGACGGGTAGGATACATTTAGATATAAGAGTGACTACACCTCCCTGAGCACTTTAATACATACACTTTAACATTCAAAACCCCACACTTATGTCAAACCAAAACTCTACCTTCACATCAATATACAATTAACTCCCTTCTTCATTAAGCGCAATTAAATAAAGAGTTACCACTTATCAATGAATACTTTTCACAATAATACAATAAATTTTTTCTTTCTTTTTTAGTTCAAGTAGTTCTTACCTTTTCAAAACAATGCACATTCTTCCTTATTTCATTAGTTCCACTCAAAAGCCAAACCAACTACCCCACACTTTAACTTTTACGAAGTTCATAACAATTTTAAGTGCTCATGAGAGGTACAAGGTTCAAATAGATGGTCAATTCAAATAAATGGGTAAGGCTAGTAATGTGGTTGTCAAAAAAATAGGATTACAGGCTCAAAGAGGTTAACTAAGATACATAACAATTAGGTGGGTAAAAACATATCACTGGCTCAACAAAGAAATTCCTATATCACTTCTAAGACTGAATAAAACTACTATTTCGCTTTGCAAACATACTGGGCAAGTTCTAAATATCAAATGCAATGCACAGAATAACACAGAAACCTCATACACACATGGCACATAACTCACTCAGGATCGGACTATCAAGACACTCTAGTCAAAACAGTTAAGCAAAGTTGAGATCATACAATTTAAGGCACTTATATAAGAGTCAAAACCTGAGCCTAAGCGTCACAACTAAAGCACTCGCTATTCTCATGGTATAACAAAGTCAAGAGATATTGCTTCGAATTCAAATCATAGCACAAGGATTCCTACTACTAACAAAAACAAAAACTAACTACACCCGATTTAAAAAAAACCTTCGGAAAAGAATCGCGGCACAAAAAAAAACCAAGGGGGAATTGTTGCACTACCTACAAAAGATAATCTTTTTGTCCTTTTATTTTGACTTAAATCCCTCAAGAAACCTATCGATATGCATCGTCGGGAAAAATAAAAAAATTTAATTTTTTTTTATGTTTTTTCAATTTTTTTCTCTCTATCTCTACTACTACAACTAATAACACAAAAACTAAAACTAACATACATACACACATACAAATATCCCTCACCCCACACTTTAGTTGTGGCATATCCCCATGGCACACAATTAAAAAGCATAAGGTAGAGGAAACTTCCCTGAATCTCTAGTTGGGGTCTGAATCAAAATCGGGATCCATTCCACGCACCCAAACTAGTGACACATCCATGCGGACAGCTTCTTCTCAGCCTTCTTGGGGTACACCCCGCACATATCTTTCTCAATCACTGGAACCTTCTATTTTGAACTCTTCTCTTTAACTCAACACTTGTAGCTGGCTTCTCCTTTTTCACTCCAGTTGCTACATTCATCTCAAACATCACAGTCTTCTTACCCATTCTAAGCATGAGTTTTCTATCATGTATATACAGTATAGCTCTACCCGTTGCTAAATATGGTTTTCCTAGGATGAGGGAGACCTCCTTGTTCTCCTCCATATTCATCACTATGAAATCCACAGGAAATACGAACTTATCCGCCCACACCAAAATATCTTCTAATATCCCCTCGGGTGTTAGTCGTTTGGTCTGTCAGCTGCAAAGATATGGGCACTGACCTTATCTTTCCAATCTCCTTCTCCAGTTTCTTGTAAATAGACAATGGCATTAGATTAATTGAGGTACCAAAATCACATAAATGACTTATCAAAATTTAGAGTGCCTAAAGAGCAAGGTATAGTAAAACTCCCTAGATCTCCACACTTTTTTGGGAGTTTATTTTGTAAGATCATGCTGCAATGCCCTGTGAGCTTGACCACTGAGGTCTCTTCTATCTTCCTCTTCTTTGTAAGGATTTCCTTCAAGAACTTAGCATAAGTTGGCATTTGCGGGAAAACTTTAGTGAATGGCAGATTTACATTAACCTGTCTCAGCATATCTAGAAATCTCTCAAACTGCTTGTCCAACTTTTCTCTATAAAGCTTTTGGGGAAAAGGTAGAGCAGGCATGTGCTTGCTCTCTTTATTAGTGTCCTCCCTTCTTGAAGTTTCTTCATTCTTCTTTTTCTCAGCTCCCTTCTTGCCTTTCTTCTTCTAAGCCTTTTCATCATCTTCAATTTTCAGCTCCTTCCAACTTTCTTTTTCAGGCGCAGCATCTTTTTGAATTGGAGCGGGATCTTTCAACACTTGCCCACTTCTCAAGGTCACAACATATACCGTTTCTTTGGGATTCTTTTCAGTATCAGCTGGCAGAGTACCTGGGATTCTCTTAAACAATATAATTGAAATTTGTCCCAGTTGTCTCTCTAAACTTCGCAAACCTATCCCAAGTTCTTTAATAGCTGCACCATGAGCATCTAGCCTCTCATTTGTCTTGACAATGAATGAATTCATCAGATCTTCTAACCCAGACTGAATTGGCTGTTGAAGCTGAAACTGCAGCCTCGGCTGATTCCCAAAACTTGGGGCTCCTTGCCCCTGAAATCTGGGGTTGTTTTGTATCCATGAATTTGCAATACCCTCAAGTGAACTCCCTGAAAAATCGGGGTGCTTTTGACCCATTGCATTGAAATTGTAATTACCCACATCACTCACTTCCTCCATAGTAGCTCGACACTCATGAGTAGGGTGTCCTCTTCCACATATGTCACATGCTGGATGAGGCTCATTATGTATCGAGGCTAAGGTCAGCTTCCTTATTTGTTTGGCCATGGCATCAAGCTGTACCTGCACAGATCTATTAGTATCAACTTTGTGAACACCAGTCAATCTTCTTCTTTCAGCAATCTCAGAGGGCCACTGATTTGCATCTTCAGATAATTCATCTAGAATAGTGACTATCTCCTCTGGAATCTTTTTCAACAACGGACCTCCAACTGCATTGCTCAATGTTCTGCGTGAGGGCGGTGTCAAACCATCCCAAAAGTCCTGGAGTTGCATCCAGAGTTCAATTCCGCTATGTTGACACATTTGCACAATCTCGTTAAACCTCTCCCAAGTTTCAAACATAGTTTCAATCTTGTTCTAGCAGAAGTTATGGATTTCTCTTCTAAACTTGCCCGTCTTAGCTGAGGAGAAATATTTAGCAAGAAATTTTTTGGTCATCTCCTCCCATGTTCTAATTGATCCCCGGGGCAAGCTTCGAAGCCAATGCGTTGTATCATCTTTGAGAGTGAAGGGGAATGCCCTTAAGTAAACTGCATCTTGAGACACACCATTATATTGAAAGTTGTTCATAATCTCCTCGAAGTCCATTAGATGATTGTTTGGATCTTCGTTCTGCTTCCTCTGAAGACACAACAATTTTGAAGGGTCTGAACCAATCCTTGCTTCAATTTGAAATTGTTGGCTGCAACTGGAGGAGGTCCCACACTTGATAAGTCTTGGTTGTAAATCGGTCTAGCATAATTACCGAGTGGTCTCCCTTGGTCGGGATCTATGTTTCCAAACCGGTCGACACCCAAGGGCTGATTCTGAGCCATTCTTCGAGCCCTCTCTTCTTCATATGCAATTTCTGCATCTCTAATAGTTGCTTCCTCAGCATCCCAAGCAGATTTTCTCTAAGTTGGGCTGCCTCTCTCGCTGAAAAATCAACATTATCATTATCTCCCGCCATCTTTTCTTTGGTTGAGGATTGCCCAAACATTTCTGTATTCTCAGGGAGATTTCTTTCCTTGTTTCTCGATTTCTAGTTTGTATGGTTGTTATTCCTTACCAGAAGATCGAGTCCTGCACCAATCTAACCTGTAGCCTGCGCACAGTCAAAGAACACCCAAACGTAAAAAGAGAAAATAAATTGAGAAAGAAAAATTCCTAAATTAGCACTACAAACTATTTCAAACACAATTGATTGCCAATACCCGGCAACGTCGCCAAAATTTGACGAGCTTAAAACACACACTAAAAGATGCTCGCTAGTGGAATATAGTAATTATAATATTGTATCCACATATATTGGAGTAAAACAGTTATTATCATAGATTGTAGCTAGATTGCTATCCAAGATGATCAATAGTTGAGATTATGTGATTTAAATCTAAAATTAACTAAGAGTCTAACTATTGGCTAATGACAATCAAAGCAAGTATTAAGCAAAGGAAGTTATCAATTGGGAGAAGATAGGGTTGATAGGATAGGTGCAAGGAAAATGTTTGGGATTTAACTCTAGTTAATTCACTTCTAATGTTCAAGTGAGTCTCTCGAATTCACTTGGTTATTAATTCAATTGATTAGTAAAAACTCCTCTCTCGATGAAGTCACAAACTCACAAGATGAACCAATTTTAAGCACGTGAAGATATGCAAGAATTCGTAGTGGATTGGTCTTTAGGAGAACCTCTCTCGGTTATCCTCCTAACTAGATTTAATCAATAATTCTACTAGCTCAGGTCCCGGAGGGGTTCATAACCACTCTAGTGCTTCAGGACGCTCTAGTCCGCTTGATGGGCCTTATGGAGAGTATGGCCCAGACCGGTGCATTCTTGGTGGTACCAGCCGTCTCTTTAGCTGGGGGAAGAGCACAGACTCCCGCTACTCACACTGATAACTAGGGATTCTAGTTCATTTTACACTCCTTTTCACTTGAGTTTTGATTAAAAATGCATACAAATAGTCCCGAAGGCTTACATGTTGTACTTGTTTTCAGGGTTTGATCAAGAAAGTGACAAGAGGTCAAAAATCAGCTCAAAAAGGAGTGAAACCTGCACAAGTACCAAGAACAAGTCAAAGCATAGCTACAATAGACCCACCGCGGCCGCAATCCATTTAGTGGGGTTCGCGGTGAGGAGATTCAGAGAGGTGCATATTTTGGAAGCTCAAGCACTATGGCCGCAATCCATTTTGTGCGGACCGCAGTAGCCTCACCGCGGCCGCAATCCATTTTGTGCGGTCCGCGGAGAAGACATTCAAAGAGTTGAGAATTTGGAAGTTGGAAGCCACTGCGACCGCAACCCATTTTGTGCGAACCGCAGTGAAGCCATCGCGGCCGCGGTGGCCAGATTCAGAGACCTAAAAATCAATCTAAAAAGCCTCACCGCGGCCGCGGTTCTTTTTCCGCGGTCCGCGGTACCTTCGCAGGGGTATATTTCTACAGAAAATTTGGCCTTGTATAATTAGTTCTTTTTCAGATTTTTAGGGTATCTAACTTTTAGCTGAGCACGTGAACGACGATTTTTGACTATTTTGAGTAATTTCATAGTTGGTTTATCATTGAATCTTCAATTATTAGCTTGTAAACATATCATATGGGTTATTCTTCATCTAATTACATGTTTTCTTCCATTATTTTGAGTAGCTAGACCCATTAGCTAGGGTTGTGGCTCAACCCTAGTGTGGGTATTTGATGGGTCTTGTGTTTTAAGGCTTAGATATTTATGGGTGGTTGATATTTGGACTGATTTGTGTTTTATATGTTGGATTAGTGGTTGCAAACACTAATTTGTGCCTATTTGACTTGGTCTCTTCTTGAGAAAGAGAGTTTGAGTCTAGGTAATCAGTCCAACAAGGAATTAGGGCGTATTCAAGAGATTGATAGCTCCAATTAAAGGGTTAAATCTAGTGATAGTAATACCCGACTTGAGCCTACATTGCTTGCATAATTTCGACACCCAATTGGTCTTGAGAAAGTCAATTAGGGCAAAGTCACTCAAGCTACCGAGAGGTATAGAGTGAGTAGTGTCGTGCATTGGC
The DNA here is from genome assembly GCF_001879085.1 of Nicotiana attenuata. Classification (NCBI taxonomy): domain Eukaryota; kingdom Viridiplantae; phylum Streptophyta; class Magnoliopsida; order Solanales; family Solanaceae; genus Nicotiana; species Nicotiana attenuata. The sequence goes on from NC_031993.1 coordinate 10,177,074, forward strand.
TATATCGTGATCCCAATCATATCATCTTTACCTTAGACTCTAGAACCCGTCAATTATTCACCTAGGGGAAAGTCACTTCCCTAGTGCCTCGTTACCTATTAGACAACACTTCTAGCAATTATTCTTAGTTTAATTTAGCATCTCTTTAGTATAAAAGTAGAAGTATCAAAAGAACAATTATGATTGGAAGCGTAATTAAGAGCATTACGCATTGCTAGTTTATATAGGAATCCAATTCCCAAATCTAGCTCCCTGTGGATTTGATCCCAACCTATTCGGGTAAAAAATGCATTGACCGCTCTCGCCGCTCTATGATGGTGTAGGGTTGGCACCGATCACTTTTTGGCACCGTTGCCGGGGAGCTAACGATTTTGGCTATCTGTCTAAATGGTTTTGTGTATTGTTTTTCTTTCCTTCTGTGATACTAATCTTTGTGTGATGCCAATTCAGGTACAATATGGCGGCAAACAACAACAATGACCCTCTTGGAAATGTGATCCCGGGGGAGGAGGTTGATGACATCGGTGAAGATGAGGTGCCTCTTGTACCTCAAGGACAAAGGAGAGTCCGCCAGGCCAATGCCAATGCCAATGTTCCAGACCCTCCCCCGCCACCTCCAAGAGTAGCCTCTCGGGTGCTTCCCAACCAAGGATATGCCAGTGCAATTGTCCCACCCCGGATCCGGGCGGGCAATTTTCAAATTACCAATATGATGCTGACCTTGTTGGAGCAGCGAGGATATTTCACGGGTGCTCCTGATCAAAATGCTTACAAGCACCTTAAGGGTTTTGTTGATACATGTTGGGGGAGCAAGCAAATGAACGTGTCCGAGGATGCCTTGCGGTTGAGACTATTCCCTTTCTCTCTTCGAGGGAAGGCATTTGATTGGCTGGAGAGACTCCCCAACCACTCCATCCAGACATTGGATGAGTTGGCGGACAAATTCATTGCAAAATTTTTCTCGCCGGGCACATGGCAACATTGAGGGATGAAATCTTAGCTTTCAAACAGGAGCCCAACGAACCATTGCATGAAATTTGGGAGAGGCACCGGACTATGATAAAGGAGTGTCCCAACAATGATATGACTGAGGCAATGATACAACAGACTTTCTACCGGGGCATTAACACCACTAACCTGTGCATAGTGAACCAACTCGCCGGGGGAAACTTCATGAACATGCCGTATGATCAAGCATGTGAGATATTGGATGAGATGGCGGACACCTCTTCCGCTTGGCAAAGCAGAGCAAATGTGCCTCAGGGTGACCCCACGCTCATTCACTTGCACAAGGAGCTTCATGATCATGGACAGGCAATAGCAGAACTTACAACAACAATGAACCAGTTAGCAAAGGCACCGATCACTTTTTGGTGCCGTTGCCGGGGAGCTAACGGTTTTAGCTATCTATCTAAATAGTTTTGTGTATTGTTTTGCTTTCCTTCTGTGATGCTAATCTTTGTGTGATGCCAATTCAGGTACAATATGGCGGCAAACAAAAACAATGACCCTCTTGGAAATGTGATCCCGGGGGAGGAGGTTGATGACATCGGTGAAGATGAGGTGCCTCTTGTACCTCAAGGACAAAGGAGAGGCCGCCAGGCCAATGCCAATGCCAATGTTCCAGACCCTCCCCCGCCACCTCTAAGAGTAGCCCCTCGGGTGCTTCCCAACCAAGGATATGCCAGTGCAATTGCTCCACCCCGGATCTGGGCGGCAATTTTCAAATTACCAATGTGATGCTGACCTTGTTGGAGCAGCGAGGATATTTCACGGGTGCTCCCGATCAAAATGCTTACAAGCACCTTAAGGGTTTTGTTGATACATGTTGGGGGAGAAAGCAAACGAACGTGTCCAAGGATGCCTTGTGGTTTAGACTATTTCCTTTCTCTCTTCGAGGGAAGGCATTAGATTGGCTAGAGAGACTCCCCAAACACTCCATCCATACATGGGATGAGTGTTCAAGCTCCACGACAAGTGATTGCTATGGAGGGTTTCAACATGTAAGTGAACAAAAGAAGACAAAGAGGGCAACAGAATCAAGGGAATTCGGATCAATACAACCAAGATAGTGGTGGGTTCCAAGATGATGGGTATGAAGAGCAGTATGAAGAAGTGCAATATGTGAACAACTATCAAGGCCAAAGGGGCAATTCTTCCAACCAACAACAACAATGGATATCCCAAGGAAATTGGGGTAATCAGCAACAAGGGAACAACAATTGGGGGAACAACAACCAAAATCCTAATTGGGGCAACCAGAACAACAATCAAAACAATCACGGTAACTGGGGTAGCAACAACAACAACTGGGGTGGAAACAACAATCAGGGTGGTTGGAACAATAATAATTAGGAAAATCGGTGGCAAGGCTTTCAAAGGCCCCCAATTTATCAACAACCGAACAATCCACCCCCATTTCCATCCTAAGGTCCTAGTTCATCCAACAATGACATGGGGAGAATGGAAATGGTGTTTGAGCATATGACGAAAAAGAATGCTGACTCCGATGCTCAGTTAGCATCCCACAATACTTCAATCAGAAACTTAGAGGTTCAGCTAGGGCAAATCTCACAGTCCTTGAATACTCGCCTTTAAGGGGGCTCTACCTAGTAATACGGTAGTCAACCCGAAGGGTGGGAACAATACCGGGCATGCAATGGCGGTAACAACAAGAAGTGGACGAGGCGGTGATGTGAATGCCTTCAAACAATCGGAAATTTTGAATGATGAAGTTGAGTTGCAAGAGGATGAGATCCCTTTGGTGGTTGAAAATGTGATTGATGAGAACGTGAATGAAGAAGTGAGGATTGATACCAAAAATACCGAGGTGGAAACTCAGAATGACGTGAACCCGTCTAGGGAACACATAATAGACATGCCGGAAACGGTTGTGCCTAAAGCCAAGGCTCCTTTGCCAAGGCCACCTTCACCTTATCCTCAAAGGCTCTCGAAGCAGAAAAATGAGAACCAGTTTAAAAAATTCATTGACATGATGATAAGATGACCCACCAAGTTAGTGCTATAGTGCATTCAATGGCTCCGAAGTTAGAAGATCTCAGTGCTTTTACCATTCCTTTCACTATTGAGAGTGCAGACTTGGCTAACGCTCTATGTGATTTGGGGGCAAGTATCAACTTGATGCCCTACTTAGTTTTCAAGACTTTAAGTATTGGACTACCGAGGTCGACTTCCATGAGATTGTAAATGGTAGATAGATCTATGAAGAGGCCCTTGGGTATAATTAATGATGTTCTCGTCCGGGTGGACAAATTTATCTTGCCGGCTGATTTTGTGATTCTTTACTGCAAGGTCGATTTTGAGGTGCCTATAATCTTGGGAAGACCTTTCCTTGCAACTGGGAAGGCCTTAGTTGATGTGGAAGCAGGGGAACTCACTTTCCGAGTGGGTGATGAAAAAGTGGTCTTTCATGTGTGTAAGTCAATGAAGCAGCCCAACTGTACTGAAGTGTGCTCATTTGTGGATCTTGTCACGGTAGTGATAATTGATGATACTAGTGCAATGATCAATGTGGAGGACCCTCTAGAGGCGGTTTTGTCGAATCTTGATGTCAATGAAGATGAAGGCCGGGTGGAGTGTGTTAATGCTTTACATGGAATGGGCTCTTACTCTTATGATCCTCGGAAGCTATCTTTGGACCTTGAGAATAGGAAGACTCCACCAACGAAGCCTCAATCGAGGAACCTCCGGTGTTGGAGTTGAAGCCGTTGCCTCCATACCTCAGGTATGAATTCTTAGGCCCTAGTTCAACTTTGCCAGTTATTCTTTCCTCTTGTCTTACTAACATGCAGGTAGATACCACATTGGCGGTGCTCCAAAAGCGGAAGAAGGAAATTGGATGGACTTTAGCTGATATTCGGGGAATAAGCCCCGCCTTTTGTATGCACAAGATTATTTTTAAAGATGATGCAAAGCCCTCCTTGGAACATCAAAGGAGGTTGAACGAGGCAATGCAAGAAGTTGTGAAAAAGGAGGTGATCAAGTGGTTGGATGCCGGGGTTGTGTACCCCATCTCTGACAGTTCTTAGACTTCACCGATGCAATGTGTGCCGAAGATGGGTGGTATGACCGTGGTGACCAATGCGCAAAATGAACTAATTCCTACCCGGACAGCCACCGGATGGAGGGTGTGCATGGATTACCGCAAGCTGAACAGAGTGACCCGCAGGGTCACTTTCCATTGCCTTTCCTTGACCAGATGCTTGATCGACTTGCTGGGCGTTCCTTCTACTGTTTCTTGGATGGGTATTCTGGGTACAACCAAATTTTAATTGCTCCGAAAGATCAGGAGAAGACTACCTTCACTTGCCCATATGGTACCTTTGCCTTTTCTAGGATGACATTCGGGTTGTGTAATGCACCGACGACATTCCAGCGGTGTATGACGGCCATTTTCACCGACATGGTGGAAGAAATTTTGGAGGTGTTCATGGACGACTTTAGTGTCGTGGGTGACTCATTTGATGAATGCTTGAAGAATCTTGATAGGGTGTTGGCCCTTTGTGAAGAAACCAATCTTGTGCTCAATTGAGAAAAATGCCACTTCATGGTTGAGGAGTGCATAGTTCTTAGCCATAAAATTTCAAAACATGGCATAGAGGTGGACAAAGCTAAAATACAGGTGATTTCAAGGCTTCCTCCCCCTACTTCTGTCAAGGGGGTTAGAAGTTTTCTTGGGCATGCGGGGTTCTATCGGAGATTCATCAAAGACTTTTCGAAGGTACTGAATCCTTTGTGCAAGCTATTGGAAATGGATGCTAAGTTCGTGTTTGATGAGAGATGTATGCAAGCTTTTGAACTTCTCAAGCACAAGTTGACCACCACTCCTATTATTACCTCACCCAATTGGAGCTTGCCTTTCGAGCTCATGTGTGACGCGAGTGATGTTGCAGTTGGGGCGGCTTGGGTCAAAGAGTGAATAAAATGTTTCACCCGGTGTATTATGAGAGCAAGACAATGAATGATGCTCAAATGAATTACACGGTGACTGAAAAGGAGTTGTTGGCTATTGTGTTCGCAATGGAGAAATTTCGGCCGTATCTCATGGGAGCTAAGGTCATAGTTCATACCGATCATACTGCACTCCAATACTTGATGACGAAGAAGGATTCCAAAGCTAGGCTGATGTGATGGGTCTTGTTACTTGTCACAACCCGGATTTCCCACCATCGTGAGTCGTGATGGCGCCTACTGTCGGAGCTACGAAAGCCAAGTATTAAAACATTTTCTGATAACATCTCAACGATATAAATAAAACGAGTCATTTAAATAAAAGCGGAAGTCTTAAAAACATAGATAACTGAAAACCAAATGCGGAATTTTAAATACAACTCTACCAAGATCCGGTGTCACTAACTCACGAACTACTAAAGAGTGCTAAAAACAAGTCTGAATAGAAGTACATCAATGTTTGTCTCGGTACAAGGAAAACAAACTAATAACATAGAAGGGACTTCGGCCTGTGGACGTCAGCTAGGCTACCTCGAAAGTCCCTGGACTGAAGTCAGCTCCCGATCAAATCCTACTGCTGAGGCCCAAAAGCTGCTCCTGGATCTGTGCAAAAATATGCACAGAGTGTAGCATCAGCACAACCGACCCCATGTGCTGGTAAGTGCCTGGCCTAACCCCGGCGAAGTAGTGACGAGACTAGACAGGACCTACCAAAAACAACCTGTGCAGATATATATGTATATACAAGTGCAACGAAATAACAGCAGAAAATACTAATTAAGGCGGGGAGGGGACATGCTTAGGGGAAATACAGATGAAAACAACTTATTAGAAGTAAACACGAAACTACACAGATCTCATAATCTATATAAGTGGTCGGCGTGCCACACGATCCCATTTCATAGTATAACTAGGTGGTCGGCGTGCCACACGATCCCATTTCAGCAAATATAAGTGGTCGGCGTGCCACAAGATCCCATTTCATAATGTATAAGTGGTCGGCATGCCATACGATCCCATTTCATAAGATATAAGTGGTCGGCGTGCCACACGATCGCATTTCATAATATATAAGTGGTAGGCGTGCCACACGATCCCATTTCATAATATATAAGTGGTCGGCGTGCCACACGATCCCATTTCATAATATATAAGTGGTCGGCGTGCCACACAATTCCATTTCATAATATATAAGTGGTTTCCCAGCGAGGGAGAATATGACTAAGCAGTTAAATCCCGGCAAGGGAGCAACAACAATAACTTACACGTCCCGGCAAGGGAATAATCACATTTCTTTTCTCTTAGGTTCATTTCTTACTTTTTAATCAAGTCAAAAATCGAGCCAATGCTCCAAAGAAATTACACATCATATTTCCTTCTCATTCTCTTCATATCATATAGAAACCATCAATTAACAAGGAAGAGTCACTACAGAATCCCAATTAAGCACAAATAAAGACCCACGGTCATGCTAGATACCGGTGTATAGATACTCATCACCATACCTATACACCGTACTCAACATTTAGCAATTAGCAAATAATACTCTAATCCTATTCCCTCAAGTCAAAGTTAGATCAAACACTTACCTCGAATGCTCCAAACTCAACCCAAGCCTCTAGTATAGCTCTCCCCCTCGAATTCGGCTCCAACACAGGCAAATCTATGAAATAATGACTTTACAATATTAATAATAGCTAAACAAACTAAACCCAATGCCTAAATATGAATTTCTAAGCTTTCTTCCCAAAATTTCAAAAATTGACCCCGGGCCCGCTTGGTTAAAACCCGAGGTTCGAACCAATTTCACATCACCCATTCCCCCACGAGCCCGGATATACAATTTGTTTTCAAATTCGACCCCAAAACGAGGTCTAAATCAAAGAAGATTGAAAAGCCCTAGTTCTACCCAATTCCCCCAATTTACACCCTAAATTACATGATTTGGGTCTAGGAATTTGATAAATGAGGTTAGAAAAAGAAGAAAACGAGTTAGAGAATACTTACCCAAGAAGCTTTGATGAAGAATCGCTCTACAAGTTGCCTAGGGGCTGTGGAGAAGAAGAGCTCGTGAGAAAATTGGGAATAAACCCGTCTCTGATCTGTTTTTGAACTTTAAAAATCACTGAAGGGTTTTACTCTATGCGTTCGCGACACTGGGGTCGCGTTCGTGAAGAAGGCAGGCTGGGAAGCATCGCGTTCGCGATGAGTAGTATGCGAATGCGAAGAAGGAAAACTGGGGGGGTCCAAGGATTGGCCTATGCGAACGCGATGGGCTATATGCGAACGCGTTGAAGGGGTTACCAGAAACGCGGGAAAGGGTACCGCGAACGCGAAGGAGGGGAGACACAAGGCAGTGCGAACGCGAGCCTTAGGCCGCGATCGTGTAGAACAAAAAGTCTGTGAAACAAATACAGAAAATCTGATCTCTTCCTAAGTTCCAAAACACCCCGAACCACATTCGAGTCTCTCCCGAGCCCTCGGGGCTCCTAGCCAACCACACACACTAACCCAACAATATCATACGGACTTAACCGTGCGATCAAATCGCCAAAATAACATCATAAACGAGGAATCAAACCTCAAAATCATCATTTTTTCTTCAAACTTCATAAACTTTCATTTTTAGATATTTAGGTCCGAAACACGCCAAACGACGTCCGATTTCGACCAAATTTCACAGAAAGCGCTTAAACCACATATAAGACCTGTACCGGGCGTCGGAACCAAAATACGGGCCCGATACCAACGCTTTCTAATCCATTTTCATTTCAAATTTCCATATAAATTTTAGAAAAACAATTTCTTTTAAAAATTCATTTCTCGGGCTCGGGACCTCGGATTTCGATTCCGGGCATACGCCCGAGTCCCATATTTTTTTACGGACCCTCCGGGACCGTCAAATCACGGGTCCGGATCCGTTTATCCAAAATGTTGACCAAAGTCAACTTTAATCATATTAATATCAAAATTCATAAATTTTTACACAGAATTCATATTTAAGCTTTCCGGCTACGCGCCCGGACTGCGCACGCAAATCAAGGCAAGTAAAAATGAGGTTCTCAAGGCCTCGGAAGCACGGAATGAATGAGAAAACAGGCGATGACCCTTTGGGTCGTCACATTCTCCACCTCTAAAATAACCGTTCGTCCTCGAACGGACAAAAGAAAGAAGTACCTGAGTCGGGAAATAGATGAGGATAACGGCTCCGTATATCAGACTCGGACTCCGAGGTCGATGCCTCAGGAGGCTGACCTCTCCACTGGACACGCATGGAAGGAAAACTCTTCGACCTCAACTGTCGAACCTGCCGGTCTAGAATAGCTACCGGCTCCTCCTCATAAGACAGATCCTTGTCCAACCGGACAGTTCTGAAATCTAACACGTGGGCTGGATCGCCGTGATACCTCCGAAGCATGGACACATGAAACACTGGATGCACGGCTGACAAGCTGGGCGGCAAGGCAAGTCTGTAAGCCACCTCTCCCACACGATCGAGAATCTCAAATGGGCCAATGAACCTAGGGCTAAGCTTGCCCTTCTTCCCAAATCTCATCACGCCCTTCATAGGCGACACTCGGAGCAAGACCCGCTCACCAACCATGAAAGCTACATCCCGAACCTTACGATCTGCATAACTCTTTTGCCGCGACTGAGCCGAACGAAGCCTGTCCTGAATTGATCTTGACCTTATCCAAGGCCTCCTGAACTA
>NC_031993.1:10188735-10209707 GCF_001879085.1 Nicotiana attenuata
CATCCCATTTATAATATATAAGTGGTACGGCATGCCACACGATCCCATTTCATAATATATAAGTGGTCGGCGTGCCACACGATCCCATTTCATAATATATAAGTGGTCGGCGTGCCACACGATCCCATTTCATAATATATAAGTGGTTTCTCGGCAAGGGAGAATATGACTAAGCAGTTAAATCCCGGCAAGGGAGCAACAACAATAACATACACGTCCCGGCAAGGGAATAATCACATTTCTTTTCTCTTACGTTCATTTCTTACTTTTTAATCAAGTCAAAAATCGAGCCAATGCTCCAAAGAGTTTACACGTCATATTTCCTTCTCATTCTCTTCATATCATATAGAAACCATCAATTAACAAGGAAGAGTCACTACAGAATCCCAATTAAGCACAAATAAAGACCCACGGTCATGCTAGATACCGGTGTATAGATACTCGTCACCATACCTATACACCGTACTCAACATTTAGCAATTAGCAAATAATACTCTAATCCTATTCCCTCAAGCCAAAGTTAGATCAAACACTTACCTCGAATGCTCCAAACTCAACTCAAGCCTCTAGTATAGCTCTACCCCTCGAATTCGGCTCCAACACAGGCAAATCTATGAAATAATGACTTTACAATATTAATAATAGCTAAAAAAACTAAACCCAATGCCTAAATATGAATTTCTAAGCTTTCTTCCCAAAATTCCAAAAATCGACCCCGGGCCCGCTTAGTCAAAACCCAAGGTTCGAACCAATTTCACATCACCCATTCCCCCATGAGCCCGGATATACAATTTGTTTTCAAATTCGACCCCAAAACGAGGTCTAAATCAAAGAAAATTAAAAAGCCCTAGTTCTACCCAATTCCCCCAATTTACACCCTAAATTACATGATTTGTGTCTAGGAATTTGATAAATGAGGTTAGAAAATGAAGAAAACGAGTTAGAGAAAATTGGGAATAAACCCGTCTCTGATCTGTTTTTGAACTTTAAAAATCACTGAAGGGTTTTACTCTATGCGTTCGCGACACTGGGGTCGCGTTCGCGAAGAAGGCAGGCTGGGAAGCATCGCGTTCGCGATGTGTAGTATGCGAATGCGAAGAAGGAAAACTGGGGGGGTCCAAGGATTGGCCTATGCGAACGCGATAGACGCGTTGAAGTGGTTACCAGGACTATGCGAACGCGGGAAGGGTACCGCGAACGCGAAGGAGGGAAGATACAAGGCAGTGCGAACGCGAGCCTTAGGCCGCGATCGCGTAGAACAAAAAGTCTGTGAAAAAAATGCAGAAAATCTGATCTTTTCCTAAGTTCCAAAACACCCCGAACCACCTCCGAATCTCTCCCGAGCCCTCGGGGCTCCTAACCAACCACACACACTAACTCAACAACATCATACGGACTTAACCATGCGATCAAATCGCCAAAATAACATCATAAACGAGGAATCAAACCTCAAAATCATCACTTTTTCTTCAAACTTCATAAACTTTTATTTTTAGATATTTAGGTCCGAAACACATCAAACGACGTCTGATTTTGACCAAATTTCACAGAAAGCGCTTAAACCACATATAAGACCTGTACCGGGCGTCGGAACCAAAATACGGGCCCGATACCAACGCTTTCTAATCCATTTTCATTTCAAATTTCCATATAAATTTCAGAAAAACAATTTCTTTTAAAAATTCGTTTCTCGGGCTCGGGACCTCGGATTTCGATTCCGGGCATACGGCCGAGTCCCATATTTTTCTACGGACCCTCCGGGACCGTCAAATTACGGGTCCGGGTCCGTTTACCCAAAATGTTAACCAAAGTCAACTTTAATCATATTAATATTAAAATTCATGAATTTTTACACAGAATTCATATTTAAGCTTTCCGGTTACGCGCCCGGACTGCGCACGCAAATCGAGGCAAGTTAAAATGAGGTTTTTAAGGCCTCGAAAGCACGGAATGAGAGAGAAAACACGTGATGACCCTTTGGGTCGTCACATTACTTCAAGTGTTTGATTTGTAGATTGTGGACCGGAGAGGTAGTGAAAACCAAGTGGCGGACCACTTGTCCCGCTTGGAGGAGGAGGGGAGGCCTCGTGATGGCCTAGAAATCAACAATTCATTTCCCGATGAGCAACTACTTTCTGTGTCAGTGAATGGTATGCCATGGTTTGCAGATGTTGCTAATTTCCTTGTGACCGTTATTGTCCCGTGTGAGCTCTCTTCTAACCAAAGGAAGAAGCTTAAACGGGATAGTTTGGATTTCTATTGGGATGAGCCGTACTTGTTCAAGATTTGCACTGACGGTGTGATCCCAAGGTGTGTCCCTGAGGAGGAGCAATTAGTATCTTAGAGGCTTGTCATTCCTCTCCCTATGGCGGTCATCATGGTGGGGCGAGGACACTTCAAAGGTTCTTAGTTGTGGGTTTTACTGGCCAACTTTGTACAAGGACGCAAGTGAACTTGTGAAGAGATGCGACGAATGTCAAAGAGCGGGTGGTATTTCGAAGAAGGATGAGATGCCTCTTAATACTATTGTTGAAGTTGAAATTTTTGATGTGTGGGGCATTGATTTCATAGGCCCGTTTGTTTGTTCATGTGGCAACACATACATTCAAGTGGCAGTTGACTATGTTTCAAAGTGGGTTGAGGCCGTGGCTTTACCCAATAATGAGTACTGAAGTGTTGTTGCATTTCTCAAGAAGAGTATTTTTACTAGGTTTGGCACTCCGCGAGAAATCATAAGTGAGGGGGGGGGGGGGGGTCCCATTTTTGCAATAGAGCTTTTGACACTTTTCTTGCAAAATATGGTGTCAATCACAAAGTTTCTACTCCTTATCATCCTCAGGAGAGTGGCCAAGTTGAAGTCTCAAACAGGGAAATCAAGAGTATATTGTCAAAGACGGTCAATGCAAATAGGACCGATTGGTCAAAGAAATTGGATGATGCTCTATGGGCTTATAGGACTGCTTACAAGACTCCGATTGGTATGTCTCTGTACCTGTTGGTGTTTGGGAATGCTTGCCATCTTCCGTTTGAGTTAGAGCACAAGGCCATGTGGGCTTTGAGGAAGCTGAATCTTGAATGGGATGTGGCAGCAAATCATCATGTGGAGCAGCTCAATGAACTTGATGAATCCGATTCCATGCCTACTCCAGTTCGTCCTTGTACAAGGACAAGATGAAGTACCTTCATGATAAGTATGCTCGTAGCAAGGAGTTCAAAGTGGTTGATTTGGTTCTCTTGTTCAGTTCTCGGTTACGTCTGTTTCCGGGAAAGCTTAAGTCAAAATGGAGTGGACCTTTTGAAGTGGTGCTTGTGACTCCACTTGGTGCACTTGACTTGATAAACAAAAATGGTGAGATCTTCAGAGTTAATGGGCACAGAGTCAAGCACTATCTTGGCAAGATTGATGACAGCCACATGGTGGCAATGATCCATCTAAAGTGATTTGATGGTAACCTGCGTCGTGCCGCGATGTTAAATCAGGCGCTTTTTGGGAGGCCACCCATGTGTCTTTCTTTTTTTTTTCTTTGATTTTCTTTTTAGTGTAGGATTTGCTTTTGGACTAACTGGTTTTGAGATGTGTGAAGGGTTGTTTTGATGCAGTGCAGGACCAAGTTTGGAAAAATGTGCACTCTCTGAAGTTTGCACTGCGGCCGCATTGCATTTTTCGCGGCCGCAATGGCCTTAGTGCGGGGGCAAAATGATAATGCGGTCCACAGTGGTGAATAGTTACAAATGGGAGTTCTCTAAAGATTGTCACTGCGGCCGCACTTCCTTTCTAGCGGTCCGCGGTGACCTACCGCGGCCGCAAAGCTTTTTGTGCGGTCCGCAGAGATGTTCTCCCCCAATGCTGGTGGTAAACCACCGGGGTCTGCGGTGCATTTTATGCGGCCGCGGTGAGTAGAAACAGTGGGTCCTAGGTCCTTTTTCTATAAATAGAACCTCAGGGCTTCATTTACACTTTTCGATCCTTTGCCTTCCACATAGAAAAAAAACACTATTCGTCAAACCCTAGTTGTACAACTTCAATCACTGATCTTCATTCATCTTTACTGCATCTCATTACTGGTACTTTTGATCCTTCCCTAGTTTTTAACTTGGTTTTATTTTCTTTTAGTTAGTTAGTTGTAATTCTTTTTCTTCCCTTTTTCTTTCAATTTGTAGCGTAGGTTTACATCATGCCATTTAGATTAGGGTTAATTAGTGAAAAATGATGATTAAATACCTAGGGGCTTGATTATAAGTGAATTTAAGCTAAAACTGAGAAAAACATTGAAACCCTAGGTTGGTATTGCTGAGTGATGTTTACCGCGGACCGCGATGGATTTTATGCGGTCCGCGGTGCCTCTTTGCGGCCGCGATATTTTTTATGCGGTCCGCGGTGATGAACTTCAGAGAGTGGGTAGTCTGAAACCCACCTCACTGCGGAGCGCGGTACCATTTTGTGCGGTCCGCGGTGGTTCCTTTGCGGCCACACTGCATTTTATGCGGTCCGCAGTGACTGTTTTCATGCATAATTTTCACTGATGCTTCTGATACTGTGATACTAACAAGTTTTAACTGAATTCCACTTGCAGAAAATGGTCAAATCATGAGGCGGTGGTGAAAAACAAAAGGGAAAAGCTGAGTCCTCCCGGGGTAGGGGACTAGGAATGATAAGATTTACCCCGCAAGTTCGGAAAGCAATTGGAGAGACAAGGAAACTAATCAAGGCTGCGGATAGAGCTGCTTCCCATTCAGAGGGAAGTGAGTATGTACCCTCCCGGGAGGCATCTGAGTCTGATTCAGTGCCGGAGTATCTCCCTGACTTTTCGGAGAGGATGAGATTGAGAGATGAACCTACCCCTCCAGGCTCTCCCACTGCCCAAGCTTCAATTCAGATTTCTTCTGAGTCGTTTGAGGGATCAGCTGAGGGCGGTGACAGTGCCTCTTCTACCTCACCTACAGCTTCAAGACCCGGTGAGGATCCCGTAGAAGAAGAAGGAGGGGGTGAGCCCCAAACCGGGGGAGTGGAGAGAACTAGAAACCCGGATGCTTGGCAAGATAAGTTTGGTAGTGAATTGGCATACCACAAGTTCAGAGAATGGTGTCCCGAGAGGAAGTTGATACTTGAACGGACATTCATTGATAGGGACCTTTTGCCTCACAACCCTAATGTGAGGAGGCAATTCAGAGAGAGAGTGGGCTGGGATTATTTCACAGGCAACGTTGATGATGCAAATGAGCACTTAGTTAAGGAGCTCTACACTAATGTTGCCCACATCAAAAAGGGCACTAAAGTGACTAAGGTGTGGAACTTGACAGTGAAGTTCGATGGGCAGACAATCAATGACTACCTGGGCTTTATGGAGGAAAATGAATCACTGTATTTAGAGAATGTAGCATTGGCCGGGGCAGCCCGTCCGTGGTTGGCAGAATGCCTGGCACTCCCGGGTACCACCCCAGCATAGTTGACAACAGGAGTCCAAATTCTGCGGAGGACACTAAACTTCGAAGCAAAGGGTTGGGAGACGTTCGTATGCAGCAGGTTGGATCCCACTACTCACGAGAACTCTCTGCCTATCTCTCGGGCAATCTTAGTGGCTTCTATCATGGCGGGGTACCCGATCAACGTCGGGAATGTGATGTCTAGGGTGGTCACACGGGTGGTCAATGAAGGTGATAGATCATATCCCTTCCCACATTTCCTGACTATGTACCTTGATGACTTGGAGGTGGAGAAGAAAGAAGTTTGATGTGAAGGTGAAGCCGAAGGTGCCTTTTTCCTGGTACAGCCTGCAGAGTGATGATTACCCCAAAGGCAAAAATCCTAAAGGTAAATCCACTGCTTCTACTAGCCAGTCTGAAGAGCCAGTAGTAGTAGTAGCTCCTTCTCAGCCCCCCTCAGCTACCCCAGATACTGCCCCAGGACCCTCTACTACCACTGCCCCAGATATCCCCTTATCTTCAGCCTACCAATTGACTGCCCACCGTTTGAGCCAGACCCTTGCCAGTATCAACAACTGGATGCAGGCAGCTACTTCTAAGCTGTCTGTGCTTTCTACCTCGGTGGCAGCCCAGTCTGTACCCCCTCAGCCACAGGTTCCACAGTCAGTGGAGGATACTCTCAAGGAGCTTCTGGACAACTAGAAGAAGCTCCTGGAGAACCAGCAATTGATATTGACAGCTGTAGATTCTCATGGAAAAGCATTGAAGGAGCTGGCAAAGGAAACAAAGAAGTTGAGAAAGACTAGAGCATCAAAGGAGTCTGTGAAAGAGTTGAGGGTCGAAGTGGAGAAAATGAAGGCTACCGATCACTTGCCATTAGAGCTGCTATTGCATGACCCGACCCCAGCAGTCCAGCCTGAGAAGGAGCAGGATTTATTGAGGGCACCAAAGTGGAGAAGGGTGATTCCCCGTATTGATGATGCAGGGATTGAGTTGGCGGAGCCTCAGGAAGGTTCCTCTAGCCAGCCCCAGGTCCCAGTACAGGCCCAGGTCCTAGTGCAGACACAGGTTACAGGGATCCAATCACAGGTTCCCGAGGAGTCCGATGACCCAGGGACCCAGGCTCATGATCCTATGCAGACGGAGGGCCAATAGGGAGTTCTCTTTACTCTCTATCTTATTTTGAGCTATTTTTGGTTATTTAGCATTAAGGACAATGCTAGCTTTCATTTGAGGGGGTAGCCCTATTTTGATCATATGGTGTTGTAAATATGATACTATTTTCCTTTTATTATGCTTTGATTTTCACTTTTGGTATGTACATAATTTTACCAGTTTATTTCACTTTTCTTATTTTGCAACTTTGGTCTGTATATAAAGTTACTTTCTGATGTATATATTCATTCCCTCTTATGTATATTCGTCTAAATCCCCTCTTGTACATATTCATTTTACTTATCGCATTTTTCTTTCATAGCTTTTTATTTCGTTTTGGTAGCTTCTTATATTGAGTTTTGCGTTCAAATAAGCCTTTGGTTTTCTTAATACCACGGTTCTTTCCAAAGGTGGAATTTGTGTAAACCGGGTGGCTCTTTTCGATGATGGATGGCGTGACAACCTTCTTAAGGGTTTGAGTCGGTTTTCTTTTTGTTTTTTGATAAATAGTAGCTGGTGAGTAATAGTGCCTCAGGCAAAGCTTCAATTGGGCCTAACACATTTTCCTTTGATCCTATTGTCAAAAACAAATTGGTGTGTATAGGATGGTGATAGTTGTGACCTTGAGACTCTTGTGTTGGCCGACAATCATCAAGTGGTTTTCCGAGACCATGTGTGTTGCTCAAATCTTAGCTAAGGTCGTTGTGGGCCCTCGACTCTGTCTCTTTAGCAATCCTATAGCTTGTGTCGTGAGAATTTGAATTGCAAGTTCAAGTCCCGTGCCATTGAGCCTAGAACTTGCCATGAATGTTTGTCTAGGCGAAATCCTAAGTGTAGTTTGACTTGAGAAGTGATTATAGGCTCTTCTTGATCCGAATGATATCTTGAAAACATCCATAGCCTACCAATGATAATGTCCCTAGTCAACCCCTTTGAGCCATAGCCTTTTTTCCTTCAAAAACCATGATACAAGCCTTTACCCGTTTTGAAAAGACCCTCTCTTGGCACCCAATCTTTCCTTAGCACATGGCAAAAGCATAAGTTTGGGGGGGAGAGACAAGGAATGCAACAAAGTGGTAAAAGGTACAAAAGCGAAGAAAAGGAAAGGCAAAAAGAAAAAAGAAAGAAAATCAAAAAGTCAAAAAGAATGAACAATATAGAAGAAATGAAGGGATTCAATAAAAGTAAAGTGATGAAAGGCGTGGAAAGCTTAGAAAGGAGAAAAAGGTTTGAAATGAACAAGAAAGAGTGACAGTGTGTCTCTCTAACCCCTAAGAAAGAAGTAAATGACTTAAAAAAGTTAAGAGAATGTGTGCCAAACTAAAGCAAATGAAGTGCTTAAGGAAAGATCGAACCTACATAGACCAAATATTTCCTACCCTGAACCAAAAGCCTTCACTATATCTCCACAAAAACCCTATATGATCTTGAGTTGAATGAAGCTTACATTAGTGGTGACTCACATAAGGGGCAAGCTTATGGTACTTAGGGCCGAACTTGTGACCTTTCATTGAGAGAGATGAGTGTGTCTCCCACAATCCTCGTTCTGAGTGCTACAACCTAAAAGTGAGGTTTGCTTGGGGAGAGTTGAGGAGTATGAGTTTGGGTTCCACAATGACCAATGTAGTAGAAAGAGTCTCTTTGATGAGTTGAGTCAATCCTTGATGCTATTGTGTCGCACTAAAACCATGGTGTTTAAAGGGTTGAATGTTGTTAATGATTCATTTGAATTGAGGGCAATTGTTAGTCCCAACTGATGCTAGATGAGGTCACTTTAGATCAGCTGAATTCTCTTGGTTGTATTCTTAAGGAGGTGGGACATATTTTGTTTGCTGGAGGACAAGCAAAAGCTTAAGTTTGGGGGAGTTGATAACTAGGGATTCTAGTTCATTTTACACTCCTTTTCACTTGAGTTTTGATTAAAAATGCTTACAAATAGTCCCGAAGGCTTTCATGTTGTACTTGTTTGCAGGGTTTGATCAAGAAAGTGACAAGAGGTCAAAAATCAGCTCAAAAAGGAGTGAAACCTACACAAGTACCAAGAACAAGTCAAAGCACAGCTACAATACACCCACCGCAGCCGCAATCCATTTAGTGCGGTATGCGGTGAGGAGATTCAGAGAGGTGCAGATTTTGGAAGCTCAAGCACTGCGGCCACAATCCGTTTTGTGCGGACCGCACTAGCCTCACCGCGGCCACAATCCACTTTATGCGGTCCGCGGAGAAGAGATTCAGAGAGTTGAGAATTTGGAAGTTGGAAGCCACTGCGGCCGCAACCCATTTTGTGCGGACCGTAGTGAAGCCATCGCGGCCGCGGTGGCCAGATTCAAAGACCTAAAAATCAAGCTAAAAAGCCTCACCGCGGCCGCGGTGCATTTTCCACGGTCCACGGTACCTTCGCAGGGGTATTTTTGTCCAGAAATTTGGCCTTCTTTAAATAGTTCTTTTTCAGATTTTTAGGGTATCTAACTTTTAGCTGAGCACGTGAAGGGCGGTTTTTGACTATTTTGAGTAATTTCATAGTTGGTTTATCATTGAATCTTCAATTATTAGCTTGTAAACATATCATATGGGTTAATCTTCATCTAATTACATGTTTTCTTCCATTATTATGAGTAGCTAGACCCATTAGCTAGGGTTGTGGCTCAACCCTAGTGTGGGTATTTGATGGGTCTTGTGTTTTAAGGCTTAGATGTTTATGGGTAGTTGATATTTGGACTGATTTGTGTTTTCTATGTTGGATTAGTGGTTGCAAACACTAATTTGTGCCTATTTGACTTGGGCTCTTCTTGAGAAAGAGAGTTTGAGTCTAGGTAATCAGTCCAACAAGGAATTAGGGAGTACTCAAGAGATTGATAGCTCCAATTAAAGGGTTAAATCTAGAGATAGTAATACCCGACTTGAGCCTACATTGCTTGAATAATTTTGACACCCAATTGGTCTTGAGAAAGTCAATTAGGGCAAAGTCACTCAAGCTACCGAGAGGTATAGAGTGAGTAGTGTCGTGCATTGGCTATATCGCAATCCCAATCATAACATCTTTGCCTTAGACTCTAGAACCCGTCAAGTATTCACCTTGAGGAAAGTCACTTCCCTAGTGCCTCGTTACCTATTAGACAACACTTCTAGCAATTATTCTTAGTTTAATTTAGCATCTCTTTAGTATAAAAGTAGAAGTAATCATAAGAACAATTATGATTGGAAGCGTAATTAAGAGCATTACGCATTGCTAGTTTAGATAGGAATCCAATTCCCAAATCTAGCCCCCTGTGGATTTGATCCCAACCTATTCGGGTAAAAACTGCATCGACCGCTCTCGCCGCTCTATAGTGGTGCAGGGTTGGCACCGATCACACACCCCGGAGCAGGTGGCTCCCCTATATCAGACTCTAGCAGCCCCGCTAGGTGGAGTGGTTCGGCCAGCTGTTGTGGCACAGGCCAGTGATAGGTCACCATTATGTCTTCTGAGGCTTTGTTGAGGTTGGATAAGTTTATCAAGCTCGTTCCTATTAATTTCAGCGGTGCATCTTCTGAGGATCCACAGGATTACCTGGACCGCTGCCACGAGGTGTTGCGCAACATGGGCATAGTTAAGACACTTAGAGTTGACTTTGTAGTGTTTCAGCTGACTGGTTCCATCAAGAGATGGTGGAGAAATTATATGTTGACTAGACCAGCTGGTTCGCTTGCACTTACCTGGGATCAATTTTCACAGCTATTTCTAGAGAAGTTCATCCCTGTCACAGTGAGAGAGGATTACCGCAAGCAGTTTGAGTGTCTTCAGCAAGGTAGTATGACTGTTACCCAATATGAGACTCGATTTGTGGGCTTAGCTCGCCACTCCATTATCTTGCTCCCTACCGAGAGGGAGAGAGTGAGAAGATTCATTGATGGGCTCACTTTCACTATCAGGCTACAGATGGCCAAGGAGAGTGGAGATGATATTACCTTTCAGAGGGCTGTAGAATTGCTAGATGGATCGAGATGGTTCTTAGTCAGGAGAGGGGGCCGGTGTCTGATAAGAGGCCTCGTCATTCCAGTAGTTTTAGTGGTTCCTCATCTGGAGGTAGGGGTACTGCTAAGGAGTATGTCACGTTTTCTCTATATCTATAAAAAACATGGGTGGCTCAAGCACATGTATTGCCTAAAGCCAAAGTATAATGTGAGTGTGATGACCCGATAGGTCATTTTTTGTTTTAGCCTTCATTTCTATATTTCATGACCTCGAATAGCTCCATTTGGCCTTCCTTGATTTGCGTTCTCAGTCCATGTCTTCTTCCGGAGAAATTTTATGTGAAAAATTAAAGAAAATATGAAAATTTAGCCTTAAAAATTGTTTGAGCTGACTACGGTCAATATTTTATGTAAATGGACCCATATTAATGTTTTAACGTCCCAGTGGGCCTGTATCGTGATTTGGGACTTGGGTGTATGTCCGGAATCGAATTCGAAAGTCGCTAGCTTGATTTAACGTGATTTGATGGAAACTTGTAATTTGAAGGTTTAAAGAATCCCTAAGTTTGACCGTAGGTTGACTTTGTTGCTACCGGGTTCAAATTTTAGTTTCGGAACTTGGTATAGGTTCATTTTACTATTTATGACTTATCTGCAAAATTTGGTGAAACACGGAGTTGATTTGACGTGATTCGGACGTCCAGTTGTAAATTTGCATGTTCTTGAGTTTCTTAGAAAATTTCATTCATTTTGATGCCGGATTCGTAGTTCTAGGTGTTATTTTGGTGTTTTGATCGCGCGAGCTAGTTCGTATGATATCATTACAATTGTATGCATATTTGATTTGGAGCCCGAGGGGCTCGAGTGAGTATCACGTAGGCTACAGAGGGGGTTTTGGACTTAGACAATTGCTGGTTCTGAGTTTTCTGATATTTGGTGCATTCTTCTTTGCGATCGCGAAGCTACTCTCGTGATTGCGAAGCTACTCTCGCGATCGCGAAGAGTAACTTGGTCTGGGGGCGAAAATTCCTTTATACTAATGCGAGGTTGAGGTTGCGAACGCAAAGCAATGGTGGAATCACTCTTTGTGAACGCGACCAAACCTACGCGAACGCGATGGGTATAGGCCTGGAAGGGGGAACAGCTGTGTGTTCAAACGCGATCGGAGAATCGCGAACGCGAAGGGCAGGGGGCAGAGTCATCGCGAATGCACATGACACCTCGCGAATGCAAAGGCTACTTGGGCCGCCTTACATCGTGATCGCGTCAGGCGCTTCGCGAACGCGAAGAAGGCCTAACGCCTAGTGATATAAATACTCCAAGCACAGGATTTTCTTCATTTTTCACCATCTTCACATTAAAGCTCGGCCTAGAGGCAATTTTGAAGAGAAATTTCATCCCCACTTTGTAGGTTAATATATTTTAACTCGTTTTCTTCAATTTTCATCAACACGCATTGATTTCTAACCTTAATCTATGCTCTTTCATGGTAGAAAATTAGGGATTTGGGTAGAATTTGGGTTTTTTGTAAAATTGAGATTTAGGCCTTCAATTGAGGTCAGATTTCAAAACTAATCACATAAATAGGCTTGGGGATAAATGGGTAATTGGGTCCTTGTCCATATCTCAGATTTTGACCAAGCGGGTCCGGAGTTGACTTTTGATGACTTTTTGGAAAAAGTGTAAAGATCTTTCCTTTATCTATTGTAATTGTTTCCTAGCATTGCTTGATGATATTAAGTCGATTTTGGTTAGATTCAATTTGTTTGGAGGCGGATTTTAGAGGGAAGGCCTCGTTGAGCTTTGAGTTGATTGCGGAGCGAGGTAAGTGTTGGGTCTAACCCTGATTTGAGTGAATTAGGAATCCTTGGACTATATGTTATGTCAATTACGTGTGTAACATCGTATATGCGAGGTGACAAGTGTATATACGCCGTCAAAGTAATTGTTTTCATGATTTCTCGTATTTCATTAATTATCTGATTCCATGTCTTAACTGTTACATGCCTTAATTGCTTTCTATGCCGTAACTTGCTACTTGTCATTAATTGCTCTTGTATTGAAATATTCGTTTCTTCCACGATTAACTGCTACTTACCTTAATTGTCTTACTTTTACACTTTAAATTCATATATTTGGCTTGTCTTGTTGCTTTTGAATTAATTGTAGCATTCCTTGACTTGATATGGGGTTCCTTTATTGATTTGCTTTCATATTCTTTATTCGTAGAGATTCTTGTGAATTGAGTTGTTGGATTGATTACAATTATTGAATTTCTTTATGGATCGGGTTGTACGCCGCAATAGTTGTGATAGGGTGGAATAAGGGTGTAACGACCCGACCGGACATTTTGAGCCCTAGCACACCGTTCAGCAGTTTGAGGCCATGAGCAGCTTCATTTCAAGTATTACGACTTGTACGCGTGGGCAGAATTGAATTTCGAGAAGTTCGGGGTTGATTCGGAAGCAGAATTTTCATTTCGGAAGCTTTAAGTTGAAAGAATCAACTAGGATTAGATTTTTGAGTAAACGACCTCGGAATTGGGATTCGAAGGCTCCAGTAGGTTCGTATGATGATTTTGGACTTGGGCGTATTCCCGATCGGGTTTTGGATGACCCAGGAGCGTTTTGGCGCCTATTGTGGAAGTTAGCATTTTGGAGGAAATTTCATAAGTTTGGGTTGAAGTGCATTTTAGTGTTATTGATGTCCGTTTGGGATTCCGAGTCTGGGAGTAGCTCCGTATGGTGATTCTGGAGTTGGGAGCGCGATCGGAAGTGAATACGGATGCCCGTGGGTCATTTTGGAGTCATTTGGATAAAGATAGAAATTTGAAGGTTTTTGAGAAGTTTGACCGGAAGTGGACCTTTTGATATCGGGGTCGGCATCCGATTCTGAAAGTTGGAGTGGGTCCGTGATGTCAAATATGACTTGTGTGCAAAATTTGGAGTCAATCGGGCGTAATTTGATTGGTTTAAACATCGAAAGTAGTTGGATTCTAAAGTTCATAAAGCTTGGATTGGAGGTCGATTCGTGGTTTCAACGTTGTTTGATGTGATTTGAGGCCTCGAGCAAGTCCGTAATATGTTTTGGGATTGGTCGGTATGATTGGTTGGGGTCCCGGGGGCCTCGGGTGGATTGCGGGTGGTTAACGGATCAAAAATGAGATTTTTAGAAGTGCTGAATCTGCTGCTTCTGTCATAATCGCACCTGCGGTTGGTGGACCGCAGGTGCGAGACCGCAGATGCGGTTCATCTATCACAGGTGCGGCCCAGAGCTGGCCCGGCAAAACCGGAGAAGCGGCTCCCTAGCCGCAGAAGCGGCTACGCAGATGCGGCTTCAAGACCGCAGAAGCTGTCCCAGCCCTTTTAGCCAATTTCGCAGGTGCGGTCCTTTCTTGCAGATGCGGGACCGCAGATGCGGTCCCCTGACCGCAGAAGCGAAAACTGCTGGGGCAGTGAGCTCCATTTAATTCGTGCTCCAGCCATTTTTGACCATTTGGCACACGGGTATTGAGCGATTTTGGAGCTCTTGAGAAGGGATTTTCCCATAGCATCGTGAGGTAAGTTCATCCCCCTTATTTCTAAGTTTAACACTCGAGTTTTGGGTAGATTAACACCTAGAGATTTGGAGAAATCAACGGGGTTAGAGCTAGACCTAGAGTTTTAATAAAACTTAGATTTTACCACGAAATTTGTTATGAAATGAACTAGAAATTATATATTATTGATCCCTAGGTTATAGAGAACTACTTCCCTTGAAAAATTTAGGAATCCGGGCATGTGGGCCCGGGGTCGGATCTTAGGAAAAATTGTGTTTAAGGGTGGGAAACTGCTTAAATAGGTAGAATATGATTTTGTAAGCTTATATTGACTAGTTCCTACTTCGTTTATCTAGTTTTGAATCGTCCGGCTCCAATTTGAGGGTTCGGGCTCATTCTTGGTATCAGAAGTGCACATTGGAGCGAGGTGAGTCTCCTTTCTAACCTTGTAAGAGGGAATTGTCCCCATAGGTGAGTTTATTGGTTATGTGCTCCTATTTGCGGGGGCTACGTACACACGAGGTGACGAGAGTCCGTGCGTAGCTACTATTATGCTTAAGTCCGGGTAGTCTAGGACCCAGAAGCATGCTTACTTGTAATAAATGCAACCTTGTTTACAAATTTAAAAAATGCTTGAACATATTGAACGTGTAAATGAATTTCTAATAGACTAGATATCAATTCTTGACTTTTATAAGAGAAACATGCCTTTTTCTGAATAATTGCTCCTTGATGAGTTATTGACTTGACTATTTCAATGTGTTTATCTATTGTGGAACGGGCCGAACGCCTCGGTAGATTAAATAGATACATCTATTGTTTACGCCATTCGACCCTCTGAAAGTGAACAGTTTAAATATTGTTGGATCGGGCCGTACGACCTTGGCATGAGTTGCGCATGCTTGTATTGCTTGCCTTGATATTTTTTGATACTAATATCTGCTCTCCCCGATTTGAGAAAATTGTTAACTAATGGATTATGAATCTGGAGACTCTTAATAAAGAGGAACTTTTACCTGTTTAGTAATTCACTTGAATCTACTGTTGTTCTTAATAAATCCATGAGTCATCGCATTACTAATATTATTACTGGACCTTTAGTATGTGTCGAAGTTGCCATCTTGTCTCTACTTCTTCGAGATTAGGCGGGATACTTTCTGAGTACACGTTATTTTTGTACTTATACTACACTTCTGTGCATTTTTGTTGCACAGGCACATGTACTTCTAGTGGCCTACTGGGCGTAGCAGCATGGATGATACTGGGACTAGGTGAGCTGCATTACTCTAGGCGACCCGCAGCTAGTATAGTCCCTTTCAGTGTATTGTATTTACTTTCTGTCCAATCGTGTTCCGGACGGATGTTGTATTGTATTGTTTCTTAGAAATAGCTCATGCACTTGTGATACCGGGTTCTGGGGATGTCTATGGGTTTATTCAGAATTTTAGAAGTTGTTAATGGTTTCATTTTCTTATTCAGTGAAATTTACTATATATAGCTTAAANATTTTGTATCAACCGCTTATCATTTAATTTGATTTGAGACGATTATCTTTTTAAATTGATATATTTGAAGGAAAATCATTGATTTCAAGAGTATTAAAACGAGGATTTAATTAAGTATTTCGTTGTCTTGCCTGACAGTGGTGTCCGGCACCATCACGACCCTTAGTGGATTTTGGGTCGTGACAACATGGTATCAGAGCACTAGGTTCCCATAGGTCTCACGAGTCATGAGCAAGTCTAGTAGAGTCTCGCGGATCGGTACAGAGACGTCTGTACTTATCTTCGGAAGGCTGTAGGACTGTTAGGAGTACTTCCCTTCTTGATTCCTCATCATGCGATTTGATCCCTGGAGGCTTGTGCCTCTATTTCCTTCCTACTCAATTCTACGCGACGCAAACCGCCTGTTATAAATCGAGAATTGAATAATTGTAATGGTACTATCGATGTGGTGCGGAATGTTTCTTCCTGCATAGTTGTCTGAGCTATTATCGTCGCCTTGTGAAAGGATATCTTGTCGTTTCGGCTCAGTAGCGGTGCTTCTAAGAGCTCTGAGGCTAGGCACAAGTTGCCATGATGCTATGAACGATTGTTCCGCAGTATTGATATGATGGTAGGATGTTTGCCTACGTGTCAGGGCAGTGAATGACTTGAAGGGAGGTTTACTCAGTGCACGATCTAGAGGTTCGGTATTTTATTCCCGGCAGGGGAAGGGCAATCAGACTAAGAATGGTCAAATATGGGCTGATGGAGTAACGAGACTTGGTATTTGCGAGCGTGGTGGAGTTTTCTTCTATGATGAGGTGTCGTTGTCCTAATTGAACGTACTAAGTTCGCGGGTGTTATGATCTTCTACAATTCGCCTTTGGGGCAAGATATTGTGAAATAGTATTGAAGATGCGGCTGTCAAATATCGCGGGGTGCGGTAGTGCAGGACTGAATCAGTGTTCCTAATGTCGACGGTTCGAGGAAGATGATCTTCGAAAAGGTTTAAAGTTAGCAGCAATTGTGGGTTCAAGTGCCACGAAGGCAGATTTTATTTAAGGCAACAACTGAACAACAAAGGACGAGGAAGGACATGTGGGGAGTGTCAGGCGGTGGTTAAAATTTCTAGAAGGCCAGGTATAAGAAGCAAAGGTCGAGTAGTCGACTAGAGTGATGAGTTTTGCCAAAGTGGGAGAGTTTGGGGTGATTTGGGAATTTTAGTGATTGGTAATTTGGGCCTACGGATTAATTTGGAGTATGGGCTATTAGGCGGCAGGAGATTTGATATAACGGAAAGGAGCTGCTTGAAATGAAGAAGGATACAACCTAACTTTGAATTGGAAGGATGTTGCCGCGCACTTAATTGATGTCCACGAGAGGTAAATGGACTCGTGCAGCTAGAGAGTGAGCTTGGACTCAGGATGGGTCATTAATGTCGTAGGGATTGCACCCCGTGTAGCAGCGTTGGAAGACGTCGGCACGTAAATCCCACAGATGGGTTATCTCCAGTGAGCGGATCGGCAGTTGCATGGTTGGCGAAGCTTCTGCGGAAATTCTATTGGTTATACAGCAAGGAGATCGGTCGTGCGAATGTGGTTGATGATTCAGAGTATAAAAAGGGGTTTTACAGAAAGATTCCGAGAATTTTGGCGGTCGATTGCGCAAGGTTATGTCAATAAGAAATCAAGGATCCTCGTGAAGTCCAAAGTTGTGTAATAATGGCTTCAGGCTAAGTGGGAGAGTCCCACCGCCTATGATTAAGGATTGCCTGGTTAACTACTTGCGAGGTTTCTGATTATTAGCATATTGATGGGTTATTTCAGCTACAGGAAAGGAACATAAGTGGTAAATTGAGCAAAAGAATTGTTAAAGGTGTGCTATGGTTGGCCTTATTGGCCCATGTTCAGACTTGGGGAAGGATTCAGGATTTATGCCTTGTATAGATGTGGGTTTCAAGGGAAGTGATTATGTCGGGTGCTTCGCCGAGAGGGTATTCATGTGCTAGAGATTTATGGAGTTGATTATATTCGGGGCCAAGTCAGAGCGGGTGGCTCTCAACAACGGTTCTAGTGGATTCAAATGGGGTAAAGTGTGGTGCCTAATGGCTTCGAGCCTATAGATACAGTTAAGAATCAAGCCTTGTAGCAGCTTATGAGAAGGGGCACTGAATGTTCTATGATGTTTTGACTTGCAGTGTAGCCCTCGGGAGGTATGGAATAGTTCGTGGGGTTTGAGACGGCATGGTCTCGTGATTCAGGGTCACTCGGGATGAGTACGGATGGAGCATGCTATGTGTTGGATGGAGTATTATTATTTCTAAGGCAATCAAGGATAAATTGGAAGAGGATAGATTGATTAGCCATAGTCGAATTGGCATATTGGTGGCAGTGATCAGTCCCTTCAGCGCGATCAAGTTATGCAAGTGATTTGTGGCGGTACATGTGAGGCTTGTTGGCCGCCGTAATTGATGTTATTCAGAAGTATTCTACTGTTATGGCCTGTCATGTGTAGGCGGGTCCCGGAAGGGCTATGGTGGCTTAAGACCACTACTTAGAGATTTGGCGTATTCTACAGTTATGAGAATTCACCTGTGTGTCGCAATGGTTCTGCTGATGTGAGTTAAGTGAAAAGTTTTGATATGATGAAGTGTTAATCTATTAGTGGTTCCGGAGTTATGATGAAAATCGTGTTCTATCGTATATTGGCGTGTTGGGTGCAATGAGTGGTATGGAATTTGAAGTGAGGATCAAGGTTACAGTTCGGTGTTGACGAGAATGTCACGAGCTCGGATGAGCAGGAAAGTAGTTCCGATGTTTAAAGTAAGTTGGTATTGTCTTCAGCGTCACCTGAGATCGGCGTTTGTGAAAGAGGCTTTGCATCCTGGTTATGGATTCTTGATCACTTTTCAGCGTTGGTGCGGCCGGTGGTATGGATATACAGACTTGTTATCTGTTACGAAAGGTCGTGGGGGCGTGTTCCACGGGAAGATTGTACAAGTGTGGCATGTAGTCACTGATTGATTGAAGAGTTAAATCAAGTATGAAATTGTAGTGATGTCGTTAAATTAAGAATTTCTGCTTGGAGGGCACACGATTATTTGGGTTGTGGACTGTGGAGGATTACTCTGGTTATGATGGTTGTCCTTGTGCGTTATGAGGAGCAAGGGGAGTATTTATGGAACTTTGAAAGGTTATTAGCCTAGTTCGTGTCACGACCCAAACCGGATGGGCCGCGACGAGCACCCGGTGCCTTACTCAACCGAGTACCAACATAACATATCTTTCTTATCATACTATCATGGTAAATGAGCTAGAAAACTCGTCATGAGATAACAAGAATGAAACATAGGGGAATATTCAACATCTGACGACCCACCATGATATACAAACTTATACATGTGACATACGGGCCTATAAGGCCGACATGGCCATTTGTAAACTCAAAACATAAGCCGAAAAGGCCATACAAGTATCCATACACCTGACATCTATCTATAAGCCTCTAAGAGTACCTAATATCATAAAGGTCGGGACAGGGCCCCGCCATACCAATCAATACATATCCAAAGCATACTGACCAAATAGGCAACTCCGGAGCAAGTGGAGTACACCAACACCTTCGCTGAGCTGATAGCCTACTAGGAGAAATGTCAACCTGTCTATCGGGACCTGCGGGCATGAAACGCAGCGTCCCCAGGCAAAAGGGACGTCAGTACGAATAAAGTACCGAGTATGTAAGGCAGGAAAACATAAATAAGAACAGTAATGTAAAGAGAGATAGAGGAGATACAACCTGTAACATCTGAGTGCCTCTGGGGGCTACTGACATGAAATACATAATACATATATATACATAAACTTTTAAAAACATAC
This sequence comes from Nicotiana attenuata, assembly GCF_001879085.1. Lineage (NCBI taxonomy): Eukaryota > Viridiplantae > Streptophyta > Magnoliopsida > Solanales > Solanaceae > Nicotiana > Nicotiana attenuata. The sequence continues at coordinate 10,208,166 of NC_031993.1, forward strand.
GCCTCTGTGGGCATCATCATCATCATATCATACCCGGCCTCAAAGAGGACTCGGTAAAAATGTACCCGGCCACGTAGAGCTCGGTAAACCCAACTGATCAGTGGTTGCATAATAGGTGCCATACCCGGCCGACTATAGCGCAGCTCGGTAGAGTAAAATAGATATATATATATATATATATAATGCATGCTGGACTCATGGAGTCATGTTCTAAACCTTTTGGAGTGACATAAGGTCATTGCACCATCGATTAACATTATGGACATCATACCATCAATATGAACTTCACTAGGACTTAAGGATCATATACACTTTCTTGGAATAACTTTGTAAGGAAAGAATAACATGGACAACCTTAGTTGCTAGGAGTAGATTCATTATGAAATAGCGTATCGTTTATGTTCGTTTCACTTTAGATCATGCCAAAAGAATGAAGGAAGAGCCTTAACATACCTTAAATATTCATCCCAACCTCAAGCAACTCTTCAAACAAGTCAACTCGATCTATCATAGCATAAGGAGATTCAAAATCAGTGTTGAGCAAAGGCTAAGTCTGTAACTTAAGCTAGTAGCTCGTCTACATAAATTCGGGCAGCATCTCCTTGTAACAAGGGCCTCCTCCAATACCATATACCAACAACAACAGCCAGGGAAGTCCAGCAACCTATAAATATCAATAACAAGACACCATATAACAACAACAAGTTACAACTACTTCACGACGAGCGGTCAAGCTCCGATTGGAATCCGTATAACCCATATCACCCCTTATACGNAATTTAATTGAGTTTAAATCAGTCAACAGTTAATCACAAGTCTTCGTGGGAACGATACTCTACTCACTACTTTATTACTTGACGATCACGCGCACTTGCGTGAGTGTTTTTGGCCGCAACAAGTTTTTGGCGCCGTTGCCGGGGACTTAGAAATTAGCTACTTGACTGAATTGAGCTTTTATTATTTATTTATTCGAGTTTCAACTTTCAGTTCACTTTGTTTGTGCTAATATAGGATTATTCTATTGAATGCGAAGAAGTAGAAGCGCAAACAATCTCCTTCCTTTCGATCCCAAAATTGAACGAACACTTCACAGATTGAGGAGGGAGGTGGACGCTAGAACTAGAATTGAAAGAGAGTTCGACATCGTAGTTCAACCACAGCCAATTGAGATGGCAGGTAATGAGGAACGCGCGGTGATTGAAGCCGCAAGGCCCAGTCTGGCTAATATGACTCAGGCTATTGTGAAGCCTGATATCACTGGGCACTTTGAGCTGAAACAATATATGGTGCAGCTGATCCAGTCCACAGGGCAATTTGTGGGTCTACCTCATGAAGACCCGCAGAGGCATATTAAGAATTTTCTGGAAATTACGGATACTTACAACTACCCGAACGTTTCCAAGGACTATGTCAGGCTGACACTTTTCCCCTTTTCTCTGATCGGGGAGGCTAAGGAGTGGTTGAATAAGGAGCCAGCGAATTCAATCAGCACTTGGGATGATTTGGCAGGAGTTCTAATCAAGTTTTCCCACTAGAAACAAG
>NC_031993.1:10214023-10214902 GCF_001879085.1 Nicotiana attenuata
CTTGCTTGGTTGAAATACAGGAATTGTGAATGCATTCTTGTTAATCTTAATTCCATAGACATATAGGCATTGAGTTAGCTTGAATAGGCGAGTAAGAACTCGACAGATTCTTATGAGTAATATCAACCCTGTCAATCAACAATCCAGATAGATCAATTAGTCGTTTTAAGCCAAGAACACAACACAATTGTAAATTAGCCCGTGACCCTGGAATAGCATCTCTTACTGCTTGTTACTCGAAATTTTGCTGGTTGTTTGGTTAATTATTTTAGTCACATTATTGCTTGATAATTTAGGTAGTAAATTAGTGATATCTCTATTTTGTGGAAAACTTCTTGGATAGATAATTTAATTGAGTTTGAATCAGTCAACAGTTAATCACAAGTCTTCGTGGGAACGATACTCTACTCACTACTTTATTACTTGACGATCACGTGCACTTGCGTGAGTGTTTTTGGTCGTAACAAGTTTTTGGCGCCGTTGTCGGGGACTTAGAAATTAGCTACTTGACTGAATTGAGCTTTTATTATTTATTTATTCGAGTTTCAACTTTCAGTTCACTTTGTTTGTGCTAATATAGGATTATTCTATTGAATGCGAAGAAGTAGAAGTGCAAACAATCTCCTTCCTCTCGATCCCAAAATTGAACGAACACTTCACAGATTGAGGAGGGAGGTGGACGCTAGAACCAGAATTGAAAGAGAGTTCGACATCGTAGTTCAACCACAGCCAATTGAGATGGCAGGTAATGAGGAACGCGCGGTGATTGAAGCCGCAAGGCCCAATCTGGCTAATATGACTCAGGCTATTGTGAAGCCTGATATCACTGGGCACTTTGAGCTGAAACAATATATGGTGCAGCTGATCCAGTCCACAGGG
>NC_031993.1:10217637-10220230 GCF_001879085.1 Nicotiana attenuata
AAGAGTTCTAGTTGATTTCAACTTCTAACTCCTTCCCTATCTTGGATAGTGTTCTCTTTGATTAAGGACTCCTTCTCCTTATCAATTATGCAAACTTTTCAATCAGGAGATATTAGATACACCAAGTTAAGCTTATCTCCTTCACGTGCATCCCACATGCTTGAATCTGCCCGTTTTTGTGAACCTGAGGGATGGACCACTGGATGGACCTGGTTCATGTCTGAGTTCCTTTGTCAGTCTTCAAAACTAACCTTTACTTGGGCCAACAATGTCGCCTTTAAATTTGATGATGCCTGTCTGAAGGCATTCGAGGAGCTGAAGGGAAGGTTGGTGACTGCACCAATCATAATTGCTCCAGATTGGGAGCAGCCATTTGAGTTGATGTGCGATGCGAGCGACTTGGCTGTTGGAGCTGTCTTGGGGCAAAGGAGAAATAAAATCTTCCACTCCATCTACTATGCGAGCAAAACTCTGAATCCAGCTTAGATGAACTACACAGTCACTGAAAAAGAGTTGTTTGCAGTGGTGTGGGCGTTTGACAAGTTCAGGTCATATCTTGTGGGGACCAAAGTCATCGTCTACACAGATCATTCAGCTATCAGATACCTGTTTGAGAAGAAGGACGCCAAGCCAAGACTGATTCGGTGGGTCCTACTCTTGCAAGAGTTTGATTTAGAGATCCGAGATCGCAAAGGAACAGAGAATCAAGTGGCTGATCACTTGTCCAGATTAGAAAATCGGAACCATGTGGCCGAAGGGGGTGCAATCAAAGAAACATTCCCTGATGAGTAGTTATTGGCAATCACCTCAAGCACAGCCCCGTGGTATGCAGATTATGTGAACTTTATTGCAAGTGGGGTGACGCCACCAGAATTGACACCAGACAATAGAAGAAGGTTCTTGCATGACGTAAGGCTCTATATGTGGGATGAGCCATTCTTATACAGGCTCTGTGCAGATCAATTGGTGCGGAGATGTGTTCCTAAGGAGGAAATGAGTGCCATACTTCATAGCTGTCACGCCACGCCATACGGAGGTCATCACGGTGGAGACAGGACCGCCCAGAAAGTGCTACAATCAAGTTTCTATTGGCCAAAATTGTTTAGGGATGCATACGCCTTTGTTAAAATGTGTGACATGTGCCAAAGAATCGGAACGATCACGAAGAAGCACGAGATGCCGCTGCAAAACATTCTGGTAGTGGAGCTTTTTGATGTTTGGGGAATTGACTTCATGGGACCGTTTCCACACTCTAATGGTAATAGGTGCATCTTGGTGGCAGTCAACTATGTATCCAAGTAGGTTGTGGCCATTGCTCTTCCCACGAATGATGCAAAGGTTGTGGTAAGCTTTGTCAAGAAGCACATCTTCACACGCTTTGGTACTCCAAGAGTGTTGATAAGTGATTGAGGAACGCACTTCTGCAATAAATTGCTGAATAATGTTCTTGCAAAGTACGGAGTCAAGCACAAGGTTTCCACTGCCTATCATCCCCAGACGAGTGGTCAAGTGGAAGTGTCAAACAGAGAGGTAAAGCGGATTCTTGAGAAAACAGTGAGTGCAAATAGAAAAGACTGGGCCGGGAAGTTAGACGACGCATTGTGGGCATATCGAACTGCGTACAGAACTCCCATAGGTGCTTCTCTGTATAAATTGGTTTATGGGAAGGCATGTCACTTGCCCGTCGAACTTGAACATAAGGCCCATTGGGCAATTAAAAAGCTGAATATGGATGGGGACTTAGCTGGAGAGAAGAGGTTGTTGCAACTCGATGAGCTTGATGAGTTTCAATTGCACGCATATGAGAATGCCAAATTGTATAAAGAGAAGATTAAGAGGTGGCATGACAAGCACATTCAACATCGAGAGTTCGAGCCAGGGCAAGAAGTTCTTTTGTTCAATTCGAGGTTGAAGCTTTTTCCCGGAAAGCTCAAATCACGTTGGTCAGGCCCTTTTGTTGTGGTAAGTGTGAAGCCTCATGGAGCCGTGGAGTTGAGGGATATGAGTTCAACTGGTACTTTCTTGGTGAATGGTCAAAGGATAAAACATTACTGGGGTGGTGACTTTGCACGTCACAAGACCTCGGTGGACTTGACGGATACTTGAGAACGTGTTGAGTCGTGCCGCGACGTTAAATCAGGCGCTAGATGGGAGGCAACCCATTGAATTGTTGTAACCGTCGTGCCACGATGTTAAATAAGGCGCTGGTTGGGAGGCAACCCAACAATAGTAGTAGTGGTTGATTTTGTGTTTTAGCATACTAACTAATGCAGGTGACGAAGGGCGGGCGAAAAGACAATCGACTAGGGGCAATACAGGTGAAAAACGTACAAAAAAACGAGTGCCCAGTAGCGCGACTTCGCGCTAACTTCGCGCTAAAGTTCGCGCTAACTGGGCAAACATTCTGCCTAAGAAAAACAAACAAGCGCGAAGGAAGCGCGAGCTCGCGCATGTGTTCGCGCTAAGAGGTGAAATATTCTGCCGGACTAACGCGAAGGTAGCGCGAGTTAGCGCTAGTCTTCGCGCTAGCCCGTCCAAAAATCCGGCATTTTTTTAGTTTCGTTGTCTTTTTTATTTATTTATTTTGTGTAGT
>NC_031993.1:10222058-10227817 GCF_001879085.1 Nicotiana attenuata
TTCCCATGAGACTGGCAGAACCCTTGTCAAGATTTTCTCAACGTTGTCTTCTTAAAAAATAATCCTTCCAAGAGACTTAAGTTCATTTGTCAGTGTAGTGAACCTAGTATACATCTCTTGGATAGTTTCTCCTTCCTTCATAGTAAAATTTTCATATTGAGAATACAGCAGTGTTCCTCTAGACCTCTTCACTTGAGGTGTTCCTTCATGAGCCACTTGCAAAGTGTCCCAAATTTTCTTAGCAGTGGTACAGCTTTGAATTCTGCTGTACTCGTCTGGACCTAGTCTACATACAAGCCATTTCCTTGCTTTGGCATTTTTCTCCCACTTCTTCAGGTCTTCAGCAGTGCAATCAGCTCTTGTTTTGGGCACATCAACTCCTTCAGCATTCTTCTTTGTGGTTGTTAGGGGACCATTAGTGACTATGTCCCAGAGTTCATAGTCTTCCCTTATGATGTGATCTCTCATCCTATTCTTCCACCAGGAATAGTACTGACCATTGAAAAGTGGAGGTCTAGCAGTGGATTGCCCTTCCCAGTTCCCAGGTGGTGCACTCATGTTGATCTTCTCCTAAGGTGTTAGCCTCTTCAAGGGTAACCTGCTCTGATACCAATTGATGTTTTAATCGTCAACACCACACAAGAGGGGGGGGGGGGTGATTTGTGTGGTACCCAATTTTCGCTCTAGAAGAACCTGGTTCTTCTAGATGTACTAACTACTGCTGTTTGCAGAATAATAAATACAGAAAATAAAGAACACAGAGATTTTTACGTGGAAAACACCTGGCTCAAAAGGTGAAAAAACCACGACCTACTACTCAGTAGGATTTTCCCAAACTTCCACTAAAATCACTGAGCCAAAACAGCATTTACAAAACTCTTGTAAACCTAAGGATTAAACTCTAATCCCGTTGTGGCACACAACCTCAACTGTTGCGACAACTTCAAGTTGACTCTAACTTGAATACTCAAAGTACCTAATACAATTGCTTCTATGAAAGCTGAAAGGTACAAGTTTAAATCACCTACTACAATTGAACTAGAATAAAAGAAAGACACAATGGAATTGGTTCTTCTATCTTGTCCAAGTAGCTTCAGGAATGCACACTTAAATCTCACATAACTTGCTTGCAAAATTGCCTCGCTCTTTTGCTCTCAATTTAGTTTAACTTCTGCGTTTGTGCAATACCTGTAAAAGAGACCAATCACTGTTATTTAATGAGTTAGTAATTGGAGTTTGATTAAGACTCAACTGCTGATCTTCCATCGAAGTTGAGTCCTTGAACAACACAACCTCTAACCCTATCCTTTATCCGGATTGTGTTCTCTTCTCATAAGGAGACTTTCTCTCCTTATCCCATATGCAACCTTTTCGATCAGTTCAGGAGATATTGCTGCTTGATCAATGGACTTATCTCCTTCACGTGCATCTCACATGTATAGGTTGACAAACACTGTGCTTCACATGATGGACCTGTTCCATGACTGAGTTCATTTGTCATTCTTCAAAACTTCACCTGTTCCTGGGCCAACATTATGTACGGATTTTAGCATGTAAATTGGTAGAAGTTTGGGGGTTTGAGGAAAACCTAGAAAATTGATATTCTTGGAATTTGACCACGATTTTGGGTATGAAATTGAGGGTAAATTATATATTTGAGTTCGTGAGGCTATGGGTTGATAATAGGCTAAATCTAGGTAATTTAGCTATTGTTTATGCTTCCGCTTGATTATATTCCAATGTCATAATATGGTTAATTGATGAAAAATAGGCTCTAGTTGTGGATTGTATACATTGCAGGATGAGGAGCTTATGTGATGCTTTCAAGAGGCTATTGGAACTATTTACGAGCAAGAACGACCCCTCAGAGCTGAGTGCGCGCAAGGACAAGACAAAGAATAGAAGAAATAATGGCCCAGAAACGTGAGCTCATGCGCGAAGTCGCGCTAGTTAAGGAGCTGGAGGCGGAATGTCAAGGAATATGCGCGAAGTCATGCGCGAGCTCGCGCTAGTCCCATTCCGGAAAAGAGTTATTCAGTGGCAGAATTGGAAATCTGGAAAAAAAAACCCACTTAACCTATATAAAGTCAAGCTCGCCCAAGGTTAATTTATCAAGTTTTTCATAGGCTAGTGCAAGGTATAGAGAGGCAAGAGGCAAGGAGGAGATTTGACCATCAAGTTCTTCTTTTCTTCCTTTTTGTTTTTGATATATGTGATGAAATTGAACCCTATTGTTGAACATTAGTATGAGTAGCTAAAACCCATTGTTCTGGGGTCATGGGTGAAACATGAAGTGTTTGACGTTTAATTCGACGAAGTTGGTTTATCATATTGGGTTGTTTATTTAATTCTGATTTTAATTATTTTGCGAGTAGCTAACAGTGAAATACTATCTATGAATCTTTGGTTGAACTCGAAAGTGGGAACTTTAGATTGTAATAGAATTAAATAGAGCAAGTTTTTGAACCTAGGCCTCGGGGAACGGATTAGCAATTGGGATAGACATATACCCAATTGCCTTTCTTGGTTGAAATACAGGAATTGTGAATGCATTCTTGTTAATCTTAATTCCATAGACATATAGGCATTGAGTTAGCTTGAATAGGCGAGTAAGAACTCGACAGATTCTTATGAGTAATATCAACCCTGTCAATCAACAATCTAAATAGATCAATTAGTCATTTTAAGCCAAGAACACAACACGATTGTAAATTAGCCCGTGACCCTGGAATTGCATCTCTTACTGCTTGTTAGTCGAAATTTTGCTGGTTGTTTGGTTAATTATTTTAGTCACATTATTGCTTGATAATTTAGGTAGTAAATTAGTGATATCTCTATTTTGTGGAAAACTTCTTGGATAGATAATTTAATTGAGTTTAAATCAGTCAACAGTTAATCACAAGTCTTCGTGGGAACGATACTCTACTCACTACTTTATTACTTGACGATCACGTGCACTTGCGTGAGTGTTTTTGGCCGCAACATGGGTAAACTTATTCTTCGAAAATTTTGGAAATCCGGGCACGTGGGCCCGAGGGCGTTTTTGTTAACTTTTTTATCGGGGTTAGGAATTGTTATAAATTGGATTGTAATGAGTAATTGAGCATATATTAATGGATTGGCGTAATTATTGGCTAGCTTTGGAGCATTTAACATCGATTCGAGTCTTCGGAAGGGCGTGGAATGCCGGTTATGGATCTTCGGAGCGAGGTGAGTCTCCTTTCTAACCTTTTAAGAGGGAATTGTCCCCATAGGTAAAATAATTGGTTATGTGCTCCTATTTGTGGGGGCTACATACGCACGAGGTGACGAGAGTCCGTGCGTAGCTACTAATATGTGTAAGTCCGGGTAGTTTAGGACCCAAAAAGCATGCTATACTTGGAATATCTGTGATCTTATTGACAGTTGAATTTCTTAAATCTTATCGAATTGGTAAATGAATTTCTAAGAGGATTAATCTTCATTTTCTTAAATCATCAAAAGAGAATTGGCTTTTATTTGGATAAATGTTCCCCGATAAATTCTTAATTTGCTGTTTGAGCATGTATTTCTATGTGTACCTGTGTCGCATGTATGATTCGCGAGCAGGGTAATTTTTTAGTTAAATTTGACCGCATTGCATGTGTGATTCGCGAGCGGGGTAATAGATGCATCTATGGTTCGTGCCGCTCGACCCTCGGCAGTGCACAGTTTACATTTTTGTTGGATCGGGTCGTACGACCTCGACATGAATTGCGCATGATTGTATTGCTTGCCTTGAGATTTATTGATATTGTTGTCTGCTCTCCCGACTTGAGATAATTGTTAATGAATGGATTATGAATCCGGAGACTTTAAATAAAAAGGAACTTTCACCTGTTTAGTGACTCATTTGAATTTTACTGTTGTTCTTAATAAATCAGTGAGTCATCGCATTAATAATATTATTACTGGACCTTTAGTAAGTGTCGAAGTTGCCATCTCGTCTCTACTTCTTCGAGATTAGGCGGGATACTTACTAAGTACACGTTGTTTTTGTACTCATACTACACTTGTTGTGCCTTTTGTTGCACAGGTACAGGTACTTCTACTAGCCAATTGGGCGTAGCAGCACGGGCGACCCAGAGACTAAGCGAGATGTATTTCCTCGAGGCGATTCGCAGCTAGTGTAGTCTCTCTCAGAGTTTTATTTACTTTTTGTCCAATTTTTGTTCCGGACATCTGTTGTACTTTATTCAATTTCTTAGAAATTGCTCATGCACTTGTGACACCGGGTTCTGGGATAGTTATAAAGTATTTTGTATCAACCGCTTATCATTTAATTTGATTTGAGACGATTATCTTTTTAAATTGATATATTTGAAGGAAAATCATTGATTTCAAGAGTATTAAAACGAGGATTTAATTAAGTATTTCGTTGTCTTGCCTGACAGTGGTGTCCGGTGCCATCACGACCCTTAGTAGATTTTGGGTTATGACAACATGGTATCAGAGCACTAGGTTCCCATAGGTCTCACGAGTCATGAGCAAGTCTATTAGAGTCTCGCGGATCGGTACGGAGACATCTGTACTTATCTTCGGGAGGCTGCAGGACTGTTAGGAGTACTTCCCTTCTTTGATTCCTCATCGTGCGATTTGATTCTTGAGGCTTATGCCCCTATTTCCTTCCTACTCAATCCTACACAACGCGAACCGCCTATTATAAATCGAGAATTGAATAATTGTAATGGTACTATCGATGTGGTGCGGAATGTTTCTTCCTGCATAGTTGTCTGAGCTATTATCGTCGCCTTGTGAAAGGATATCTTGTCGTTTCGGCTCAGTAGCGGTGCTTCTAAGAGCTCTGAGGCTAGGCACAAGTTGCCATNAGCATGGTCTCGTGAGTCAAGGTCACTCGAGATGAGTGCGGATGGAGTATACTATGTGTTGAATGGAGTTATTATTATTTCTAAGGCAATCGAGGATAAATTGGAAGAAGATAGATTGATTAGCCATAGTTGAATTGGCATATTGGTGGCAGTGATCGGTTCCTTCAGCGCGATCAAGTTATGCAAGTGATTTGTGGCGGTACATGTGAGGCTTTTCGGCCGCCGTAATTGATGTTATTCAGAAGTATTCTACTGTTATAGCCTGTCATGTGTAGACGGGTCCCGGAAGGGCTATGGTGGCTTAAGACCACTACTTAGAGATTTGGCGTATTCTACGGTTATGAGAATTCACCTGTGTGTCGCAATGGTTCTCCTGAAGTGAGTTAAGTGAAAAGTTTTTATACGATGAAGTGTTAAACTACTAGTGGTTCCGGAGTTATGATGAAAATCGTGCTCTATCGTATATTGGCGTGTTGGGTGCAGTGAGTGCTATGGAATTTGAAGTTAGGATCAAGGTTACAGTTCAGTGTTGACGAGAATGTCACAAGCTCGGATGAGTAGGAAAGTAGCTTCGATGTTTAGAGTGAGTTGGTATTGTCTTCAGCATCACCTGAAATCGGTGTTTGTGAAAAAGGCTTTGCATCCTGGTTAAGGATTCTTGATCGCTTTTTAGCGTTAGCGCGGCCCGTGAGTTGGATGTACAGATCTGTTATCTGCTACGGAAGGTTGTGGGAGCATGCCCACGGAAAGGTTGTATTAGTGTGGCATGTAGCCACTTGATCGATTGAAGAGTTAAATCAAGTATGAAATTGTAGTGATGTCGTTAAATTAAGAATTGATGCCTGGAGGGCACACGGTTTATTGGGTTGTGGACTGTGGAGGATTACTCCGGTTATTATGGTTGTCCTTATG
>NC_031993.1:10230340-10274110 GCF_001879085.1 Nicotiana attenuata
TTGGGCGATTCTTGGAGGGTTTCAAGAGGGGATTTTCATCATCAACGATAAGGTAAGCCAATCCCACCTATCTTGAGTTAAATATATCGATTATGTACGGATTTTAGCATGTAAATTGGTAGAAGTTTGGGGGTTTGAGGAAAACCTAGATAATTGATATTCTTGGAATTTGACCACGATTTTGGGTATGAAATTGAGGGTAAATTATATATTTGAGTTCGTGAGGCTATGGTAAACTTATTCTTCGAAAATTTTGGAAATCCGGGCACGTGGGCCCGAGGGCGTTTTTCTCAACTTTTCGATCGGGGTTAGGAATTGTTATAAATTGGATTGTAATGAGTAATTGAGCATATATTAATGGATTTGCGTAATTATTGGCTAGCATTGGAGGATTTAGCATCGATTCGAGTCTTCAGAAGGGCGTGGAATGTCGGTTATGGATCTTCGAAGCGAGGTGAGTCTCCTTTCTAACCTTGTAAGAGGGAATTGTCCCCATAGGTAAAATAAATGGTTATGTGCTCCTATTTGTGGGGGCTACATACGCACGAGGTGACGAGAGTCCGTGCGTAGCTACTAATATATGTAAGTCCGGGTAGTCTAGGACCCAAAAAGCATGCTATACTTGGAATATCTGTGATCTTATTGACAGTTGAATTTCTTAAATCTTATCGAATTGGTAAATGAATTTCTAAGAGGATTAAACTTCATTTTCTTAAATCATTAAAAGAGAATTGGTTTTTATTTGGATAAATGTTCCCCGATAAATTCTTAATTTGTTGTTTGAGCATGTATTTCTGTGTGTACCTGCGTCGCATGTATGATTCGCGAGCAGGGTGATTGTTTAGTTACATTTGACCGCGTCGCATGTGTGATTCGCGAGCGGGGTAATAGATGCATCTATGGTTCGTGCCGCTCGACCCTCGGCAGTGCACAGTTTACACTTCTGTTGGATCGGGCCGTATGACCTCGGCATGAATTGCGCATGCTTGTATTGCTTGCCTTGAGATTTATTGATATTGCTGTCTGCTCTCTCGACATGAGATAATTGTTAATGAATGGATCATGAATCCGAAGACTTTAAATAAAAAGGAACTTTCACCTGTTTAGTGACTCATTTGAATTTTACTGTTGTTCTTAATAAATTCGTGAGTCATCGCATTAATAATATTATTACTGGACCTTTAGTAAGTGTCGAAGTTGCCATCTCGTCTCTACTTCTTCGAGATTAGGCAGGATACTTACTGAGTACACGTTGTTTTTGTACTCATACTATACTTGTTGTGCATTTTGTTGCACAGGTACATGTACTTCTACTGGCCTATTAGGCGTAGCAGCACGGGCAACCCAGAGACTAAGCGAGCTGTATTTCCTCGAGGTGACCCGCAGCTAGTGTAGTCTCTCTCAGAGTTTTATTTACTTTCTGTCCAATTTGTGTTCCGAACAGCTGTTGTACTTTAATTCAATTTCTTAGAAATTGCTCATGCACTTGTGACACCGGGTTCTGGGATGGTTATAAAGTATTTTGTATCAATCGCTTATCATTTAATTTGATTTGAGAAGATTATCTTTTTAAATTGATAAATTTGGAGGAAAATCATAGATTTCAAGAGTATTAAAACGAGGATTTAATTAAGTATTTGGTTGGCTTGCCTGACAGTGGTGTCCGGCGCCATCACGACCATTAGTAGATTTTGGATCGTGACAGGCATAAGGAATATGTTGTACATTATGGTTTTTTCCTGAATAAGTATTAGTAATTAATAGAGTGTTGGCATTGTTGGCTATCATATGTGAAGAGTGTGCATTGTTGGAAAGGACCTTGAGTTATGGTTTACGGGTGCGTGGCTAGTGGCATGGTGATTACTGGGTTTTGAGACTTTCGAGGTTCATGTTTGGTTACGCGGCCGGAAATTCTATATGGGTGCTTAGACATGATGATGGGATGTGACTGATGTATCAGCCATTTGATTTGCGTAGTTGAGTTCAGGTATGGAAATTTTAGTGTTCTTAAGGTTTTGGGGCTAGATGTCCCCATATGTGGACTATTTCCTGTTAGTGGATTGTGAAGAAATGTTGAGAATGGGATAATTAATAGCATGCAGTATCGATAGGTTGTTATGGATTTTTGAAGAATATTTATGTAATTCGGAAGGATGAGGGCTTGGTTGGGGGCTATTTGGAAGCTCAATGAGAATATGTATTTTGTATTAGGTCAAGTTTGGGTGCTCTTGTGAGATTGTCATCGTGGTTATTTTACCGCGCAGAATGGATATTATTTGTGCCCCTGGCTTATGTTGTGTGCTACTCTCTTATGTTGTGATGCGCTGTGAGGTTGTATGATTATTCTCCGCGCATGTTGTAGTTCCGTTCAGGCCTTATGGCGATGTGGGCGAGATAGCCCTCGTGATGTTGATTTGCTCATTGCACCTTAGCCGTGCTTGCTTTCTTCCATGTTTATTCATTTATTTCTATTAGTTTTGTCACAGTTATACTTGTGCACCCTACTGTGCTCGATATCAATATTCATATGATCAGTGAACCCAAGCATTTTGGCTTGATGAGTATTTGGGAACAGGCTGCGCGCCGTAGCGAATGTTATGTTGGATATCCTTTCCTTGTGTTTATTTGGTGTTCTGTTTTCCCTCTGTGCGACGATTTGATGAAAACTATACTTTTGTTGTTGCACATGCTGTACTTGTTAGATAATTCTTCTACCTTGCTTTCCTTTTCATTGTGCTTCATAGTTGAGTTATTGCTAGTTTGGTGTACGATTTGTGTGGTGTGAGAATCCGTGTGGTTCTGTGACGAGTTGTTAGTTGGGCTGCTTGTATTGGCTGAGATAAGGTTCTTAGATCTGAGATTAGTACTATGGTATTGGGGGTGAGGAGTGTTTGGAAGTATGATGGTGTTTCTGCTAAGATTTGGGTAGTTGCCCTTGACGGGCGAGGGAGCTTCTTGACTTATTCACTTCATGGGCGGCTATGAGTTTCTGTATGTTTCTTTATCATGGGCAGTGTTGTGGAGGTCCAGAACAAGGTTAACTTTAATGTGAAGTGTATTGCCGGTAACCGCGATGTTATTGAGAAGCTATGGTGGTCAGAGGTTATTGCTTCGGGCATTTGAGTTGTGTGGAACAACATGTGATTGTATTTTGGATTAGAATTTTTGCTCGATTCAGCTTGTTCAGGTTTATGCAGTGTGATGATGTGGGATTCGGGTCCTAAGATGAATTTTAGATGTTGAGGTTTGGGTTCTGTCCTAAGGTTATGGACTAAGGATGAGGTGAGACCTTCAGTTAAGTTGCATTGTCAGTCCTACATAGGTTTGGGTGATGGGGAATCACCCTCGGGTGTATGTATTGTGAGCTCATGCAGTGGTTCGATGGCTTTGGAACGACTCCGGGCACGTTCGAGGACGAACGTATGTTTAAGTGGAGGAGGATGTAACGACCCGACTGGTCATTTTGAGCAATTGCGTCCGATTTGGCAGTTTGAGGTCACGAGCGGCTTCATATTATGTGTATCGTCGTGCGTGCTTGGTGGGATTCTATTTCCGGATGAATCGGAGTCGAATTGGAAGAGGAATCTAGTTTGGAAGCTTAAGCTGTGAGAATTTGACCGGAATTTGACTTTTGAGTAAACGACTCCGGAATGAGTTTTGGGTGATGTCAGTAGCTTCGTATAATGATTTGGGACTTAGGCGTGCGTCCGCTTTCGGATTTTGAGGCCCGTAGGATAATTTGAGGTATTTCGGCGAAAGTTGGAAAAGTTGAAGTTTGGAAAATGGAGAGGTTTGACCGAGAGTTGACTTTTATGTTATCGGGGTTGGAATGTAATTCCGAGAGTTGGAGTAACTCCGTTATGTCATTTGGGACTTGCATGTAAAATTTGGTGTCGTTTGGAGTTGATTTGATGTGGTTCAGACGCTTGGTTGCTATTCTAGAAGTTCTTGAAGTTCATAGTGATTTTCATGCGTTTTGGCATCCGATTCGTGGTTCTAGTGGTTATTTTGGTGTTCCGATCGCGCGAGCGAGTTCGTGTTATGTGTTCAGACCTGTGGGGGTGATTAGTTTGGAGCCTCAGGCGCTCGGGTGAGTTTCGGATTAACTTTGGATTGTTTTGTTAATCTTTATGTGTGCTGGTTCTGGTTTTCTCGCATTTGCAAGGTTTTGGTCGCAATTGCTACTACCGCAATTGCGAGGTTCATCTCAATTGCGAACCTGGGATGCTGGGGACTGGGTTGCATTTGTGAAGAAAATACCGCATTTGCGAAGCCTTCAGAGTTCGCATTTGCGAAGCCTTCAGAGTTCGCATTTGCGAACTCCCTATCGCATTTGCGATGAAGGCAGTAATGTTCCAGGCTCGCATTTATGAATAATCCTTCGCTTTTGCGAGTTCGCATTTGCGAACCCAGTGTCGCAAATGCGACATCTGCAGCCTGCTAAAAGCTGGGCAATCCGACTCTTAGCTTCATTTTTCCATATTTTGAGCCCTAGGTCCGAGTGTGGGCGATTTTGAGGGAAGATTTTCATACCAAATTATTGGGTAAGTGTCTCTAAACAATTTTCAACAATATTTTATGATTATATCTTAGATTTAACATCAAATTTATGAGAATCTAAAGGAAAATTTGGGGAAAATTGTAAAGTCTTTCAAAAATGTAAAATGATGATTTGAAGGACCAAATGGTATCGGAATTTGATAATTTTTGTATGGGTGAACTCGTATCAGAATGGGTATTCGGTTTTTGTAAATTTTGTGGAGTTCCGAGGTGCGAGCCCACGGAGTTGACTTTTGTTGACTTTTTTGCAAATTGTATAAGAATCATAGCTTTGTTAATTGAAATTGTTTTCTCTTGCATTGTTTGATGTATTTAAGTCATTTTTGGCTAGATTGAGCCGAGCGTTGATGAATTGGTAAAGGAAAAGCTAAATTGAGTGTTGTATTGTCCGGATTGAGGTAAGTCTCTTGCCTAACCTTGTGTGGGGGACTCCCCCTTAGGATTTGAGTCCTCTATGTTGATTGTAGCCCGTGCATGCGAGGTGACGAGTGCGTGCTCGGTCTTTTTTGTGGAAAATTTGCCTTTAGGGTTCTTAGGTCCTTATGTTCATTAAGTTGGAAGTTTTCTGATATAATCGGGTTTCCTATTTGCTAGTATTACCCTACATGCTCTACACGATGCTGTTAGCTTTTCTCTACCTCTTACCTGTTATTTGGCCCTTATTTGCCTTAATTGAAGTGATTTCTCTCCTTAGTGTTTTGTTATCTCTTAATTGTGAGTTCCTCTATGACTCCGTGCATATGTGCTACGTGTCCAAATTGTTGTGACTGCCTGTGTAGTTATCACGTGCCTTACATGTCTTATTGTTTTTGTAAAGGTTGTTGTACTTCTTGATTTTTCTGTGATTCTCTTGTTGCCGTGTACTCATACTCTTGGTGGTAGAAATTCTTGTAATTGGGTTGTTGAATTGTTACTATTGACTTAAGCTATGTCTGGTTGTTGATATGTTGAAGATGTATAAGGGAGAATTGATATTGTCTGGTGGCATCGGGTTGCACGCCACAACAAGGAGTAATAAGGGTGGACAGGTGGGATCGGGTTGCACGCCGCAATAGGAGGAATAAGGGTGATGTATTGAGGAGTAATAAGGGTGGACTGGTGGGGTCGGGTTGCACGCCGTAACAAGGAGTAATAAGGGTGAATGATCATGTTGTTACTGATATGGTGAGATCGGGTTGCACGCCGCAACACATATATATATTATTTACTTTTATTGTAACTGCTAAGGAGGAATAAGGTAGGATTGGTGGGAATGGGTTGCACGCCACAACTTATAAATATACTATTTACTTTTATTGTAATTGTTATGAGGAATAAGGGAGAATTGGTGGGATCGAGATGCACGCCGCATCAATATATATATGCTTATGTATTCCTCTTTGACTGTGCAAGATATTCGGTGGTTTTACATTTCATTTAGGGATTGGTTATAGCTGGATACTGATAAGACCCTAGTTCATTCGTTCAAGACTTTGATAATTGGTATTTTCGAGTTTCACTGAGTTTTGAGGATCGGGTTATTGACATTGAGTTATTCACTTGCCGTTTTTCCTTGAATTCTTTCCCTCAAACTATTACTCTGGTGAATTAATTTTTAAAGTAAATTTACTACGTTGAATCATTTCCTCCTGTCCCGTTGAGTTAAGAGTAATAACGTGATTTAAAGTAAAGGAATTAGTATTTCGCTACTATATATGACTTTTAAATTTGAACTCGTCGTGCATATAAACACCTTTCAATAATTCAAATTCCTATAAATATTATGTTTTATTTCAATTAGTTTCCCAATTAAATTTTCTTAACCCGATGATATTGAATCTTGCTTAAAAAGGAATTTCTACAAAGTTTTAATTTAATAAATCCTATATTAAAGGTAATAATTTATTCGATATTGTATTTTATTGGAAAAGGGTATTTTCTTTATCCAAATAATTTATAAAAATAACCTCATCTTTTCTTGCTGATTTCCTAATTGGTTTAGAAATCGTAATTTACTTATGTTATATAAATGAGACTCATTGAACACCTTAATTGCATTGGTTATGGACCCTATGTACTGAGTAGCATGAGGATGATGCTGTGTAAAGTGAGATAGAAATATGTGGGCACAAGGTGCCATGTGTACTAAAAGTGTGGAAATTGATATTATGATATGAGACACCGAGGATTGAGATGGTCGGGACTGTGTCTTAGAAATGATGTGATTGATTGAGTTAACATCCCCTTCTTTATTTGAGCACATTTTTACTTGTTTGTGTCCCAGCTATGTTGGTATTAGTTTACTTGGTCATCTTTCGCTAGCATCCGTGTTTTCCTTTTTTTTTTTGTCTCTATTGTTTGTAGTTTGATTTCTCCCTGTTATTGGTATTATTTTGTGTCTTTACCATTGTTATTTTATTACTATATCATGTTCGATTTTTTTTAGACCAGTAGGTGTCTTGACTGTCCCTCGTTACTACTCCACCGAGGTTAGTCTTGATACTTACTGGTCACCGCTGTGGTGTGCTCATACTACACTTCTGTACATTTTTTTGTACAACCCCAGGTTTTTGATCGATAGTAGCTGTGTTGACTCGTCGCAGTGGAGACTCAAGGTAAACATGCTGCTGCGTTCGTAGGCCTCGGAGTCACCTTCATTTGTACTTATTTCCATTTGTTCCTTTTGTTCTGGAACAATGATGTATTTATTATGTATAATTACTCCTGGAAAAGCTTATGACTTGTACTACCGTTTTTGGGAATCGTAATTGTTCAGAGTTATTTAATTTGAAGTTAGTAAATATCAATGTTATATCTGTTAATGCTAGTCTTACTTAGTTTAGAGACTAGGTGCCATCACGACTCCTTCGGAGGGATTTTGGATCGTGACAATATCCGGAAATAGTAATTTCGTGTTGGCGAAAATTCTAGGAAAAAGTTGAAATTTTCGTCCACCTCTTTTCTACCCACTCTAGGTGGAAAACCTTATGTATTTATAGCACAAGTTTTAAGGGTTAAAACCTTTTTCCGAAACCTGTTGGGTTTTCTTTCCACCAGAAAAAAGATTTCGTTATTTTTTATTATTTAAGCACAGCAAGGACCACATAATTTAATTAACAAGGCTTCCAATTGTGGAATTAGGTTTTAATTTTTAAAATTAATATCCACCATAATTAATTACGAATTATTTCACTAAAAATTCGTAATTGCGCTCCTTATTCAATTTCGAAATTCATCCATTAAATCTTATTTAACTATTCATGTTAAGATTCAGGTACTAATCAATTAAATTAAATTAAATTACTGACAATTTAATTTATCGATTGTTTCCTTTAGACTTTCGCTTAACTTATTTCATGTGTCGGATACAAAACCCAGCGGCCGTGTTTATACATGAATACTTATAAGCTTTCATAAAGGTGTATCATCAATCTCTAAACCGAGACATGGATTCCATCAACTAACTATTACTTCGCCAATGTACATTATTATTATCCAATTTATCAGGCATATTGACTCACGAAAGAATCTCGCCTTTTAATAAATCAAAACAATAATAATGTACATATCAAATAATAATTATATCAAGATTAAGAGTATAAGTACATTTAATGTCTAGAGAGTTTATTTTATTAAGTTAGTATAAAATACTTATCTCTACTTGGTCTGTTTAATACATACAAAATGTACTAGCACAAGAAGTTGGAAGTAACCGTTTCCATAATCAAGATAAATTATATTTAATCTTGTTCTACAATCATTGCTGATGGTTTGTCCAATTCCATCATTAGATTGTGAACTCAAACTTTATACTTATAAGAACCGATGATTTAATCTTCCGTGTATAAGCTAAACTCTATACACTATATCATCTACTATATAAGCAAAGGACACAGACTAACATATGATCTATTTAAAACTTTATTAAAACTGAATAAATAATTATTTCATAATAAATACTATATCTAGACCAAACCCATAGTTAATAATATATATCCCAACAGTAAGGACATACTCCCTCGATTTCACTTTATGTAGCATGATTCAGAGTACGAGAGTACAACAACAATAACATAACTAGTGAGCTATTTTCAAAGACCCTCAACTCATTCGGAGTAAGAGAGTCAAAGTTCTTAATTTTGACTGTAGTATTAGACATAGATTTTTCAAGTTTTGAAAATAAAATGTATATATTTGGAAACTAAATAAAAAGTATTACAAGCAGTGGCAGATTTAGAGGGACGGAAGGGGGTTCAGCCGAACCCCCTTCGCCAAAAAATTACACTGTATATATAAGGCAAAATCTATTTTTTACCTCTATATATTAAGCTTTGAATTCCCTTGACACAGCCCAAAAGCATAGCTTAGTGGTCAAGGGGGTTCAAAGCTTTTGTAAGGTCATAGGTTCAATTCATAAAAATTGCACGGGGCGCCCTATTTGGTCGCCCCCATTTAACCTATACCCATATTTTTAAAATTATTTAACCTATACCCTAATTTTTACAACTTCAGGCACCTCCTTCTTCTTGCTACATGTGGGCTCCTTTCTTCGTCCTTTCTTTTCTACTCTTTATTCTACTCTTCATTTTTTGTAATTTATAGTATATTTTACTGCTGATTTGCTCATAGTAACTAAATTGATCATCCAAAGAAGTTCACTGTCGAGGAAGCAAGAAGCTAACATTGTTAAAGTTACTGCAGAATTTAAATTTCTATCCCTAAATTCATAGTTTTGTATTCAATAGGTGTTCAGATTGTTAGGGAGATAGGAGGAAGAAGAACTATTGCGCATCTTTACATTAGATTATAGTTGGGAGTTGGGACTTATGTCTAGATATAGGGAAAACTTCAGCTAAAACATGCTGAAGTTCAGAAAATATAGAACAAAACTTCAGCTAGTAAAATGCTTAAGTTCAGCAATTACGAACAAAAACTTCAGCCAACACTAAGTATACGCGAAAAACTTCAGCTAAAACATGCTGAAGTTAAGCAAATAGAGAACAAAACTTCAGCTCGTACGACTGTAGGACAAAAACATCAGCTTATTTAGTGCTGAAGTTTTTACAAATGAACTAAATAACGTCAGCATCTTCTGCTGATGTTTTTGAAAAAGCTTTATGACAAAACTAATGAATCCAGGATAAAACTTCAGCTTATTTAGTGCTGAAGTTTTTACAAATGAACTAAACAACTTTAGCATCTTCTGCTGAAGTTTTTGAGAAAGCTTTACGACAAAACTATTGAATCTAGGACAAAACTTCAGCTAAAACATGCTGAAGTTCAACAAATAAAGAACAAAACTTCAGCTAGTCAGCAATTACAAACAACTTCAGCCACGTCTACTAGAATGCTGAAGCTTAAGTTCAGCAATTACAAACAAAAACTTCAGCCAACACTAAGTATACGCGAAAAACTTCAGCTAAAACATGCTGAAGTTCAGCAAATAGAGAACAAAACTTCAGCTAGTACGACTGTAGGACAAAAACTTCAGCTTATTTAGTGCTGAAGTTTTTACAAATGAACTAAATAACTTCAGCATCTTCTGCTGAAGTTTTAGAAAAAGCTTTATGACAAAACTAATGAATCCAGGACAAAACTTCAGCTTATTTAGTGCTGAAGTTTTTACAAATGAACTAAATAACTTCAGCATCTTCTGCTGAAGTTTTTGAAAAAGCTTTACGACAAAACTATTGAATCTAGGACAAAACTTCAGCTAAAACATGCTGAAGTTCAACAAATAGAGAACAAAACTTCAGCTAGTCAGCAATTACAAACAACTTCAGGCACGTCCACTAGAATGTTGATGTTTGCGTGATTGCCTTTGCTACTTCAGGCCCGTATGCCTGAAGTTTACGCGAAAAGTGGGTACGCTTGCAATTTTTTTTGCAAAGCGGGTATAAGTTAAAACGTGACCCAAAAGCGGGTATAGATGCAAATCCCCCGTTCAATTCCCACTAGCTATAATCTTTTTCAACTTTTTTTTTCTGAACCTCCTTAGCGGAAATCCTGCCTCCGCCACTGATTACAAGTAATTATAATAAATAATTTAAAATATTTACAAAATAATTATGAAAAATACGATCGAAGAACAGCCTCGTAGACTCCTAAATATTATAACTGAAGGATTAGTAGTTATAAACTATGAAGACATTTTATATTGCATAGGAATTGCACGGTTTGTCGGGGAACCATTCCTCACATAGTGTGTAAACAGTAGTAGATCATTAACATTGTGAAAATAAGTACATGAAATACTAAGTAAAACATCTATATCATCATACTATATTATAAGTGTGAAGCCCCAAAATCAAAAATAAATTACTAAAATGTCCTACAAAGATCAAAAGACCATTGTAACCTTTACTTGAATGCTACTTTATAGTATTATTTTGTATCAAAAAGTAAATTTACCCTTTGATAAATAATAATATATACTACAATCTACAATGAATTGGATAAATGAGAAGATAGTAGCATGAATGATACAATAAATGATAAATGTGTACTTTGCACCCTTTCAACTCCTAGATAAAATTATATACTACTTTACAACTTTTCAATTCCTCCTAATTAAAATTATGTCATCTTCTCTCTTTCACTGGTCACTATCTCCTACATACAGAACTCATCTACAAATGTCAAATAAGGTGTATCTTTTTCTTTCATATTACTTTTTAAAAGTGTTTTGCTAATGCCATACCTTTCTTTTCTTTCGTTCCTTCCAAGTATTTCTTTGCATTGGGTAGTTGGATTATGTTTTGAAATTCTAATGTAATTGTCAAATCTGGACAATAATTATTATACTAGAAAGCTAAAAGGCGGACTAAGTTTTTAGGATCGAATTAGCTAGGATAGTATATTTAATTAATTGATAGCTTCATCATAGCTCCAAACTGGTGTAGTTAATAATCTTTATAATGTTTCTTGATTTATTTTAGTGTAAAGAATATCATTGTATATGCAAAAGTTTTGCGACGATGCAATTTTTCCACGAGAAATAAATTTATTTTCCATATTACACTTAAAAAATTAGATTACGTGTTCCACATCCCTTTGGTCTTGTATATTGACGTCTTAAACATATGAAGCAAAATTATCTTCAAAATCTTTTATTTGTATCTCCCGTACGACGCTTATTGTAAATATTTTTGATGTGTGATATACTTATGGATGAGTCAAAGAGTCATGCTGCTACATAATTAAGTTTATGTTGGTTTGTGCTTGTTTGTACACATCGATCGTATATATATCTAACTAAATTTAGCTAATTATTTTTATTCGACAATTAAGTTTGAACTTGTATTTTTCCTTTTAATATTATTTAGAGAAACTTTCAGAAACTACTATGTTTTAGTGGTTATTAGCTAGTTGTAGCTACCATTTACTATATTACTTCCTATAACTATGTTTTCAGATTTTTTAGAGTGTATTCGATGTATTTAAGCTATTGTATTCATGAATACAGTAGCATTTCTAGGCGGGAAACAGGGGATTACACTGTTTTTAAACGGAAAGTGAATCAATTAAAATAATAGACTCCTAATATAACTCAGCAAACTCAATTATAACACACAAATTTTATATTTCCATGTATAAAAAAGATTCTCAACCGAAAAACACCCAAAAAATATAGCAATCTTCAGAGAAATTATATAATACATCTGAATACATAAATTATATTAATTAAAAAAACATATGAATACATTCATGGTGTCACGACCCGGATTTTCCACCCTCGGGAGTCGTGAGGCGCCTACAAATGAAAGCTAGGCAAGCCAACTGTTTGAACAAATTGTCTCCCTTTTTTTCCATTTTTAATCCTTTACAATTATGAAACAATAGCTTATAAACAGCGAAATTTTAAACAAGCGGAAGAATCAATAAAATCATTTGAATATATATCCGATACAACATCTTAAACGAAATCTACCCGAACTGGTGTCACGCTTCACAGACAGTCTAGAATTACTACACACAAGGTCTGAAAGATAAATAATACACTGTTTCTGAAATATGCAAATGAAACTGGATGAAGGGATAGAGGGAGACGCCAGGGCCCGCGGACGCCTGCAGACTACCTCGAAATCTCTGACTGGACTGAAGGCAGCCACCCAAGCTAGGGTCCGAATGCTGCTGCTCCGGGATCTGCACACAGTGCAGAGTGTAGTATCAGCACAACCGACTCCATGTGCTAGTAAGTGCCCAGCCTAAGCCCGGCGAAGTAGTGACGAGGCTAGGACCAGACTACCAAATAAACCTGTGCAGTTATATCATATACAGCGGAAAATAAAACAGAAATACACGATTAAGGATGGGATGGGGACATGCTGCGGGGGAATATCATTTACCAATAGTAATTCAGGAGAAAAGCATAAAGAACAATCTAAAATTTGCGGCAGAAAGAATAAGGAAAATTGTAACCAATCAACAACCACTTTTATCATTTATTGTTGCGGCGCGCAACCCGATCCAAATCATTAAAAAAAATACTGCTGCGGCGCACAACCCGATCCATATCATTTATTACTGTTGCGGCGTGTAGCCCAATCCAATTATAATATTGTTGCGGCGTGCAACCCGATCCAAATATAATATTATTGCGGCGTGCAACCCGATCCACATATAATATTGTTGCGGCGTGCAACCCGACCCACATATAATATTGTTGCGGCGTGAAACCCGATCCACATATAATATTGTTGCGGCATGCAACCCGATCCCAATATACAATTCAATACCATTCACAAAGAATCCCGACAAGGGAACAATCAGAGAACAACAATATCCCGGCAAGGGAATCGACAGTTTAAAGTAAATACGTCCCGGCAAGGGAATTAACTATAACCAAACTTGTCTCAATATTTATCTTCACAAAAGAGACCTCAACTAGAACCGAAACTCAGCCATAAGCAATTTCCACTAGCATAATCAAAATTCTTGCCCAACTCAGAGAATCAACTACTTAGGCATTTGTAGAACTTATTAAGAACACAACGATTTCAATTTAAGACTTACGGGCATACTTGACACCAACGTATAGATACTCGTCACCATGCCTATACGTTGTACTCATCAAATAACACATAGCAAATAGGACTCGACTCCTAATCCCTCAAGCTAAGGTTCGACCAAACACTTACCTCGAACTTCCACGGCCAACTCAAGCCTCAAACACCGCTTTTCCTTTAGAATTCGCCTCCACATAACTCGTATCTAGTCCAAATTGATTTCACAACATCAATAAATGCTAAAGAATTCATACCCAATGCTTAATTATAGGTTTTCTATCATTTTTCCCAAAAAGTCAAAAATTGACTCCGGGCCCGCTTGGTCAAAACTCGAGGTTCGGACCAAAACCCGATCACCCATTCTCCCACCAGCCCAAATATGCAATTAGTTTCGAAATCCGACCCTAAAATGAGGTCTAAATCCCCAATCGATCAAAAGCCCTAACTCTACCCAAATTCCTAATTTCTACCATACAAACCCTAGATTTTAAGATAAAAATTGATGAAATGCAATGGGAAATCGAAAGAGAAAGGTTTCGAATAATATACCAATGTTTTGGGGAAGAAATTGTTCTTTGAAAATCGCCTCAATGCTCCCAAATTTCGAAAATATGAAGTAAATGGGTTCTGCCCGTTTTTGCTTCTATTTTAAAATCACTGGGCAGGCCTTCATCACGTTCGCGATGGGCCTATCGCGTTCGCGAAGGGTCAGGCCAATTAGCGTTCGCGTTCGCGTATAGCGGCTCGCGTTCGCGGAGCTTTGATTCCTCGAGCCTTTGCGTTCGCGGGCCAGTGGCCGCGTTCGCGTAGAACAAAATCCCCTTCCCCCTGCCCTGGCCCAAAGACCTTCGCGTTCGCGATAGTAGGTCCGCGTTCGTGAAGGGTAGCACCCCCTAAAGCTTCGCGTTCGCGACCTGTTTCTCGCGTTCGCATAGAAGGAAAATTCCTTCTGCCTGACTTACCCTCCGCGTTCGCGAGAGTCCTTCCGCGAACGCGAAGAACAAAGTTCCAGAACACCAGAAACTGAAAACCTGCAATTTTTTTCTAAGCTTAAAACCTTCCGAAACCTATCCGAAACTCACACGAGCCCTCGGGGCTCCAAACCAAACATGCATACTAACTCAAAAACATCATATGACTTATCCGTGCGATCAAATAGCCAAAATAACATCTTTAACAACGAATTTAGCATAGAAATCTAAGAAAAACCTCAAAACTTTCAAAGTATCAATTTTTACAACTACGGGTCCGAATCACATCAAACGACTTCCGTTTCTTACCAAATTTCACAGGCTCGACTTAAACCACATATAAGACCTGTACCGGGCTCTGGAACCAAAAATATGGGCCCGATACCAACAACTTCCAAACATTTTTCATTTCCATAAACTCATACATTTTCCAGAAAATAATTTTCTTTAAAAATTCATTTCTCAGGCTTGGGACCTTGGAATTCGATGCCGGGCATATGTCCAAGTCTCATATTTTTCTACGGATCTCCCGGGACGTCGGAACACGGATCCGGGTCCGTTTGCTAAAAATGTTGACTAAAGTCAACCATAATCAAATTTTAACTCTAGGAATTTCTATTTCTCATATTTTCACATAGAAGGCTTTCCGGATATAGGTCCGGATCACGCACGCAAATCGAGGTGAGACAAAAAAGAGGTTTTAAGGCCTCGGATCACTGAATTTATTTCTAAAACAAGTGATAACCCTTTTGGGTCATCACACATGGAATATAGCAAGACAATGAATACAATGAAATACATAGAATACAACGGGATACATTGAAATACAATGAAATACATAGAATACAGCGAGATACATTGAAAATACAATGAAAAAAAAGAGAATGAATACAATGAAATACAGCGAGATACATTGAAATACAATGAAAAAAAAAGGTAACAGACTCTTCAAGTTCCTCAGCCCCAAACTTCGTCCCCAATCTACCGATATCCAGGCTGCTGCCATGTGGGGCGTCGCCGCCGATTAAATGAAGACAGTTGTTGGAGAAGCTTATGTAATCTTTGTAAATTTGCAACCAAGGAACCAGAGACTCAAAAGTATCTAATCTTTAAGTCTGAAATAACTTTTAGGCAAAGAAGCAAATGGCCTAAACAACATGTTTATAAGATAGAAAAATGGCAGATCCAGCAATGGGTTCGTGGTTCAGCAGTGCCAATATTTTGGGGTTGAAACCAGTATCTATGCGCAAAAAAGAGTGCTAGGGTTTCTAAAAGCAGGGACGGAAAAAATCGGGGGAAAAAAAGAAGAAAGAGGAAAGAGAAAGGAGGAGAGAGGAAGAGAGAGGGAGAGAAAAATAATACACAGCGTATTTAATGGCTTAAAGGTAGGAAGTAGCCATAAATAGATATTTTGCTATAAAAATTAAAAGGTAGCTATAGGAGATAATTTTTTAAAAGAGTATTTATTTATAATAAATAAGGTATGAACCTTTGCTATAGGAGGTAAAATTACTTTAAAAGTTTGTATCAGCTGACATTATACAGAAACTAGTATCTATATAAAAGTGGGCAATAGAAAAGTGAGGTGGCACCTCTCTTTAGTCAAGGATCCTATTTATCTTTTTTCTTCTTCTTTTTTTTTATTTTTTTTATTTGCATTTTCCCTTCATTCTTTTCATTTAATTTGTATAATAATTGGGAAATGATTATTTTTCTATCCTATTTATTACATCTCATTATATCTATTTCAGTTACAAAATAACTAATAAAATACTAAGTAAATGGAATAGGCCTAATAAATCCCAAGTAGCCGCTTGATTTTCCCAAGGAATGCTCAAATGTTTGCAAAAACGGATTATTTCCATTAATCTGGAAAATAGAAAGACATCACTTAATTATTGAATTTGAAAAGGTCCATCACAGCCTTGAAGTTCTCTCTATATATATCCACAACTATATCCTTCAGCTTGCTTTGATATGTGTAAGTAAATTTCATGCCTTTTTGTTTTCAACTAAATGCTAATTATGTATAACTATTTTTTTGGTTCCGCTAGAAAAAATGGTAATCTCATGCTTTCTTATAGGTGCTAGATATGAATATATTTGTGCGGGTGTCTTCTTAATTTAGTAGTTCACAACTCATGGAATTCAATTGTGCCACCACGACATCCTTTATATACTTGATCAAATGCAGAGGCATTATGTGCAAATGCAGTGTAAGAAACTATCGTGTCGCAACCTTCAATAGTTTACAACTATCTGCATTATGCATTTTTTCACAATAGTGGTTGTATCTTTTCTCTACATGTTTGCAAAAGAAGTAAACTTTGTAGATAATCACGTTTATGTGCAATTAAAAATTTATTTCTACATGTATTTTTGTATATAGAAATGAGTTGATCCTTTTATTTTTTGCATACTAGAGGTTTGGTTTTATTTTTTGAAAAGAACATTATTATTATTTCAGAAAATAACTTGCCTCTAAGGAATAACTTCTAGGTACGTAATAGTTTCATAGTGAATATAAAAGAAGAGTTTGTGCATTTTCTCATTGTGATAATGCTGGGCAGGTACCAATCTCAAATTCTGAATATGAGACTGCTATAAGATAGAAATTATATACAGATATATTATTTGACCCTTATTAAATTTCTATAGGTTGTCGAGAAATTACATACATTTAATAGGGCCTTTAAACAGGGAAGGGAAAAATAACCAAGACTATTAGATAGCAAAATGACAAGAGAAAATATTCCGTGTTTGAAGATTGATGAGTAGCAACACTCTTGAGACCTACAACAGATGTTAAAATTGTAACTGTTCAAACAGTTACAACTTAAAACAAATACTAAAAGTAATAACCGTTTGATTAGCAACGTTTCAACAAAAGTAACAAATGATAATGATCAGTCACTTCTCCTAACTCAGGTTTGATGAAGACGTTTGGCTTTTGTGGTTAAGTAACGAGGTAAACAATCAAAGTTAGCAGGTAAAAAGAGGAGAAAAATTGAGGAGTCCAAAACTTAATTAATAATTTTTTGAACATAAAATACATTTTTGATGTTAAAAAAAAAAAGATACAATAATGGGTATTACGCAGTTTTATACGGCGAATTGGCTTAACGGATTTTTTGCCGTTAAGGCATTTCGCAGTATAAAACTGCGAAATATTAAAAAAATAATTTTTTTATGACATTTCGTAGTACAGTACTGCGAATTACAATTCGTTGTATTGAACTACGAATTGCCCTAATAAAAAACGGGTCGTCTTCTTCCCACAGACAACGATCTCCATTAAAAAATCAAACTCAAAGTTTTCTGGTCCCCCACCCCGCCTACAATTTTAAAAAAAAAAAAATTTCGGCCCCATCCGTCCCATAAAGAGCAAGAAGTGTAGGTCTCACACACAAAAGAAGTTTTGGATTGCGTGTTTCGGGTGCAAAAATTCGATTTCAATAATATTTACATCGAGGTATTTTAATTTAGTTTATGCCGAAACTCATATAGTCATGCATTAGTATTTTTTAGTATGTTTCCATGTGAATTTTTGTTATGTTGGTGTTTAATTTTGTTTCTTTTATATACCCGGTTTGATTTATTTGATATCCGAATTTATGTTATGTTTGTGACCAAAAATGCTACTTGATTGTTTGTGTTAAATAATATTATTTATTTTGTTTATTTGTATTGTTGATGTTATGTTCATATTGTATAGCCTTATAGCATAGTAAAATATAGTGTCTTTTAGCGAAGTAAAATATAGAGCCTTTTAGCGAAGTAAAATGTAGAGCCTTTTAGCATAGTAAAATGTAGAGCCTTTTAGCGTAGAAATTGAGACTTATAATGATTAAGAATTATTCGGTGGTACCGGGCGTCAAAAATCAAGCCTGGAACCCATACATAACTATTATCTCCAATTTCAAAAATCATACTTAATTTAATTTATTAAGTTAATAAAAATTTAAAAATGTTGAAATTGAGACTTATAATAATTAAGAATTATTCGGTGGCACCGGGCGTCAAAAATCAAGCCTGGAACCCATACATAACTATTATCTCCAATTTCAAAAATCATACTTAATTTAATTTATGAGTGTTAATACAAATCTAATTAAAACATGAAAAAAAATCGCTAAAACGTAGTAAAATTGAAGTTTACCAGTCGTCTTGTTGATTATATAAAGTGCAAACATTATTTTCTGGCTGCTCATTCGCCTGTGGTGACAAGTTTAAATCAAGGCAAGCTCTTTCATCTCCAATCTGTCCGGCAAACGCTGCTCCAGAATAACCACCCGATGACTGGGGGTTATCCCTGCTATGCACGCCCTCATTACTAGGAACGTCTTCCACCTTGACGTACATTTCCAATAATTTTATTACAATAAATTCCCTGTATTCATCCGGAATCCGCAAAAAATCTCTAAGAGTTTCATCATCCTCGATGTTAAACTCAGAATAATAAGCAAACCCCTGCGGAGTCACTGAATAAGGAAATCTACCGGTTACTTTAAGGCTAACCGAACGCCTCCGCTCACTCATTTTTTTACGTAACAACGATACCAAGGTATCGTACTCCATATTAAGCGGCAATTTAACATGACACTGTAGAGGTGAGCTATACCTCACAGAGTTATTCTCCACCACAATCTCACCCCCCCAATAGAGTGAAACCCTTATTTTTGGCACTTCAGACATTGTAAAAAATTGATTGATAAGGAGAAGAGAGAATAAACGTATGTTTGAAGTTTAAGTGTTGAATGAATTTTTATAAAATTGAAGCGCCTATAAATAAGGCAAGTCCGACCTTGGGGTGTACAATTTTTCAAAGTAATTCGCAGTATTATACTGCGTTTTATGTATTTGAATTATTGTTATGTCGGTTAATTATTATTGGTGGGGCCTAAAATCAGCCTATTCCTAAATTCGTAGTATAATACTGCGAAATGCTAGTTCAAAGATGAGTTGGGCCCATCTTAATGCATTTCGCAGTACTTTACTACGAAATGTCATAAAAAAATTATTTTTTTTAATATTTCGCAGTTTTATACTGCGAAATGCCTTAACGGCAAAAAATCCGTTAAGCCAATTCACAGTATAAAACTGCGAAATACCCATTATTGTATCTTTTTTTTTTTTAACATCAAAAATGTATTTTATGTTTAAAAAATTATTAATTAAGTTTTGGACTCGAAAAATTCAGAAGAAGGAGAAAAAAGACACTTGTGATTCCAGCTTTTGAGTGGTGCCACGTCATCATCTCAAAATATTTATAACTTAAGCTCTAATCTATATGGATTTAAAGATTACAAAAGATTTAAATACATTTCAATATTCGAGCATTAAAAATATTATTTTACAAATCCAATAAAAAGAATTATAACCGCGCGAAGCACGGATTGGAAGAATGTCGAATAATCTTAGCATAGTAATCCCAATCGGGATGAGAAGCTGTAATTGCAGGTTGTCCAAAGGGATGTTCTTTCACGTAGGTTGGAACATCATCTGCATCATCAGCTAGCCCATCCAAAAACTTCCGCATTTCGACCTTAGGACCTGTATATTCAACACCCTCGCAAAAAAATATTATCACGAGTTGGCTATGTAAATCAACAAAAAATATTAAATTAAATGTTAGGACTTCACTACTTATATACAATGATACAACAACAAACCCAATACAATTCTACAAGTGGGGTTCTGAAAAGGGTAGACTGTACGCAGACCTCACTCCTACTCTATGCAAGCAGGAGGATGTTTCCCTATTTTTTGATAATTAACGACCCGGCCGGTCGTTTTGAGAGTTGTAGCTCCGTTCCCCCATTTTCTGCTCCTTTCATCTTCTACAGCTATTATATGACTTACCGGGTTAGTTGGTTCGGGTCCAGAGTGATTTCGAGGTGAATTGAGACACTTAGTCTCTTAATTGAAAGCTTAAGTTGGAAAAGTTGATCGGATATTGATTTATGTGTAAACAACCTCAAATTCAAATTTTGATGATTTCGTTAGCTCCGTTAGGTGATTTTGGACTTAGAAGCGTGTCCGGATTGTGATTTGGAGGCCCGTAGTAGAATTAGGCTTGTATAGGCGAAAGTTGGAATTTTGGAAAGTTTGACCGAGGGTGGAATTTTTGATATCGGGGTCGGATTGGATTTTCGGAAGTTGGAGTAGGTTTGTGGTGTCATTTATGACTTGTTTGTAAAATTTGAGGTCAATCGGGCGTGATTTGATAGGTTTCGGCATCGTTTGTAGGATTTTGGAAATTTCAAAGTTCATTAGGCTTGAATCCATGTGTAATTCGTGTTTTTGATGTTGTTTGAGGTGATTTGAAGGTCCGACTAAATTCGCATGATGTTTTGGGACTTGATGGTATGTTTGGTGGAGGACCCGAGGGCCCCAGGTTGATTTCGGATGGTTAACAGACTTGGTTTTGAATTAGTGAAGCAGCTGAAGTGTTGCTGCTACTGGTGTAACCGCACCTGCGGAGTGGGCACTGCAGGTTCAAGCCCAAAGAAGCGGGGCAGGACTCGCATAAGCGACCGGGGAAGAGTTGAGCAGTGGTCGCAGGTGCGCAGACTATCCCGCACCTGCGATGGTCACAGAAGCGGGCTGAAGGGCGCAGATGTGGGTTGGTTCTGCAGGTGCGATGGATTTCCCGAACCTGCAATATGCGCAGATATGGTCCGGTGCTCGCAGAAGCGGAGGCAGCTGGGTAAGTGACTTCCGCAGAAGCGGTTCCGCAGGTGCGGATAAATGGCCGCAGGTACGAAAAGCCTGGGCTGAAGGTTTAAAAACAAGGGTTCGCGATTTTAGTCTCATTCAACATTTTGAACTCGGGCTAAGGCGATTTTGGAGAGTATTTTCGAGAGGATTATTGAGGTAAGCTTCTTGTACTCGTTTTTTATCATAAATCTTGTTTCCCCACTGTTTTTTCCACCTAGATTGTGTGGTGTTGAGGCGAAATTTGAGAGTTTGAGGCTAGGGATTTGGAGAATGAACTTTGGGGATTTGGATGACCATTTGATGTCGGATTTTGGTAAATTTGGTATGGTTAGACTCGGAGTGAATGGGCTTTCGGGTTTTGTGACTTTTGTCGAATTTTGAGATGTGGGCCCGGGTGCCGGGTTTAAGCCGATTTCGGATTTTTGGCTCTAATTTAGTAGTTTTATTGTGGAATTGATCCCTTTAGCCTATATTAATTGTAATGTACTTCTTGTGGCTTGATTCGCGAAGTTTGGAGACCGATTTGAGAGGCAAAGGCATTTCGGAATAGGGTTCTGCTCGGTTTGAGGTAAGTAACACTTTCAAACTTGGTTTTGAGGGTTCGAAACCCCGAATTATGTATTATATGATTGGCATTAAGGTGACGCACATACCAAGTGACTGGCGTGCGAGCGTGCACCGTGAGAATTGTGGCCTAGTTGGTTCTATGTCACCGTATAGTGATACTATCTTGTTGATATCCTTATTTTCATCATGTGATAAAGTAATTGAATTGTTAATCATGCTAGATATTATGATTAGGATTTGCAACGGTACTGTTGGGACCCATAGTGGTCGTTTCTTGCTGTCACTTTACTGATTCTATTGATAAGTCGTACTCAGTCATATACATTCATTTCATATCATATCACAGTCTCAATTGTTATTTATTGATTTATCATATTATTCTTTCGGGCTAGTTTTCATGATATTTTGAGCCCTTGAGTGAGACTGGAGAGATTGATGACTGAGTGAGGCCGAGAGCCTGATTATGAACGATAGTTATGGGATCGGGTTGCACGTCGTAGCGGTTATACTGATGTTATGATAGCGCTTGGGCTGTAGGAGCCCCTCTGGAGTTTGTACACACCCCTAGTGAGCGCGGTTGATATTATTGAGGGATGGATTTTCCCTGTGCATGGATCTTGTCCGAAGTACTTGATACCTGGAGATGGATCTTCTCCACAGGGCTGGACTGGCCTTCCTCGGTACTGGGTGACTTATGGTCAGTGATGTATATATTCCGGGATGGATCTTCCCTGGGCCGTGTGAGCCATATACAGTACTGAGTGGTTGAGCATTGAGAGTGTGAGCACGCGAGGCTGTCAGTATGGTGCATCACATACAACATGTGCATTGGCATGTAGAAAATAGAAGAGTATATCCTTCACATTGTTCAGATCTGATCTATTTCACTATTTTGAGTTATTTGCTTAATTTGAAAGCATGCCTACGTTTCGGC
The DNA here is from genome assembly GCF_001879085.1 of Nicotiana attenuata. Lineage (NCBI taxonomy): Eukaryota > Viridiplantae > Streptophyta > Magnoliopsida > Solanales > Solanaceae > Nicotiana > Nicotiana attenuata. The sequence continues at coordinate 10,253,080 of NC_031993.1, forward strand.
ACTTTTATTTCCTATTGTTAACTGTACTAGTTGAGATCGTTACTACCTTCAGTCCAAAGGTTGGACTTGTTACTTACTGAGTTGGATGTACTCACGTTACTCCCTGCATCTCGTGTGATGATCCAGGCGTTTCTGGTCACGGCGGCTGCTGCTGATTGAGGCATCAGAGTTCGAGACTATCGAGGTAGCTGCATGACGTTCGCGGGCCTTGACTCTCCTTCTTTATCTTTATCTGTACTTCAGTTTTTATTTCCTAGGTACTGTACTGGATTGTATTCCGGTTTAGACGCTCATGTACTCTGTAACACTCAGGTTTTGGGATAGATTGTATCACATTTTGGGTTGTTTCTGTTTTGATAAGGCTTGTTATCTTAAATATTAAATTGCTTCCGCCTTTATTTTTAAAAGTGTTTTACTGTGTTGAGGTGTTCAATTGTGGTTGGCCTAAATCCACGATATGCACCATCACGACGGTCGATTTTGGGTCGTGACTGAAAACCGCTGTATTAGGCTGGAAAACAAGAACTATAATCAGTTAGTCTCAATAAAGAGATTTATTATGTCTATATCCAATCTTGTACTCTTGTTTTCAATGAAATGCAAAACGTACAGGGTTAAGTAGCTACGTGGGGCTCATCATCAATCATAAGTGTGTTGGATTCTGAAAATTGTCCACCACGAAAAGGAAGGATATGATACTTGTTTTCCATATTTTCTTCATTTGTTTCAAGAATATGGGCTTCTCCTTCTTCTCCAAGCATTTAAAGCCACTGTCAATGCATTTTTCTTGATCCTAGAAAATAAATGACATTCCAAAGAAATAGTTTCATTAGTTGCTACTACGTTCAAAGGGAAGCCTTGATACAATGGTGATGATGTTTTATACTTCAGTATCACACAGAGCGGTGATTTGCGTGGTGTCCAATTTTTCGCTTAAACTGGGTATGGAAGGACATGGTTTTTTTAAGTGTTTCTTAACCTATTATTGCAGAAATAGTAAACGCGGAAAGTAAAGAACAAAAGTATTTTACATGGAAAACACCTGGCTCAAAAGGTGAAAAAACCACGACCTATTTTCCAGTAAGATTTTCCCAAACTCTTCACTAAATCACTGAGCCAGAAACCGCATTTACAAAATACTTTTGTAAACCTAGGATTAACTCTAATCCCGTTATAGCAAGCAACCTCTAACTGTTGCGACAACCTCAAGTTAACTCTAACTTGAATACTCTGAGTACCTATTATAATTGCCTCTAGATAAAGCTGAAAGGTACAATATGAAAACACCTACTACAGCTGACGTAGAATAAAAGACAGACACTTGGAACTGGTTCTTCTATCTGGTTCATGTAGCTTCAGGTTTGCACACTTGAATCACACACGAACTGCTTGCAAAAAGCCTTGCTATTTTGCTCTCAATTCACGTTTAACTTCTGCGTTTGTGCATTACCTGTAAAGTGAGAACATCCTGCAATTTATAGAGTTAGTAGATGAATAGAATAACTAGAGTTCTAATGCTACTCTTCCTTGGTGGAAGAGTTCTAGTTGATCTCAACTTCTAACTAATTCCCTATCTTGGACAGTGTTCTCTTTGAGTAAGGAGTCCTTCTCCTTATCAATTATGCAACCTTTCCGATTAGGAGATATAAAATATACCAAGTTAAGATTATCTCCTTCACGTGCATCCCACATGCTCGAATCTGCCCGTTTTTATGCACCACAAGGGATGGACCTGGTTTATGCTTGAGCTTCCTTTGTCAATCTTCAAAACTAACCTTCACTTGGGCCAACAAATTCCCCCTTTTTGATGATGACAAACTTTGTGCTTTTCATTAGCTTAGGCCATGTTCCAACTTAGCTCAACATACACAATGTTAGAAATATTTTTTTTTCTTTTTTATCACTTATCATCAAGGACCAGGTTCATTAGATTATAAACATCACCGTTCAAAGCTAAACATCACTTGTTTAAAGCACAACCTTTTTTCTCATTTGGGCATCATCGAAAAGTTGCATAAAAATGTGCAATACCCAGATTTTAAAACTTACTCATGGCCACTAGGGCTATCCCAAATGCAATCATGGATTGATCATCATCGATCAAGCTAAGAATTTCAACCATCAAAGAAATATAAACAAACAGTTAGAGCAAAAACTAGCAGATTTCATTGATTTCATTGATAGGTGATATGATTCTTCCACAAAGCATAAAAGGAAATAAAAATACTAAAAACATGAGCAAATAGAAAAATATCCCAAACTGGGTCACTAAAGGAACTACACTAGGCTAGGAAGTTAAGGCTTGGAAGAACTAGGTGCTGGGTTATTGTCTTGGAGAAGTTTCAGCATGTCTTGAAGAATTCCATCATTCTTCTCCTTTTCCCTTGCAAGTTCAGTTCTGAGAGCATCTCTCTCAAATTCTACCTCAGCCAACCTTGTCTTCAGCCTTGCTATCTCAGCCTCCTTTGCCTCACTTTCTTGCACCAAGGATCTGACCTTGCTATTGACTGGTGTCTTCTTGGATGAACCAGGTTCATTAGGGGTAGCAAGAACCTCATAGTCACAAGCAATCAGAGTTTCGCCCCAAAGTGATCTTTGCTTGTAGCCACCTCCCACTTCTTCAAAGGCACCTTAAAATGTGCAAGCACAGCTGTGAGAATGAAGCCATAGAGAATGGCATGAGACTTGGTGCCATTGATAACCCTATCAAGAAGCTGGATTATAAACCCAGGCCAATTTATCTATGGCTTCGCCAGACTCACTTCCCTCTGTTTCCTTGACACTTTCCTCTACTTTATCTGATTCTGCTTCACAAATAGCCATTTTACCTTTATCAGAAGTGGGTGAAGAATCAACCACTATTTTTCTCATTTCCTTTTCTTCACTTCGAACACCCTCACCCTCTTTTTCTTTTTCCTCTTTATTTTTACCACCTCTCTTTCTAGACTCCAGAGTTTCTGTTCACTATCAGAAGACCCAGTTTCTTCCCCCTTAGTAGCAGACTTGAAGGAGTCGTCAGAGTTCTGGGGTTCTTGGGCTTGGCTAGCTTTTAATTGTGCGTTCAATTTCTTTGATAATTCCTTCCCAGCAACTTTCTTGCGAGCAAGCATCTTAACTCTTCTTTTTCTTAGGTTGAGGAGTGGTTGAAGATGAGGAGTTCGGTGAGGGAGTACCAGGGTTATCAGAGGTGTTAGTCATTTTGTTCTTGGTTCTTGGAAGAAAGAAGAAATGTAGATTGAATTTTGGAAGATGAGAGAAGATGGAGAGAAATTTTGACGGTTTGAGAATAACGAAGAGAAGGTAGAGATGATGATGATTAATTTAAAAGGAGTGGATAATTAATGGGTAACGGCAGGCTTCATCAGTCATTTAGAAGTCTAATCGAACTGAAATTTCAGTTTGAATAGGCGGTGGAGTCTTCCCTAAGATCTAGGTGCCATACCTGAGGTGCTCTTCCTATCCATAAAGAAACCTGCATAATCAGCGTCAGCATATCCCACTAGGTCAAAATTACTACTTTTTGGATACCAAAGGCAAAGGTTAGTAGTGCCTTTCAAGTATCTCAATATTCTCTTGATAGCAGTCAAGTGGGACTCCTTTGGATTTGCCTGAAATCGAGCACAAAGACCTACACTGAAAATAATGTTAGGTCTGCTAGCAGTAAGATACAAAAGAGACAATTCCCCAAGGACTGGTAGTACAAATCATGAGCTTCTAAAAATAGAGTTTACAAATCTGATATGAAACATATACATCTTCTATTTGAAAAGTACATAAACAGAGTTTTATAAATCTACGGCTACCATGAACAAGAGGCAGTCGCACCCGAAACACAGGTACATCTTCCAATTCAGCTCCCATCGGACTCAGCAACATCGGCATCCGAAGTCTGCACGCAATGTGCAGGAAGTATAGTATGAGTACAACCAACCCCATGTACTCAAAAAGTAACAAACCTAAACTTAGGTTGAAAGCAGTAACGAGCGGGAACATTGGTCGGGTCCAACACTAATAACTAATAGCAGTTCTTAACAGTGTAAAGCAAGTAAATAAAGAAGTTGCTCAGAGATAGAATGCTCAGCCTTTTCATATTTTTCCAAAATAGTCCCGCCTTTCAAGAATATCAGTGAAAACCCCAAATTCTTTATCGAAAACGTCATGGAATATGAGATAGTTTGTAATTGTATTTCTTTTTCAGAAAAATCCTTTTACACAATAGATAAGATGTCCCATTTTCTTTCCAAATAGCAGGTGTGAGATACCTCTCTATGACCACATATCAATGTGTGTAAAAATGTCATGAATGATGTGACACCATACTACATGAGGAAAATGCATCTCTATGCATGTATGCCATATATGCATGCCAATGCCATGTATCTCAGAGATGAATCATGAACTCACACTCTTAGAGTAGTCAACCTCACGGCATCCCATTCAACCACTCAGTACTGTATATGGCCCATACGGCCCAGGAAAATCCATCCCGGAACATACTCAACAATGACTATACATCACTCAGTACCGAGGAAAAAGGAAAATCCATCCGTGTGGAGAAATCCATCTCCATATATCAATACTTCGGACAAATCCATGTCCTGGGAAATCCATCCCTCAATAATATCATCCACGCTCACTAGGGGTGTGTTACAGACTCCGAAAGGGCTTCTACAGCCCAAGCGCTATCATAATCATCAATATAATCGCTGCTGCTGCAGCCCGGTCCCATAATTGTCACTCATAATCACTCGTCCTCACTCAGTCATCACTCTTCAGTCTCACCCACGGGATCACAATGTCATGAAAACTTACCCGGAACAATGATATGATGAATCAATAAGTAACAGCTGAGACTGAGAAATGATATGAATGCATGATTGCGACTGAGTACGAAATATCAATGAAATCAATGAGATGACAACAAGAAACAACCACTATGGGTCCCAACAATATCAGCATAAAGCCTAAACATGATATCTAGCATGATGTACATCTCATTTACTTTATCACATGGTGAAAACACAGATATCAACAAAAAATAGGGCTACTATTCAGTACCCTGGGAACAACAAAGTCTCATTCACAGGGTGCACGCCCACACGCCTGTCACCTAGCATGTGCGTCACCTCAACACCAATTACATAGCACATAATTCGAGGTTTCATACCCTCAGCACTAAGTTTAAAAGAGTTACTTATCTCAAACAAGCCAATTCCGACACCGAACAAGCCAAACGGTGCTCCAAGAATGCCATCACGCGCGTAGCGACCTCCGAACGGCTCAACACTAGCCAAAAGAAACTCAAATACATCAGATAAAGCCCAAGGAAGCAATTACAAATGATACAGATCGAATCCTAAGTCAAATCCCAAATCCAGCCAAAAATCACACTCGGGCCCACGCCTCGAAAGTCGATAAAACTCACAAAATCCGACAACCCATTCAATTACGAGTCCAACCATACTAGTTTCACGTAATTTCGACTCCAATTCGTTGATCAAAACTCAAAAATTCATATTATGAAACTTTAGGCCAAAACTCCCAATTTCCTCTTTAAAATTCATCAACCAATTGCAAAAAAAAAAATCGAAGATAGATTCATGGAATATGACCAAGATCGAGTAGAGAACACTTACCCCAATTCATATGGTAAAAATTGCTTATCACTTCAATCCGAGCTCCATAGCTCCCAAAATGCAAAAATAGCCAAAACCCTCGAAATAGAGTACTTTATAATCTGACCAGGCATTACACTTTGCGAACGCGGACAATTCCACGCGTTCGCATAGAACAATTGCTCACCGGCTGAAATTCCTCTTACGCGAACGCGGTGAACAAAACCCCTGCAACTTCGCGATCGCACACCACATCTCACGATCGCATAGAACAAATGCCTGACACCCTCAAGCCTTCCTTCCTACTACGCGAACGCATCACCAGGCTTGCAAACGCAGTGAACAAAAGCCTCAACCTCCGCGAACGCAGCTCTGGACTCGCGAACGCGATGAGCAATCCTACTCAGCCATCCAACAACACTATGCGATCGTGATCTATACTCTGCGATCGCAATTAAGGAAACCAGAAGCCCTAAAATTCTGCAGACCTGCAATGCAACAATGAAGGAAAATAGTCCAAAAACGATCCGAAACACGCCCGAGCCTCCCGGGACCCCGACCAAGCATACCAACAAGTCCCATAACATAACACAGATCTACTCAAGGCCTCAAAACACACATAACAACATTGAAACGACGAATCACACCTCAATTCGAAATCATTGAACTTTAAAACTTCAATTTCCACAACCGATGCCAAAACCTATCAAATAACGTCCTATTGACCTCAAATTTTTCACCCAACCTGCTCCCACTTTCGGAATCGGAATCTGACCCCGATATCAAAAAGTCCACTCCCGGTCAAACTTTTCAAAATTCCAACTTTCGCCATTTCAAGCCAAATTCCACTATGGACCTCCAAATCAAAATCCGGACGTGCTCCTAAGTCCAAAATCACCCAATGGAGCTAACGGAATAATCAGAAATCCAATCCGAGGTCAAATACTAAAATGTCAAAACTTGGTCAAACCTTTCAAATTAAAGGAAAAATTTCACACTAGAACAATTGGGCTCCCTACTTTTTAATTTTATAGCCCATATTTCAATTTACAACCAACTAGCCCAAAAATAATAGGCTAAGATTCAACATCCAACACCAATAGGTTCTCAAAACTACTATTTAATTTTTTAAAAAGATTGCTCAAGCTTTTACGTTAATTTTCGAATCAGTAACTGTGACTCAAATATTAGTTCAACAAACCAAATCCATTTGGGTGGTGAAAATTAGATTTTTAACAAGCTTATATGTGAGTTTAAATTCTGAATTTGATTTTGTGAGAAATTTGGAGTGTGTGTTATTTAGACTTGTTAGAAATAGTATAAGGAGGCTGTATATAAAATTTGAAGTCATTTAATGGAGATTTGGACTCTTTTTGAACAAGAATTGCAACTGAAAATCGTAGAAGAAGTTCGTCTACAGACGCTTGTATAAAAGTGCATAAGATGTGTTTATACACTCATATACACTATTATACAAGGTTATATATAATTATACAAAAAACTGACTTCGTCTTCTTCCTTGCGTCTTTTCTGAAATTTAACTCAAATCTTGCTCAAGTCTACTCAAAATCACTTCAAATTTAAATTTTGAACTCCTTTTGATATTTTCAATCAATTGGAACAACACCCAATCCAAACAACTAACAAAGTGAAAAAGTCCTATTTACGAAAGCAAAGCTTTGATGGCCTTCAATGGTGGACTTCTACTTTTCAATTTTTTTACGTTGCAACCAGGTGACATAGGAGGAGAAGCAGTAATGGCAGACGACACCTTGAAGCATATGTAACAGATGTGAGAAGAAGAGAGAATGAAAGCAATGGTTGTGAGAACACAGATTTAACTCCATAGCTTTTAGAAGCAATGGTTGTAAGAACACAGATTTTGAATTTGCAAGAGCTAGTGTTTTCAAAATATGTGCAATATGGGCTAGGTCGGGTAAAGCTTAAAAACATGAGCCATTTTTTGTTAAGGTGTGAAGTCATGTGTATTTTCTTGTAATTCTTTCAAAATTTAAAGCTTCTAGCTGAGGATCATTCTTCCAAATCGATTCTGAATAACCTGAAAACCAAAATCGACAATTCACAATACATCATACGGAGCTACTCATGCCCTCAAACAACCGAGCGAAGTGCAATTGCTCAAAACGACCGGTCGGGTCGTTACATCCTCCCCCACTTAAACATACGTTCGTCCTCGAATGTGCCCAAAGTTGTTCCAAAAGCCATCAAATCGCCATATAATCTTGCTATGCACATACCCGGGGGTGATCCCATGTCACCCTATCCCATATAGGTCTGATAACACAATATAACTGAAATCTCTTAATTCATCCTAGCCCGTGAGCCTTAGAATCCAATTTCCCTATCCGAAATTTATATAAGATCAGAATCTCGCATCCACACACTGTATAAGTCTGAACAAGTTGTATCAAGCCATTGCCATAACCCAAGATGAAATCACATGATATACCACATAACTCAAACACTCATAGCGATAATTTCTAATCCCAGTTGCTGCTCAAAACAACCCAATGCCGGCAATAAACCTTTTATCAACAAAAAGCCTCGTTCTAACACCTTCATATACTGCCAATGATAAAAGGAACACGCGGTAACTCATAACCATTCGTCAGATCAACTAGTCATGGAGCTCCCTCTCCTTCGACAAGGACTATTGCAAATTTCTAAGCTGACTTTCGATATTATTCTTCCAACCATACTGCAATCAATTCCGATAGTATTCATTCTAGGTCCAATGACCCCATCTCATCCAACACGACCACTCTAGTGACATGACACATCAATAAAATCTGAAACCACGACCTGTGCAACTCATGCACTAATAAGCAACAGTCCAAGTGTACTCAAACATGGAAAATGACATCCAATAAGAGAACCGTCCCGCAAGCTCAACGGGTATCACCACAACGCAATTCTAAGAACCCATCACACACCGCAACGAATCTCACGCAAAGGATCATACCTCAATACAACTCCGCTACAATGCGTGACCCTATCCCAACGCTGGTCCATATTATATACTTCAAGCCGCCTTGCTCAAAATCGATAACCACGCGAAATTCGACATCAAGTACTCAAGGTGCATTACCATAACCACAGAGAGCAAATAACATAATACCACAATCCGGAAGAACATAGCCAACGCACAATCAATTATGCAATACTCAAATACTTATCTCACTAAATTCCGCTATAAGGCCCCAATAGAACCGCACCATATGTGTATATAAACAACGAATCACAACTCTTCGTAACATAGAAGAGTAACTCATAGATCATCTCAGAACACGAATAAGCTAAAAACAATCGAATAGCACATCCCTCAACAATAGCAGTTTGGCATCAATAAATCCGACCCGGTGCAGAACATACATCCATATTGGGCCTACCGATGAACCCCAAATCAACTCTGGTCACCCACCATAGATAAATAACCCTCCGAAGGTCCACAATGACTGAATCACAACACATACTATCCTCTGAATAACCTTGGCTACATTTTCACAGTCCACAACTACGAAACAATCTACTCATGAGAACTCCCAGTCTCCAAATCCATAGAACACACAAATCACCATATATGATCTCAACTCCACCTCCTAGATGTCTAACACTTCTCCAATGCACAATCATCCCACGAGGAGTACTCCTATAATTCTTCTGTTCCACGAAGCAAAATTTGAACATCAGCAGTCGATCAACCAGGAGAGTACCGCAATACCAATGAAGTATCCATAATTCAAAACACATTGCCCCTTCTGAAATGTATATTCTCATCGAGCCATACCAGATAGTAATATCATTTACCTAGTCATCTGAAACTGTCCATGCTGCCTAAGAATTATGACCTTCCTTTCAGAACTGAACCGTGACCTTACACATGCAATACTGGTCATAGAACACCCCGAAGACTCTGCCAAGCGCTTACCCGTCATTGCAATAGTCAAACAACTTCCCCAAATGCTCTGAAATGATCACATATTCACTCTACCGAATGGAAACCTCACACGAGACACACGATCCAAACTATCATGTAGGAGATAGCCCACCGGTTATACTCAAATCGACATTTTTCCATGAACCCACCTTAGTCACAATAGCCAGACCACCAGCCAATCTTCCCAAATCTTGTCCTTACCAACCAGGCATATGAACCCGCCTCACACCACAAATGAACGACTAGAAGATTTAACACTGCATCTGCTTCTGAGGCTAGACAACACATCGTAATCTATCTGCAGCATCACTGTTTGTCGGCATATAACAAATATTGAGTGCACAACACCACATATGAGAAATTGGGAGGAGTCAAAGTCGTAGATTTCAAGCTGAAACAAGGCCGCACGATAGGGAAAGAAGAAAGGGAAATTTTTCCTAAATGACCTGTAGCCTCCAGAAGATAAGTATGGACGTCATCATACCGATCCGCAGGACTCTACTAGACACTTGCTCATGACTCATAGAACCTACGAACCTAGTGCTCTGATACCACCTTGTCACGATCCAAAAATCCCTGGTCGTGATGGCACCTAATTCAACCCGCTAGGTAAGCCAACTAACCGACAATATAACTCAACAGAGATTATAAGAAAATAAAGAATAGATAACTGAACATTTACAATTTATCCAAGACCTGGTAGTATGACTCATGAGCTTCTAAGACTTGGAATTTACAAAGCTGGTACGAATAAATATACGTTCTGTTTGAATGATACATAAACATAATAGTAAAATCTAAGCTGCCAAGGACAAGAGGCAGTTATACCCGGAATGTGCGAACATCTTCCGAATCAGCACCCGACATCACCAGCAGCTCCGCTCCAGAAATCTGTACACATCGTAAAGAAGTGTAATATCAGTACAACCGACCCCATGTACTGGTAAGTATTTTTTCTAACCTCGTCGAAGTAGTGACGAGGATTTTAGTTAAAAGATGCTTATTGTTATAACATGTACATTAGATTAACAGTAAAAGCAGTTCAAAGCATAACGGATAAAAGTACCATATATAACTCTGCGAGACAGCCAATAATTACTAAAAGGAATCACAGTAGAAGATTTACAGTCTTTCCTGGTATGAGAAGTTTATCCAAGATATCAAGTCAAATGGCACGGTACCACCCTTCGTGCTCTATCTCTGCCTCACCATATATAAAATATTTTTTGTGACAAATCAATTAGCACGGCAATACCCTTCGTGCGTTCAACTCATCCTCCCAAATGTACGAGTAACAGAACCAACCAGATGACAGAAATATCGTTAACAGGAATTACAAAGTAGGAAATATGCAAGTAACAACAACGGACAAGGATACACATGTGGGCACAGTAAATGACTAAGCGGAAAGCACGCGAGTAATAACAAAAATTGAAAAACAAGGAATACCAACTTCAATTAACTAGCATATTGGAGGCCTAAGTACAGATGTAACAAATAAGAAGGAAACACATAATCTTTATAAGTTGACAAATAAGGGCATGAATGACTAGCATGGTGGAAGGCTTATACTAAAGTGCAATAGAATAGATACGACATGAGCATAATTATAAAAGTAGGAAATAGGCATGGTATTTACAAGTTAAGCGAGTAGAAGGTATGAGCAACACAACAACAACTGAGATAGAGATCAATGACAGGACACTAGCAACAGGTCACATCAGATCTATAATTATAACAATAATAGTTCAAGGTAAAGACATGAACATATACACGGAAGACTAATATCAAACATAATACATGTCCCTCTTCCTCGCCTGCACGGAAACACCCATCGTGCCATGACCTCACAATAACATACAAGCATAACAATATAAAAGAAATGGCACGTCATCACCCTTCGTGCTTTTACTCTCAAATGATATGGCACGGCATCACCCTTCGTGCTTTTACTCTCAAATGATATGGTACAACATCACCCTTCATGCTTTTACTCTCAATAATATGGCACGGCATCACCATTCGTGCTTTACACTCTTCCTCACATAATGTATATAAAATGACACGGAATCACCCTTCGTGCTTTACACTCTTCCTCACATGATAATATATATAAAATGGCACGGCATCAGCCTTCGTGCTTTACACTCTTCCTTACCAAGCATGTGAATATCAATGACAAACAAGGCATGAATCATAAATAACATCAAGGGGAGTGTTTTTAACGGATATTCCAAACAAATTCCAATCACAACTTTCCAAGCCAACAATGGTTAAATAAACCCTCAAGAACTGTATTATTCAAATACTTTCACGAATCTCACAAATGATCCATAACACAAGTATAGAATCTAGTATCTCAAGAAGATCGGCTGTAGTAATGTATTAATGATTACGCATAGGGATGACCGAATTAGACACATCAATGTATTCTCAGAATCCCATCAAATTTTATCAAGTTATAATAGGCTAAGTCTTGATTTCTAACATTTAATACTATGTTCTTAATATCTAGAAGTCAAGTGAGGCATGAATCATGAAGGTCACGTAGTTCTACAAGACATAATTAAAATTCCAATAACCCCCGAGCATGATTAACCCCGGCACATACATATACATTCATCACCTCATATATGTATCACCCCCGCATGTAGCAAATAATGTCAAATAGGAGGATAATTCCCTCAACAAAGTTAGGCAAAACACTTACCTCGAACGAGCCAATTACAATACCGAGCAAGCCAAGCTATGCTCCAAAAATTCCATCACGCGTGTAGTGACCTCCGAACGGCTCAAAACTAGCCAAAAGCAACTCAAATACATCAAATAAAGCCCAAGAAAATAATTCCAAATGATAAAGATCGAATCCTAACCCAAATCCGGCCAAAAATCATACCCGGGCCCACACCTCCGAACCCGACAAACTCACAAAATCTGACAACCCATTCAATTACGAGTCCAACCATACTAGTTTCACTCAATTCCGACCCCAAACCGATGTTCAAAACTCAAAAATTCATATTATGAAACTTTAGGCCAAAACCCCCAATTTCCTCTTTAAAATTCAATAACCAAAAGCTAAAATCGAAGATAGATTCATATAATATAACCAAAACTGAGCAAAGAACACTTACCCCAATTCATATGGTGAAAATCGCCTAAAAATTGTCTAATTTTGAGCTCCCCAACTCAAAATATGTTAAATGAACAAAACCTTCATTTTAACACTGTTCTGCCTCGTTTCTTATGCCAAATAATCTCAATACTCGCTTTTGATACCTCCAATGGATTCCTTGTGAAATACTAGTCAAGTTAGGCTCTTGAATCATTCCATTTGACCTTATATTGAAGGAGATATGCTGGTTTCAATATTTGAAAATAGTGCAAATTATTAAATCTGAAGTCAGTGGCAATTTCGTAATTAATCTGAAAAATCTAGCAACCCAATTCTTAGTAAAATGACCATAAACTCCTCATACTATGTCCAAATTCGACGATTCTTTTTGCTATGGTTCCGTAATTACAATACGGATCTAGTGCTTCAATAAAAATAAAAATTGGAGCTCATTTGCTTAATGTAGTACCATTTATGCTTGAAGAGACAACGTCGAAACATAAAAAAACGAGCGCAACACAACTCAAACCTATCCGAAACTCACCCGAGCCCCTCAGGACCACGTCCAAACATACCAGCAAGTCCCATAACATAACATGGACTTACTCGAGGCTTCAAAACACACATAACAACATCAAACGACGAATCACACCTCAATCCAGAAATCAATGAACTTGAAACTTCAAAATTCCACAACCGATGCCGAAACCTATCAAATCACGTCCGATTGCCCTCAAATTTTGCACACAATTCACATTTAATATTACGGGCCTGCTCCAACTTCCGGAATTGAAATCCGACCCCGATATCAAAAAGTCCACTCTCGGTCAAACTTTCCAAAAATCCAACTTTCACCATTTCGAGCCAAATTCAACTATGGACCTCCAAATCACAATCCAGACGCACTCCTAAGTCCAAAACACCCAACGGAGCTAACGGAACCATCAAAATTCCAATACGAGGTCAAATACTAAAAAGTCAAACTCGGTCAACTCTTTCAAATTTAAAGCTTCCTAGTTGAGAATCATTCTTCCAAATCAGTCTCGAATAACCTAAAAACCAAAACCAACGATTCACATAAGTCAAAATACATCATACGGAGCTACTCACGCTCGTAAACTGCCGAGCGAAGTGCAAATGCTCAAAACGACTAGTCGGGTCGTTATAGTGAAATCTGAGTATACAAATGTGAAATCAGTGATTTGAGAAAACTACATGTACCACCGAAGAAGAATTGTGATTTGAGCTTTTGGGTCTAATATACCTGAAAAAGTCACAATTTCTGATAGGGGTTTTGGATCTCTAACATATGGTTCATATTTTGTGATTTGCACGGATAAATTGCAGGTATTACCTTAGAGAATGGAGAATGCTCAAGAGAGATATGAGCTAAGATTTTGTTCTTCTACGGAGATACGGCTATGCTTCTCTTTTGTTTTAATTATTTTAGGGCTTGTTCTTTTATTTGTTTTTAAATTTTAAAGTAACATATAGTGTCGACCACGTCGCCGCAAAAGTCTTTCAGAAGTCGACTATTTATTTTTAGCGGGAATGAAAAATTCTCTCTTTAGTTGTACGTAGTAGGAGGCGACCTAATAAAGTCGCTACTAAAAGTTTACGTCCTACTGCAGCGACTTTCAAAGTCGCCGAAAAAGCCATAACTTTTGTTGCAACAAATTAAGTCGCCACTTAACGTCGCCACAATAGTCCAATTTCTTGTTAACGAATTTTGGTGGCAATCACAGAAAAGACAGTTATTAATTTCTTATGTTCACCATGTTTCTTAAGCGCTAGAAATCAAAGTGTGCATCCATAGCGAGTCTTGATTTGGTTATATTAGATTATGAGTATGTCTCAAGAATATATATATTTTATCATATGCTAAGCAAAACATGTTCAAATCATCTTAGGACGATTAATTTAGTCACAGGCAGAGATTGTATACATGATTTAAACTCAATAGATTCAACTTTTATGTTATTAGCATTGTATCCATTGTATATTTAAAGTTATGAGTTCATAGATTATTTGTAATAATTTTAATGAATTTTTACACATAATTTTTTGCTCCGTACCGAACATATTGGGTTCAGATGAACATGACAACAATATGGTGCATCCACCTCTGGTCACAAGTTAAAGAAAAAAATACGTCGACATCAACAACAACAACCCAGTATAATCTCACAAGTGGGGTCTGAAAAGAATAGTGTGTACATAAACCTTACTCCTACATAAAAAGACTGTTTTTGATAGACCCTCGACAGAAGAAGATGAAATGAGACAATAAAACAGTAACAACAACATACACCAAGAAAATACATCCACATCAAAAAGATGGATTTAATTCAAATAGATACATAGAAGACTTGCAACTTGCAAAAACACAAGACTAATACACACACCATTACATAAAAAAGTACTACTCCTAAGAAAGGATTTGCATAGTTAAGAAAAAACCAGAAAGGATTTACATAGTTAAGCAAAAAACCTAAAGGATTTACATAGTTAAGCAAAAAACCAGTAACCTAATCATATCAGTCAGAATCATAATCAGAGTAATTAGAGCCAGAAGCTTCCTCTTCGCGAATTATCTTAGCATAGTAATCCCAATTAGGATGAGAAGCTGTAAACGCAGGTTGTCCAAAGGGATGTTCTTTCACGTACGTTGGAACATCATCAGCATCAGCTACACCTTCTAGAAACTCTTGCATTTCCCCTTAGGACCTATATATTCAACACCCCCGCAAAAAAGAAATTATCAAAAATTAGTTACGTACATTAACATATAAATTCTTCAGTCAGTAGTTAAGTTATATACACCAACAATTGACACTGCGAAGATTTTTCAACTATAGCCCGGGGAAGAGCCAGTGTACATGTTACATGTTAGGCAGGGGCGAAGCTACATTTACCTAAGACCACTCTTCGTCAAAATTACATTGTATATATAGGTAAATATTAGATTTTTGAGGTATATAACATATATTGAACATCCTCTGTCGGAATTTTCTTTCCACTTCTTTCAAGTTTAAAAACCCTTAGAGAAATTCCTGGTTTCGCCACTATAGCAACAAATTGCTTGTCATAGTTTTCAGGTTACTAATTCTACTTGTCATCGATTATTATATGCAGTTACATATATGTAGCCTAATAATAAAATAATTCTTTGACACCATAAGTGTATATAGAATTAAGTTAAACTCCGGTCAGTGATTAATTAAAGGAGTAGTAGAATATATTTGTTACCAAGAAATGTGTCTCTGCCATCTCTAACTTTGTAAGCATGAGGAAAAACCGCTGTATTAGGCTGCAAATTAAACGAGAACTAACAATTAGTCTTACAATCGAAATAGATAAGATTTCTCCTGTTCTACTAAAAAGACAGCCCGGTGCATAAGACATCGCGTGTTCACGCCGGATGTAGCGAATGGTAGCATCCCGAGAAGGTGTCCACGTCTTGAACTCATGACCTATACGTCATACCGATACAATTTTATTGTTAATGAATCGCAAAACTTACGGGGTTTAAAAGAGCGGTGTGGGGTTCATCATCAATCATTAAGAGTGTTGGATTCTGAAAATCTTCCACCACGTAAAGATGGATTATACTTGTTTTCCCATATTTTTTTCAGCTGTTTCAGGAATATGGGCTTATTCTTCTTCTCCAGAGTTGAATAATCGCTCTCAATACATTGATCTTGATCCTACAATTTTTTAAAGACAAATATAGGGTTAAAACCCGTAGGCGACATTCTGGCTTTGCCCCTGCACATACAAACCTAAGAAATTCCCGTGAACAAGATCAGGGGTGTAACGTCGAACAGCGGACTCGTTTCGACGATGCACCCTATCAACCAACAGACCACCAAGATTAAGCACAAGAAGTTTCTTTTTTGGGCCAAGGTTCAGTTTTTCTAAGGGAAGGTCTAAGTTTTTTCCAGTGTCCTCATTATCGCTGCTATCACTATCAGAAACAACGCTCTTCAACTTCAAGTTAGGAAGATTTCTTGCCATAGTATAATATTTAATTTGTAGAAAACTTTAGAGGTTAATATTAATTTGACACAAATGAGAAAAAACATGACACTTCTATATATAGTGGTGATTCACCGTTTAATGGTGAAAAATCCTTTCAGATACTGTAATTAATTAAGATATGGATCAGCCTATATCCACTTCCCAAGGTTCATGCATGCATGCTCAAAATTCGAAAGGCAATTAAAAATCTGTTCAGTCACCCTTTTAAAAAAAAACAAGAAAATAGCAGCTGAGTATGATCATCATAATTTGTAGAGACGGAGCCAAAATTTAAACTTTGTTGGTCCTTCTAATCAAAGACGGATCCAGGATTTCAAGCAGATGGGAGCATTATTATAAATAGGCGGATCTAGAATTTTCATTTGACGAGTTTAACTTTAGTCTCTTACCATGAACCCACTATACTTTTGCTATTATAGGTTCAAAATTATTTCTTTATGAAATTTTACTGATTTACACACACGCACACACATATATATACAGACACACACACTCTCCACACCAAAAACAAGACCGGCTGAAGTGGAATTTGAACCGCCATTTTCACTTATAGAGGTGCACTAAATAATTATTAGTATACTATAGGAGTCCTTAAGTATGGCTGCACGCACATATACTTAGGTAATTTTAAAAAAAATATAACATTATTATATATGATTTAAAAAAAATAGTATAGGTTCACGTGAATCCATACCCCTTAACCTACATATGCCCCTGCTTCTAATTAATTTTAAGATAATAATATTATATGTTATAGGATTTGAAGTAAAACTATTAGGTTCGCGGAACTCGTATCTTGCCTTCTAACTCCGCCCCAGATAATTAGCGTACAAAAATCAGTTAATTAACCTTAAAGCTAGAGAGCCAGTGCCAACCATGTACAATGGTGGGGGTTCACGCTGCTCCCTCACCCCTCCTAAGACCATATAGAAACAAACAAACACTAAAAATTACAGTCAGGCACCGTTTCTCTTAAAAGTGTTGCGGTGCACTAGTCAGACAGTGGCGAACTCATGTACAATGGTGTGCCTTCACGTGCCCTACAATAGCCTGTATGGTTAAATTTTTAACATCAGCTTATATTGAGAAGTGTTTTACTTAAAAAATATTTTTGGCGATAAATAATTTATGGCTACTTAATTTAAAATATACTTTTTTTTGTACTCAACTAATTTCTTAGTCCCTCTAGTCGGGTGGGCACTGGCCGGTTTTTCGACCCGATCCCCCTAAAAATCGTATGTGTGAGTCTCCCCGCATGAGGCTCACGCTATTCTAGGTGGCCCAGTCCAGCATTCATTCGCAAAATTTGCAGTGAAATTGAGACTGCACAACCTTGAAGCTAATTCGCGTGTAGGTAGTGCGTCGTACCGTTGACTCTATTTATTCTTGAAATTTTCTTTATTTCATTTTCTATTTTATATAGGCTTGAACATCAACTAGTGTTTGATCAAACTTATAAAAAGTGCTTATAAGTGTATATTTTTATCAAAATTTGGAGAAATTATTTATTTGCTTTCTCAAAAACTACTTCTACTTTTACTCGAAATCATTTTTTTTTTCTAAAAGCTTGGCCAAATATCTTAATTTTGGAAAAGATACTTTTGGCCAAAAAAAATACTTTGGCTTAAAAAAACTTGGCCAAATAAGCTACTAGCTATGTGGAATCAGAATATTAATAATGATAAATCTGCTATGAGAACAAAGCTAAATAAAAAGTGGCAGAGTAATTATAATTTAAAGTTACACTTAGATCGAAACTCCGTTAGAAATCAAGAACGAAAAATAAGATTTTTTTAACTACATGAGTAATATTAGATCAAAATTACCCCTCAGATTCGTATTTTACTATTATGATTATACTGCTACAATATAGAAGAGGGTTAGAAGCAAGTTAAGGTTTAGATATTCCAAACATAGGCGGAGCAGGGATTTGAAGGATATAAGTTCGGATTCTAATTCTTTTAAGTTATTGGGTTCTGAATCAATAATTAGCACATATTTAATGAATTTCATAAGACAAATACAGGGTTTGGACTAAAACTACTGGGTTCGCCCGAACCCGTAACTCATGGGCTAGCTCCGCCCCTGATTCCAAATTGTTGTGCTTTAAGGGTGCGTTTGGTATGTAGGAAAATATTTCCCATGGAAAATGTTATCCATGAAAAATATTTTTCTGAAAAATGAGTGATTTTATCACTTATTTTATCTTGTTTGGTTGATGAATAAAAAACTTTTTTCGAAAAATATTTTCTAATATTTATTTATAAAATAAAAAATATTTTTTAAGAAAATAATTTTTTATACTACTCTTCGTAGCATAAAAAATTCCCTGTAGAAAGCAAATACTCTTCAAAAGTACTGTATGAAAGAAACCAAGAACCACAAAACTTTGTTCTAGAGTTGGAATTGGTGATTGCATATTTTTGGTGCAATTCACCACAAAATTCTGGGAGAATGACACAAATGGAATCATTTGGTATTATTGTTTAAAGGCCAAATACATGTGTAAACCCTTAAACTTGTCCATTTATTTCATTTAGGTACTTAAACTTGGGATAATACCTATTGGACACTTATACTTTGAGCCAATCGGTATCTATTGAGCATAATTTGCTGACTTGGCAAAGCATGCATTCTTCACTCTCTTTGAGCGCGTTTGGTGTCTCAAAAATGGGTGGTCCATCCTCTTTTGCGTTTTTCTCCTTTTCTTTTCCACATAATTCATTGTTGCTCTTTCTCCTCCTCAAGAAGGGTGTTCCAATGCCCTCTGTTTTTTCACAAAATTCATGGTTTCTACGTTTTAGTCCTCTTTACATTGTTGTCTTCTTCATTTTTAAATCCATGTTACATTCAAACTCATCGGTACCTAAACAATTAAAATCCATTTTTTAGAATCATTATTCTTGCAAGATCAAAATCACTAATAAACTACCTCAACTGAAGAACCTCATTTAAGCATAAACAATGGCACAACTTTCATTTATTCTGCCATTAAAATTCAAAGAAATCTAGCAAAACAGAGAACCAAGCAAATCTTGCATAATATTCCTCCTTGCTTAGCCACAAACTCAAAAGAGAGAAGCTTTTTGAGAGAAAACAATATCGTAAGCAACTTTTTTATATCAATTCAATTATTCAATTGCCTTCTTGTTTGATGATCTTCGCCTTCGAACGAAGAAAACGTACTCTAGACGAGCTATAGATGGAAGACTCCGACGAAATCAGCATGTATTCAATATTTTTTGGGGTTCGGTGACCATGGGTCAGACGAAGAAGACAATGGAGGGGAAGAAGTATTTATTTTAGTTTATTATAATTATTGCCATGTGTCATTTTATCATTCGTTTTTGCCAAGTCAACTGTGCGTGAGAATCACTCGCTCATATATTATAGCGGGCTGCCAAAAATGTGCTCAATAGATATAGATTAGCTCAAGTATAAGTGTTCAATAGGTACTATCACAAGTTGAAGTGTCCAGATGAAATAAATGGACAAGTTTAAGGCCTGCACATGTACTTGCCTTGTTTAAATTTTGATCTCAGTACGAAATTTTTTAGGAAAATAGTCTCTAATTAAAATTCTAAAGTATGTTGGTCAGAAATTCTTGGCCAATTCTTATGGCGATTCGGCAAAATTTTGACGGTTGCTATAATTTTATAAGGTATGGTGATTCTCGCAAAAATGTAACGATTGTCATATTTTTGGTGCAATTGACCATAAAATTCTGACCGACCACTAAATTTTTATATTGTGACTAAAAATTTAGTGATGGTCAGAATTTTTAGTTTCAAAATTCTGACAAATATGTTTGAAAATTCTAACTCAAGATTATTCTCCTAAATTTTTTTTAACAAGATTAAAATATAAAAAATAATTTAAAAAAGATCCCTCCAGCATCATTTCCAGGTTAAAAATTACAGAAGTGACTGGAAAAAGACCTGCGTCCCACAAATTATCCAAAAGATGGAAGTTTCTACAAAAATCTACCCTTTTCTTTTTAGCCAAAAGTTTCAAAAATAGCCAGAGTCCTTTCCAGAAATGTCCACATAAGGTTGCCAGCAGAACCTTCTAGCTTTTCCAGCACCTTCCACAACATTTAATCAACACAAAAACTATATATATACAATCAAACCCTCTACAATCCTCAGCCTCACTAAATGAAAAAAAAATTCAGTACTTCATTCACAACCAAAACTAACACAAAAAAACACAGTTCATTCATTAGCAGCAAAATGAAGCCAGTGGTGCAGGAAAACAAGGAGAAAGTTGACACGAAAAACGTCGACAAAATTAAGTATATAG
>NC_031993.1:10274210-10298261 GCF_001879085.1 Nicotiana attenuata
AGACGTGTCATACATGGCCTCCAATTGTAGTTGTACTTTTTTCCCACTCATTGGTCCTTGTCATGGTTTGATTGCTTTGACAGATTCCATAACCACAATCTTAATTAATCCGGCTACTAGAAATTTCAGATTGCTCCCACCTAGCCCTTATGGTTGTCCCAAAGGTCTTACCCGGAAACAATCTCAATCTTGAGTTGTATAACAACACTAGCTCTCCGGATCTGAAGTTTCGGTCCACGATGTGCTTGTCATGCATTAGTTTCATTCATTCTTTGTATAATCTAGCACTCTCTAATGCCTGGAACCTGGATTCCTCTAGCTCATGTAACCCAGTGACTCTGTTAGTGCCTGCTGTCTCCATGTCTAAGTTCAACTGCCGCAATGCCCAAAGTGCTTTATGCTCGAGCTCTACCGGAAGGTGGCATGCCTTTCCAAACACCAACTTGTATGGTGACATACCAATTGGAGTTTTGAAGGTTGTACGGTACGCCCACAATGCATCATCCAGCTTCTTTTCCCAATCGGTCCTTATTGCATTCACTGTTTTTGTAAGGACACTTTTAATCTCCCTGTTGGACACTTCAACTTGCCCGCTCGACTGTGGATGGTACGGGGTGGTCACTTTATGATGAACTCCATACTTTTCCAATAGCCGTGCGAACGCTCTAGCAGAAATGGGTTCCGCCATCACTGAGTATAGCTCTCGGGGTGCCAAAGCGTGTGAAAATGTTCTTCTTTAGAAAGCCTGTTACCCCTTTAGCATCATTGGTCGGGAGAGCCACTGCTTCGACCCACTTGGAGACGTAGTCAACTACTACCAATATGTACTTGTTGCCATACGAGCTGACAAATGGCCCCATGAAGCCGATCCCCCACATGTCAAAAACCTCCACCTCTTGAATTGTGGTCATTGGCATCTCGTGTCGGCGAGATATGTTGCCTGTCCTTTGGCATTCATCGCAACTTTTTACCCAAGCATGGGCATCCTTGAACAGAGTTGGCCAATACAAGCCCGACTCCAACACCTTAGCTGCTGTCCGAATTCCTCTAAAGTGTCCACCATATGGTGAAGCATGGCAAGCCTGCAAAACAGAATGTTGATCTTTCTCGGGGATGCACTGCCGGGATCATGTTATCTATACATATTTTAAACAATAGAGGTTCATCCCAATAATAAGACCGACAATCACGAAAGAACTTTTTCTTTTGAATTGAGGAGAGTTCATAAGGTACAATACCACTTGCTAAATAATTAGCAATATCAGCATACACGGTGCCTCCTCATTGTCATTGCTAGTAACTGTTCATCCGGGAACGTCTGTTATATCCTCAACCTCTACCTTCTTTTCAGCTCCTTCCAACCTTGAGAGGTGGTCAGCTACTTGGTTCTCTGTGCCTTTTCTGTCACGTATCTCCAGATTGAATTCTTGTAACAGAAGAACCTAGTGAATCAAGCGTGGCTTTGACTCCTTCTTTTCTATCAGGTACCTAATTGCTGCATGGTCAGTGTAAACAATAACTTTCGAGCCAATCAAGTATGACCTGAATTTGTCGAATGCAAAAACGACAGCCAACATCTCCTTTTCCGTCACGGTGTAATTGAGTTGTGCACCGCTTAGCGTTCTACTTGCATAGTAAATCGGGTGCATCAGTTTATCCTTTCGCTGCCCTAAGACTGCTCCTATAGCATAGTCACTTGCGTCGCACATGAGCTCAAACGGTTGCTCCCAGTTGGGCACAACAATGATGGGTGCAGTTACCAATCTCTTCTTCAACTCCTCAAATGTCAACCTGCAATCATTAGAAAACACAAAGGGGTGATCCTTTTCAAGGAGTTTGCATAAGGGGTTAGCAATCTTAGAGAAATCTTTTATGAATCGCTTGTAGAACCCGGCGTGCCCAAGGAAACTTCTCACCGCCTTGACTGAAGTAGGCGGTGGCAAC
This sequence comes from Nicotiana attenuata, assembly GCF_001879085.1. Lineage (NCBI taxonomy): Eukaryota > Viridiplantae > Streptophyta > Magnoliopsida > Solanales > Solanaceae > Nicotiana > Nicotiana attenuata. Next base: position 10,276,155 of record NC_031993.1, read on the forward strand.
TTCTCAATCACGTCAACCTTAGCATGGTCAACCTCGATTCCCTTACTAGACGCTCGATGCCCCAAGACTATCCCTTCTTGTACCATAAAATGATACTTTTCCCAGTTCAGCACTAAATTTGTCTCCACACATCTTCTGAGCACTCTTCTTAAGTTGTGAAGACAATCCTCGAATGAATCCCCCACTACGGAGAAATCATCCATAAAAACCTCCATAATGTCCTCCACCATGTCTGTGAAAATGGCTAACATGCACCGTTGAAATGTCGCCGGTGCATTGCAAAGCCCAAAAGGCATTCTCCGAAAGCCAAAGATGCCATACGGACAAGTGAATGATGTTTTCTCTCTGTCTTCGGGGGCTATTGAGATCTAATTGTACCCCGAATATCCATCCAAGAAACAAAAGTAAGATCGCCCGGCCAGCCTGTCCAACATTTGGTCAATGAATGGCAGAGGGAAGTGGTCCTTCCGGGTGGCTGTGTTCAATTTCTAGTAATCCATGCAAATCCTCCATCCCGTGACTGTACGAGTCGAGATCAACTCGTTATTCTCATTTTGTACTACCGTCATTCCTCCCTTTTTTGGCACACATTGAACTGGGCTGACCCAATTGCTGTCAGAGATGGGGAAGATGATACCCGCATCTAACCATTTGATCACTTCCTTCTTCACCACCTCTTTCATATTTGGGTTCAGCCTTCGTTGATGTTCTTTTGAAGGTTTGTGCCCTTCTTCCAAGAGAATCTTGTGCATACAAAAAGCTGGGTTGATACCCTTTATGTTCGCCATGGTCCAACCAATGGCAGTCTTACATTCCTGTAATACACGTAGGAGCTGCTCTACCTGCACATCTAGCAAACCGGATGATATAATAACAGGCAAAGTAGAATCAGGCCCTAAGAAAACGTACCTGAGGTGAGCTGGGAGCGGTTCAGCTCCAGTTTGGGTGGTTCCTCTACTGATGGTTTTGCCGGTGGTGTAGCCCTCTTTTCTAACTCAAGGGACTCGAAATGAGGTTCCCTCTTCTAGAATCCTTGGCCTTCGGCTGTCATGACCCACTCAGCCAACCCTTCACTATCCATCTCCTCTAAATTTGTCAGGCAAGCCTCTAATGGATCTTTAGCAGTCAGGGTCACATCATCTTCGTGCAAGATCACATCCACTGCCTCCAGTAGGGAGCAATTAGCATATTCACTGGGTCTCCTCATGGATTGCTGAACGTTGAATATGACTTCTTCATCGTTCAATCTCATTTTTAATTCCCCAGTTTCACAATCGATCAGTGCTCTCCCAGTGGCTAAGAATGGCCTCCCTAAAATGATAGGTATCTCCTCATCTACCTGGCAATCCAAAATAACAAAGTCTGCAGGGAACACAAACTTCCCTACTTGTACCAACACATCATCAAGAATCCCTGTCGGCCTTTTAACCGTGCGGTCAGCCAGTTGCAAAAGCATCAAAGTCGGTCTAGCTCTGCCAATGCCCAGTTTGGTATATATGGCCAGAGGCATCAATTTTATGATGGCTCTAAGTCACATAATGCCTTTGCAAAGGCATAACTCCCAATAGTGCATGGGATAGTAAAGCTACCTGGGTCAGACATCTTTTGAGCCATGGGTCTTGTCACTACTGCATTGCATGTCTGTGTCAAAGTTACTGTGGATAGGTCCTGAAAATCAAACTTTCATGACATTAGGTCCTTCATCAACTTTGCATAGCCTGGCATCTCCCTCAAAGCATCCATCAGAGGAATATTCAATTGAATTTGACGCAGCATCTCCATAAATTTCCTGTATTGATCTTCCTTCTTTTGTTTTGCCAGTCTCTGAGGGAATGGTGCAGGCATCACCCTTTGTGCATTGTTTGCTGGCTTCTCTCTATTGTGGTTCTGTGGCACAGGAGGTACCACCTGTTCTGCAGCTTGCTCACTCACTTTAGCTTTACCCTTATCATGTTGAACCTGTTCAACCACCACTTCAGTAAGTTCTGCTGATTCATCTACCTCCTATGGAACTGGAGTGGTTGGCGTAGTCTCCTTGCTGAATTGTGCAATTTCTTGCTCCCTGTATAAATCTCTCCCATTCCGGAGACTTACTGCCATCAGCTGATTCGGGTTTTGCTCCTTGGGGTTAATGTTCGTGTCTGCTGGCAATGTTCCCTGGGGGCGGTTGTTTAAGGCCATAGACAGCTACCCCATTTGAGTTTCAATGTTCTTTATCGCTGAGTCATGCACTGCCAACTTTTCCTGCATCTTACCATTTGTTCCAATAAGTTGTTGAAGCATACCCCTGATCTCTACCATGTTATTATCTTGTTGCTGAGGAAGTGGCTGATATGTCAATTGTTGTTGGTTCTGTTGTGGATAGCCATGTTGTCTCTGATATGGCACCACTGGGCCTTGGGGCTGCATACCTCCAGGTTGTGGCATGTTTGGTCTGTACTGCTGATTGGGTGTTGGTCTCCACTGTTGTCCTCCTTGTCTATGACCCCCCAAAGTTGTTGACATAATTCATATCCTCTCTTAACCCTTGGTTGTCACCTTCTCCACTCCGTGAACACACATAAGACTGATTAACGCAGGGTGTACACAGTCCTCCATTTGTTGTGTCAACAATATGCACTTGCTTTGTACCCATCTCATCAATCTTCTTTGTCAATATACTCATCTGAGTCATGAGTGTGGCTATGTTCTCTGCATGCGAATTATTTGGGTCAAGAGGAACTGAATGCACTATGGGTGTCAGTGTTGTACCTCTCGTCATCCACCCTGAATTCTGAGACATCTTGTCAAGAAGGAATTTGCACTCGGTGAATGTCTTACTCAAAAATGCACCTCAGCTGAAGCATCTACATTGGCCTTTAGATTGTCAGCTAACCCCATGTAGAACCTCTGGCCGAGCATCTGGTCTGGTGGGGACACTTCACTGGCATCCCCTTGAATCTTTCCCAAGTTTCCTGCAAGGTCTCAGTCGGCTACTACTTCTACTGCAATATTTCATCAATCTACCTTGCAGTCTTATTGGGCGGGTAGAACTTATTCAGGAACTGCTTGACTAATTCCTCCCAGGTGACAATGGAATTTATTGGGAGCGAATTCAGCCAAGTCTGAGCTTCCCCAGTCACAGAGAACGGGAACAGTAACAACTTGATAGCTTCTGTGGTCACATTTGGCTGCCTTTGGGTCACACAAATCGACAAAATTTTTTTCAAGTGTTGTTGAGGGTCTTCAATGTGTGACCCGGAGAACAATCCCTTATTCTGCAGAAGATGCAGCATGTTGTTGGTGATTTGGAATGTCTCCGCTTGAATTGGGGGCACTGCTATGGCAGTTGCCAGGTTGTCAGCTGTGGGTTGTGCCCAATCATAAAGTGCAGCTTCTGGCACAAGAGGTGCCACTACTCTGACGTTTGGGTCAGCTGGCTCATCCCTGATGTTTCCATTAACGTTCTCTACGTCACCCATGTCAATTTCAAGTTGGTGTGTTTGTTGTGATTGTTGGATCCTCTTGTTAGCACGGTTCAATGACCTGAATGTTTTCTCGGGGTCTGAGCGTCCTTCAAGCAGTTCTCCAGTCCTCGAAGAATTTCTAGGCATACACCTGAATCCCACAAGATTTCAAACGTGAGAATTTCAATGAACAAAATTGTTTAACACCTTCGAAAATTGATTTAAACTAATAGTTCTGGCACTACTTCTAAGTTGTAATAAATAACACCGTTAATTCCCCGGCAACGGCGCCAAAATTTGATCACGCCCAACTATGTCTTCTAAAAGACAAAGCGGTCGTTGCAAATATAATCCGGTTTTAAGTCCGGAGTCGAATCCTCAGGGAACTAACCTATCAATTACAACTCTTGGCAATGCTATTATCAACTCAAACAATTTCCAGATGCAAGATTTTTATCAATAAAGGTTGGATTTTTATTTAACTACTTCAAATGATATTAAAAATAACAATATGCTGAATCAAAGATAATTCAATGGTAAAAAGGTCTAGGGCATTGATTTCCCCAATTGGTAGCTTAGGTCTTAACTCTTTTGCTATAATCTCGTCGTAATACTCTATGAGGATTATGAGCTATGGGTTATCGTAATTATCTCTCGATCAACTACGATAATTTACTAGAGCATTCTCTCGAACTACTCTAACTGACAATATCTGCAGCTCTGAATTATCCCACCAAAGTTTCGTTATCTCTAACCCCACTTTTAAGTTCAAGTAATGAATCTCTTCAATTACCCAAAAGTGGTGTTGTTCAACATTAGTCTAACCTAATATTCTTTCTCAAGCAATATAAGGAAATTAGACTCGATTAATCAAGGGCCCATTCAATTAATCACCATACAAAACGTAGTTGAACAATCATATAATAAATTCGGCTCGATTATAACAAGTTGAGTCAAAACTTCAACCAACAATTGGTTCCATCAACCCTAGATCAATTGTTTAGCTACTCATAACAAAACAAGATAAAACTACAAAGTTGTTCATAATGTGTAATTGCAAGAAATAAAAGGAGATAGAAAAACTCTAATGTTTGGTTGATCTTCTCACACTTGTTCTTGCCTCTAAAGTAGTCTAAAAACAAGCTGAAAACAATCTTGGGCAAGCTTCTTGAGTTTATAAGGGTTTGGAACAAGTTTTCCCCGAGTTATACTTTTGTCCCAAAAGTATGGGCGATTGCACAGTTCACCGCGTCCGCGGCATGACCGCGGTGATAGCATAACATTCTGCCTGCATTTTGTGGCCTGCCGCAGTCCCACCGCGGTCCACCACGGTCGTGGTGGATTCAATCCAGTCCCTTTTTGCTTCTTTCCGCTTGGGTGCTTCTTGCTTGGATGTTTTCTTCACAATATTGACTCCAAAGCACTACATAGTTCTTCCTAACTTGTATTAGTCCCTGCGAAGCAAAAGAACACTGATTAGAGCATTTTGTTATCATTTAGCCTATAAAACAACAAAAAAGCATGGTATAATTAGGGTGTAAATATCGTCTATGTAGCCTATTATCAGTTTCACCCATGAAGGGTGTTATGAGGTTTAGGAAGAAGGACAAGTTGAGCCCTCGGTTCATTGGGCCGTTTGAGGTACTCTAGAGGATTGGAGATGTGGCTTACAAGCTTGCCTTGCCACCTAGCTTATCGAGTGTGCATCCAGTATTTCATGTTTTTATGCTCCGGAAGTATATCGGCGGTCCGTCTCATGTTTTGGATTTCAGTACAGTTCAATTGGATAGTGATTTGACTTATGATGTGGAGCCGGTGGCCATTTTGGATCAGCAAGTTCGAAAGTTGAGGTCAAAGGATATAGCTTCAGTGAAGGTGTAGTGGAGAGGTCAGCCCGTGGAGGAGGCTACTTGGGAAATCGAGCGGGAGATGCGGAGCAGATATCCACACCTATTTGTGACTCCAGGTATATTTCTAGACCCGTTCGAGGACAAACGTTTGTTTAAGAGGGGGAGGATGTAACGACCCCGCCGGACATTTTGAGAGTTGTAGCCCTGTTCCCCCATTTACTACTCCTTTTGTGTTTTACAGCTGTTATATGACTTTTTGGGTTAGTTGGTTTGGGTCCGGAGAGATTTCAGAGTGAATTGACACACTTAGTCTCTTAATTGAAAGCTTAAGTTGGAAAGTTGACAGGATGTTGACTTATGTGTAAACGACCTCGGATTGAATTTTGATGGTTCTGTTAGCTCCTTTAGGTGATTTTGGACTTAGGAGCGTGTCCGGATTGTGATCCGTAGGTCCGTAGTAGAATTAGGCTTGAAATGCCGAAAGTTGGAATTTTGAAAAATTTTGACCGAGAGTGGACTTTCTGATATCGGGGTCAGATTGGATTTCCAGAAGTTGGAGTAGGTTCGCGGTGTCATTTGTGACTTATGTGCAAAATTTGAGGTCAATCCGGCGTGATTTGATAGGTTTCGACGTCATTTGTAGAATTGGAAAATTTCAAAGTTCATTAGGCTTGAATCTTTGTGTAATTCGTGTTTTTGATGTTCTTTGAGATGAAATTTGGGGGTTTGAGGCTAGGGATTTGGAGAAAGAATTTTGGGGATTTGAATGACCAATTGGTGTCGGATTTTGGTAAATTTGGTATGTAGACTCGTGAGTGAATGGCCTTTCGGATTTTGTGACTTTTGTCGGATTTCGAGACGTGGGCCCGGGGGCCGGGTTTGAGCCGATTTTGGATTTTGGCTATAATTTTGAATTTTTCTTGTGGAATTGATTCCTTTAGCCTATATTGATTGTATTGTACTGCTTGTGGCTATATTCAGGACGCTTGGAGACCGATTTGTGAGGCAAAGGCATTTGGGAGTAGAGTTTTGACCGAATTGAGGTAAGTAACACTTTCAAACTTGGTTCTGAGGGTTCGAAACCCTGAATTATGTGTTATATGATTGTAATTGAGGTGACGCACATGCCAAATAACGGGCGTGCGGGCGTGCACCGTGAGAATTGTGACCTGGTCAATTCCATGGCACTGCATAGTGGTTTTATCTGGTTGATATCTGTGTTTTCATCATGTGATAAAGTAATTGAGCTGTCGACCTTGCTAGATATCATGATTAGGCTTTATGCCGGCACTGTTGGGACCCATAATGGTCGTTTCTTGTTGTCATCTTACTGATTTCATTGATATTTTGTACTTAGTCATATTCATTCATTTCATATCATATCTCAGTCTCAGTTGTTATTTATTGATACATCATGTCATTATTTTCGGGCTAGTTTCATGACATTGTGAGACCGTGAGTGAGACTAGAGAGATTGATGACTGAGTGAGGACGAGAGCCTGATTATGAGGGATAGTTATGGGATCGGGATGCACGCCGCAGCGGTTATACTGATTTATGATAGCGCTTGGGCTGAAGGAGCCCCTCCGAAGTCCGTAAACATCCCCAGTGAGCGCGGTTGATATTATTGAGGGAGTGATCTTCCCTGTACATGGTTCTTGTCCGAAGCATTATATAATTGGAGATGGATCTTCTCCACGGGCTGGATTGGCCCTACTCAGTACTGGGCGACTAATGGTCGGTGATGTATATATTCCGGGGTGGATCTTCCCTGGACTGTATGGGCCATATATAGTACCGAGTGATTGAGCATTTTAGAGTGTGAGCACATCAGGCTGTCAGCATGGTGCATCACATACAGCATGGTGCATTTGCATGTAGAAGTAAAGGAGTTATATTCTTCTTATCATTCAAATTTGATCTATTTTACTGTTTGATCTTACTTGTTGAACTTGAAAGCATGCCTACGATTCTGCACTGTTATTTCTATATTGAACTGTACCGGTTGAGCACGTCACTACTTTCAGTCTAAAGGTTTTGTTACTTATTGAGTTGGTTGTACTCACGTTACACCCTGCACCTCGTATGCAGATCCAGGTGCTTCCGGTCACGGCGACTGCTGATTGAGGAGGCGGGGTTCGGAGACTATCGAGGTAGCTGCATGGCGTTCGCAGGCCTTGACTCTCCTTCATTATCTCTATCTATATTTCAGTTCTTATTCTCTAGAGATTGTAGTAGACTGTATTCTGGTATAGATGCTCATGTACTCGGTGACACCCCGGTTTTGGGATAGATTGTATCACATTTCAGATTATTCGGTTTCGAAAATGCTTTTCTTAACTATTAATTGCTTCCGTCTTTATTTTTCAAAGTTTTTACTGTGTTGAGATGTTGAGTAGTGGCTTGCTTAGTCCCATGACAGGCGCCAGCATGATGGTTGGTTTTGGGTCGTGACATAGACATAACAATAGCAATACGGATAAAAGCTCATAGGCCTAAAAGATGGGCGTGGCTAATGATGTAATTTAATTTATCTCAACAATGCACTAAGCAATTTTAACATTCAAGAAGTCTTTCCATAATATTTAACATGAATCAGTTAAGCCATATAACCACCAATCATGAAACAAACAAGATAAGTGAATGACTACGACTTAATAAGAAAGCTCAGCATGGCTAAATAATCCTTTATGTCCAATTTAACAAGTCATAATCTCAAGCATGCTTCTAAGCCATAATTACAAGTCATCACGTAGTCATAGAATCAATAAAACATGGATCATAATTTTACATAGTCCAAACAAGGCATAATCATAAGCCAAGCTCTACCGGATATAGTCATACCTAGCTACGTGTATATATCCGTCATCTCGTATATACATGGCTCCTAAATCAAGTAACAAGTAGCTAATAGATATGTGGAGAATTTTCTCTTACAAGGATAGACAAGAGACTTACCTCTATCTGATAAGCTTTAACCAATCAACAAGCGTCTTTCCTTTCAAATCCAGCTACAAACGACTCGAAACTAGTCAAATATAACTCAATAACGTTAAACAAAGCTATATGAATGAATTATAAGCAATAAAGGTTCAATCTTTAATCAAATCCCTAAAAAGCCAACAAAAGTCAACCTAGGCCCATATGATCAAAACCCGAGTCAAGGAATAGATCCATACTACCCATAACCCTACGAGTCCAAATATGGTATTAGATTCCAAAACTAGGTCCAAATCGACTCTCAAAGCCCTGAAATATACACTCTTAAATTTTAGACAAAACCCCCAAATTTCTCTTTAAAATTCCAAGTGTTAGGTGTAGCGACCTATGGGGAATCAAAATATATAACCAAATCCAAGTGAAATTACTTTCCTCAAATTTAGTAGTGAATTCCTCTTCAAAGTCTTCTCCTCGCGGAGTCTAGGGTTCAAAATATAAAAGAATGGGCAAAATCCTGAAATTCCAAACTTAAGTAGTATGCCCAGCAGTACCCTTCATGAACGCGGCCACTATCTCGTGTTCGAGAAGCACAAATCTGCTACCTTCCCAAATCCCCCTTCGCGGTCACGGAATTACCCTTGAGATTTTAAAGCTGACCCACCTCACACACTAAATGAATGTGACACTCACCTACGAACGTGAAGACCAAGCCCCCACCTGCCTCCACTCCATCGCGAATGCGAACGCGACCACCTAGATGCAAACGTGATGTACTAGCCCATGAAGCTACGTGAACGTGGATTCCCTATCATCGTGAACATGAAGAACGAATTCCCACAGCCAAATCCTTCTCCGCGATCGCAAAGCATTGCTGTACACCAGCACGTCAGTAGTTGCAAAACTCACCGAAATAGTTTGAAACCGCCCTGAATCACACCTGCGCCCGCAGGACCCCGGCCAATCATTCCATCAAGTCCATATACTAGCTATAAACTTGTCCCAAGGCTCAAAACATCAGAATAACAATAAAACCAAGAATCAAGGATCAAAATCCTTATCCTAACTTTCAAACATTCCAGCTTCGCCGAATGCGTTCGAATCATACTTAGAAATTCCGGAGTGCAACCAAATTTTGCACACAAGTTGCAATTAACTAAATGAACCTATCTAAGGCCTCAAAACCATAACTAGGGTTCGATAACACAAAAGTCAATCTCCGGTCAAACTTAAGAATTCTCCAATTCTTCAAATTACCAACTTTTGTCAAATAGATCCAAAACCTTCTAGGAAAATTCAAATCCGAACATACTCCAAATCTAAAATTACCGTACGACCCTATTGGAACCATCAAATTACCAATCCTAGGTCGTTTACTCAAAAGTCAAGCTTTAGTCAACTCTTCCAACTTAAAGCTTCCATAACAAGAATTACTCTTCCAAACCAATCTCGAACCTCTCAAAAATCAAAGCCAACTATACATGCAAGTCATCATGCATAATGTGAAGCTACTCAAGGTCTCAAACTATCGGGCAGAATGCTAATGCTCAAAACGACCGATCGGGTTATTACATTCTCCCCCCACCTAAACATATGTTCATCCTCGAACGTGCAAAGAGACATTCAAAAGCCGTCAAATAATTGTACACCCATCAACGAGTGATCTCATGCCACCTCAATCCATGTGTCTATTAACACAATTCCGATTGAAGATTCTTCCTTCAACTTTAGCTCGTAAGCCTCAGAACCAAATTCCAACATATGTATCAACCATACATGTACTCTTAGAAGTAATCACACGATGTACCTCATAACTCATATGCCCACAACCATAGCTTCTACCCGCAATAACTGCTCATTACCAAGCTCGACACCAATAATATCACTCATATCAAATAAAATGTTGTTTCATACCTTTGCAACACTGCTAAGGATGAAAGAAACATGTAGAAACTCATAACCACCCATCAAAACAACAAGCCACAATTTTCTCGCCTGACAAGAACCATAGTCAATTTTGAGCTGACTAATGGTAGTCTTCTTCCAAACACATATTATCCAAATTGAATTGCACTAATTCCAATTCCAATAATCTCGTCTCACCCATTATAATCTGCTCATTCGACAGGGCACACCAAATGCCACCTAGAACCTCATTCGACACGATTCGTGCACCAAACAAGCAACAACTCGAATATGACCAATAATGAAAAGAGAACCGGATAAGAGAACTATCCAACACGTTTATTAGATACTACAACAAAAGCATAATGCTATTAACCCATCTCACAAAAGAGAAGCAAAGCACACGACATAAGCACAAAGAGTCGTATCCAACATAACACGTTGTAGCGTGTGACCAAAACTAACATCATATCGTTGTAGCGTGCAACTTGATTTAATATAACATCATCATGGGAATACCCATCGAGCCAAAATCCTCATACTCATTGTTGCCCCTTATTTTGCACAAATCAAAATAAAATACAATTAGTGGTTCTTCTGAATTTGATAAAAGAAAATAGTCATCACCTAATATTTAAGGTATATTAGGATACCTATAACTCTGTAAAATTATTGTACTAATGGTCTGCTAACCGGTGAGATTTGGGTAAGGGTTCTAGTTATTCTAGGGGGAAGGTGTTTGGCATCCCTTAAAATCTACCTGATTTGGGTAAGGGTTCTAGTTATTCGGGGAAAGGAATGTCTATATTCTATTTGAAATTGCTAAGTAAGATTTTAAAAAATGTTTAAAGTTGTTTGAAAACTCATTTTTTGAGAAAGAGATCGTGTATTCCTTTGAAGAAAGTGATATATGTCTGTAAGTTTTATAACTTATAGAATAAGAGACTACTAAAAATATACTTTGGTTGAAAAGAGTTATACCTTATTTTTTTATGAAGATTGCTTTAGCGAAATACCTTGTGTTTCAAACTCATTTGTTATCTCTTGTAAGTCTGACCGTATATGATTGCTTTTATCTTTTGAAATGGTTTTGTATCCCTCGTGATTCATTTGAAGGTTTTCCAAGAAGAGTTGATTTTCATTTTTTTTTTAATCTGTCCAAAGCTTAAAACAACTGAAAATCATTAGCAATGAATCGTAAATAAAATTGTTTATTTATTAAAAGGTTAGTCTTAAATTGTTGATGCTCAAAATGTTAGAATAATTAAAGCAGATGTACTATTTAATCTGATTTACCCTTTTTTACCTGTAAGTCTTGGTTTGCCTATATTTCCAAACAACCAAAATATCAAACAATAACCAATAGTAAGGTTAGTTTTCAAATATATATATATATATATAATAATTTACTATCGTTTCTTAAAAAAAGGGAGGAGAGCTGAACTCTTGGAATTGGGCTGGCAAGTAGGCCAGGCCCAACGAGATTCAAATCAACAGCCCCAAATTGATCATGCATTGTAAAAGAGAAAGAGGAAACAATTAGTACATATCAATATAAGATACAAAATAAATTATGACATGTAAGTAAAAGATCTGGAAAGGTTAGTAATGTTTTTCGTTTTCATTTTATGTTAACCCTATGAAGATTAGTTAAGGTCGATGACCAAAGGCTTAAGGTGAACCATGTCTCATTTATGAAATCCCCATATGGACTCCTAACACAGTGCAACAGATGTGAAGTCTCAATGGGACATCAGGAGAAGCTTAAGAACATAACTTAATTGATTTAGCTAACATGGTAATATAGCTATTATTTAACTAACAGGGATGGAACACACATATTATCAACATAAGGTTTAGCTCAGCTAATCACAAAAGGTTCAACAGGTTTTGTCCATAAGAGTATCAACAACACAGAAGCATTTTATCTAGCTAAGTTATGAGAGATGGAATTCATTAACAACATAGATTGGATAGCACTATCAAAACAACATAACTTATTAGGGAATTACCAACTCTACAGTGAAAATGGCATGCAAAAGAAGAATATAATAAGTATAGTCATATACCACTGATGCATATCATAAAGGAAAGGTGATTAACGGGAAAAGCATCATAAACATAAAATTGCACAATTAATTAAAAGTAGAGAGAGGGTCAGTGAATACTGATCTTCTTCGGAGCAGAAAACCAAGTAGGAGTCTATTAGTAGCCGTTTAGGAATCAAAACCAACAGACAATCCTTAATAGTTGAACTCGTACAAGAAAAAATATGAGATTAGAAAATAACTTTTTAAATAGAGAATTCTTAAGCGTTCTTTTGTATTTTTTTCAGTGTTTCAGATGGTGTTTGTGCGTTAGGTGGGACCATTCAATGCGCTGTTTATAGTGGCATTCAAGTCACTAGGGTCCCGTTGAGTTTAATAGATAGTGGAGAATGACGATAGATGGATGATGATAGCAAGAAGGGGGGAAATCAAAAGAAAATAGAGGGTACACCAGTGTAGAGGTTTACCTTGGTACGAAATGGTGAAGGAAATTGGTCGTTGGAGCCAAATAGACCACCAGTCAAAGCCAATGTCCAGAGGTACGCCCAAGTCCAAAACACCAGACCTAACAGAACCATCAAACCTCGGATCTGCATTTTGATAGTTCTGTTAGGTCCGGACGATGATTTTGGACTTAGGGGTATGCCCGTATTTGCGTTTGAATGTTCCTAGAAGGTTTCGACACTACTTGGCAAAAGTTGACAATTTGGAGCTTTGAAAAGTTCATAGGTTTGATCGGGAGTTGAATTTGATGATATCGGCTTAGGATTGTGGTTCTAGGAATTGTGATAGCTTCATTAAGTCATTTTGGACTTCTGTGCAAAATCTGAGGTCATTCCTAGTTAATTTGATATGGTTCGTTTGAGGTGTGATTCGCGATTTGATGTTGTTATGTGTGATTTTTGGCCTCGAGTAGGTCCGTGTTATATTTTGAAACTTGTTGGTATGTTCAGATGGGGTCCCGAGGGGCTCCGGTAAGTTTCGGATAGGTTTGGGTTGTCTTGCGCTCAATTTTGATGTTTTAGCATCGTTTCTTCAAACATAAATGGTACCACATTAAGAAAATTAGCTCCAATTTAGTTTTTGATTGAAGCAGTAGATCCGCATCGTAATTGAGAGCATAATAAAAAGAATCACCGAATTTGGACATCGTATGAGGGAGTTATGCTCATTCTAGTGTCGGAGAAGAGAGCTGGTGCTTTGCAGATGCAAAGATAGGTCCGCATTTGCGACCCAGCAGGTGCGAAAAATGGTCTGCAAAAGCAGAAATGACAGCTAAAAATGCACAGGTGCGGCTTTTTGGGCGCAAAAGCGGAAATGCCTGTGTATAAAAAAATCAGACTGCGTTATTTTGGTATTTTGAGCATATCTTGAGTTTTAAAGCTCCGATTGAGCTATTTTTCGCGACGTTCTTCTCGTATTTTCATGGGGGTCAGTATTGTTTACATTAAAAATCCGAGTAATAATTAAATTTGATTTGTGGTTTTAAAGATATGTGATTAGATTCAATACTAATTAATAATCAAGAAATGTGAAGTAGAAATGAAAGAAATAAGTGAATCAAACCAATGTAACTCAGCAGCAGTGACCTCGAGCTTAGTGATCTCGAGGTAGGTTAGGAGAAATAAGAATAATGAAGCAAGAAAAGTAAAGTAAGAGCAGTAAAGCTAAGAGACAATCCTGAGGAACAGTAGGCCAAAAAACAGAGAGTATATTCTTTTCTCAATGATTAGATGATGTTACAAATGATTGGGGTCCCCTTTATACAATAGGGGAATCCTAAATATGGAATATTTCTATTTACAGTAGGGAATATTCCTGATACAGCTGTCTAACCGCCTAGTATGGAATCGTACAATCATATTTCGGGATTTGCGCCATAATCTTGGGGACGTGGCAGGAATCTAGCCCATTCTGTTACAAGTCCATAACGGTACTATTCCGGGGTCGAGCATACTCGACCCCGGCAGATGTTGTGCTCTGTCTTCGAACTCAAATCTGGTCCACCGGGCTCGAACTCGACCTTGCCCGGACTTGGGCCCAGGATGGACCTTCGAGCCTATAAATCGGAGGCCTCTGATTTTAACCGTATACAGATAGTTCCCGCGTTTCTTAGAGTAGGTCGATAAGAAACGAATTGATCTTCGATGCCTTGATGCTGATGCCATTCTCGTGATGTCAGCGGCTGAAGTGACTAAAAGGTTGCTTTTCGTGCGGTTCCCAAAGTCATTAATTGGAGGTGAGTGACGGTCGGCTTTTTAGCTTCCTCAGTGCGCTTAAATGACCTCTACAAATTGATCAACTTCACAATCTCACAAACTTTATTCTCATATTGTTCTCAAAGTCTCATTAACTCTTTCAACTTCCCTGAATTCTCCCTTCTCTTTTATTTACTCTTACTTCATTATCAACCTTCTCTATTTTCTTGAATTTCTGTATTACAATGTCTAAGACATCTAAATCGGCTCGCCAAAAAGAAAAAGCTTCTTCATCTTCTCGACCGACCAAGAGTAAAGCGGTAGTGCCTCCTCGTATAGAGGAGTGCATTCCTCCGCCGTGTGAAATAATATCCGATTTCAAGATCGAGAAACCTGTATCGACACCAGGCCGATGCGAGCCCATGTCTCGATACGTTTGTTTGATAACCGAGGATGAGCTCGAGCAAGTAAAGAATGACTGCAAGTGGGAGAACAAAGACGTAGTGATCCCGTCCCCCGAGGAGGACATCACTACATATAAAGCGGGGTACTTAAGCGTGTATACCTACCCATTCACGCTGGGCCCTGCAATTCCAGCTCAGGGTCCCATAGATCCAGTCATTTTTGACTTTTGCCAATGATACAAAGTGACGCTTGGCCAGATCTACCCTTCATTCTGGTGAATCGTTCATTTGATCAGATTCTTTTCGAGTTAGGTCGAGGGGATGCTTTTCACTCTCGACCATCTGATCAGACTGTACAGTCCTCGACTTTATCGAGGTGGCTTGATAAAACTGCAACATCGATCCTTGAAATCTCTCTTCTCCAGTATCGATGAGGACAAAGATCGAGGGTAGATGAGCCGGTTCGTCCGAGTCAGGACCTCCGACCTGATTCCTGCTGATTGGATGTCGTTCCCCGAGAAGTGGAACATGAAATGTAAGTACATGTTTGTCGATGATTATTTTATACCCTGCTTTCTCTTATTTTTCTCAACTTTATCTCTTCCCTTGGTCTAACCCCTTTCCGATAGCGCAGCTACTGCTTGGTTTCCTGATGCGGTCCCGGACCTTGAAGGCGGGGTCCGAAAACTGGCTTCCACTTCCTCGTATTCGGAGCGTTGTTGGCGAGATTTGGCCAAGGGCCGATGGGAGGCTAAAAATCATGGTGAGTTCTCTTGTTTGTTTGCTTGTACTTCTTTAGTGGACTACTTACTTCATTTTTGTACAGATCTTGGAGACGTCGTTGCTATGCGGCCGGTCTCGACTGGTGAAGAAGAGATCCTGAAGCTTTCCAAAGAATAGAAATGAAAAGAAAAAGGGAGTCGCCTGCAAATCCCTCGAAGCCCAAGAAAAGTGCAGCTCGAAAGTCCAAGGCTGATACGGTGGTCTTATTTCCGAAAACGGCCCAACGCCTTTGGGATCAGGAGGAAGAAGAAGATGACGACTGCCTGTTGGTAGCTCGTAAAAGAGGAAACACCGGTGCTTCGAAGTCTGTCGAACCGGTGGTGGTTGATGTGGTTCTTTCTAGAGCCGAAGAGATCTCCGAGGGGATTTCAAGAAAAGTCCCCGAGCCATCGGGCAGCAAAGAGGTACCTTGTCTAGGAGGCCATTTGGAGGGCGAGGCCGAGGGGGCCGGTCCCGAGGTCCTTCAAATAGAAGAGAATTCCCCGAGTAGATAACTTGGGTAATCAATGTAGATGACTCACCGACTGGTCCCGAGTTCTCCGAGAGGCAAATTCGAGATGCTCAGAACATGAGATCTTCTGAAGTGGGGGCGAGCCACGAAGGGCATGACATCTTTCGAGAATTCCTCACAAGGATTGAAGATGGCCCCGACCCAAATGCTTCTTTCATCTTCGATGAGGCTCGTTGGCTCTTTAAACAAGTGAATTGTTTCTCCTTTAGAATTACGCGTGCGCTTTGTCCTTGCAGTTCTGAGCCTAACTTTTCCCCTTTTTGTGAAGGCTGTGGTGCTCCATAAAAGGGCATTTTCCAAGTCTCGAGATGATCTTGCTCGATGTCAGGCCAAGCTTAAGAAGATCTTGAAAGAGATGGACAGTCTTAAAACCCTCTATGTCAAGAAAGAGGAGGATATCAGCAATCTTCGGGCCGAATTGACAAATGCTTGCCAAGAACGAAACGAGCTTACCGAAATGGTAATATTCCCTCTGAAGTTTTATTATGGATTTTCCCACTCGGTCTTCTAACATTTTTACTTTGCAGTTTCAACAAAAGGGCGAGCTGGTGGAGCAGCTTCGAAAGGAGCTCAAGCTGAAGGAGGCCGAGACCCTGGGGTGGAAGCGAGGTATGGACAGTCTTACCTCCGAGAAAGAAACCCTTCGGGAGCAGCTGGCTTCACTCGAACGCCAGTTTCAAAGCGTGAAGGAGGAGAGCCTGACTCGGGGCCGCAAAATCGAGGAGCTTAAAGCTAAATTTGCTGTTAAGCTAGCCAAGACCAAATCTATTATTGAAGCAATTATGTCTTTGCACCGAGCCGACGCTGAAGTAGATAATGCTCGGGCAAAGAAGATCTCCGTTGCGGCCGAAGTTAAGTTATCATGTTCCCTCGACCATGCTAGGCGACAGTCCCGGAGGGAAACCCTCGAGGAGTTACATGCTTGCGGCTTCGATCTCTCAGCCGATATTGAAGGGAGAAGACTTTGGAAGAAGAGGCTGCTGCTTTGCTTTCCGATGAGGATAATTCAGCCAGTGGCTCCGAGAGTAGAGGAGACGAAGATGAAGTCCCCGAGGGAGAGGCTCTCGAAGATGCTGCTCCTGAAGATGCATCTGCCGAAGATGTGGCCCCAAAGTAGTTTTAGGTTTCCTTATTTTGTTTTCGTGTTTTTCGGTGCAAGTATCCCTTGTGTAAATGTCTTTCGTAATCATCTTCTGGGAATATAAAAGGACCTTTTTGTCTCATTTTGACTTGTGTTTAATTTCATTTTGTCTTCACCTCTTAAGGTTTTAGTTAATCCTCGAGCTAAGCTTAAATTGATTTGATGTGAGCTCGGAATAGTAGGACTCTTGAGTCCGAGTTGAGTGAGAATGAGGTCTCGAACTCTATATATTTCGGCACTTAGGATCTTTTAGATCGACCCTTAGGCTCTTTAAGTTGGACCTTAGGCTCTTACATAACGGCCCTTAGGCTCTTTAAGTTGGGCTGATTCGGCCTCTAGAACGGCTATATAATTTTTCCCTCTTTTCAGCTAAAAGACTTAGTGAAAATTTAATTATTCCTTAGCATTTGTTTTTTGTACCCATTGGGTTTTTAAGAGGTTCGATGGATCGGAACCTAATTAAAAGTTTGTTTGTGTAAACATAATCGAATAGCTCTTGAGGTTTTTCTGAAGGCTGATGTTATCGAAGCCTTTAGTTTATTCGGGGGCTGAATTTATCGAAGCCCTTTTGCTTTTGCCGAGGGTAGCCTGATTTAATAGATCTTTTTCAAAGTGTTTGAAGGCATTTCATTTATGGTGGAAGTCGGACGTCTCCGAGCCGCATTATTTCGGCCGTAGCCTTTTATATGACTGTAGTCTTTATATGGCCGTAGCCTTTAATTTGTCCATACCCTTCGAGTGTATCTCTTGGACTTGTTTCCCGATAACTTTTCGAACTTGTTCGAAAAGTTAGTCCCTGAGTATATTGGCCTTGGCCTTTGTTTCAGGGGGATGCCTCTTTGAGGTCTTATGAGTCCGAGTTTTTGATGGCTCGGGCGAGCTGACTGTCGATGACAGTCCTTGAGTATTTCGGGGTTACATTCGCGCTTTGGCCCTTGAGCCGTTTCCTGTAGGATTGTAAGTGTAGAGCTCGTGTAATAGTAGACTTTCTTTGAGACACAAAGTGTTTTTGATATAAATAGGAAACTTCTTCAAATAATTGATACATGCGTACATGTTGCCGTCGAGGCTCGACTATTCTATATGGACACGGTTCATCTGACCGTTTGGCCCATTACAAAGTTCTCCTATCGAGATCCTCTTAGGTGTGAAGTATTTTCCTCGAAAATATGACCTCTCCAAGGGTGATTCCCCCCAGTATTCGAGGTTGATTGAAAAGAAGCCTTGGATACTATTGAGTCCTCCTTAGGCAGCATGTAGTTGTTGCCTCGTTAAAAACCTTGTCGATAAAACCCATTTGGGACAAATCCGATCTAAGGAAGAAAGAGTGCAATGCATGCTTTAAAACCTAAGGCCTTCATGGAGAAAGGGTGTCTTCGATATCTTCGATCGAGGATCTGCAATGAGTTAGATTTAAACTCAAATAGACAAAAGGATAAAGCCATACCTTAGCAGTAGTACCGTTTGAGTAATGATACGTTCCAATTGTTTGGTAGTTGTTCACCTTCCATTGTGCCAAGTTTGTAGGATCCTTTGCCGACAACTCTAAGGACTCGGTACGGTCTTTCCCAATTCGGGCCTAGTTTTACTTCATTCGGGTCTCGAGTATTGAGGGTAACTTTCTGTAGAACTAAGTCCCTGATTTCGAAGTGTCGGAGATTGGTTCTTCTATTGTAGTACCTTTCGATCCTTTGCTTTTGCGCGGCCATTCTAACAAGTGTTGCTTCTCATTTTTCATCTAGTAGCTCGAGGCTAGCATTCATGGCTTCGTGATTTGACTCTTTTGATGCATGTCGAAACCTGGCACTGGGTTCCTCGACTTCGACAGGGATGAGGGCCTCGGATCCATAAACCAAAGAGAACGGGGTAGCCCCCATGCTGGACTTCGATGTTGTTTGATATGCCCAAAGGACCTCGGGTAGAACTTCTCTCCATTTCCCCTTTGCATCATCCAACCTTTTCTTTAGGTTTTGAATGATAGTTTTGTTTGTTGACTCGGTCTGTCCATTTCTAGTTGGGTGGTACGGTGTCGATAATATCCTCTTTATTTTTTGTGCTTCGTGGAACTCCGTCACCTTGCTGCCGATGAATTGCTTTGCATTATCACACACAATCTTGGCAGGTATCCCGAATCGGCATATGATGTGGTCCCAGATGAAGTCAATAACTTCTTTTTATCGGACCTTCTCGAAGGCCTGTGCTTCCACCCACTTAGAAAAATAATTAGTCATAAATAAAATAAACTTAGCTTTACCTGGGGCCGTTGGCAGAGGGCCGACTATATCTATCCCCCATTTCATGAAAGGCCACAGGGATAAGACCGAATGGAGTTGTTCTCCGGGCTGATGGATCATCGATGCAAATCGTTGACACTTATCACATTTTTTGACAAATTCTTTGGAATCTTTTTCCATGCTATCCCAGTAGTAACCTGCTCTGATGATTTTGCGAACCAAAGACTCGGCGCCGGAGTGATTGCCACAAGTGCCTTCACGGATCTCTCGAAGAATATAATCGGTGTCCCCCGGCCATAAACATAACGGTAATGGTCCATCGAACATTCTTCTGTATAATGTTCCATCCTCGTCTAGGGCGAACCTAGCAGCCTTGGTTTGTAGAGCCCTGGATTCTTTGTGATATGAGGGGAGCTTCCTATTGATACCCAATTTTTCCCTATATATTTTAAATATGCATAAATACCTTCAAAATAGCATATACATGTATATATAAGCATGCACAAGATTTTTATAATTTTTCTCATAATTTTAAGGATTTAAATTGATTTATATCCTTCCCTTTTATTCATAAAATCCCCAATAATTATTTCCCAAATTATTTATATGACGATTTATTCATTTAATTTCTATAATTATGCCAAAATATGTTTAATATATTTTTTATGCATTTTTATAATCACATTTGGTATTTTTTAAACTAAATTGCATATAATTGCAATGTTAGCCCCCTTTAATGTATAATTATATTTTATACGTGTAAAATTGGCCCCTATATTTTTAAAATGATAATTATACATTTCTACTCATTTTGGTATAGAAAAATTATTTTTCAGAAACTATTTATTATTTTATTAAAATTCAAATAGGGAATTTGGCTATTTAAATCATAGCCAGATTTGGCTTTCAATTTTAGCCTAATTCTAACCCAATCCCAGCCCAATCTCCTATTAAGTAACCCGACCCGTGCCCCAAACACTTCCTACCCAACCCAAAACCCATCAGATCCTGGTCGTTGATCTAAAAGATCAACGGCCCTCATTTGTTCTTTCCTTTTTTAATTCATACACCCCCCAAACACTAAACCATTTTCTAAATCCGCCGCCTTCAAATCCTCTCATCTTCTCTCTTCTCTCAACCTAACCCTAGACTCTATCAATCGCCTCTTTTGTCCGGTCATCTCCGGTGACAACCTTTCAACCCCAAGCCTCCAATGGTTTCTCCCTCGCATTGCTTATCATCTCTGAGGTCTTCAAGGGTCCTAGGCCATGCTGATTTGGATCTAGGGTTTCTGTTTCTGTTGTTCATCGCTTCTCCAGTGTGATTTCGGGCAAAATCACACCATATATGTTACGATCTTTGAAGTTTACAACAGGTTCTTCCGTTTCTGCTTGGGTTTCCTTTGAAACCCTTACTCTCGTTTGAATCTCTTGGATCTGTGCTATTTTTAACACTTTAAGTCTGTTTCTTTTTATGTTTTACACTATTCTTAAACTTCTTATGAAAAATCCTCAACATTAAACCGTTTTACTTTCATTAAAATTAGGGTTCCTCGGAGTTTCTTCTACACTTCTTTTAACCGACTTTTTCTTTATGTTTAAACCTCTTTACTTGCATATCTTTACTGATTATGTGTTTTAATGTTTTTTCAACTCGACTCTGTTAAAAGCCCTAATTTCTTGGCTCTTCTTTGTTTTGTTCTGTGTGTTAGCATGACTACTTGAATTCGTTAAGTTTTTGTTGGGTACCATGCTTCGAATGGGTTTTCTACTGAGTCTTTTGCCTACTTGTAAGCCTATTGGTGATTGTTATTCATATAGATTTGTTCATCTCTTGCTTCTTTCTGTCGATATGGCTGACCTTGCCTGTTTGCTACGCCTGTTCGTTCCTCTCTATTTATATGTTGCAATATAGAATCGTGACCCTCTCTTGATTTGATTCTAAATTCCTTACTGATGGTTTGATTGAAAGATTTCCTTTTAAAGCCCTAAAATCTTTACCTCATCTGTTTAAGTTGACTGATTTCATTACTGTCACGACCCAAACCGAAGGGCCGCGACGGGCACCCGGTGCCTTACTCAACCGAGTACCAACGTAACATATCTTTCTTATCATACTATCATGGGTAAATGAGCTAGAAAACCCTTCACGAGATAACAAGAATAAAACATAAGGGAATACTTAACGTATGATGACCCAACATGATAAACAAACTTATACATGTGACATACGGGCCTATAAGGCAAACATGACCATTTGTAAACTCAAAACATAGGCCGACAAGGCCATACAAGTATCCATACACCTGACATCTGTCTACAAGCCTCTAAGAGTACATAAAATCATAAAGGTCGGGACAGGGCCCCGCCATACCAATCAATACATATCCAAAGCATACTGACCAAATAGGCAACTCCGGAGCAAGTGGAGTACACCAACACCTTCGCTGAGCTGATAGCCATCTAGGAGGAATGTCAACCTGTCTATCGGGACCTGTGAGCATGAAACGCAGCATCCCCAGGCAAAAGGGACGTCAGTACGAATAAAGTACCGAGTATGTAAGGCAGGAAAACATAAATAAGAACAGTAATGTAAAGAGAGATAGAGGAGATACAACCTGGAACATCGGAGTGCCTCTGGGGGCTACTGA
>NC_031993.1:10298861-10397282 GCF_001879085.1 Nicotiana attenuata
ATTAACTAATAGATGCCATGCCTATAGAAATTAATCCAAATTATGTTATGGCAAGTGTTTATGTCTGCATGATATCATGCCTATAGGGAACCATATTTGAAATTCTGCCTGTCAATCCAATTAGTCTAAATAAATCAACTTAGTCCACGCCTAGTTCATTTCTGAATTGGTTTTATTAAGTATTTCATATTTCCTGAAACAAGTTCTTTCAAACTGCCTCAATCTCATTAGATATCATGCCTATTGGTATTAAAGAAGTCCGTTTCAAAACCTGCTTTGTTTCTATACAAATGTGCTAATAAGCACTCCGCGTATAGGCAAGCCCTTAGCGCGTTTTCAAAACTGCATCTCTGAAACTGTTTCTATTGCTTAATGTTTTCTGATCCTAACAGGCTTTAAAAAATCCATAGGCAACTGCTAAGGTTATAACTTCTGAGTCTAAAAGAGGTTGTTTGTCTTCTGCATATTCACCTAGATATCCTGCCTTAGGACATTGTCTAATAAAAGACCTTAACTGTGCTTGAGTTGTGCTGCTTATGTGTTTGTTTGAGGAGGAAACTCTGAGCCTCTAATTGCCCCTCTTATGTGCTGAAAGTCCTAAGTGTTTTGATTGACGCCTTAGAATTTTCACCTTTTAAAACCTTAGGGGTACGTCTAGAACCACCTATAGGTAGAGGTCCTAACTCCCTCCAGGACCATTAAGAAGGGACGGGTAGCAGCACGCAATAGAAATCGTTGACCAAACACTCGTTTTGCATGACCAATAAGGGGATGGGAAGGGTAGATATGAGATATGATGACTACGCGCTAATGTCACGTGTAGCCCCTCATTGAGGAGTGTTTACTGGACATTGTGTGGGGTGATCCTATAGGACAACCAACCTAGGACCCCTCCTTTAACAAATTTCCCTTTTTTATTCAAAACCTTTGTTTTACAATTGTCTAAATCTTATTACTTGAGTTATCTAACATGCTTTACTTGCAACCTATTTGATCAACTATTTACTTGTAATGGACTAATTTGTGAATATAAGTTTGGCCGGGACTCACAGTTGTGGACCAAGAGGGGTGCCTAACACCTTCCCCTCGAGGGTACTTCGAGCCCTTACCCTAATCTCTGGTAATGCAAACCCAAGAGTTAATCACTCTAGGTTCCCTAACGCACCATAATCCGTTAGGTGGCGACTCTCCAAATACCCAATTTCCAAAAGGAAATGAGTTATCACCCCTATGAATGTCGAAATCCAGACTTCCCCGTCAAAAGCGGGAAAAAAGGGGGCGACACTTCCCATTTTTGAAATAGTCTATGTACTTATTCCTCCAGTCCCACGTCAAACTTGTTGAATTTATCTCGGCATGAACCTTTTCAATCACTGATCTCGATAACTGAACGGCAGTCCCCGGGACGATGTCGTCTTTTTTGACCGAGGACCCTAGGTTAGCAAGTGCATCGACCTCACTATTTGGTTCCCGAGGGCATGATCCAGCGTCCACTCCTTGAAGCGGTGCAAAGTTACCTGTAGTTTATCCAAGTACCACTGTATTCTATGCTCTCGGGCCTCGAAACTTTTATTTACTTGGTTTACCACCAATAGAGAATCGCACTTGGCCTTGATGACCTCTATTCAAGCTTTTAGCTAGCTCGAGACCTGCAATCATGGCCTCATACTCGGCCTCATTGTTAGTCAATCTAGAAGTTTTAATAGATTGTCTAATGATATCACCCCTGGGTGACTTCAAGACAATGCCAAGCCCGGACCCCTTCACATTCGAGGCACCGTCTGTGAAAAGGGTCCATACCCCCAATGATGTACCCGAACTTACTAGTTCTTTCTCCATTTTGGGTATGAGGGCTGGCGTGAAATCGGCCACGAAGTCAGCTAAGATCTGAGACTTGATGGTCGTTCGGGGTTGATATTTGATATTGTACACGCTAAGTTCGACGGCCCATTTAGCCAATCGGTCCGATAGCTCAGGCTTATGCAAAATATTTCGAAGAGGGTAAGTGGTTAATACACATATAGGATGACACTGAAAGTATGGTTTTAGCTTTCGAGATGCGCTTATTAATGCAAGTGCTAATTTTTCTAAGTGAGGGTACCTTGTTTTGGCATCTCCTAGAGTTCGCCTTACGTAATAAATAGGAAATTGCGTACCTTTCTCTTCTCGAACTAGTACCCCACTTACCGCTATCTCTGACACAGCCAAAATATGGGTAAAGCTTTTCGTCTACCTTCGGGATATGAAGCAAAGGTGGGCTCGACAAGTATCGCTTTAGTTCCTCCAGGGCTCGTTGGCATTCCGGGGTCCATGCAAAGTCCTTTTTCTTTTTGAGCAAGGAAAAAAAATGGTGACTTCGATCTGACGACCTTAAATGAATCGACCCAAAGCAGTTATTCGCCCTGTTAGCCTTTGCACGACCTTCACACTATCCACGATCATGATATCCTCAATAGCCTTGATCTTATCGAGGTTGATTTCGATACCCCGATTGGACACCATCAAGCCGAGGAACTTACCCGAGCCAACTCCGAAGGCACATTTCTCCGGGTTAAGCTTCATGTTGTATTTCCTCAAAATTTCAAATGTTTCTTGCAAATGAACTAAGTGGTCCTCTGCGCGCAGGGGCTTAACCAACATATCATCAATATAGACTTCCATTGTTTTACCTATTTTTTCTTCAAACATTCTGTTAACTAGGCGTTGGTATGTAGCTCCTGCATTTTTAAGCTCGAAGGGCATTACGTTGTAACAATAAATTTCAAACTTAGTAATAAATGAAGTCTTTTCCTGGTCCTTCGGGTTCATCTGAATTTGATTGTATCCGGAGTAGGCATCGAGAAAAGTCAAGGTCTCGTGGCCAGCCGTGGCATCGATCATTTGATTGATGTTTGGAAATGGGAAAGAATCTTTCGGACATGCTTTGTTCAAGTCCTTATAATCTACACACATTGTAAGCTTGTTTCCCTTTTTAGGAACTATAACTACGTTGGCTAGCCACTCGGTACTTTACCTCCCGAATGGATCTTATTTTAAGAAGTTTGGTTACCTCGTCTTTTATGAAGGCATGTTTTACCTCGGACTGAGGCCTTCTCTTTTGCTTTACTGGTTTGAACCTGGGATCGGTGCTCAACCGATGCGTGGTTATTTCCGGTGGAATTCCCGTCATATCTATGTGGGACCAAGCAAAGTAATCCATATTATCAATAAGAAATTGAATGAGTTCTTTCCTGAGTTCGGGGGTCAGTCCCGTTCCCAGGTATACCTTTATCTCGGGCAAGTATTCGATAAGTATGACCTGATCCAGTTCCTCGAGAGTTGACTTGGTTGCATCGGACTCTTCGGGTACGACGAAGGTTCGAGGAGTAAGGAGATCCTCTTCTTCATCTTCGATTACATGTTGTTCCGACTCCATCGAGGCTGGGGGCTGTGATTGCTATTTAGCAGCCTGCTTACCTTTGATGCTCGATTTATCTGCGGTCAAGGGCTCTGGTATCGGCGCTACTTCCTCGATTGCAAATATCTCTTTAGCAGCATGTTGCTCTCCGTAGACTGTTTTCACTCCTTCCTCTGTTGGGAATTTCATCATCTGGTGAAGAGTTGAAGGCACTGCCCTCATATTGTGTATCCACGGTCTCCCGAGGAGTGCATTATACCTCATGTCGCCTTCGATAACATGGAATTTAGTGTCTTGCACGGTCCCGACAACGTTTACTGGCAGGATAATCTCTCCCTTTGTCGTTTCACTTGCCATGTTGAAGCCATTTAGGACCCGGGATGCAGGTACAATCTGATCTTGTAGGCCGAGTTGCTCCACGAACCTCGATCTGGTTATGTTCGCTAAGCTACCTCGATCCACTAAAACACGTTTAACTTGAATTTTATTCAAAAGGATAGAGATTACCAGGGCATCGTTGCGAGGCTAAGATATGCCTTCCGCTTCCTCGTCACAGAATGATAAGACGTCCTCGGGCACATAGCTCTTGGAAAGTAATAACGAAAATAGCTAACCCATTCGAGTTCGTTTTTCTCTTGTGATTGATACTTTGGTGCGCTTGAATACAGGTCGTTGAGGGACATCAACTCCGTCAATGATCATGTGGATTACATGTTGTGGTTCTTCTTGCTCATTTTTCCTTGCATCTCTCTCCCTGAAGTTATTCTTAGCCCGATCACTTAGGAATTCTCGAAGGTGGCCCTCGTTGAACAACCGAGCCACTTCTTCCCTTAGCTGCCTGCAATCTTCTGTTCTATGACCATGTGTGCCATGATACTTGCACATCAAATTCGGGTTCCTTTGAGAAGGGTCGGTCTGTATAGGCCTGGGCCACTTGGTGTCTTTGATTCTTCCAATAGCCGACACAATCCCTGATGCATCTACGTTGATATTGTACTCTGATAATCGAGGTGCCTCTGTGGGATCGGTATGCTTATCGAATCCGCTTTTACTCATGAGTCCCCGAGAACTTTGACCTCGATCGTCTCTCCGATCGTTCCGAGGAGCGTTCCGACCTGAACCGTTGTTCCTTCAATCTGACATACGGTTGATACCGTTCCCTGTTCGATCTTGATTCCCTGTTTGTATCCCTCGGGGGCTTGACCTTGAACCTGTTAGGATGAAACGAACCTGAGGGGGCTGCCAACTGATCGTCCTTGACCCTGTTTTTGATTGGTAATGGTTGTGCACATCCGACCACGTCACAGCTGGATATTCGATCAAGTTCTGCTTTAATTGTCGAGATGCAATCGAGCTCCGTTCGTTCAAACCCTGCATAAAGGCCTGTACTGCCCAGTCGTCGGAGACCAGTGGCAATTCCATTCTTTCTATCTGAAACCTGGACACGAACTCCCTTAACATCTCGTCGTTCCTTTGTTTTATTTTGAAGGCATCCGATTTTCTCGTGGCCACCTTTATGGCCCCTGCATGTGCTTTCACGAAGGCATCTGCTAACATAGCAAACGAGTCAATAGAGTTAGGAGCTAAGTTGTGATACCAAAACATAGCTCCTTTCGATAACCTTTCTCCACACTTTTTTAACAAGACCGATTCGATCTCATCGTCATTCAAATCATTTCCTTTGATCCCGCAAGTGTATGAAGTAATATGTTCGTTGGGTCGGTTGTTCCGTTATACTTGGGTATATCGGGCATGCGAAACTTTTTGGGAACGGGCATCGGAGCCGCACTTTGAGGGAATGGTTTTTGTATGAATTTTTTGGCATCTAATACTTTCGAAACTGGAGGTGCCCCCGGTATCTGGTCTATATGAGAGTTATAAGTCTCCACCTTCTTATAATTGTCTTCAATTTTCTTTTCTCCGGACCCGATCCTCTTAGTGAGCTCTTCGAGCATCTTCATAATCGTGGGGTCAGTCCCCGAGCCGCTTTCATTTGACCTTTCTGGCGTTGGCTCAGCACGTCGATTATTTTCATGTTCAGCTACACTCGGAGTCTTATTTTGACTCTGAAGTTGAGCGATGGCGATTTGCTGAGCCTGCAGCATCTCGAATATCACTTGGAGGCTGACTCCCCCATCTCTTATTCCTGGTGTTCCTTGGTTTCCTGGTCGGGCTTCCCTGCGTACACTCCCTTCGGGGTCTGTGCCTAAGTTGGTGTTTAGAGCAATATGAGAACTAACATCAACTGGTTCCATGTTTGGCACTTCCCCAAGGTTTACCGGTGGTACACCGACCCCTACATCGTTGTTTTCACCAAGACCTGCGTTGTCATGAGCAGGTGCATTTTGTGAGCTAGACATGTTTCAACCTGCGAATCAAAAATTCTTGACAAGAAAAAGTGTAAAAACAACGTGTGTAATAAGAATCAGTAAAGAAACAATCACTATTATATTTAGCCCCACGGTGGGCGCCAAACTGTTTACCTCGAAAATACGAGTATCAATTAAATTTAATTTGTGGTTTTAAAGATATATGATTAGATTCAATACCAATTAATAATCAAGAAATGTAAAGTAGAAATGAAAGAAATAAGTGAATCAAACCAATGTAACTCAACAACAGTGACCTCGAGCTTAGTGACCTTGAGGTGGGTTAAGAGCAATAAGAATAATGAAGCAAGAAAAGTAAAGTAAGAGCAGTAAAGCTAAGAGACAATCCCGATGAACAGTAGGCAAAAAGCAGAGAGTATATTCTTTTCTCAATGATTAGATGATGTTACAAATGATTGGGGTCCCCTTTATACAATAGGGGAATCCTAAATATGGAATATTTCTATTTACAGTAGGGAATATTCCTGATACAGCTGTCTAACCGCCTAGTATGGAATCGTACAATCATATTTCGGGATTTGCGCCATAATCTTGGGGACGTGGCAGGAATCTAGCCCATTCTGTTACAAGTCCATAACGGTACTATTCCGGGGTCGAGCATACTCGACCCCGGCAGATGTTGTGCTCTGTCTTCGAACTCAAATCTGGTCCACCGGGCTCGAACTCGACCTTGCCCGGACTTGGGCCCAGGATGGACCTTCGAGCTTATAAATCGGAGGCCTCTGATTTTAACCGTATACAAGTATATAATCTCAATTTTTGTATTTTAAATAGTTGCGGCCAAATAAGACGACATGTGAAAATATTACGTAGAAAGGTTGTGTACTCCAATTGTGAAGGAGTCTTGACATCCAACCAAAATTTTTATGGCAATAGGTAAAGTCAGAGATACTTGTTATAATTCTAGGATGCGCTTGTATACTTGATAGGAGACTTTATATTAACTTTAACACCAACTCAAGCACATTGCTGTGGCGTTAAACTCCACCATGTTATGTACATATATATAGCGCAAAACAAGCATTAGTTGTGGTTTCACTCCTAAAAATATGATGCATTTAGGATCTCAGTTCAACCTAGAGAGGCTCCTCTTCTAACCAGCTGAACTGTCATTTTTCTTTTTTGGTTTGTTTTCAAATTGAAGTCGTCAATTAATTTAGATAATTATTCACATTAAAAATACAGGGCCTAGTAATTTCAGTCCAGTTTCTGGCCTACCTGTTCCTACTATTCTCAGCTGAAAGTAACACGTGCAGATTTTTGGGGGTTTAAAATAAAGAGATCAGAAATGGTAAAACTCAATTAAATGCCTCCACCTTATTCAATCTTCCAACTTCCACGAGATAATATACGAAAAAATGGAAGCTCCATTACTATTATACCAGGCAAGGAACAACTATGTGGCGATCCAAGTTACGTACTAGGCTTTCACAAGAAGCATCAAGATTTCAATACCTTAATCTCCAAAAGTGCAATTAAAGGTACAATTAGACAACATAAGCTGAAACGGTCGAATTGCTAAATATAGAAGAATAATTTTCTGAAATAGTGATAGCTTTAGATGTTTCTGTACTATGTATAATAATTTTTTGAAACAATGATATCACAAGATGTTTTCTTAACTATGCACATCAATCAAACAATTGAGATCAAATACTCATCCCTCGATCCCCCTTCGGGCCACATAGTTTCACAAGCACACCAGGTGCAATGCAAGAGAGTTAGATGATTGGCGCCATTATATCTGATTACTTTGTTGTAAATTTCCGAAAGAATATGGTCTTCATAAAGTAAAGCAATAGTTCCAAAGTCCAGAACCTCGCTTTACTATAAACGCATGATCGTTGGATTTATTGTAGGATAAGATGATGCTTTAACCTGCAATATAGAGCTGGAGAAGAAATGGGTTCAACTATAAGAAACATGGATACAATCAATAAGAGAAGACATAGACCCTACATTATGACAAATGATAATTAATTATTCAAATCCTTTAGAAAAGATAATTATATCCTGATTTATCTTTTCGGTGATAAAAAGTTTTAAATGGGAGAGGTTATTAGGCGGGACATGGCGCAGATGGAGCTGACTGAGGACATGGCCCTAGACAGGAGGGTGTGGAGGTCAAAGATTATGGTAGAAGGTTCGTAGGTAGTCGAGCGTTTCTCTTTGTCTTACTCAGTTCGCTAGCATTAGTGTTAGTATGATATTTTTTATGCATAGATGGCTATTACTACCTAGAGTTTGACTGCATTCTTGGATTCGATCTTATTTCATCTTGCTGTTATTCCTACTTGTTGCAATTACCTTTTCTTTTTCAGTCGTTCTCTAGCCGAGAGTCTATCGGAAACAGCCTCTCTGTCCTTTCAGTGGTAGGGGTAAGGCTGCGTACATCTTACCCTCCCCAGACCCCACTTGTGGGAAACTACTAGGTTTGTTGTTGTTGTTAATGATTCATCAAATAGTAGATCTTTTGCTTCCTCATTAGCTATCTTGTTAAATTTCGAACCTCTAGTTAAATATTCAAATGTTTCCAGCAGGCTCTGCTGTCCTTTAAAAAGATAATAATATCCTAATTTATTTTTCCTGATAAAAAAAGTATTACATAGAGAGTTTCTTGATTGACCAAATAGATCTTCCGCTTCCTTATTAACTACCTTCTTTTTAAATAAGGTAAAGTTTATTCATCCTTCAAGACAAGCCTTGTTCCTTTCCAGCCATAAGGTCCATAAGATGCACAGTGGGATGGATCTCCATATCTGCTTCAGCCTTTCGGGTACTCTCTGGGATTGCCACTATTTTCGCAATCTCGTTAGGCAACACAACAGATGTTTAAGTATATTTCCCAGCATTATCTAGAAACTCAGCAATGGAGATAATATCTGTTACATACATTGAAGCCCCTTCTCTGCAAGTTATCTTGTGTCAAACAGGCCTTCCCAAACTGCTATCCATCCAAAGCATTTGCTACCTTTATTGGAGCTTTTGTCTTCCAAATCATCCTCCATGGCCAATTGACAGAGATCTATGACTTGACTCCCCCCCTTTTTTTTGGGATTAAGTAATTGTTTCATTGCTGGCATCAAGAAGATGCATAAATTACAAAAGAGTAGCAATTGTTAGCTCCTTAAAAATGACTTGACTTCCTGATCAACGTACTATGTCTACATCGGTGAATCCAGCTTGTTAAGATGAATTTAGACTGATTCTAACTGTTGAAGTAAAAGACAGTAGTCTTCTACCTCCCAATCATTCAAATTTCTTCCAAGTACAATCTGACATCCTGAGTCTATGAAAAATTCAGCAATAGTTCCAGTCTTGTTAATAGAGTAACTCAGCAAAATAGGGAATTTAGACTTCAAGCATTCCTCCCCTACCAATAAAAAGTCCATCTAGAACTTGATTCTCTGTCCGTTTCCAACTTCTAGTTTACTATGATACACTGCCATATGTCCCCTGTTGCATTCATGTGCAAAGAGGGAGGCCTCCACCCTCCCTTATTACCATAAAAATAGCACTCATCAACCTCTTCCAAACTACATCACCTTCCAACATGTATCTCTATAGCCATTTGAAGAGTAGGATCTTATTATATAATCTCAGATTTCTCACACCTAGACCTCCACTTCTTTGCCAGTCAACACCATTTGCCATCAAATTAAATGCATCTTCCTTTATATAGCATTGACATCCCATAGAAATTGATTTCTCATGGAATTCATTTTTTTCTCCACTGTTGCAGGCATAGGGAACAAGGACATCAGGTAGGTTGGCATTCCACGTCTAACACACTATTAATTAGTGTGAGTCTATCCCCCCCCCCCCCCCCAATAGATAAATATTGCTTTTTCCATGGAACTAGCTTATTCGCACATCTATCCTTATTAGCTGTCTTGTTAAATTTCTAACCTCTGTTTAAACATTCACTAGCTGTTTCTACTCAAAACTTCCATGCAGTCAATGAATTTTGCTTAACCTACTTCAACTACCTTTATAGTTCATTTGCCGTATCTAAAGTTTTAAGGATCTCCTCCCTATTTGATCTTAAGAAATTTACCCAGAGAAAGAACAATCGTAAGTCATCTTACGCAATTAAGAGGTAAAGTCATAGCCTCAATTTCTCTGTCATTTTCCTAACACGATACATGCTGTCCAACAACTAGAATACACAAGGTCTTTGACAGTTATCTCATTCTGAGGACCAAAAAAGAAACTTCAACTTTACTCTGAACGGCTAAAATGGCAGAAAAAATAATCAAGAGGCATAAGTAGATCACTGATCAAGATTATCATTTGAACACCATGAAACGTTGTTCTACTCTGGAAAGGAGTAGCAATCTTATAAGTACGTATAATTGCAAAAGAGAAGCCCAGAGGAATAATGCAGACATCACTCAGCAGCGGTTTTAGCATCAAGGAAATATGCGGACAACAGTGGATTATAAAGTTAGGGTTACTTGAACATAGAAATTTTAGTTTTCAGAGAAAGTTATACCAGTCAATTTCAAAAAACAACGAACGCCTTCATACTGCTGAACATCCACGTGATTTGGCTTTTGTTTTAGAATGGTTATTTTGGTAAGAGAATAGGAGAGTTGTCTGTCAAGAACATTCATAGAAAAACTATTTCTTCTAGAATGGTCATTTCAGCTAGGAGCATGTTAGTTAAGATGGTTGATAAAAATTACTAGTAAATTACTAGCAAATCGGCCTTTCAAAAACTTTGAATCACAAATGAAAAGGTAAAATACTTGGGACAGAACAAAGCCACCTCAAACTTAAAAGTTCTATGCAAATCAGACTACAAGATATTTGACAGGGGTGAGATAGTGTATAAGAAGAATTCCCGTTATATTCAAGACATGGTGATAATTTGACATTAGATTTACCAGTATAAGTAAATCAAGTTCAATCATTTCAAGCCCATGGTGATGATGTACTGTTTGACACTGCACAAACAGACTAACACACTCTACTATGCGTGTTTGCATGTGCAAATGCCCCTTTAGAATTTGAATTTCATTTATTCCCATAATCTAAATTTAGATGTAGTTTTCAAAATCAATTAGGAGTAGTCATGCTAAGTATTAGAGTATTATCCTGAAGTGAATGCATGTTCCCGCAGTTATGTGGTCGTATTAGAGGTGATAGACTTTTGCAGCGTTGAAGTAGTTTCTACCATAGACGAATTTAGTAATTGGTATCCAATTTCAAACATTTAAGCATTACCTGGAAATTTGTACATTCAAAGCTGGGAGAGCATGAGAGCAAGCTCATCATCAGAGATCGTAAAATCAACACATGCTCCCAATGAAGAAGCAAGTCTGGCAGCTAATTGATGCTTACACTGAACAAAAAGAGGAATCGAATGTTACTATCTTTTGACGAAGGAACAAAAGACATTGGAGAAAGAGGGTCAGTAGATCTCACTGAAAGCTGTTCCCCTCTGTTTACAATGTCATAGAAGAACGAATAACAAGCACAATAATGTTCCGGAAAGCATAGATATTCCTCCTTCCTCTTTGACTCTCCAACAACCTGAGGAAAAGCATCTAGTCATGTGAACCATGAAAAAAAGTAAAGGACAGCCCGGTGCACTAAGCTCCCGCTACTCGCGGCGTCCGGGGAAGGGCTGGATCACAAGGGTCTATAGCACGCAGTTTTACCCTGCATTTCTGCAAGATGTTGTTTCCACGGCTACCCGTGACCTCCTGGTCACATGGCAGCAACTTTACCAGTTACGCCAACGAACCATGAAAAAAAGTCTAATGCTTTATTCGTAAGATGGCAAGATAGTTAAAATTGATCCAAAAGCTAAAGAGGGGTTGGACCTGACCTGAAAGATGGAACGACCACTGGGTTTGCCCAAGATTCTTTTTACGCCTCTTTGATCAACTATCCTCGTTGCTCGCTCGAAATTTTTCCCAAATAAGAAATGCAATCTACATAAAATAGTACCAGAAATCCTATGAATGAAATTGGAATTCAAAGGAACAAAGACAACATTTAATACTGACATTGAAAGTTGGTCATCGCTCACTGTAGCAACCCCATCACCAATCAAGAACATGAAAAATAGAAACCCCAAAACAAATTAGCATTACTACAGTGTTACCCTTTTTGATATAAGCCCAAAAATAATTAGAGATTGTGAGGTAGTTGGTTCAAGAAAAGACCTGAATGAGTTGATTGGATACCTTCCCACACCTTCTCTGCAACCAATGCACTAGTGCTCATTCTGAAAACCCTAGCAGGGTGCTCAAGGAGCTGTTAGTACTAATAAATTTAGAAATTAAACTAGGAAAGGAACTCGAAAACCAACTACGATATACACTCTGTCTCCCTTTGACGATGAAACAAAGGTTAATTTCACTAACAACTTGTTTGGATGGTTGATACATATCCTTTCATAATGTATAATATTGTATTGTACTGTACTATATTGTATTGTTTGATAAATATAATATTTGGATAGATTATATCGTTTGACCTCTCGAAAAAGTCGAGATCGATACAAACCGTATGAGGTGGCTGAGAGTGAATTCCAACCCCTCGGTCTTGCTAGAAAAGAAGCGGAGTATGATCAGTATACGCCAGAACGAGGGATGAACCTGGCCGAGGGTGACCTGGTACCTCTTGCAAAAATCGACCATAACCGGGTCAAGAGGACCCAATGTGAAGGAATAAGTGTAGACACTTAGAAACCCCTCCACATGGATGGTAATACTCTCTTCGGGAGCAGCGATTTGTACCACGACATCGGCCCCCCAGTTACAGTTTCTCTTCATAGCCTTGAGATGGCTCGCCTTTATCGAGCAGATATATCTCAACACGTGTTCACATCGGCCAAGGACCGACGGAGGGTTCTCAACTTTGAAGTCGGTTTTTAAGACATAAGGGTCGGGAACGTACTCGTGAGGAAGCGGTTCCACCGACGTTTTATCACCGGCCTCCCGGGAAGAAGAGGAAGAAGCTTTCTGCTTTTGTGGGACGGTCTTGGAGGTTTTCGCCATTGATTCAGGTAGAAGGAAGCGGAAAGATATGGAACTTGGTATTTTTGGTACTAACAAAATTGACTCAACGGGTGGTGAAAGAGAAGATATGAAGAGAGTAAGAGACTCAGAAAACTTGGTGAAGGAGAAACTAAAATTTTGATTCAACCAAAGAGCCTGTATTTATAGATTCACGACGACGGTTCGGTGGTGCTAGTGGCCGACCGACCACTGGCAAGCATTAATAGTTTGGGGAACTGTACCGACGGGACGTTTCGGTCACCTCGATCGCTTACGTCACGGGGACATCACTATCGGGGTCTCCAGAAAATCAAGGCTCAAGTCGTTTCTTATCATTTTACTCTAAGAAACGAGGGGACTATCTGTATACGGTAGAAATCGGGGCTACCGAATTTCATTCTTTGGTCGAGATAGGAATGTCACGGCGAAAAACCAGGACATCGAGTCATCCCGAGGTCGACCTCGACTGCGGACAGAAGGAGGCAGACTTCGAGTGGCACCGGCGTGGCTTGATAACTGAAAAGGCGAGATATCCGCAATTGGTTGAGAATTGTGGCGTGACTCTCGGAACGGATCGATCTGCGGCGGCTAATTAGATGTTAATATGATTTCCTACTATAATTAGAAGTGCACCTTATTTAGGACTCCTCCATACTAGGTATGGATATGTTAAATGGGTATTAATTTGATATTTTAGACATATGAAGTCCTAAAGGGATGATTGTGGGTGAAAATAGTTGTTTCAAAATCAAGATGGAAAGTGAGGTGCATAAGATTTGACAAAAATCGACTAAGTTGCAGAAGGTCTGTCTTCCATCAAGTTTTAGTGAAAATGTGTAAGGGATTGGGGAAAATGCAAAGCATGAGAGTTGTAGGCCTTTGAAATAGCTTTCCAACGATATATTATGGAGCCCGAACGGATCTTTGTGCAAAACTTTATGTGCGTTTTTCGGAACAGTTACGCGTATACGCGAACACTTGCGCGAACAAGCCTTCAGGCGCGCGAACTCGCGCGTGGGAGGTCAGTGTTACTGCCGTTGAGCGCGAACTTTCGCGCGAACAAGCCTCCAGGNAGCATCATTGTTCACTGATAAGAATATATACATTCATTACTTTCTTGCATTTCGCTTACTGTTCATCAGAGTTGCTTTATCATTTGCTATTCCTATTATCACACCTCGAGACTACCACAAGTGGAGGTCGAAATTTGGCTAGCATACTGGTTTGATTTATTTTATTCACTAATTTATCTATTTAATTCCTTTTTTACAATTGGTATTGGATTGAATCACATATCCTTAAAACCACAATATAAGTTTAATTGTTACTCGAATTTTAGGGTAAACAAGGGTAAAAAAGACGAACGATATTTCGCTAAGGAATTTCGTACTTTTAGTATAGTACTAATACTAATATTAGGGTACACGCTTTGCGCGCGTACCTCATCTTAATAAATATAAAACTTTAAATTATATGAATATTATTAATTATGTATATTATAGTATGAGATATATTAAACAAACTAATATTGATAATAGTTATTATATAATATTTACCTGAAATTTCTTGTTCATGTGTATTATGCTTTTATTGATTTACATGGTTGTACTTGATTCAATATACTTATTCATCCTCCCAATGCAACTTCACATTTGTCTATATAAGGAAAAAAATATAATTATTTAATGAAATTAGTAACGATAAACAATCTTTCAAAAAATGTGTGCAGTAATTCTTCTCTGTATCTATATTTGAGATAAATTCAGAGAACTTCCTCAAGTTTCGCGTGGTAACACTAACAATCCTTGTGGTTTATGATATTACAGCTTACCTCCCTTATTTTAATTTTTTTGTAATATATTTATTATTAATATAGAATATTATGATATGACAATTTACCCTTACTAATATTAAACTCTTTTTTTTGACAATATAAATAAATCTAATATTTCATACGTTAATACACCATTCTGCAAACTTCTCTAGAAATTCCATCTTCAACTCCTCTCCCTCTGGGTATAAAGTGTTTTGTCTTTTTTCCAATTTCTAATGGTGAAGATAATTAGGAGTCCGGAACCAAAGTAATAATATTTGAAACTCAAGCGACTAAAATAATTGTTAAAAAAGGGTGAACAATTTTATATATAGCGCATGCAATACATACACTATTAACGTCTAACTCTAGTCATTCCCACCCTTCAAAGAACACCAAATCTATTAAGTGTATAGTGCGTGAAATACATGCGCTATAAGTTAACGGGGTAATTGACCCCGTTAACATATAGCACATGTATTTCATGCGCTATATATAAAATTGTTCACCCTTTTCTTAACATCTATTTTGGTCGCTTGAGTTCAAAATATTGTCATATTGCACAAAGTTATAATTAATTTATTTTTAGAATAATTATATTATAATCCTAAATATTAGAAAAATAAATTATTTGTGCAATATGAAATCCGTTTCTTAAAGAGAAAGGGATAATATTAGAATATGCTTAAAAATTTATACAAAATTTTTAAGCTAACAAAGAAGATCTCTTCCTCTACGAATCCAACAATCTCCAACACATAATTTGATACTTATAAGTTCAAAACTTTCGTTAGTTCTTCTTTTCAAATCATATGAAAGAAAGCATATTGCTTTAGCAATTGGACAAATATAAGATAAAAGGCGGTGATAGAATTAATTTTTATCTGTACAATATTCTTCGAATCCTTTGCTGATGTTTTATCATCAAGAAAAATTTAATAAATCAAGTGCTTCTCATAGGACTTGGCATGACTACAAGAAGAGCGAAGAAACGTTCATACAAACTATATCTCATAACAATAAACTTGAATTATATCAAGAACGATAGAACATGAAATGTAGGTGACTATTGAATATTTGACTGTTAATTAGAACAATATAACTAAGAAATTAAATAGTAACACTCAATATTCAGCATTCTTAACCCGAAAGAAAAATATGACCATAAAATAGAGTTTGATTTTCTTAGATAATAGATCATAGCATAACTTGAAGAAATACATGCGATGAGATTTTTGAACCCAATCAATATTAATATATATAACTTGAAGTTATAACATAAACCCAAGTTATAGCTTTTTTTGAAGTTAAAGTATAACTTGAAGTTACACAGAACCTCATCGCATGCCAGCATCTACGTCTAGCTTAATAAAATAATAATTAACAACAACACTTTTCTAATATATTCAATATTAATTATATCATACAAGTAGTTCATTCTTGGAATACATGAAATATTGTTTAACCAAGAAACTGAATATTTGGTTAAAGCTAGAATTTAAGAGAGAAATCAGGTTACTGATAATCAAGAAATGAGAGACTTTGGGAACAACAATAAAGCAATGAATAAGTATATATTTCAGTATAATCTCAATGATATTTTCGTGTCCTACAGATGTTGTGACTTTCTCCTTTTATAGTTAATTCTAAGAGAAAGTGTAATGCCTTTGTCTTAATGAGGCAATTACGAACAATAAATGACATTAAAAGAAACGTTACTCAATCATTCCTATTAAATACAAATTCTCTAACGTATTTGGCATTTAATGCTGAATTTGGACTCTTTTTCGCTATCAGATTCATGTCTTCAATTCCTTCTGATCTTCGAGCTTTAAATGACTCGAACAGGTACGAGTCTCGTTTCATTTGAATAATAGCTCGTGCCTTTAAGTATCTTCTCTCCCGCATCTGTTGTTGCTCGTGCCTTCTAACTGATTACCACGCTTTGACTATTTGACCGATCCACGTGTCATGATACGTCATCTTCAATATTTAAATTCAGTTTTTTCCCAATACAGATAGTCCCCCCACTTTCCATTTATTTATCAATTAAATATTTGGGAAGTGGATCTTCATTAAAAAGGGAATTTTTGCCATAATCAATGCTATGACAGTACTAACGCTTCAGTTGTCTTTTCTATTTAATGCATTGCATACGTGTCACCTTCTCATTAGCTCTGCAATTCTGCAGCCTTTTTTCAAGGCTTCTTCAACCCCACTATTCACGAAGTGATAGTTGCCTTTATTATAGGCTTTCCATCATTACACTTCTTAGTCTTTGACGGTTGCTTTTATATATAAACTTAACCCTTCTTCCATAAATTTTTACCAAATATTTCACTATTTACTCCTATTCACTTCTTCCTCTGTTCACATCTTTCTCTGTTCACATATTTCTACCATGTCATCTTCAAATCCCAACCCTAGGAGAGTCCCAATTCTTGATAGTTTCCCCAATGCTCCTGTGAGACACAGAAGAGGTAGAGGAGGTAGGCTTCGTGGCCTAGGATCCATTCGTGGTGGTATCTCTGGTTCCATCACTCCTTCTTCTAGCTCTGGCACTATTTCTAGAGGTTCTTTCACTAACAGATCTTCTTCTAAAGGCAAAGAATCTTCTGAGTCTATTCAAGAACCTTTGGTCGAAGAAATAGTGCCAACCGACTTATCTTTCGTGCATGATAAAGAATCCCTTCGTGACCAAGTAATTAAGTTAGAGAGAGCTGACACCTATCCTTCTTTAATTACTGAACCCTTGATTTCCACTGTTCGAAAAGATTGTCGTTGGAGAGATGACCTTCATATAGTTATTCCTAACCCAAACCAGAGAATATCTTCTTATAGGATTGGTTTTTCCTCTGTTTATACTTATCCCTTTACTTTGGGATTTATTCCTGCTATCGACTCAGTCATACTTGATTTCTGTCGTTTTTTCAAAATTTGTTTGGCTCAAGTTGGCCCTCTCGTATGGAGAGCAGTAGCTTGTTTAAGGTATGTATCGGTAAAGGCTGATGTTGACTTTACCTTCTCCCATCTAATTCATCTTTACCACCCCAAGCTGTTCCGCAATGGTGTTTTTACCCTAACTGCAAGAAGTAAAAGGGTTTTGGTAAGCCCTGAAGATGATAAAGATCGAGGCTGGTACACCCGTTACGTTGCGGTACCCACAGTTGGTTTGGTGGGTGAATCAAATATTCCTTTTCCTGAGAAATGGAACCTTGCACGTAAGTATTTCTTCCTTACCGTATCTGTTTCTTTTTTTATTTCAACTCCTTTTCTAATTTCATTCTTTTTTGCTTTTTTGTAGCAACCATGGGAGATGTGGAACCCGTTCCTAATTTCCGTGGTTGGGTAGATGCTATTTTGAAAGCCGTGCCTATGGAGGCACGAACCTGGAAATCTATTTCCAACAAACATGGTTGGAAAGTAAAAACTCACGATATGCGTCCCTTATTATTTCCAGTATGTTAAATTCTTTCCCCTCTTTTAACTTTTTATCCTTCTTTTTGTCAGGATTTGCTATTCGAGGAATGTCAGCTGAAGTAGCTATTGCCCTTCGAGCCTCTTTTGGTACTCCTCTTTCTTTGGAGAGAGCACAAGCTACGCTGTCAAAGAGGAAAGTTGTTGAAGAGGATTCTGAGGATGATGAAGATGAAGACACCTCTTTGATAGTTAGACCTAGAGCCAGGAGACGCATCGTTTCCGAATATGAAGCTGAAATTTCTCCTGCCCGTGCCTCCTCTCCTGTTAATATTGTTTCCGATGATGAAACCATTCCAAGGGACACCATTGAATCCACTCAACGTCTCTTCGTTGACGGTTTCGAAAGTGGTGAAATAGGTTCGGTTTTAGATGAAGTTCCTCTTTCCTCCTCCATTCCTATTCCTTCTATTCTTCCTTTGGTTTCAAGTGCTTCTTTGCCCATTTTATCTGTTCCTGCTTCTTTGCCAATTTCTTCTCCCTTACCTGCTTCGACTCCTTCGACTCCTGTTATTTTCACCTCTTCCACTGTTCCTCCTTCTATAGCTCCCCGTTCCTCTGTTCAGCATGCAGATGAGGGTTCCAGTAGCAGAAGTTTGGCTATGAGGAGTGTAACACTTGAGGTTCCTGCTAATAACAGTCTTTTAAGGAAGTCTGGTGGAGCAGATGTCTGGCTTGAGCCTTTAATTGGAGACATTGAGAAGAAGAAGATGGATAGTCACAGTTGCTTAACTTTGATGAATGACATAGTTCATTCTACATTGAAGGTATTCTTCCTTTACTTTCTAATAAGTTTTTTTTTATCTCTAGATTCTTATTTTCATGAGTTGTCTTTGTAGGCCAACCTTATTGGCACGGAATTGATGGGAAGAATTTCCCTTTTAGAAAAGAAGGCCCGTGAGTCTAATAAGACTATTCTCGAGGCTGAGAGGGTAGCTAAGGAAGCCCAACTGGAAGCAACTAATTGGAAGGAACAGTTTAAAAATGCTCAAGAAACGATAAAAGAATTGCAAGAAAGCAACCGTAACCTGGAGCAGCAAAAGCGGACTCTGACTTCTGAATTAGCGAGAGCCAAGGCTTCTTTTAGTAAAGCTGAGAAGGATAAGGAGCGCCTTGAGTGTTCTTTTTCGGAGCAAGTATCAAAGTCAAGTGAAGAAATCAGAGAACTTAAGGCACTCTTGAACAAGAAAGAAGAGTATGCTGGAGAGTTAGTACAAAACTTGACTCAAGCTCAAGCTAATTTGAAAATCTCCTCTGATAAGGTTCGTGCCTTAGAGAGTTCTCATGCCTCCCTTGAAGCTACCCTTGATTCCACTTTAGCTGAAAATCAAGTGTTAAAGAATGATCTTGCTATTTGGGAAAGGGATTATGAACTTCTTGAGGAGAAATTTAACATAGAGGTGAGTTGGGCTTTTCTAAACTCTCGTCGTGATGCTTTAACTGAGGCCAGTCAAGAAAACTTTGATTTAGAATCGGAATTGGCCAAGGTTTTGAAAACCATTGAGATGACCCAACAACCACTTGACTTTCCTTCTCCGGCAGATGAAGCTCCCGTGGCTGAAGAACTTTTAAATGAAGAAGCCGCTGCTGTGGCAGTTGAAGTTGAAAATGCTGCAGTTCCAGCTCCCGAGGGTGAAACTTCTATGATTCAGTCTGAGGAAGCTGAAGCTTCCATGACTCTTGCTCCCCTCGATGAATATAACACTTCAATCCCAGCTGAAACCGCTCCTGTTGCTGTTTCTTCAGAAGTTACCGTTCCTGAAAGTGAAGCAGATATCACAATTTCTGATGTTCCAGCCCCTCAGTGACCAGTTTATGTTTTCAAACTTTATTTTTATTGCTTTGTTAATTGGTCGGTTTATCCCTTGGTCAGTTTTTAAGGGATTTTTTTTGGAAAAAGTCCCCAGTTATCATAATGGGGCACTTGTATAAACTTTTTTTTTGTTGACTAAGTTTTTACTTAGTCTTTTTAACTATATCAAGAAGTTTTTTAGTACTTCAATATGTTCTATTCTTGCCTTTTTCTTATCTATTTAGGACTTATAGAATAGTTTAGCATTTTTAAACTTTGAAAATGCTTTATGATTCTTCTCATGACTTATTAACATGAGGCTTATAAAAGAGGGCCCTTTTATATATTACGACACTTAATGAAGAAGACGTCTCAACTTCATAATGGTGTTACAATACGATGAAAGAAATAGGAACATACATGTTTTGTGGAATAACTTTGACAAGTTTTTGAATATTACATGTATTAAAATACATCTATAACTTTCTCGTAACTATTTTTCTTGTAACAGATTTTTACAAAATAAATATAATTCAAACGAGGTTTTTCCTTATAACCCGTTTCAGTATATAGTCATGACCCTATCTTCATGTATTAGGAAGGGTTTGAGAGATGACTCCATTGTTCTCATGAGTTTGAGAGGTGACTTCATTGTTCTCATGAGTTTGAACACTATGATTAATGTTTTGTATCTTCATTTGTTTTGATGGGAAAGAACACAATGATGAATGCTGAGGTTCCGTAACTTCTGCTCGACACTTGTCTCTTTGTTTTTTGATTTTTGTTTACATATCTGTTTTCCCGCACGTATCTGTGTACAATATGTAGTCCCCCAAGTGTTTGAGTGGGGAAGTATGAATCCTCGAGCACTTGTTTGTTTCTCTCAATTTGGTCCTTTTCCTGAAACAGAAAAACATACGGGACTCCGAGATGCGATTAGAGATGAAGACTGCCTAACTCCTAACTCGTGTGTATTTCCATCAGAATAATTGTAACCCTGGGATGAGAATTTTAGAATATTCCATTTTGCCGTGCAGGTCGTGAC
The DNA here is from genome assembly GCF_001879085.1 of Nicotiana attenuata. Lineage (NCBI taxonomy): Eukaryota > Viridiplantae > Streptophyta > Magnoliopsida > Solanales > Solanaceae > Nicotiana > Nicotiana attenuata. Next base: position 10,319,789 of record NC_031993.1, read on the forward strand.
TCATCATTTGGCACGGGTAAGGGTTTTTGCCTAGCATCTAAAATCGTTAGTAAAATTTTAACAATTCAAAGAAAATTTTTAGCATAGCGATACCTGACCATGGGTACTTTCTCAAAAGTAATATCTCTTTAGGTGGACAGCATTCCAATGTGAGGGTAGAATTTTCCCATCCATTGTCTCTAACTCATATGCTCCTTTTCCCGCAATATCACAAACTCTGAAGGGTCCTTCCCATGTTGGACTTAGCTTTCCTGAATTAGCGGCCTTTGTAGATTGGAACACCTTTTTAAGCACGAAGTCCCCAATTTTAAAAAATCTGAGGCGTGCTTTCCTGTTGTAATACCGTTCAATTACTTGCTTTTGTGCTGCCATCCTTATTAATGCGGCTTCTCTTCTTCCTTCGAGCAAATCAAGGTTCACCCGCATATCTTCATCATTTGATTCTTCCGTTGCTTGAGCATATCGTGTGCTCGGTTCTCCTATTTCAACTAGGATTAAGGCCTCCGCACCATAAACCATTGAAAATGGTGTTTCTCCCGTGCTTGTTTTTGTCGTTGTACGATAAGCCCATAATACTCCAGGTAATACCTCAGGCCAATTACCTTTTGAATCTTGTAACCTTTTCTTCAAGTTGTTGATAATGACCTTGTTTGTGGATTCCGCTTGTCCATTACCCACTGGATGGTATGGCGTAGATGTTATCCTTTTAATTTGCCAACTTTGAAAAAATTCTGTGATTTGAGCTCCTATGAATTGTGGACCATTATCACACACGATTTCCTTCGGCACTCCAAAGCGGCATATTATATTCCTCCAAACGAAGTCTTTAACTTCCTTCTCTCGTACCTGTTTAAATGCTCCTGCTTCTACCCATTTAGTGAAATAATCAGTAAGTACAAGTAGAAACTTCACCTGACCTTTTGCTTGTGGTAATGGTCCTACGATATCCATTCCCCATTTCATAAAGGGCCACGGAGCTATGACAGGATGCAGTAGCTCAGCTGGTCTATGCATATTATTGCCGTACCTTTGACATTTATCACATTTAGATACAAAACTATTTGCTTCCTCTTCCATCTTTGGCCAATAATACCCTGCTCGAATCAATGTTTTTACCAGCGACCGTCCTCCCGCGTGATTTCCACAATGTCCTTCATGTATTTCCCTCATTACGTATTCTGTTTGGGAAGGTCCGAGACACCTTGCTAATGGTCCACCGAACATCTTTCGATAAAGATTTCCTTGATATAAACAGTAGCGAGCAGCCTTTTTACGGAGCGCGTGTGCCTTCCTTTTGTCATCAGGTACGGTTCCGTACTGCAGAAAAGCAACAATTTCGTTTCTCCAATCCCATGTTAAATTATTAAAATTTACCTCATTCTTATCAGGTTCGAGAACGGAATGAAATAAATGTACGACTGAAGCGTTTGCATCTTTTGCCACGTCTGCTGCAGATGCGAGATTGGCTAAGGCATCTGCCTCAACATTTTCATCTCTTGGTATTTGCATAACTTTCCACGTCTGAAACTGCTTTATTAATTCTCGTACTTTTTCTAAGTACTCTTGCATTCGTGCTTCCCTGGCTGCGTAAGTCCCCAGCATCTGATTAACAACAAGTTGTGAATCACTCTTGATTATAATCTGGGTTATGCCAAGTTCTCGAGCCAATTCCAAACCTGCAATGACAGCTTCATACTCTGCTTCATTGTTAGTTATTGAATGACACTTTATAGCTTGTCTAATAGTTTCACCCGTGGGTGGTACGAGAACTATTCCTAAACCTGCACCTTTTACGTTAGATGAACCGTCAGTGAATAAAATCCAAGTCCCCGGGTTTGCGCCATTAAAAACTTGTAATTCTTTTTCTGCTTCTAATTGCATCCCCTGACTGAAATCAGCTACGAAATCAGCTAATACTTGAGATTTTATAGCAGTCCTAGGTTGATAAGTGATTTCGTATTCACTTAATTCTATAGCCCATTTTGCTAATCTTCCTGATAATTCATGTTTATGCAAAATGTTTCGTAATGGAAAAGCAGTAACCACAGCAATGGGATGACATTGAAAGTAAGGTCTTAATTTTCTAGATGCCATGATCAAAGCAAGTGCTAACTTTTCTAGTTGCGGGTACCGTGTTTCTGCATCTAACAAAGACTTGCTTACATAATAGATAGGAGATTATTTACCTTGATCCTCCCGGACTAAAACAGCACTTACCGCAACTTCTGATACGGCAAGATAGATGAGTAACTTCTCTCCTACCTTTGGTTTCGCCAACAACGGTGGATTTGACAAATATACTTTCAGATTCTTAAGTGCTTGTTGACAATCTTCGTTCCATTCAAAATGATCCTGTTTCTTTAAAGCTGAGAAAAATTTGAAGCATTTTTCTGAAGACTTGGAAATGAATCTCCCCAGAGCTGCAATTCTCCCAGTTAGTCTTTGAACTTCTTTTTTACTCGTAAGTACATCAGGGATTTCCTCTATTGCTTTGATCTGTGTAGGATTTACCTCAATACCACGGTTAGAGACAAGGAAACCCAAAAACTTTCCTGATGCGACCCCGAACGCGCATTTTTCTGGATTGAGTTTCATATTAAACTTTCGTAAAATTTGAAATGTGACAGATAAATGAGAGATGTGATCATGAGAATGCTGGGTTTTGACGAGCATATCGTCTATATATACCTCCATGGTTTTACCTAAATGTTCCTGGAACATTTTCGTGACCAACCTTTGATAGGTTGCTCCAGCATTTTTGAGACCAAAGGGCATTACTTTATAACAGTAAGTCCCCCTGTCTGTGATAAAAGAAGTTTTCTCTTCATCACTTGAATCCATTTTGATTTGGTTGTAACCTGAATATGCATCTAAAAAACTTAGAAGTTCATGCCCTGCAGTTGCATCAATTAACTGATCTATATGCGGTAAAGGGAAAGAATCTTTTGGACAAGCTTTGTTAAGATCTGTATAATCTACACAAACTCGCCACTTACCATTTTTCTTAGGTACTACAACTGTATTAGCTAACCAATTTGGATACTTTACCTCACGGATAGACCCAATTTTTAATAACTTTTGGACCTCATCTTGAATCACCTGGTTTTTGAAAGCTCCTTGCTTTCTTTTCTTTTGCTTTATTGGTGTGAATGATGGGTCTTCATTTAGTTTGTGAGTCATCACATCCGGTGGTATTCCTGTCATATCAGCATGGGACCAAGCAAAACAATCCACGTTAGCTTTCAGAAATTCAATTAACATACCTCGCATGTCGGAGCTTAGATTGGCTCCAACATAAACCTTCCGTTCAGGCCATTGCTCAAATAATATCACAGCTTCGAGTTCTTCAATTGTTGTTTTGATATTTTCATTCTCTTCAGGCTCTTGAATTGTGTCAGGTCTCGAGTCTACATCTGTCCGTCCTTGCTCAGCTGAGGTTTGACCTTCAACTGTTTCCTGTAATTGCTATTTTTCTTTATTTACAGTGTTCGTATCTATTACAGCGTTAATGCTCCTGGCTGTCTGCTGATCCCCACGAATTTGGCAAATCCCCCACGGTGACGGGAATTTAATAACTTGATGTAGAGTTGACGGGACAGCATCCATATCATGGATCCAAGGTCTCCCCATGATCATATTGTAAGCCATTTCCATATCTACTACCTGAAATTTAGTTTCTTTAACAACACCTGCAGCAAAAGTTGTTAGAATTACCTCTCCTTTTGTTACTACACTTGAATTGTCGAACCCTGACAAGGTATGCGCCTTCGGTATCATTTTGTCTTCAGCTTGCATTTCACGTAATACCCTTAGTAGTATAATATTTACGGAACTTCCTGGATCAATCAAAACTCGTTTTACATTAGTGTCGTGTACAAGTAAAGATATTACCAGTGCGTCATTGTGGGGGGTCATCACTCCTTCAGTATCTGCATCATCGAAAGAAATACTTTCGTTTTCTAAAACCTGCCGTACCTGTTTCCCGTGTGTAATCGTTACTTTAGAAACCTTGTTGGAAGCCGTATATGTTACACCATAAATATCTTCTCCCCCACTTATAACATTCACGGTTCTCTTGGGTGATGGGGGCTTTGGTGGCTCTTGCCTATTTTTCATATAGGCTTGCTTACCTTTCTCTAAATAACTCAGTGCGATACCCTTGTTTCAATAGATGGTCCACTTCACTTTGTAAGAATCTACATTCTGAAGTCTTATGCCCGTGATCATTGTGGAATTCACACCAATGATCTGGATTGCGCCTATTTGGATTTGACCGCATCTCTTTTGGCCACCGTACCTTGTCTCCCATGCTCCTCAAAACAGCTACGAGCTCGGAGGTAGTGACATTGAAATTATATCCACCGAATTTCGCTTTTAAACCTCTGTCATCATCTCGTAACCCTTGTCTGTTTCGGTCATTTCTGAACCTTGATGAAGAACCAGATTCCCCGTTCCTCGATTTTTGATCATATCGTTGATTATCCTCCTTTGGCCGTGAGTCTTTTCCTGTAGGTCCCATATATGGATCGTATCTATTTTTACCTGATCTTTTTTCGGTTTCTGACCTCCTGGAATTGCTCCTTTCTTCATGATGAAACTGAGGTATGGTATCTTCCTCAATTCGCAACTTCATACTGTACCTGTTATAAACGTCATTCCACGTGGTTGCAGGGAACTCTCGAAGGCTTTCTTTAAGTCTTCTCGTGGCTTCTGAACTTTTATCATTTAAGTTGCTTGCAAAAGCTATTGTAGCCCAATTATCAGGTACACGGGGTAAAGTCATCCTTTCACGTTGGAATCTATCAACAAAATCTCTGAGCAACTCTGAGTCCCCTTGTTTAATTTTGAAAATGTCTTCCATTCTTTTTTCAACCTTTTGAGCTCCTGAGTGCGCTTTAATAAAAGAATCTGCATGCTCAGCAAAAGAGTTTATAGAATTTTCAGGTAAAAGAGAATACCAGGTTAATGCACCCTTGGTGAGTGTTTCTCCAAATTTTTTGACCAACACGGATTCAATTTCTTGCTTGGTCAAATCGTTGCCTTCTACACCTGTAGTAAATGCAGTTACGTGATCACGTGGGTCTGTTGTGCCATCATATTTCGAGATGTCAGGCATTTTGAACTTTTTAGGGATTGGAAGGGGAGCAGCACTTGGTTTCCAAGGTTGTTGCGAGTATTTATCCACATCCACTCCTTTGATTACAGGGGGAACTCCAGGGATTTGCTCGATGCGCTCATTTTGTTCCTTAAGCTGTTTCTGCAAAGTTAGTACTAAATTTTGCAAATGAGAATTATTTGAATTACCTGGTTCTCCTTCCTGTGGTTCACTGGGGGTTCCTCCATTTCCAGAATTAACAAGGCCAGAACGAGGATTCTCCAATGTATTGTTATTAGGCGTAGGTGTGGGTGGTGCAACAGGTAATCGACTAACTAGAGCTTGAAGAGCTTTGCTAACCCGTGCATCAATTACTTTTTGTAAAGCGTCATCTGCTCCTTCAAAATATTCAGATTGCTCTTGTTCAACAGCACGAGATTCAGGAGTAGGAGTGCCTTCACGAGATTGACGTGACGAATTTTGAGGGGAAGAAACCACGTTAATGTTTTGTAAATCACCTTGATTTTGATGGATTTGATTTTCATGGTTTCCCAAGGTATTTTTACTGTTATTGTTGTTGTTGTTGTTTGACATGATGATAACAACAGATAAAATGTAACTTAAAAAGAATAGATTACCAGATTCCCGGTAACGGAACCAATTTGTTTAACCAAGAAACTGAATATTTGGTTAAAGCTAGAATTTAAGAGAGAAATCGGGTTACTGATAATCAAGAAATGAGAGACTTTGGGAACAACAATAAAGCAATGAATAAGTATATATTTCAGTATAATCTCAATGATATTTTCGTGTCCTACAGATGTTGTGACTTTCTCCTTTTATAGTTAATTCTAAGAGAAAGTGTAATGTCTTTGTCATAATGAGGCAATTACGAGCAATAAATGACATTAAAAGAAACGTTACTCAATCATTCCTATTAAATACAAATTCTCTAACGTATTTGGCATTTAATGCTGAATTTGGACTCTTTTTCGCTATCAGATTCATGTCTTCAATTCCTTCTGATCTTCGAGCTTTAAATGACTCGAACAGGTACGAGTCTCGTTTCATTTGAATAATAGCTCGTGCCTTTAAGTATCTTCTCTCCCGCATCTGTTGTTGCTCTTGCCTTCTAACTGATTACCACGCTTTGACTATTTGACCGGTCCACGTGTCATGACACGTCATCTTCAATATTTAAATTCAGTTTTTTCCCAATACAATTATCACAAAAAAGAAAAAAAAAATACACATGGAATCAATGTTTTGCGAGAGAATTCATGGGACGAAGGAAAATTACCTGAAAATAGGTGTTCGTTACGGCAAAAGCTTATTTTAGGTTGGGTTTACCATTTCTTTTAAGCTTTGCATTGGCTTTGTATGGTAATTTTTGATAAAATTTATATTTTAAAAGAGTTTTACTTGATTTAAATTACTCATTATCAGGACATGGTAGAAATAAAGAAAGGTTTAATGAAACAATATTTTAGATTCTTAACGGATTTCAAAGTGGTAATTATTAGGAAAATAGTTAAATGACTATTCCTAAATATTAAATTGTCACGACCCAAGTTCGCCTTCCGTGAACCGTCGTAACGGCACCTAGTCTCTACGACTAGGTAAGCCTAACAATTTGCGAAAAAAGGAACTAAATGCGGAAAACAAATAAAAACTGAAGATAAACAAATATAGAAGTGTTTAAGATGCCGCTCGGCATGTACCAACACAAGATCTCAACAACTGAACAATTCCCGAAACCCGCAATCCCATGAATCACAAGCTAAGAGATTACATAATAAGCTCTAACTCCAGAATGCCTACCAACAAGGAAAAAAATACAGAAAGGGCTATACTAGTAATGAAAATAGAAAGGGACTCTTCGGTCTGCGGACGCGGCAGATATACCTCGGAGTCTCTACAAAACGCCTCGCCTCAAGCGTGATAAGTCTGAGTGGAAGAACCTGGATCTGCACATGAAAAACATGCGCAGGAAGGGCATGAGTACACCACAGCGATACTCAGTAAGTGCCAAGCCTAACCTCGGTCGGATAGTGACGAGGAAGGTCAGGGCCCTACTGAGGCTAAAGGAAATACAAGATATAACAGTGTAGAATAAAGCAGTATAGTTAAGTGCAACAGTAAGAAGTAATACAGGATAGAAAGAACAACAACAGCTATAACAGAGACAAATAATCACGGAAAGGAATACAACTCACACAGAGATAACAACCGGGGATCTCCAGGATACCGTCCTGTAGTCCCAAATATAAATATCCAGTAGATCTCCCGGAATACCGTCCCGTAGTCCAACTCATAGTGCGCGGGGATCTACCGGAATCCCGATCCGTAGTCCCAAATGTAAATACTCAGTACTAGGGGAATCTACCGAGTGCAATCCCGTAGTTCCAATGTAAAAGTGCAGGGGGATCTCCCGAAATACAAATCCGTAGTCCGAAAGTAAACATACAGGGGGATCTCCCGGGATAGCGTCCCGTAGTCCCAAAGTAAATACACAGCAGCAACAAGAAGAATACTCAATTTAATTAAATTTCACACCAAGGTAAAGCAGGTATTTCTAACCTAGCATGCTACACATAATTCAAATAAGGCAGTAGAACAAATAAGTAATTAAATCAATTAGACATGCTTCCCTAAGCTAACAACATGCTTAAATTGCAAGTAGTATAAACAGGAAAGGAAACACAATTCTAAGTACTTAATGAAAACTGGATTTTTCAACAATTAGCACAAGTACGCACTCGTCACCTCACGTACAAGGCATTTCAAACATCAATAATACCAAATCCTAAGGGGAGTTTCTCCCACACAAGGTTAGACAAGCCACTTACCTCAAACCGGCTCAAAATCAACCCGAAACCATGTTCTTGCCACGAGTATTCGACTCCAAATGGCCCAAATCTATTCAATTCAATTGCATAATGTAAATAACACTTCAAGTAACTGATTCTACAAATAAATTCTAAGCTAATACGCGAAATTAGGTGAAATGACCAAAACACCCTCCGGGCCCACGTCTCGGAATCGGGTAAAATTTACATTTTCAAAATCCTCATACTCTCACGAGTCTATCCATACCAAAATTATCCAAATCCAACATCAAATTCTCAATCAAAACTCGAAATTTAGGTCTAAGAACTTTCTTCAAATTTCCCCCCCAATTTTCATCTCAAATCAGAAATTAAACGATAAAACTAACAATAGATTAATGGAATACAACTAGAAAGGGATAAGGAATCGTTACCCACTGATTTCCTCTTCAAAAATCTCCCAAAATCGCCTCTCCCGAGCTCCAAATCAATTTTCTAAGTTTTGAAACTAAACCCTCGAAATTATGATTTTCTGCCCAGTAAATCCACATCTGCGACTCTGGGACCGCACCTGCGGTGCCGCTTCTGCGGAACACAAGTCGCATCTGCGGCGTTTCATTAAAGCTAAATTTTCGCACCTGCGGCTCCTTTACCGCACCTTCGGTCTCGCAGGTGCATTTACCGGTTTTGCTGGAGCCTGGCCAATCTCGCTTCTGCGATCACATAGCTGCTTCTACGGCGCCGCACCTGCGGTCCCACACACGCAGGTGCGGTTATGACAGGAAACACAGCTTCAACTGCCAACTTCAAATGCCTAACTCTCCGTCAACCATCCGAAATCATCCCGAGGTCCCTGAGACCTCAACCAAAAGCACGAACATGTCATATACCACTATCCAAACTTATACCAACCCTTTAAACACCTAAAACAACATCAAAACATCGAATCATCATCGAATTCAAGCCTAAGAATTCCAAAATCTTCCGAATTACGCTTTCGATCAAAAAGTCTATCAAACCTCGTCCGAATGACCTGAAATTTTGTACACACGACACATTCGACACTACGGAGCTACTCCAACTTCCGGAATTCCATTCCGACCCCGATATCAAAATCTCATTATCGAACCGGAAACTTCAAAATTTCCACTTTCGGCATTTCAAGCCTAATTAAGCTACAGACCTCCAAAACATAATTCGAACACACTCCTAAACCCGATATCACCCAACGGAGCTAACGGAACCAACGGAATTCCATTCCGAGGTCATCTTCACACTGCTCCAACTACGGTCCAAATTCTAAAACTTAAACTCTTATTTAGGGACTAAGTGTCCCAAAACTCTCCGAATTTCCAAATAAATCTTCCCGGCAACTCACAATAGCAGAAACAAACACGGGGAATGCAGTTAATAGGGGATCGGGCGTTAATTTTTAAAACGACCGGCCGGGTCGTTACACAAATAAATTATAAAAGGAATATCCCTAATGTCACACCCCAAATCTGGGGAGGCGTGGCCGGCACCCGATGCCATATTTGGCCCGGGTGTACCACTCTATAACTGTGAACTCTGGAGGGGTAACCCTCAACTTAGGCCGACGAGGCCTACCTGCAAGCTGACGATACCAATCAAGGCCGACGAGGCCACCATGAATGTCTACAACCAGCTGTCACGACCCAAAATCTCGCCACAGGCATCGTGATGACACCTAGTCTCTAAGGCCTCATTTGTTTGCACTTAATGGAGGTATGAATCTTAATCATTCAGATCTCAGACATTAAGTGCGTTTGTTTTTAAAGTCTGAATCTTAATTATTCAGATCTTAATCATTAAGTGTTTTTTTTATTTCACAACCACTTAATGGGTCTGAATAGGCCTGTATGATATAGATCTATAACAAAGACTTAATTTTATTAAGATGCTATCATCCATATTCATCATTAACTGCCGTCACCGCCTACCATACAACTATCACCATGCCACCACCACCACCACCACCACCATCATCCTCAATCATGCCGCCACCATTATCGACTACCACCTCCCACCATCCCCGCTACTCCTACCACCATCATTCTCAATCACAACCAACACTCATCCACCTCAACTACCATTACTAACTACCAATCACCATCAACAACCATAGTCGGCATTGCCCATTATTATAAACTTCCACCACCCACCACCACCTTTCTCAATCATAACTATCACCACCACCCACCATTATTAACTATCACCACTCACCACCACCATCCTCAACCACCACTACTAATCTCCACTTGCTACTACCCTGAACCACATATCAACTAAACCACCACCAACCATCGCCTCTAGTCGGCATTCACAAGCACCACCTTTAGCCATCACTACTAGTAACTACCATATATATACATATATATATATATATATATTATTGATAAAATATTAGATTTATTAGTATTTCATTTGAATTTTATATTTATTAATTTTCAAATAAAGATAAATTTTATACATTCAGATGTTAAAAATCAAATAGTCTTAAATATTTAGTATTCAGATCTTAATACAAATCTTAATATTTAGATGTATATTCAGATTCAGATGTCTTAATCTTAATACGCATCTTGATATTCAGATGTGTATTCAGATTAGACATCTTAATCTTAAAAAAAGAAAGAAAATAAGGCCTAAGACTAGGTACGACGATTACTTACAAGGATTGAGCCAGTTTTTAACAATGATAATTTAAAATACAGTTTAATATGAATATCGAAACAAAGCGAAATAATCTACATGGCAATAATCATAACAACCTCCCAAGACTGGTAATACAGAGTCACGAACTCTAGCTGAATACATGGAAAGATCCCAAAGATTGAAATACAATACTGTTCAAATAGCAAGCTGATAGTACAATGAAAAGGAATCCAAAAGACTGCGTGAACAAAGCAGCTCTACCATGAATCCTCGCGATCAATAAGCTAACTCTGCCCTAGTCTGATATCTCCAATACTTGACTCTACACAAAACTGTGCAAAAGTGTAGTATGAGTACACCATAATCGGTACCTAGTAAGTATCAAGACTAACTTCGGTGGAGTAGTGACGAGGTACAAGTCAAGACACCTACTAGTCAAAATAACTTGTGCAGTATAGAAGTATAAAGCTCATAATGGAAAGCAAGAATCAGTAAATGACAGCAAGAATCAACATGTGATATAAAGGTAAAGTAATAAGAACACCGTGAAAGTACCATTGGAACCAAATAAGGAACCCAAATAACAACCAATTAATCAAGCCGTTCTAACACAAGTTTTGCAACGAAATTACTCCGAGATACCTCATCTCATAGTCACAAGTCACGAGTCTCAACCCACAATCATATGCTCACGACACCTTGTGCCCACATTTCTGATCACAATACATGGACAACTCACATGCCAATATCTCAATTTTCTCGGCATGATCACAGGCTCACAATCACAATCCGTCCCGCGTGGTCACATGCTCACTATTACAATCCGCCCAGAATGGTCATAGGCTCACAATAACAACTCGCTCGGTATGGTCACAGGCTCAATACCAACGTGAAAATAGATAATACAAGAACACGTGGGCGTGATCAATAAATGTCAAGTTTCATACTCCTGAGCTAATATAAGTTGCATGCTACGGTGCATGCTTGTGTGAGTGTACTACTGTAGCCCAAGTCAACAAGTAATACCAAAGACATCGAGTAGCTCATCGAAGCAACACAACAAAATATGTAAGGTGTATGACATACACAAGGAAAAGTACACCATCACACGAAAATCACCAACACAATGTCCCCAAGAAATCACACATCATTCCTGACATTGCGATCCTTATCTCTCCGATAGCCACCCGTATCACTCCGCCCTGGCAATATCATCAGCCACCCTTATCTCTCTGATAGCCCCATATAACTCCGTATAATATCTACTCTTATCGCTCTACTCGGACAATAACTCAATAGCTACCCTTATCACTCCGTACATCCAACATCAGTGAGATGCCACCCTTATGCTCCGCATAACAACAACAGAAAAATGCCACCCATATACTCCACATAACAACAACCATACCGCATAAAAATTTACATGTGCTAACATCACAGCAACACGACTTATCAACTCGTATCACAAGAGCCCATAGGCCACAACCTTTCCAAAGATCCAAAATATCAATATTTCTACAACAAATAACCCACGACTCAATACAATGTGTGTGGAATCTTAATAACAACAAAATGAATGGGAAAGTAACTCAACAAGGAACAACACCCACTTTAAATACAACTTCAATTAAAATAGATTGATGACTTTTGATAACCTCATTTCTAAATAATTGTCTAAGGATAAACTCAATAGTGAAAGTATTTATATGAAATGGCAAACTTTAGATTATAGTGTATGAATATGCTAACGATAAAAGAGATGGCACGAACTAGTACTACGTCTTAATGCATGAGAATAACCCGGCAACAAAAGGATATCATGTAACAACAATTTTTAACTAAGAGTAACTCCACCATAAATGAAATCACATAATAATAAAAGTGATAACAACTTCAAATAAAGCATATAAGAGCAAACTCGACAAGTAAAGAATGTAAAATGTAAGGACAACTTCAAATAAAGCATGTGGTAGTAGACATGGCGAATGAAAAATATAACATGTGGTAACAATTCCAAATTAATACATGAAATAAGTCTGAGAGTCTAAACCGGTCAATTCCCAAATATAATCCCGAGTATTTACTCGTCACCTCGCGTACACGGCTTACACATAACACAAATAACACAAACAACTCAAATCCTAAGGGGTAGTTTCCCACACAAAGTTAGGCATGATACTTACCTCAAAGAAGATAAACCGATACTCTAAAATGACCTTCTCATGTGAAACGACCTCCGTACAGCTCAAATCTATCCAAAATAACTTAATATCATAAATAAAACCATAGGAAACAAATTTCGGGTAATAAAGCTTCGATCTTTAATGAAAACTAAAAAGTCAACCCTGGGCCCGCACCTTGGAACTCGACAAAATCCAAACACCCATTCCGATGCGAATCCAACTTTACCAAAATTATCCAATTCCTACATCAATTCGGCCTTCAAATCCTCATTTTACCTTTTAAAAAGTTTTTACAAAAATTCTCATTTTGTCCAATTAAAATCACTAATTTAATGATAAAAACAAAGATGGACTCATGAAATATAATCAAATCCATGTAAAGAGCACTTACCCCAATCCAAAATGTGAAAATTCCCTTCAAAATCGCCCAAATCCGAGCTTCATAGCTCAAAATATGATAAAATGACCAAGACCTTCGAAATAGAGTACTTTAAACACTGCTCCAGAGGTACCCTTCGCGATCACGATCACCAACCTCGTGATCGCAATTCAAAAATTTTCCATCACAAATTTTACCCTTCGCGATCGCGGCCATTTTCCCGCGAACGCAATGAACAAATTCCCATTACCCTTCCCAAACTCTTCTCAGATAGCCTGTAGTGTAACAGTTATAACTTTTGGTATAAAACTCCAAATGAAAAACAGTTTGATCTTATAAAAGCTAGACACAAAGGGCTACACCTTTCATTTTTGGATCATCTCCAAATTCCTTATAGATTGGAAGATATAAGCTTCTAAAGTCGGGTCAGTGACAATAGAATTTTCCTCTTCCCGATCGCGATTCATAGTGCCCAAATAGCAAAATTGCTCTTCGCGAATGCGACCCAAAGTCCGCGATCGTGACGCATATTTATGTGGCCAAAAACCAGCAACTAAAAATGGCCTAGAAATGGTCCAAAATCACCCCGAAACTCACCCGAGCCGCTCGGGACCCCGTCCAAACATACCAACAAGTCCCATAACATAACACGGACCTGCTTGAGGCCTCAAATCACGTCAAACAACATCAAAACTACGAATCGCACATCAAGTTAAACTTAATGAACTTATAAACTTTCACCTTCTATGGCTCGTGCCAAATTATATCAAATCATTCCGGAATGACATTAAATTTTGCATGCAATTCCCAATGACATACCAATCCGAGCCCGATATCCACAAACTCAACTCCCAATCAAACCTTACAATCCTTCCAACCCTTCTACTTTCTAATTTTTTCCAAAACGCATCAAATCAACCTACGGACCTCCAAATTCAAATCCGGGCGTACCCCTAAGCCCAAAATCACCATACGAAGCCATTGATTCATCAAAATACCATTCCGGAGTCGTCTACACAAAAGTCAAACTCCTGCCAACTCTTATCGCTTAAACTTCTAAAACAAAAATCATCCTTCTAAATCAACCCCGACTCATCTGAAAACCAAACTTGACCACACACGCAAGTCATAATATATTACACGAAGCTATTCTAGACCTTAAGTCATCTATCGGGACGCTTATTCTTAAAATGACCGGTCGGGTCATTGCATTCTCCCCCTCTTAAGAAAACATTCATCCTCGAAGGTGCCAAGAACCATTCCAAAGTCATCAAATCACTGGATGTACTCACCATACTGTGATGACCCAAAGGGTTATCTTATGTTTTAGAACTCGATTCCGTGTTCCAAGGTCTTTAAAACCTCATTTTATTCCTCCTTGATTTGCGTGTACAGTCCCGGCGTATTTCCAAAAAGCTTTTATGTGAAAAAATTTTGATGAAATAATAATTTTTGGCCTAAAAAGTTGATTTTAGTTGACTTCGGTAAACGTTTTGAGTAAACGGACCCGGACCCGTATTTTGACGGTCCCGGTGGATCTATAATAAAATATGGGACCTGGGCATATGCCCGGAATTGAATTCCAAGGTCCCTAGCCCGAGAAATGAATTTTTTATGAAAATTGTAAGATTGAAATTATTATGGTTTTAAGAATTTGGTCAATATTTGATCTTGTTGGTATCGAGTCTGTATTTTTGTTCCGGAGCCCGGTACAGGTTCGTTATGATATTTATACCTTATCTGTGAAATTTGGTGAAAAACGGAACTGATTTCGCGTGATTCGGACCTTCAGTTGAGAAAATAGAAGTTTTAAAACTTTCTTGATTGGTGCTAAATTCGTAGTTCTAGGCGTTATTTTGGCGATTTGATCGCGTGAGCAAGTCTGTATGATGTTTTTAGACTTGGGTGCATGTTTGGTTTGGAGCCCCGAGGGCTCGGGTGAGTTTCGGATAGGCTTCGCGATGTTTTGGACTTAAGAAAATTCTAGTTTTCTGCAGTTTTAGCACTTGCTGGTTCCCTTCTTCGCGTTCGCAAAGCTTCTCACTCGAACGTGAAGGGTAAACTTGTCTGAGGGAGACTTTCTTCTATGCGAACGCGAAGGACTTGTCGCGAACGCGGAGCGTTGGGGCATTAACCTTCGCGAACGCGACTAGGCTACCGCGAACGCGAAGCATTGGGACCTGGGGGAGGGGAATTATACTCTTCGCGGATGCGGCACATGGCTCGCGAATGCGGAGGCTGGTAGGAATAAGCCTTCGCGAACGAGGCACATGGCTCGCGAAGGCGGAGGTTGGTGGGAATAAGCCTTCGCGAACACGAAGAGTATCTCGCGAATGCAAAGGCTACTAGAGCCGCTGCTTCGCGATCGCGTCAGACCCTTCGCGAACGTGAAGAAGGTCTGACGCCTGTGTATTAAAACAGAACCAGCACGGGATTTTTCAAAAATTTCACAACTCTTTCATTAGAACTTGACCTAGTAGCAATTTTGAAGAGGGGATTCAACACCAAATCATAGGTTTGTATTCTTTAACTCGTTTTCTTCAATTTCTATCATCACCCAATGAATTCCTAGTCCTAAATCTTGTTCTTTAAGGGTATAAAATTAGGGATTTTGGGAGAATTGGGGACTTTGCAAATTAGGGGATTTAGACCTCGATTTTGGGTCAGATTCCGGAAATAATTACATATTTGGGCTCGAGGGTGAATGGGTGAATGGGTGAATGGGTTTTGATCCGAACCTCGAGTTTTTACCAAGCGGGCCCGGGGTCGGTTTTTGACTTTTTGGGGGAAATGTTGGGAAACTTATAGTTATGCATCGGAATTGATTTCTTTAGCGATAATTGATGTTATTAAGTTAATTATGACTAGATACGAGTGGTTTTGAGGTGGAAACTAGAGGAAAAGCAGCAATTGAGCAGTGAGTGGCCTGCGGATTGAGGTAAGTGTTGTGTCTAACCTTGACTCGAGGTATTAGGGATCCCCAACTTGATTGCTATGTGAAAAATCCATGTGAGTGGCATATAGGTGAGGTGACGAGTACCTATGCGCCGCCAAATTATCTGTTTTGCCTGTTCCTTACCCCGTTCTTAATATATTGTTTTTCCTGTCTTAGCTGCTACATGCTTATTGGTACTTCCATGTTTAATTGCTACTTCGTAGACATTGTTTTTCATTATTGAAGGTATAAACTATCCCATAGTTTCATTGTATCTTACTATTGGTTTAAGCTGGTTTATCGGTGTTTCATGATACATTTTGGTTGGTCTCGCTGTGTAGTATTAATTGAGTGAAGTTTCATAATTGTATAGCCTTCTATTTGCTTTGGTTTGAGGCTTAAATATTGTGGAGGGTTTTGGGCTAAATTGTGAAATTCCTGTTCTTATTGTGTGAAAGGTACTGATATGGTGGAAACGGGTTGCGTGCCGCAATAGGAGGAATAAGGGTGGTATATTGAGGAGGAATAAGGGTGAAATGCTATTGTCTGGTGGGATCGGGTTGCACGCCACAACAAGAGTAATAAGGGTGGTATGCTGATGAGAAATAAGGGTGGATTACTATTGTACGGTGTGATCGGGTTGCACACCGCAACAGGAGGAATAAGGGTGGATTGAAATGTAGTAATAAGGGTGAATATTCGTATTGATATTGATTATATGGTAGGATCGGGATGCCCACCGCATCAGATTATGTGTTTATGTACCTTTCTTCTACTGTGCAAGTTATTCTGTAATTTGGCTTTACATTTTATGAGATACTGTAGTTCTGTATTCTTTCCTTGCAAGTTACTATTTATTTGTTCCGTTCTTCTTTCTGTTTTATTATTGACTGTATGCAGGTTATATTGTAACTGTCCTGTCGTAGCCTCGTTACTACCTCGTCGAGGTTAGGCTCGGCACTTACCAGTACATGGGGTCGGTTGTACTGATACTGCACTCTGCACTTTCTGTGCAGATTTTGGAGTTGGTAGTGGCTGATCGAGAGGTCGGTTGCAGGCATTTCATCTAAGAGACCCAAGGTAGTCCTGCTGGCGTCCGCAGGTCCTGGCGTCCCCTTCGACATCTCTATATTGCTATTTTTCTTTACTTCCAAAATAGATGTAATTTCTTTCAGACCGATGTTTGTAGATATCCATAGTATGTTCGTGGATTGTAACACCAGATTCTGGGTAGTAGTAATAGTTATGGTGTTGTTAATAGTATATAGACAAAAGGTTATTTACGTACTTCCGCATTTACTTCTACTTGATTTAGTTTGTTAATTTTAATCTATGAAAGGTAAAGGAAAAAGGTTAATAAAACTCTAACATTGGCTTGCCTAGCAAGTGTGATGTTAGGCACCATCACGGTCCCGAGGGTGGGAATTCCGGATCGTGACGCATACATATACTCACAGGTGATCCCACATCACCCCAATACACATAAGCCCGACAACACCAGATCAACTGAAGATTATTCCTCCCACCCACATTGATAAAACTTAGAACCAACATTTTCACCATCCGATCATTTCCCAAAGACCAGATTCCCACATCAACATATGGTATTAGCCTCAACCAGCTGCAACCACTCATGCCTACACCCATGAGGTACAACCACACGACGTAACACACATATGCCCATAACAACATCTCTGACCACTATAGCCGCCTATACTCAAATCCAACACTGGTATTTAACCTCATATCAGCTAGAACTCTGCTCCAAACCTTCACAACACTGACAACGATGCAAGGAACATGAACATCCCATAGTCATTCACTCAATTCAACAATTCACATCTAACGCCACCTGGGCACACACCTCACAATCTAAACCTAATAAGCACAATGCAAATATGACTGAATACATAAACACATAAGAGAACTATCATACAAGCTCGACAGACACAACTCCTTATCAGTGCCATACTATGAATCAATTCTACAAGGGAGGATCAAAACATATGAACTAATCACAAGGATCGCATCCTAATATAACTCCACCACGGCACGCATCCTAGTTCAAACATATTAAACCTTATGAAAGCGCGAGGATCCCACCCTCAGCTCTAAATCACAGGTAGAATTCACATCATACCAACCAAAACCTTCCACTAACCCAATTTTACGAAAAAGAATCACAACACGTAATGGACTACCCATACCGGTAGAGCATCTAAATCATGAATCATAGCCAAACCATCCAGAAATCACAACAAAACTTACAGTAATGAGTAACAGAAAGTCACTTCTAGTCTCATACATCTCAATAGTGAGCAAAACAAAATGATAGACACGGGCTACCACTAGAGAATTTCCCAACAGGGGCAAGCACATAAGCAGAGTACAAGAATCATGAAACTCACCCATATATGAAGCAAGATAGGAGGATCACTCCGATAAGCAGAACCAAATCAAAAAAGGAATGATGCTCCTCTATAGCAAATCGAAACCATACCTGTAACAACACCATCAAGTGCAGTGACCTTAGCCCTACCATAGAAAGAATATCAACTGGCCGGGCCACCCCCTGTAGGGTGCCCTCTACCCGTCTGTCCTCCACCCCTAGCTGGCTGTGCAGGTGGAGTAACAACTGAAATGGAGCCCATAGCCTGAGTGCTTTGATGAAAGCCACCTCTCCCAAGTCTGGGACAATCTCTCATAATGTGCCTAATATCGCCACACTCATAACAACCCCTCTGCGGGCATGGCTGCCCGTACTGAGTCTGTGACGGACAATTAGAATAACTTCCGTGGAAACCCCGTGCAGGTGGTGCACTAAAAGATGACTTCTCCATATGAGTACCCTAACTAACTGGAGCACCACGAGTAGTCTGAAGTGCAGAATGGACTAGACGATTGCCCGAGCCTCCGACATGATGGGTCATACCTAAAGAGTAGAATCCACTAAATCCTCCAGAACCTCGAGACCTCTTGACCTTCTTATCCTCTCTCTCTTCACCCCAAATATGCTCTAATCTCCTAGAAATCTCCACGACCTGCTGAAATGGAGTATTAGTCTCCAACTCTCCCAAGCCATGTTGAATCTAAGACCGTAACTGATCCCCTCGGTAAATATACAGACTCGCTCTCTAACTGTAGGGAACAAAGTAGGTGCATGACGGGATAACTCACTGAGCCTGATGGCATACTCTGACACTGTCATGGTGCCCTGACGCAACTGCTCGAACTCTGTGCGTCATGCATCTTGGAGGATTTAAGGAACAAGCACCCCAAAAAATATCTTTGAAAACTAAGTCAAAGTGGGTGGTGCTGCATCGGCTAGTCTACCCTCCTCATACACCTACCACAACTGATACGCTGCTCCCGACAACTGAAATATAGTAAAAGCAACTTCGTTCACCTCTACAATACCTATGGTGCGGAGAATACGATGACACTTCTCTAGAAAGCCCTGTGCATCCTCGGTAGCTGTGCCACTAAAAGTAGGTGGAGTATACCTCTTAAACCTCTTAAGCCTCTTCAGATCCTCCTTTGATGCCGTTAGCCTGACCTCAGGCTGAACAAGAACAACAGGCTGTGCTGGCACCACACCCGGAGTATGACCAACATGTGCCTGTTGCTCTAGTGTACGGGTGGTGGGAGTTTGAGCTTCTCCCCCAATCTGTGAAGTAGCTGGTACAATGGAAGTCAATCCCGCCTGAGCCAATGTACTAAATATGCTTAGGAACTGTGCTAAAGTCTCCTGAAGTCCAGGGGTAACAACAGGCGCCTACGGTGCCTGTCCCCCAACCGGAGCTACTGGCGGCTCCTCAACTGCTGCTCTCGCATGTGCTCTAGATGCAGTACGTGCCCCTCCTCGGCCTCTACCTCATCACCGACCTCTCGCGGCTCTAACAGAGGGTGCGGGTGTCTGCTCAGTTGATCCGGTAGCATGTGTCCTCACTATCTGTGAGAGAATAGAGATACAAGGGCTCAAACTTTAAAATCAATAAAGCCGCGCGACAAGAATGAAAGAAGTGGAATTTTACCTTATAATTTCATAGCCTCTCAAAGATAAGTACAGACGTCTCCGTACCGATCCGCAAGACTCTACTAAACTTACTCGTGACTCGTAGAACCTATGAACCTAGAGCTCTGATACCAAGTTATCACGACTCAAAATCCCACCACAAGCGTCGTTATGGTTCCTAGTCTCTAAGACTAGGTAAGCCGATTACTTATAAGGATTGAGCCAGTTTTTAACAATGATAATTTAAAATAGAGTTTAATATGAATACCGAAATAAAAGTGAAATAAGCCTATGCGGCAATAATCATAACAACCTCCCAAGACCGGTAATACGGAGTCACGAACTCTAGCTGAATATATGGAAAGATCCCAAAGATTGAAATACAATACTGTTCAAATAGCAAGCTGACAGTACAGTGAAAGGATATGACTCCAAGGGACTACATTGACCAAGCAGCTCTACCTCGAATCGTCGCGATCAATAAGCTAACTCCAACCGAGTCTGATATCTCCAATACATGGCTCTGCACAAAAATGTGCAGAAGTGTAGTATGTGTACACCATAATCGGTACCCAGTAAGTATCAAGACTAACCTCGGCGGAGTAGTGACGAGGTACAAGTCAAGGCACCTACTAGTCAAAATAACCTGTGCAATATAGAAGTATATAGCTAATAATGGAAAGAAGAATCAGTAAATGGCAACAAGAATCAATATGTGATATAAACGATAAAGTAATAAGAACACCGTGAAAGTACCATTGAAACCAAATAAGGAACCCAAATGACAACAAATTAATCAAGCCGTTCTAACACAAGTTTCACAATGAAATTACTCCGAGATACCTCATCTCATAGTCACAAGTAACGAGTCTCAAGCCACAATCATATGCTCACGGCACCTTGTTCCCACATTTCTAATCACCACGCACGGACAACTCACGTGGCAACATCTCAATCTGCCAGGCATTATCACAAGCTCACAATCACAATCCACCCGACGTGGTTATAGGCTTACTATTACCATCCACCCGGCATGGTCACAGGCTCTCAATCACAATCCACCCGCCATGGTCGTAGGATCAATACCAACATGAAAGTACATAATACAAGAACACATGGTCATGATCAATAAATGTCAAGTTTCATAATCCTGAGCTAATATAAGTGGCATTTTACGATATATGCTTGTGCGAGTGTACTACTGTAGCCCAAGTCAACAAGTAATACCAAAGACATCGAGTAGCTCCTCGAAGCAATACAACAAAGCATGTAATGACATACACAAGGAAAAGCACACCATCACACGAAAATCACCAACACAATGTCCCTAAGCCATCACACATCATCCCTGATATTGCCACCCTGATCTCTCTGATAGTCACCCGTATCACTCCGTCCTGACAATATCATTAGCCACGCTTATCTCTCCGATAGCCACCCATATCACTGAGTATAATATCCACCCTCATCGCTCCTCCTGGATAATAACATAATAGCCACCCTTATCACTCCGTACATTCAACAACAGTGAGATGCTACCCTTATGCCTCGCATAACAATAACGGTGAACTGCCACCCTTATACTCCGCATTAAAAGGGAGAATTACATAAAAATACAGTCCACCCATATACATTGTAGCAGAATAACCCAGTTACAACTTTGCAAATCTGTAGCCCATTAACGTAGGCCAAAGTTCGAAAAATAAGCATTTTTTTCCTTTTTCTATTCTGCAGATCTTCGAGCACGAAAATTCGGTGATTTTTTATTCTTCTTCCCCAAGTTTGTATATATTCCTATTCCAGCTACAAAAAATTCAAATTCATATACAATGCAACTTGAAAACCTTAAATTTTCTTCTTTCCAAGTTCCAAATAGCATAAATAAAATATAAAAATTGAAAAAATTATTGCACGTTCATGATTTGGCAAATAAATCAACAAGAAAAGTCGATTTATACATAGATTGAACATATAAAAATTTAATTTTAGATTTAACTGCACATGTGCATTATGTATAATGATGTATAACTTTGTATAAACTTGTATATAAAATCTCTAATAATGTATACCAGAAAAATAAGACAAAGAAGAAAAAAAGAAGAAAGTGTCAAACATCCATGGATGCCTATTATACACGTAAATTGTATATACACACTTATACATTACAAATATAGATAGTTTATACAACATTGTACGCATATATACACATTTATACATATTTATACAATATTGTATAAGTGTGTATAAACACTACCTATACAAATTTATACTAGAAAACACCTTCTGTTCATCACCACATTACAGTTTTCAGTGGTTGCTGGTGTTGAATTTTTCCAGCGAGGTTTTGGCATTCAATTTGGGCTTCACCAGTAGCAAAGGATGAAACAAAAACTAAGAGAAATAAGAAAATATGAGACGAGGTCGCCGTAGATGCTTTTTTAGGCAAGTTCTGATAGTTTTAGGCCAGATCTGATAGTTTTTGGACTGATATGCCAAATTTTATTGTGGTTCCTTAACCTCATTTTTGTCAATTAACTCAAAAATCGAAATCTAATTGACATAGAATGCGAGGATTAAAGAGCCATTGTGCACATCTGTACAGAACACAAAAATTACTAAAATGTTGCACTATTTGTTTTTGTTTCTTCACTTGAGTGATCAAAAGCAATTATTACGAGTGTGTACAAAAAAATTCTGTAATTTTTAGGGAGAACAAAGAGAGAAGCGAGTGAAGAAAGATTGAGTATGCTGGGAAAGAAGAAAGAAGAAAAGAAAAAAACCCTAGAAGTATGTCTTTAATAATGGGCTAAAGACTAAAAAATTTCTTTCAAATTATACACAACGTGGGCCAAACCGGGTAAAGACTTCAAACCTATGCCATTTTTAGTTGGGCTGCTGGGCCAAGTGATTAGATCCGTAATTCTTTCGCATTAAAACAACCATACCACACAATAATTTACATGTACTAACATCACAACAATATGCCTTATCAACTCGTATCACAAGTGCCCATAGGCCACAACCTTTCCAAAGATCCAAAATATTAATATTTCCACAACAAATAGCCCACGGCTCAACACAATGTGTATAGGATCTCAATAATAACAATATGAACTGGAAAATAACTCAACAAGGAACAACACCCCCTTTAAACACAACTTCAATTAAAATAGATTGATGACTTTCGATAACCTTATTTCCAATTAATTGTTTAAAGATAAACTCAATAGTGAAAGTATTTCTATGAAATGGCAAACTTCGGGTTCTAGTGTATGAATAGGCTAAAGATAAAAGTGATGGCACGAACTAGTACTACATCTAAATGCATGAGAATAACCCGGCAACAAAATAATATCATGTAACAACAATTTTAACTAAGTGTAACTCCACCATAAAAGAAATTACATAATGATAAAAGTGATAACAAGTTCAAATAAAGCATACAAGAGCAAACCCGACAAGTAAGGAATGTGACATATAATGACAACTTCAAATAAAGCATGTGATAGTAGACATGGTGAATAAAAGCTATAACATGTGGTAGCAATTCCAAATAAATCTATGAAAGAAGGCTAAGAGTCTAAAGCAGTCAATTCCCACATATAAGCCCGAGTACGTACTTGTCACCTCGCGTACACGGCTTTCACATAACACAAATAACACAAACGACTCAAATCCTAAGGGGTAGTTTCCCCCCCTCCCCCCTCCCGACAAAGTTAGGCAAGATACTTACCTCAAAGAATCTAAATCGATACTCTAATATGACCTTCTCGTGTGAAACGACCTCCGGATGGCTCAAATCTAGCCAAAATAAGTTAATATCATAAATAAAAACCATAGAAAACAAATTCTGATAATAAAGCTTAGATCTTTAATGAAAACTAAAAAGTCAACCCAAAAAGTTAGCCCCGGGCCCGCACCTCGGAACCCGAAAAACACCCCGGGCCCGCATCCCGAAACCCAAAAAACACCCCGGCCCGGCACCTCGGAACCCGAAAAACTTACAAAATCCGAATACTGATTCCGATACGAGTCCAACCATACAAAATTATCCAATTCCGACATCAAATCGGCCTTCAAATCCTCGTTTTACATTTTTGAAAGTTTTTACAAAAATTCTCTTGTTGTCCAATTCAAATTACTAATTTAATGATAAAAACAAATATGGACTCATGAAATATAGTCAAATCAGGGTAAAGATTACTTATCCCAATTTAAAGTGTAAAAATTCCTTTCAAAATCACCCAAATCTGAGCTCCATAGCTCAAAATATGATAAAATGACCAAGACCTTCGAAATAAAGTAGTTTAAACACTGCTACAGAGGTACCCTTCACTATCGCGATTTAAAAAATTTCCAGCACAAATTTTACCCTTCGTGTTCGCGGCCATTTTCCCGCAATCGCAATGAACAAATTCCCATTACCCTTCCCAAACTCTTCTCAAACAGCCTGTAGCATAATAGCCATAACTTTTAGTACAAAACTCAAAATGACAAATGATTTGATCCTATAAAATTTAGAGC
The DNA here is from genome assembly GCF_001879085.1 of Nicotiana attenuata. Taxonomy (NCBI): domain Eukaryota; kingdom Viridiplantae; phylum Streptophyta; class Magnoliopsida; order Solanales; family Solanaceae; genus Nicotiana; species Nicotiana attenuata. Next base: position 10,344,424 of record NC_031993.1, read on the forward strand.
AAAGGGCTACAATTTTCATATTTAGATTATCTCCATATTCCTTATAGATGTCAAGATATAAGCTTCCAAAGTCGGGTCTGTGACAGCAGAATTTTTCTCTACGCGATCGCGAAAAGGCTTTCGCAATCGCGATTCATAGTGCCCAAATAGACATATTATTCTTCACGAACGCAACCCAAAGTCCACGATCGTGATGCATTCCCCTGTGGCCAAAAACCAGCAACTAAAAATGGCCTAGAAATGATCTGAAACCACCTCGAAACTCACCCGAGCCCCTCGGGACCCCGTCCGTACATACCAACAAGTCCCATAACATAATGCAGACCTGCTCGAGGCCTCAAATCACATCAAACAACATCAAATCTACGAACAACACCTCAAATCAAACTTAATGAACTTATAAACTTTCAACTTCGACGGCTCGCGCCGAATCATATCAAATCATCCCTGAGTGATGTCAAATTTTGCATGCAAGTCCCAAATGACATAACGAAGCCATTTGAGTCATGAAAATACCATTCCGGAGTCATTTACACAAAAGTCAAACTCCATTCAACTCTTACAGCTTAAACTTCTAAAACAAGAATCATCCTTCTGAATCAAACCTGAATCATCTGAAAACCAAACTCGACCACATACGCAAGTCATAATACATAACATGAAGCTACTTGAGACCTTAAGCCGTCGAGTGGGATGCTAATTCTCAAAACGACCGGTCGGGTCGTTACACCAGCAATACCAAACTAACATATACACATGGCTGGCAAGGTCACAATACTGATATACAAAATATACAGGACTAGTCTACAAGCTTTTAGAGATAACTCAACTGTATCATGGTCGAAACAGGGCCTCGACCTACCCATCACACTCGCATATATAAAATGGACTCCAGGGTCTAGACGTGGTAACTCTGAGGAAGTGGAGCATAGAAACCAAGCTGATGTCTGACTTTGTCTATTAGGAATGTTTATCCAGCTGTCTATCAGGACATGCAGGCATGAAATGCAGCATCCCCGACAAAAGAGACATCAGTACGAAATAAAGTATCGGGTATGTAAGGCAATAGAATAACTGAAAGTTGAAACTTAACTGATAATATAATAACTGAAAGTAACTGGGAGTCGAAGATAATCTGAAGATATGTTTACTTGCTAATACTGACTCACTCTCTCAACATAGTATGTAAAATAGATGTCCGTCCCTATAAGGCATGGTACGTGTAACTGCTCTGCCGTAGTAGGCTCGCTCATAGGTGCTCAGCCATACTAAGCTCTGTATCTCGACCATTTTGGGCTCGCTCATAGGCGCTTGACCACTGTAGGCTCAGTATATAACTTACCCTCTGATTTGCCACTGATTATAGCTTGATGGTGATGAAAATACTATAGTACTGCCCAATAGGGGCCTGCCCCTATTGGGCAACCTCTGATCAGATGGAAAGTTTTATACCGAGCCTATTATGGCCGAACGCCTATGAGCGAGCCCAGAATGGCCGAGATACAGAGCCTAGTATAGCTGAGTGCCTATGAGCGAGCCTACCACGGCAGAACAGTTATACGTACCAAGCCTTATAGGGCCCGGCAACTATATTACTTACTATATTGAGAGAGTTGAGTCAGTATCAGCAGGTAAGCGTATCTTCAAATCATCTTTGACTCTCAGTTACTTTCAGTTATTATATTATCAGTTCAGCTTCAACTTTCAGTTATTCTGTTCCTTACATACTCGGTACATTATTTCGTACTGACGTCCCTTTTGCCGGGAACGCTGCATTTCCTGCCTATCGTCCCTGATAGACAGCTGGATACACCTTCCTAGTAGACAGAGCCAAATTTTTGCTTTGTTGGTAATCTCCACTTCCTCGGAGTTACCAGGTCTAGTCCTTGGAGTCCATTTTCTTATACAGGTTGATGGGTAGGTCGAGGCCCTATTCTGACCATAATACAATTATCTCTTAAGGCTTGTAGACGAGTCATGTATATTTTATATATTACTAGATGTTCATGGTAGCTTCGTCGGCTTGCACAGTTTCATATATCATCTTTTGGGTATGTTTACCCCTCAGAGGAAGAGACATTATTTTCAGAAAATTCAGAATATGGCATTATCGGCCTAAGTTGAGGGCTACCCCTCTAGAGTTTACAGTTACAGAGTGGTACGCTCGGGTCGAGTATGGCATCGGGTGCCGGCCATGCCTCCCCAGGTTTGGGGCGTGACAAACTTAGTATCAGAGTAGTTCTATCCCAGGGAGTCCACAAGTCGTGTCTAGTAGAGCCTTGTTTATAGATGTGTTATGCACCACATTATATAAATAGGAAGCTACATGGCATTTAGGAGTCTGTTACCCTTCTTTCAAATCCAAATCATGCGATAGAGCTTAGTCATAAAAGTTCAAGCCAGGACTTATGTTTGCTAATGATATAGAGATTCTTGCAATTAGATAAATTACAGCTAGACAGAGGCTAATATAACAGTAGGTAAGGGCACTGGTAGAGAGAGAATTTTTGACAACGTGGCCCACTTTGAGGCCTTATCAGATCGTGCATACCAGATGTGCGAATTTCCTACTTAACACCGTAAGATGGGAATATCAAGCACACCCCGTGAATAGCAGGTCATGTGAGTATTAGAAGGTAAAAGAATAATTTTCAACATGTAACAAAAGCAAGGTGAAGGAGGATACGAGGTACCCAGTTAACAAAGATTATCCGAATTTCTAATTCAGGAGAGAAATATAAGGATTCTAAGCTACCCTTAACAGAAATAGAGGTATGTACAATTGGCCACACCCATCTCAGTTATGCCCTATGGGAGCTAACATATATAGTTTAAGAGAAGGATGTGATATGACCTAGCGTGGGTTAGAGTAACCCAAAATGGTGGATTGAGCCAAGGGAGCTAAAAGTGAAACAATGTTTTGTTGACATTTTCAGAATAATGTGATATACAAAAATATTAGCATGAGAATAAGAAGTAAGTAAATAAAGCTTTATGAGAAAGGTATGATAAATGGGTGAAAATGGTAAATAAAACATGGTAGGATGACAGAGTCTATGGTCAAGTGACTGAAAAGACAAGAGGTGACAAACCTTGAGACAATAAAAGAGCATAACCAATGAAGTCCTACCTTATTTTGAGAAAATGAGTTGGCGACTCCAACGTAATTACTAGAAGTCTAAGTTAGACACCCTGGAGTAATAGAGATCAACATAGGCTAGTAAACAAGATAAATCAAACATGAATTAGGGACCAAAGAATTAGATAATAGTCGACATTGTGAGAATTTTAAAGACCGCATTCCGGAAAAAATAGAATGGACAATAGATGAATAACCTTTAAAGGTCATTCAAGAATATGCTTATCTAAAGCAAGTAATGTGAGCAGAGTTAAGCTTAAGGGACTAAGTGTGCCAGTTACACCAGGTGTCACCCTCGTTAGTAAGGAATTCAGTTATCCTTGGTACTGAAGGGTTACTTCAAGGAGAGTAAGAGTCAGTGAAGATGTGAAAAGATGTCAAAGATGAAGAGGTAACTATGGAATAGTAAAGGAAGAATGCGGTAAAAAGGCGAAAGGGATGAGATTGCATTTATTTAGATCCTACAGATATGTTACGACCCCAGCACATTATGCAAGCACGACGCTAGGGAGAGGCAGTAAGAGTTCCCACCCAGGATGTTATTGATAAATAAATATGAATTAGCACTTGATACATAAGGAGCCAGTGCGAGAGATAAGTTAAGACAATGGGAATAACCCAAGAGGGATTGCACTGAATAAAGAGGTGAGAATGGACCAATGAGTAGTTAGTAGTTGATTTAGGAAGATTCTAGTTATGGCTAGACAAGAGGATACAAATAAATCAACAGATCGTGCAAGATAAACGTAGTGAACCCCAGCATGGGAATTCGGTCTCGCAGATACGAGATCGTAATCGTTGAGAAATATTCATATAGGAGTTGGGGTAGTTAAATGTACTATATAAATGTTACGTAAATAAAAGAGAGTGCCACTTGGGAGATAATCAAAATTTGAGTTCAAAAGTAAACCTACAAGCACAAGGGCACGAAGGTAAGTAATATATAATGTAATAAGCTCGCAGCTTTACAGGAGTCAGAGGGTATCCCCTAAGTGATACAACGAATGACTAGCTGAGGGAATAAGGAAGAAGGCTTCAACATAAGCATAGTGACCAAAAGAAGAAATAATCTTGTAACAACAGTCTCACTATAATATTGTAAGCACTCCATAATAAAGTGGCACCTATCGTGACAATAAACGGGAAGTAAAATCAAAAGGAACATTCGAGATCATATGAGTTGCACGAAATTCTAATATATGTGGGCACTAAGGTTAGCCAAGTATTCATGCAACAAGTGGCAGAACGACTAGGAAAGGTAATTACTTACTTTTAAGGAAAACTTAGAAGGCACAAAAGGAATTATTCGATCAATGACCCAGAGTTAGTTATGTTATGAACACACTTAAGATTTCGAAGTATTATCCATGCAACATATATATTGACATTCCTACAGCTATAGGAGACTCCAGCATAAGTTAAATGAAAGAATTGAGACCGCCTCACAGACAAAGACTTCAATTGTTAGAATATTATATTATGGATGTTCCATAGCATCCACGAAAGGCAAAAGTAATAACTAATACCCTGAGTCACAGATCGGAAGATAGCTTAAGCCTACTTAAAGGCTAAGAGAGAAGTGGAAACTAAAGAGTTACATCACCTAATTGAATCAAGAGTCTTATTATTAGACCCAGATAATTATTGGAATTGTGATTCAAAACACCGCAGAAGCACTCTTAATGTCATACGTACAAGACAGATAGTAAAACAGCTATATGCTATAATGGCTCTACGATAAAGCTAGTTAGAAAAGTACCAGCCTCATACGGAGTAAGCATGAAGCTCCCACCGGATTGTGTATGTACTAGAGGTTCAACTATTATAGTAGAGCTTCAAGTTGTGGATGTGAATTCCACCTATGTGGAAGGGTGTTTACGGAAAAGACAGAAAATATGATGCAAGATTTAAAGGTAAGTAAGGTAAAGGTGAAAAAGGTACGAGATACTCAAGTGCAGAAGGCTATGAATAGTCCAGACTTCAGATAGAGGGCTAGAAGCACTGTGATTCAGTATCCACAAATGATAGAGCTATCGACAGTGGCATATTTTCCAGCCTATGGTTTCCAGGTACCGAGAGGTGTAGTTAAGAGAGTAAAGAAGAGTTAGAGACGACGTGGCATCTCACTTGAGGTTCCAGAATAATATAAGGAAATCTATGGTACTAGCAAGTTAAAAGAAGGTTGAGAGTAGTATAAATAGATATATGTAGGTCGCAAGCTAAAGTATGATAGAGCGACAAGGTCTTAGGTATATAGGAGTAACGATAAAAAAAAGGGTGAGTGAAAAGGGGACAAAAATAGGTAAGGCTTGAGGATTTAGCCCATCAAAACAAGAGGGTTGATGGTTTCCGTAAGTTATAGAAAGCTCAGTAGAGCCTGAATGAACTCGGAGGAGTCTAAGACTAGGAGCATTTAGAAAAGATGAAATTTTTCCCTGGTAGTAGAATAAGGGTAACTATGATAGATAAGAGGACGACATTTGGGCCTTTGATTGGGTAATAATTCAAAGAAAAGGGATTTCTTGAATTGCACGGAATTAGAATACCCCATAATATGAACCATGTTGGGATGCCATGAAATACGGTTATTGAAGTATAATATCGTCCCTAGGTGGACCAGGCAAATCACTTTAGATGTTCCCTGATGAGATGTGAGCCATAGTGACAATGTATTACGTAAGAGGTTTCAAGTTATTAATGGTAGATTATGGATCAAGACTAATCTGAATAAACAATAGATGGATAAAAGTTCCAAAGTATGAGATGAGATTAGGATATAATTCTTAAGATGAATAGTAATAAGGAAGCATTAAAGGGCTTAGATTTATACATATAGGATAAGCAGAGAGAGAATGACTTGGAGTTGGGTAGCAGACCTCGATAATAATAAACTGAAGTAAGTGTTATGGTATAGTATAAACTACCTAGATGTAGTAAAGCCAAAGGGTAGATAATCGAGACTATGAAACAAGATGTAGCGAGAGTCGTAAGTTTGACAAAGTACCAAGTGAAGGACTCCAGTACACCTATTAATGCCCAAAGGGATAAATTGTAATAGTTCTATGTAGGTTAACAAACTGAGGCCTAGAGATTGGCTAAAATATAGAGGAAGAAGGAGAGAAGAGTCGCATAGGTGCACATACATGGACAGAGTCTACAGGCTGCACGACAGAAGGTAGTAACATCAACGAGATTAGAGGAATTTCGACCACAGGTCGCGGTGTGAGAAAGATGCCTAAAGGGGGGAATGCCCTGGGCTTTGGATTTATTCACAAAATAGTTGCCTAGATTCAAGAACAATACTAAAGTATTCGTAAGAGCTATAGGTTATGAGACTGATATGTGCATCAGTCAACATTTGAGGACGAATGATCCAAAGGGGGGAATGATGTTACACCTATATTTCCGTACGTAAGAGTACGTCGTAAGTAAATTGATGTAAGCTCAAAAATAAGATCATCTTTGAAAGTACACAAAGTAAGTTAATTATGTTAACTAGGAGGTTACACATATTTAAAATCATGAACTACAAGTACCAAGAGGGTTGGAAGGTTTAGAAGCTAAACGAATTGAAGAAAACAGGTTTCGTTGAAGTCGACAAGTTAGGAATATTATAACATGTAATTTTGGGTGAGACTAGGGTGCTAAAAATGATAAGGGGGTTATTTTATGATTTATTTTAGTCTTATGATAGTCATGTGATATGTTTTGAAGTCAAGAGAGTTCTGGAATAAAAGTTGGCAAAGATCATCACAAGTTACATTCATAAATAGGATGAAAATTAGGTCAAATGTAGCTGAGCGTTCCTCCCAATGTACTTTGAATTATAGGATGACATACCTACCAAATTAAAGATAAACGAGTCTAGTTTCTAAATCATTAAACCATTAGTCAATAAGACATTGGAGTAAAGAGATATTCGCCTTTTTGGGAGACTATGCAGACTGGTAGGTGACAAGTAGGTGCATTACCTACTTGCCAAAAGGAGAGGCCTCAATTTAAAGCTCCCAAAGTCGACCAAGAGGGGACTTTTAAGGGCTTATTAAATCATTTCTTTCACTCATCTTTCAGACCAAGAAAACCAGATTGAACCCCTGCAACTCCTTGTCACACCCTTTTTTTAAAACATCACTAACCCTCTTTAAAATAATAAAAGTGATTTTGAAGCTCAAAAAGGGTTTCAATTATGAAAAGTGACAAAAAGAGTGTGTTCAAAAGGAGTCGCCACCTGACATTTGATTTCAGTGTGCCAGGTCACTATTTTCAAAATAACAATTTCCCTTCAAAACGTATTTGACTATTAAACTAGTATGCACCAGAGATTCGGGTAAGGGGTTTCATTTGACTCGGGGAGAAGGTGTTAGGCATTCCCCGAGTCCCATAACTAATACGGTTGTGTACATGATCAAGTTGGTTTTAAAGAATACTTAGATTTTGAGGTAGAAAAACACAAAAAAGGAAAATAAACAATCAAAAGAGGCTCGAGGTCGTCCCCACCTAATAAAACAAAATAAAAGTAAAAATAAAAATACTATTCTATGCTTCCTCAAAGTGTTCCATCGTTGGCCTTCAAATACAAATACTTCGGGGCATACCCCAGACAAAAATATATACAAAATCATCAGGGCATTCCTCGGATAATATAATCGACTAAAAGGACCACCTTTCACCTCAACAGAAATTAAATCACTAACGTCCTAAAAGTTTGCCTACCCCTGTATCAACGGCCTAAACATAATACTAACGATGTTAAAAAGCGATTAAATAAAAGTAGTAATATGTTTAAGGTCCAATTTCTTCCCCATGATCCATTTCCTATTCCACAACCCATTAAATCGTTTAGCTAACTAATAATATCCGCCTTTTAGCTCAAATAACAGATTGGCCATTCAACTTACATAACTAAACTCAACATCACATTAAGGCAAATGTATTTTATTCAATAGTCAAGCATCAATGAACTCACATAATCATATCAGGCAAAACATCACATATAAGCTTTAAAGGAACAGAAACTGGGAAAGAATTTTGACCTCAGTTTTGTAAAATTGAATCGAATAGATCGGACCTTGATAAGCAGCAAACTGACCAGAACTCGAACAGAACCTCGGACGGCCACCGACGATGGATTCGAGCCATCTCAAATGTACTTCAACAAGGAACCAATAGAAACAGTCATCGAAACTCAATCAGAAAACTCGAGACTCGCCGGAAAAGGATGCGAAACGCTTTTGGACTCTTTATTGTTTTCAATTTTTTTTCATTTTCTTTATGGTTTTCAGCCTCTATTTCTCTCACTTTTGGACTGAAGATCGTCGCCGGCGTTAGAGATGGAGGAGTCGTCAACTAGTTGTTGCCGGCGGCTGGTGGAATCGCGACAGATGCAGATGTGTGAGGAGAGGAGGAGGTCTGGCAGCGGCTCGTTTTGGAGTAGGGAGATGGGGTGGTGTGCGACAGTAACAGAGAAAGGGAGTGAAAGAAACGAGGGGGAGAGAGAGACAGCACCAGCGCCGGTGGCTGCTAACTCGCCAGATTTCGGCGTTTGGTGGTAAGGGAGCGGCGACTGCTATTGGTGGAAATAGCTGGGGTTGGTAGCTGGGTGTTAGAATGGAGGAGTTGTCGCTGGAGTTTTGGGGTCTCTTCAGGTTGAAGAAGAAGGTAGGGTTAGGGTGTAAGGGTTGAAGATGATGAAGAAGGGTTAGGTCTTAGAGATTAGGGTGGGGTAATGGGCTAAGAAGATAGGGCTTGGTGAATTGGGTTATAAATTTGGCTTTTAATTCCTGAAATTTGGCTAAAAATATTAGCTTCTATATTAACATCATAAAAATGTAAAATTAATCATAATTAATTAAAACAACTATATTATGTGTCTATGACATGAAATTATTTTTGGTATTTTCATGGATTATGCTAAAAATAAAAATGGGATTAGATTAAAATTATCGCAGAAATTAAAATAATATTCCTACCAAAAATAGTAATATTTTTGAAAACAAAGTGGAACTATTTTTGTATTTTCGACTTTTATGAAAGGTAGATAAACTAAAAGTAACTAGATAAAATATCAACTAGCTAAATAAAAGAAAATATTTTTGTAATTTTTATTTTGTGATAAAATAAAGTAAAAGGACCAAAACTAGTTAAAATAGTGATATTAGACCTAAACTAAGTATTTAAATGCTAAAATGTGTAAAAATTCGGGGAGAGTCAAAAATTACATGTCTACAGCTGCCCCTCTTTGACTGGAAACACAAAGAGTTTTCAGACAAAGAACGGCGAGACAGGTTTTTGACCCGACCCTTATTTAGAGAGACCAAAAACTAAAAGAAAGGAGAATGTGACCGAGCCCTGGTATCTGAGCTGCCTACATATCCTTGGCTATAAAGGAATCAGGCCACGTGTAGTTCGGAAGTGAGAAGAGCGATGGAGTATAATGAGGTGGAGAGCCGATTGAGGTGCCGTCGAGGTTCCGATCCGCGGTTCCTGCCATTACATAAAAAATAAAAGAAAGAATACAACAAAAATAAAAGAAAAATACAAGATCCTATCTACTTCTCGTCTCGAATTTTCCTTGAATCTCCACTTGATCCTTCAACATGAAACTGAAATTCACCCTATTCTTCAGGCGGGCATCCTGCTGACTTGAATTTGAAGAAAACTGGAACTTGACCCTGTTCTTCAGGCGGGCTCCTGCTGCTTCGACTTGAAATAAACATGAAATTTGAGTAGACTTGAGCTTGCAAACCTTGTCTTTCGAGTGGGCTTGTGCTACTTCTGATTTGAACTAAAAATGGTCCATATTCTCCAGGCGGGATCCTGCTGTCTTTGACTTAAATCTTGAAAATTGAAAGTTGACCCTGTTTTTCAGGCGGACTCTTGCTGTCTTTGACTTGAATCTTGAAAACTGAAAGTTGACCCTATTCTTCAGGCGGACTCCCGCTGTCTTTGACTTGAATCTTGAAAACTGAAAGTTGACCCTGTTCTTCAGGCGGACTCCTGATGCCTCTGACTTGAACTTGAAAACTGAAATTTGACCCTGTTCTTCAGGCGGGATCCTGATGCCTCTGACTTGAATTGAATTCTAAAATGACTTCCCTTGTTCTCCAGGTGGGTGCCTGCGATCAAAACAACAAAACAAATAAAATTTTCTGCCCCAGTTTGCACTAGAAGGATTTGTGAGTTGTTAGCAAAACTGTAAATCACCTATGCTATTGATGCATTGATGAGAGTAAAACTAAAGACTCGACTAGGATGTGCATCTCCTAGGGATGAAACTTGAATGAACCAAATTAGGAAGTGCGTCTCCTAAGGATAAAACTCGAATGACTCAAACTAGGAAGTGTGTCTCCTAGGGATGAAACTTGAATGACTCAAACTAGGAAGTGCGTCTCCTAGGGGTAAAACTTGAATGAACCAAAACTAGGAAGTGCGTCTCCTAGGGGTAAAATCTCAATTTAGGAAGTGCGTCTCCTAAACAGTATAACTAAAAGACCCAGATTAGGAAGTGCGTGTCCTATGGATGAAAATTCAATGACTCAAACTAGGAAGTGCATCTCCTTGGAATGAACTTAAATGACCCAAAACTAGGAAGTGCGTCTCCTAGGGGTAAAATCTCAATTTAGGAAATGCATCTCCTAAAACAAAAATATAATTTGAAAGACCCAAACTAGGAAGTGCGTCTCCTAGGGGTTAAACTTCAATGACTCAAACTAGGGAGTGCATCTCCTAGTGGTAAAACTTGAATGACTCAAACTAGGAAGTGCGTCTCCTAGGGGTGAAACTTGAATGAACCAAAACTAGGAAGTGCGTCTCCGAGGAATAAAATCTCAATTTAGGAAGTGCGTCTCCTAAAACAAAAGTATAACCTGAAAGACCTAGACTAGGAAGTGCGTCTCCTAGAGGTGAAACTTCAATGACTCAAACTAGAAAGTGCGTCTCCTAGGGATGAAACTTGAATGAACCAAACTAGGAAGTGCGTCTCCTAGGGGTAAAATCCCAATTTAGGAAGTGTGTCTCCTAAAATAAAAATATAACCTGAAAGACCTAGACTAGGAAGTGCGTCTCCTAGGGATGAAACTTCAATGACTCGAACTAGGAAGTGCATCTCCTAGGAATGAACTTAAATGTCCCAAAACTAGGAAGTGCGTCTCCTAGGGGTAAAATCTCAATTTAGGAAGTGCGTCTCCTAAAACAAAAATATAGCCTGAAAGACCCAGACTACGAAGTGCATCTCCTAGGGGTGATGTGTGATCTTGTCAACAGAATTGGGGCATTACACCTGAAAAATTCAAGCTTCCAAGATTTGATTTGGACATAGTCTTCATCCTTGTTTCAAACAAAGAAAACTTGTGAGTTTAAACGTGGTGGTTGGTTTGTGGCCTTGACTTTGAGGGCGATTGCTCCTTCACTTGCCATGATAACTTTGATTTACACTTGAAAAACCTTGCTTGTTTATTAACTAATCACTTTCTCTGTCACCCTTATCACAGAAAATACCTCTGATACGTTCAAACCCAATACCCTCTATCTGTTGCATTGTGCTCATGAATTGACATATACCGAACCTTTGTATTTCACATGAATCCTAAAGCACGTCAATTGCCACCCACTCAGTGCGCATACTACTCTTTCCTGACTTATGCCACTTTGACGTGCTAACTAGACTCCGCTTTGTGCAATTAGAAAGCTGGGAGCAGATTTTGAAGTTATTTCTTACTTGTTCTGACAAAATAGACTCAAGAAGACTTAAACAAAGCAAGAAGAACAGAGTTAAGGGGACAACGGAAAGAGATAACATATAACAAGAAAATCACCAAGTAGAAAATTACCAGATGTGGATACCAACTCTAATGACCGTGACATGCATTTTGGATTAAGTGGCCTAATCTGTCAAGCAAGTCTAATGTTCAACTCTTGTTGTATCTCTAAGCCGTGAAACTGGGTTTCAATGCTCTGATTATCCTATCCGAATCACGGTCCTTATTCAACTTGTAGTGCCCGAAGGATTTTCACCATCAAGCCTCTCTCAATTTGTTCTTTCTCTCAACTCACCGTCGCCTCATGGTGCCTGTGAAGGTTTTCACCAATAAGACTCTCTTATTTTGTTCTTTTCTTCTAATTTCCTCTGATTCTGCAGATGACAAGGCGTTAACCATGGTAAAAATATCATATGCTATTGGCATGGCTAACTCAGCACTCTCAAAGATTATCTGGGAGGTCTTTTTTGGACTGTAATGTGGCTTTTGGACAGGGTTAGAAAGAAATGATATCATAAAGGCCCAAAATAACTAAGACGACAAGGTTAATTTATTTATAACTTTTGGAATACATTTTAAAACTTTGCCCTAATTTCTAAAACAAGAGAATTTGATTCTCTCTTCTCGCTCTTTTTTTTAGATGGAATTTCTAAGAAAAACTACCCCACTCTTGACTTCGTGGGATTATGAAATATTTTATTTGGTGCGACCGAACCGTAAGGCTGCCTACGTATCTTGTGGTGACAAGAATCAGGTCGAACGTAGTTCACACACATACTTTTTTGTTGTTGCTATTTTTCTTTTTCTTCTTTTTTTTCTTTTTCTTTTCTTTTTTTCTTCTTTATATCTTTTTTTTTCTTTTTGAATTTTCTTTGGAATGAACTTTCTAAAAAAAATCTATGGGGTCATGAACTTTTTTTTATGACTCTAACTTGATTTCAAAAGAGGGGAGGTCAAAGAAATCAACACATGCTCAAAGGGGTATCGAAGGGTATAAAGTGTTTGGGTAGCTGAAAGAGAGCCTCCCAATCTTTGAAAATGCCAAGTACAACACATGTAGCTTGAGGATGAAAATTGAAGATCATGTATAAACTTTCTTGCAACAACGACATTGATATCACATATATGCCTTCCACCTTTCTTTAGTGCCTTGTCAACTACAGAACTCTTGTTGGGTAATTTCATCTTCACAATGGATGTCCTCTGCCAGTTTGGAGCAAACTCTTTTGGCTTTATCTTGTAACTTTAGATGCACTCGAACTGAAAGTTGCTCGCTTCAGATTGTTTGGGACGCACTCTCTCGTAACTAATTCTTGTCGTCCTATTAACTTCCCAAACTATCTGCCCCAGTTTCACACAATTCGGGCTTTAAATGATCTCAAAATGTCCAGATCTTTAATTATTTCTCTCAAATGTCTCTATCATCTTCAAAACTTGTTTCATTGTTTCATGATTAGACTAACTTTTAAGACCAGGCTGAGAATTCTATGTGCATGTCATGTCACTAGAGTCAGTATGGAAAGAACTACAAAAGAAAAAGAGAACTAAACAAATACGGACTAGAAATAACAGAAAACAGGAAATTGCATTAGACATAAGGTAAAAGGGTTTGAACAGTGAAAAAAGCAAAATAAAACTTGGGTTACAACCCTGGAACAAACCTAGATAACACTAAACGAGTTACTACGACTAAACGAACTAGGCAAAATAAAAGGATGGAAGGGTTTGAGTCACAAGACAATATCCGGATTACAACCCTGAAATAACCCAGACAACAGAAATGACAACAAAATAAACCACCAAGACTCCTCCCCGGCTAGCCAAGAAAGGAGCATCTTTCCAATCACCAAGCTCAACATCTTAGCCACTGAGTTCCGCATCAACATTACTAGGACCTTCACAAGTCTCCATCACATTGACCTTAGAAAATTGCTTTTGGGTCACTTTTGCCAGCTCGTTCTTAAGATCAACTTCCGAAATCGAGACTGATAGAGCTGAAAGCTTTACGGCAAGTGGCCCTCCGAGGATCTCAGAAGAGTTCTAATATTCCTTTTCAACACAAATCATACCCACCATATGCGTCTCATTATGAACAGGCAATGGACTTTGGCTAGTGTCTACTGCATCTGGATTTTGCACGACAATGTCACCTGCATCAACGAGCTTCTGGACTGCTCTTTTCATATTCCAACACTTTCCTATGCTGTGCCCCGGGGCATTAGAGCAATATGCGCACCTTTGAGAATAATCAAAATTCATTGAAAGAGGGTTCGACATTTTTATCTGAATCGGCTTCAACATGTCCAATTGCCTCAACCTTTGGAACAAACTAGCATATGATTCTCCAATAGGAGTAAAAGTCTTTTCTTTTTCCTATTGCTTTTTCATTTTGTACTCTGGCCTAGGTTGGAACCTTTTGCGGGTAGGTGGTTGATATGCTTGAGGAGGCGGGTAAGACATTTGTGGAGGCAGTGCAGGCCATTGCGGGTCTTGCGGGTGTGGAGCATATGGCGGTGCAATGTGAATGGAGTACTGGGAAGGTGAGGTATGACTTCGGGGATTTCGTGGAGAGAAGTAGCATTGGGGAGGATTATCTGGAGCGCATGGATATTCATGGGGTCGATACTGAGGCTAAAAGCGTTGAGCAAGAACACCCATTGGATCTTGTTGTCGGCGGGGCTCGACAACATCTTTTCTATTTCTCTTTCTTCCACCCAAACTTACTGAGATGTTCTGAATGTCTTCTGTAGTATCTTTCAATGCAGAATAACTCATGATTTTGCCTGACTTGATTCCTTCCTCTACCATCTCCCCCATTTTTACCATATCATTGAAAGGGTTACCCAAGGCCGGGATCAAATGACTGAAGTAGGTGGGCCCTTAGGCTTGTAGGAAAAGCTCAACCATTTCTTCTTCACCAATCGGGGACTGACCCGAGCAGCTTGTTCCCTCCATCTGAGCCCAAACTCCCTAAAACTTTCCTCGGGTTTCTTTTCCATCTTAGACAGGGAGGAGCGGTCTGGGATAATGTCTAGCTTGTACTGAAAGTGTCGAACAAAATCTTTAGCCATGTCATCCCATGCATGCCACTTATTGACATCTTGACGAGTATACCATTCCAAGGCTACCCCACTCAAACTCTCACTGAAATACGCCATCAACAATTCATCTTTCCCCCCAACACTTCTCATTTCACTGCACTAACCCCTCAGATGGGATACTGGATCTCCACGCCCATCATACAAGTTAAACTTTAGCATTTTAAACCCCGCAAGTGGATGAATATTAGGAAATATACACAGGGCACCGTAGGACATGTTAATCTGATTTCCCATAACTTGCATGTTCTTTAAGGATTGTTCTATACCATTCAGCTTCCTGGATATCTCATCTCGCCCTTCTTTTCCTGTGAACTTTTCATTTTCAACATGAGGCTCATTCCGAAGGCTATGATTGTATGAGTCAGAGACCTTGTGGGCAACCTCTGAGGGGTAGTATTGGGCATCATGAGTTTTGAGTGGGTGTTCAATGTTGGATCTATGAAGGAAAGATTGTTGAAGAGTTGTGATCGTGGAGATAGTGGATATGATAGGAGGGCAATTTTTGGGAAAGGTAGTTGGAGGAGGAGTGATGGAGCTATTAGGGAGGTTGGGAAAGCTGTGATAAGCGGGAAAATCTGGAGAGTATGGTGGATCATCTAGAACTATGACCGGAGCTTGGGTAAGGGTAGTATCTATGAAGTTAGGTGGTGGCGGAGGTGGTGCCTTCCCAGCCATCCAAGCCTGATACATGTCCGCCATGTGTTGTCTTAACATCCTTACCTCTTCAACCAACCCAGTGTCCTGTTCAACTAATTGCTTTCGGGTACCAGTATCAGCCAACACAATTCCGTTGTCGTCTGCCATTGACTTTCAACTTTATGTTGTAGGAAAGAGTTACCAGTTTAAGAACCACAAACCAACCACCCTTCTGCTATAATGAAGATAACAAAGAGGAACAAAATAAAGTCATCACGTTACCGTTAGGGAATTTAACATAAGATAATCTCACATTATGTGCAATGCACCTAGTCACAATTATCAGTTCTAAAATGACTTCGAGGGTACGAAGGTCATATGGCATCATTCCAATTTCACTCTTCTTGCCCCATTTCCTTCTTCATTTTCCTTTCTAGCACCGCTTGGATTTTCATTTCCTTCCCCCTCTTTACTTTCTGATTATCGCTCTTTTCTTTCCTCTCATTTCTCACGTCCCACAACTTCATTCTCTTTTTTCTTATTTTATTTTTGCTTTTTTATTTAATGATGATTCGATCGAACCCTATGTAGGTTGCCTACATATCATGTCCCTCATGAATCAGATCAAGCGTAGTTCTGGAAAAGTAATGGACAAAATAAACTAAGAAACAAAAATCTTTTTGGATTTTTCATTTATAATTTTTTTTGGTTTTTCAAATACAAAACAGGAAGTACGATAATGAAAGACTTGACAAACTCACCTAGACTATGATAGTCTCTGACATCACCTAAAAGACATAGTAGTACTGGACATGACTACAAAGTGAAAGACAAACATAAAAACAGACTCAGAACATAAAAAGCCTCCTTAAGCAGCTCCTGGATGCAATGGTCCTAGGGTATCTGTCATGCTCGAGTCCTGGTACATGGATCCACACCTGAATGAGAAAAATAAGACCAAATAGATCAGTAACTGAAGACACTATGCGACACCACAACACCTCCTATTGGACACATGCAAGACACGATTGGGCTATTTTTGAAAATTAACCTACGTAGCCAAGAGTGGATAGAAGTGCAAACTCAACAAGGGTGACCACTCAGATATGGAAATAGCTCACTAAGGCTTATATGGATTCAAACTCCCAATAATCATGACCCAAAATTAATTTGGAGAAATGACCCATTTTGCAAAAACGACCGATATGGCCAGAAGTGGCTAAATATGCAAACTCAAAAAGGACGCACCTTAAAGTAATATGACACCTAGTTGTGGACTCAAGATCCTAGACATGGGTCATTGAACCACTTTTGCGAAAATGACCCCATTTTGCAAGAATGGCCGATGTGGCCAAAAGTGGCTAGATAGGCAAATTCAACAGGAATGGACCTTAAAAGTGAGAGGACACCTTGTTGTGGACTTAGGGCTCTAAGACTTGGGATAACAAGCCACTTTGAGAAAATAGCCCTTTTTAGCAAAATAACTAATGTGGCCAAACGTGGCTAGACATGCAAGAATTGGCTACGATCCACGAAGACAAGAACCTAAGACTTACTAGGAAGACCGGACCCTATGTGGGCTGCCTACGTATCCCGCCCCGAAAGACGAGAATCAGGTATGCGTAGTTCGGGAAGATTGGACATAGGAGAGAATTTAGAAACAACTAATTTGGAGAAAACATATTTTTGCTTTTTTTTGAAAAATGATGAAACATGTAGAATCGTTTTTGAATTTTCTTTTTCTCTTTTTTTTGGGAAAATGATGGGAAAGTGCAAAATCTTTTTGGATTTTTCATTTTCATTTTTTTTGTCTTTTCTTGAAAAAGTTGTGAAAAAAATATAATTGGGCCCTACAGCTTCATCTTTATACTTAACCCTCTTTTCTTTCTCATTTACCCTCAACCATCATCGGTCTGCCAAATGATCCCTTTACCCTTAAAGAACGCAGCATGTAGCGCATAGGGATGATTAAATGTCTTTTTTGGGCCATGGGCCCGTTTTGATATAATTTGGATAGGCTTCCTATAAAGGGACACGGTGCCTGGGACCGAGCTCTGCTAAGTGTAAATGATATGATGCAAATAAGCATGACCAAACGGCTGACCTAAGTTTAGGGTTCACTAGACAAGGCAATTCGGGGCGGCGCGTCGTCGACGGCGGCTGCTCTAGCTATCCGCCCACTCCACGCTCCCACGCCACCCCCTAAAGACACGTGTGACTCACAAAAGGCTGTGTACGCTCAAACGTACTCCAGAAGACTTGTTGCAGAAAGAAGACCCATGGTTATGCAAATGATGACAGTTATAAAGCGGTAAACACATAAGAAAAGCAATAAACAAATAATTAAGAAAATAGGAAATAAGACAAACAAACCAAATAAACAAAGCAAATAAAGAAAACAAACACCTCAACCGAATATCCTAAAAGCCAACAAGATCAAGTATCAGCTCGAACCTGCAATCCCCAGCAGAGTCGCCAGAGCTATCACACCCTTTTTTTAAAACCTCACTAACCCTCTTTAAAATAATAAAAGTGATTTTTGAAGCTCAAAAAAGGTTTAAATTATGAAAAGTGACAAAAAGATTGTGTTCAAAAGGAGTCGCCACCTGGCATTTGATTTCGGTGTGCCAGGTCACCGTTTTCAAAATAACAATTTCCCTTCAAAACACATTTGACTCTTAAACTAGTTTGCACCAGAGATTCGGGTAAGGGGGTTCATTTGACTCGGGTTGAAGGTGTTAGGCATTCCCCGAGTCCCGTAACTAGTACGGTTGTGTACATGATCAAGTTGGCTTTAAAGAATACTCAGATTGAGGTAGAAAAACACAAAAAAGGAAAATAAACAATCAAAAGAGGCTCAAGGTCGTCCCCACCTAATAAAACAAAAATAAAAGTAAAAAAAAATACTATTCTATGCTTCCTCAAAGTGTTCCATCGTTGGCCTTCAAATACAAATACTTCGGGGCATACCCCGGATAAAAATATATACAAAATCCTCGGGGCATTCCCCGGATAATATAATCGACTAAAAGGACCACCTCTCGCCTCAACAGAAATTAAATCACAAACGTCCTAAAAGTTTGCCTAACCCTGTATCGACGGCCTAAACATAATATAAACGATGTTAAAAAGCGATTAAATAAAAGTAGTAAGATATTTAAGGTCCAATTTCTTCCCCATGTTCAATTTCCTATTCCACAACCCATTAAATCGTTTAGCTAACTAATAATATCCGCCTTTTAGCTCAAATAATAGATTGGCCATTCTACTTACATAACTAAGATCAACATAACATTAAGGCAAATGTATTCTATTCAATAGTCAAGCATCAATGAACTCACATAATCATATCAGGCAAAACATCACATATAAGCTTTAAAGGAACAAAAACTGGGAAAGAATCTTGACTTCAGTTTTGTAAAATTGAATCGAATAGATCGGACATTGATAAGCGACGAACTGGCCAGAACTCGAACAGAATCTCGGACGGCCACCGGTGATGGATTCGAGCCACCTCAAATGAAAACTCAAACGGACTTCAACAAGGAACCAATAGAAACAGTCATCGACACTTAATCGGAAAACTCTAGACTCGCCGGAAAAGGATGCTAAACGCTTTTGGACTCTTTACTATTTTTAGCCTCTATTTCTCTGATTTCTGGACTGAAGATCGTCGCCGGCTTTAGAGATGGAAGAGTCGTCGGCTGGTTGTTGCTGGCGGCTGATGGAATCACGACGGAGGTAGATGTGTGAAGAGAGGAGGAGGTCTGGCGGTGGCTCATTTTGGAGTAGGGAGATAGGATGGCGTGCGACAGTAATAGAGAAAGGGAGTGAAAGAAACGAGGGGGAGAGAGAGACAGCAGCAGCGCTGGTGGCTGCTGGGGTTAGTAGCTAGGCATTGGAATGGAGGAGCTATCGCTGGAGTTTTGGGGTCTCTTCAGGTTGAAGAAGAAGGTAGGGTTAGGGTGTAAGGGTTGAAGATGATGAAGAGGGGTTAGGTCTTAGAGATTAGGGTAGGGTAATGGACTAAGAAGATTGAGCTTGGTGAATTGGGTTATAAATTTGGCTTTTAATTCTTGAAATTTGGCTAAAAATATTAGTTTCTCTTCTAAAATAACATCATAAAAATGAAAAATTAATCTTTAATTAAAACAACTATATTATGAGCCTATGACATGAAACTATTTTTGGTATTTTCAAGGATTATGCTAAAAATAAAAATGGGATTAGATCAAAATTATCGCAGAAATTAAAATAATATTCCTACCAAAAATACTAATATTTCTAAAAATAAAGTGGAACTATTTTTGTATTTTCGACTTTTATGAAAGGTAGATAAACTAAAAGTAACTAGATAAAATATCAACTAGCTAAATAAAAGAAAATATTTTTGTAATTTTTATTTTTGTGATAAAATAAAGTTAAAGGATCAAAACTAGCTAAAATAGCGATACTAGGCCTAAACTAAGTATTTAAATGCTAAATGTGCAAAATCTCGAGGAAGGTCAAAAATTACATGTCTACACTCCTCACCAAAAATCCCACAAAAACCCTAGGTTATTTCAGGTGTTACGATGTGATTCTAGTGCCGAAAACCTAGACAGCTTGCTAGTTTCTCTTTCTCCTTCTTGTAGCTGAGTTGGGGGATTGATTTTGGATAATGAAGGGCTAGGTTTCATGGGTTCTACTTAGCCCAAGATAAATTTATGCTTCTCCTTCCATTATCTATGTTTGTACGAGTTGTAACTCGATCGTAAAGACTAGACCTAGCGAGTTTCGAAAGAGTGGTATGTTGTTTGTTGTTGTGACACTGTTGGCTAGTTGTAAACATATTTTTATGTTGAATTCGTGGCTGGTTTATAGGATATGAGGATTAATTATGTACTGTTGGTTGTGTTGCTCAATTTGAAAGAAAAGACAAGTCGAAACGTGTTTTAGTAAACTGAAAAATCAGTTTTGAGTTGTTGAACTTGTGGGACTGTTTTGTGGGCTGTTTCATGTTGCTGTTGGGTTGTCTCTTTTGCTACTGTTTTTATGGACACTGGGAGGAGAAAGGGTGTGGAGAAACACCACATAATGGCAGGGTGGTTGAGCCGGTCCTTCGTCGTTACATTTTCGGGTTGTTTGAAACTACTAGGGTTGCCATTTTGTGTATGAACTGATTATGGTGTGTGGGCTGTTTTGTGGTATTTTGTGATGGATATAAGGTTGGAAACTGATGTATACATGTTGTTATTATTGTGTCCTTGTTGTTGTTGGTGTTATGTCGAATTGGGAGGAAGTAAAGATTATAAGGGAGATGCTGCCCGTTTTATTATAAAATAAGTTTGTTGTTCGTTGTTGGATAGTTGTACCTTCTATAACCTGATGATATTATTGTTATCGTTGTTGTAGATTAAGGTGCAACGATACGAGTTTAATGTGGTTATTGGACAGCTTTTGATGAGGTATTTTAAGGCTAAACCTTTCCTTCATTTGGCATTATCTCATAACTACATGTGTTGATAATGAGACATAAAGAGAAGTTCGTATTCCTGAATTTATTCACATTATCCTAATCTCATAAGTTACAGTATTCTCCATTATCGTGACTCTATATTCAGTTAAGTATTATCTTCTTCCAGTCAAAAGTGCCAAGGTTCTATATATATAGTATTACAATATTTTCACCACCATCGAGCTATAATCGGTGGGCAGGCCCCTATTGAGCAACCTCTGATCAGATGATAAGTTCTATACCGAGCCTACTGTGATTGAGCGCCTATGAGCGAGCCCAGAATAGCCGAGCGCCTATGAGCGAGCCTACTTCGGTAGAGCAGTTATATGTACCGAGTCTTATAGGGCCGGGCATCTATTTTACTTAGTATATTGAGAGAGTTGAGTCAGTATCAACAGGTAAACATATATTCAAATCATCTTTGACTCTCAGTTACTTTCAGTTATTATATTATCATTTCAGCTTCAGCTTTCAGTTATTGTGTTGCCTTACATACTCGGTACATTATTTTATACTGACGTCCTTTTTGCCGGGGACGCTGCATTTTATGCATGCAGGTCCTGATAGACAGTTGGATAGTCCTTCCTAGTAGAAAGAGCCAAACATCAGCTTGGTTGGTAAGCTCCACTTCCCCGGAGTTACCAGGTCTAGACCTTGGGGTCCATTTTCTTATACAGGTTGATGGTAGGTCGAGGCCCTATCCCGACCATGATACAGTCATCTCTAGTGGCTTGTAGACGAGTTATGTATATTTTGTATATCAGTAGATGCTCATGGCGGCTTTGTCGGCCTGCACAGTTATATATATTAGCTTTTGGGTATGTTTACCCCTCAGATGAAGAGACGTTATTTTCAGATAATTCAGAATATGGCCTCATTGGCCTAAGTTGAGGGTTACCTCTCTAGAGTTCACAGTTACAGAGTGGTACGCTCGGGCCGAGTATGGCATCGGGTGCTGATAATAGGCTTTCATGTAATTTAGCGATTGTTTATGCCTCAGCTTGATTATGTTTCAATGTCATAATATAGTTAAATGATGAAAAATGGGCTCTAACTGTGAATTTCACATGTTGCAGGATGAGGAGCTTGCATGAGGCCTTAAAGCTGTGATTGGAGCTACATTGAAGCAAGAAAAACCCCTAGGAGCTGAGTACGCGCGAAGACGAGAAAAAGAATCGAGAAAATAAAGGCCTGGACTAGCACGTCCACTAGCGTGATCGCGCTAGTCCAGATGGCTGAGGCAGAATGTTAGGCTACTAGCACGGCCATTAGCGCGCCCACTAGCACGGCCGCGCTAGTCCAGTTCCGGAAGACTAATTTTTAGGGGTAAACTTGGAAGTCTGGGGAAAAGTTCACTTAACCTATAGAAGGTCAAGCTCGCCCAATGATGTATTATCAAGGTTTTCATAGTTTAGCGCAAGAAAGAAAGAGGCAAGGAGGATACACAACCATCGAGTTCTTCCTTTCTTTCTCTTGTTTTTACGATTTGTGATGAAATTGAATATTATTGTGATGAACACTAGTATGAGTAGCTAAATCCTTTGTCTAGGGTTTTGATGGAACCTATTGAAGGATGACTTCTTGATTATGTTAATATAGTTTGCCAGTTAATCTCTATTTGTTCAACTACGTGTTTGTTGTAGTTAATTGACATGATCCTCAATTAGCTGTGCCTATTTAGTGTGCATAACTCGGGAGAGAGTGCATATTTAGGTAGTTGTTGAACATCACCACTCCCAAAGTATAAGAGGGATCTATAACTGCGGGTTTAAAGGCGGGATTAGGGATAACGTAGCCTTGGGTGCAATCTAAAGTGAGCTGTAATAAACAAAGCTAGCTAGCGTATCTCGGGAGAGTGCGTCTAGTAAATTATCGTGATTACTCGGGAGAGATTTATGGTAAAAGGAATGCTCATGATTGATAGAGATATTTTGGTGAATCTATATGAAACATAACCAGAAGGGATTCCATCAATAGGGGAAATCACTACCTTAGAACCTTCTCATAATTGTTTACAACTCAAGCATAGTTACTTTTCAGCTGTTTATTTATTTTCAGTCTTAGTTATTCGAAATACCATCAACTGTTATTTACAAATTTGGGGAAGTTGATTCCATAGAATTTAGTAAGTCCAACGAAAGTAATTGATAGGTTGATTCCTTGTGGGTTCGACTCTGGGCATAACTCAGATTATATTTGCAACGTCCGCGTGTCCTTTTGTAAGGCATAGTTGGGCGTGATCAATTTTGGCGCCGTTGCTGGGGAATTAATGGTGTTATCAATTACAATTGAAAGAAATACAAAAATTCTTAGTGTAGTCAGTTTTCTCTATACCCAATCTATACATTGAAATTTTAATGTTTGTTGACTTGGTTGCACAGGTGCATGCCTAGAAACTCAACGAGAACTGGTGAAGTATTCGAAGCTCTATCAGATCACGAAAAAGTTTTTAAGGCCTTGAACTGGGCCAACCGGAAAAGCAAACAGCAACAAACAATTGAACAATCCGAACCGAACATGGGAGATCACGAAAACAATCCACCCGGCACCTCCTGTGCCAGAGGCTGCTCTCTATGACTGGGCACAACCCACAGCTGAAAATCTGGCCACAGCGATTGTAGTCCCGCAGATACATGCTGAATCATTCCAAATCACGAATAACATGCTGCACTTGTTGCAAAACAAGGGACTATTTTCGGGGTCACAAGTCGAAGATCATCAGCAGCACTTGAAGAATTTCCTGTCAATATACAAACCCAAAGGTAGCCCAACGTAACTCAGGAAGCAATCAAGTTGTTGTTGTTCCCATTCTCAGTAACAGGAGCTGCCCAAACCTGGCTAAACTCACTCTCTATAAATTCCATAACAACTTGGGAGGAGTTAGTCAAACAATTCCACAACAAGTTCAACCCACCCAACAAGACTGCTCAACAAATCGATGAAATTTTGAGTTTTAAACAGAGATCAATGGAGACACTGCATGAAACATGGGAACACTTTAAGGGGATGCTGGTTGTATGTCCATACCATGGTGTCCCAGATCTGATGTTGGGACAGCGATTTTACATGGGATTGTCAGATAGTGTGAAGAACATAGTTGATGCTTCAGCTGGTGGAGCATTTTTGAGCAAAACATGGAGAGAAGGCCAGAGTCTGCTTGTAAGATGGCACATAATTCGGGATGGATAACCAGGAATGCACCTATCACCCCAGTGGTTCACTCAGTGCCTTTAGATCCATCTAACTCTATGGCTGAAAATATGGCCACCTTATTGACACAGATGAGTATACTCACCAAAAAGGTGGAAGATTCAGGCAGAAGCAACAGGTACACATCGTGGATACTACTAATGGGTGTCTATGCACATCTTGCATCAATCAACCAATTGGTAACCAGTGGAATGCAGAACCTGATCATCATCACTATCCTTAAGACATGAACTATGTGTCTAATTATGGAGGCCAGAGACAGGGTGGTCAGAATTGGAGCCAGCAGAATCAGCAGTACAGGCCAGCCCAGCCACACTTCAATACTGGGAACATGGGAGGTATGAGACCCCCTAACGATATGGCTCCTTACCCAAGGCCACAGGGATATAATAATCAGAATCAGCAGCAGGGGTATCACCCTCCTCAGCAGCAGCATGGTGGAAGGCAAGAAGATGGGTTTTCTAGACTTGAAGCAATGATGCAGCAGGTTATTGGGTCTAATGCTAAAATTAATGAGAGAGTAGATGCACATGATGCAGCAATCAAGAATATTGAAGTGCAGGTGGGCGAAATTTCGATGTCTCTGAACAATCGTCCTCATGGGACACTACCGACAGACACACAGATAAATCCAAAAGATCAAGGCCCGAAGCAGCTGATGGCGGTGAGTCTACGTAATGACAGAGATTTGGATGTAGAGCAGGAGAGGGCTCGAGAAACTAGACAGGCTGAGACACTCATACCAGTGCCCATTGAGCTGGATGAGTCAACGAAACTGACAGAGGTGACAGTCCAGCCTGCCTAGGGAGGAAATAGCACTCAGATTGAGACCGAGAAAGAAGCTGAGACAGCCCAGGAGCCATTAGTTGATGTGGCAGCTGATAAAGATCCCAAATGATTGGGAAGAAGAAACCTCCTGCACCCTTCCCTCAGAGTCTAGCTAAGTACCAAAAGGAGGACCAATACAAGAAGTTCTTTGAGATGCTGAAACAAATCCAGGTAAACATACCATTGATTGAAGCTTTGAAAGAGATGCCTGGGTATGCAAAAATGATGAAGGACCTGATGTCCAGAAAGTTTGATTTCCAAGACTTGGCCACAGTTACTCTTACTCAGACCTGTAGTGCGGTGGTGGCTAGACCAATTGCTGAAAAGCTGCCTGACCCAGGGAGCTTTATAATTCTATGCACTATTGGTAATTTTGCTTTTGCTAAGGCACTGTGTGATCTAGGGGCCATCATTAATCTTATGCCCTTGGCGATTTATAAGAGGCTGGGTATTGGAAGAGCTAGACCCACCTCTATGTTGTTGCAAACTGGCTGACAGGACTGTGAAAACGACCCTCTGGCATCCTGGATGATGTGTTGATTCAGGTAGGGAAATTTGTGTTCCCTGCAGATTTTGTGATCCTAGACTGCAAAGTGGATGAAGAGATTCCCATAATTTTGGGAAGACCATTCTTGGCAACAGGGAGAGCTCTCATTGATTGTGAGACTGGGGAGCTCAAGATGAGACTGAACGACGAAGAAATAACATTCAACGTGCAGAAATCTATGAGGCGACCAAGCGATCGCCAATTGCTCTCTTATTGATGCCGTGGATGTAATTATAGAGACTGATGATGCAATGCTGACTATTAAGGACCCCCTTGCTGCATGTTTGATGAATTTGGATGAGGTAAATGGAGAGGATCTGGCGGAATGGGTGTTGGCATTAGAGGGTAGAGGGTTCTGGGATAGAACTCATGAATTTGAGCCCTTGCACTTGGAAAATCGAGAAACTCCTCCAGCCAAGCCATCCATCGAAGAACTACCAAAGCTGGAGTTAAAGCCACTGCCCGCCCATCTCAGGTATGAGTTCCTTGGACCTGACTCTACATTACCTGTTATTATCTCATCTAGTTTGTTAGATGTGCAGGCACAACAACTATTGCAGGTACTTAAGGAGTGTAAGACTGCCATTGGGTGGACCATGGAAGACATAAAGAGGATCAGCCCCCCTAGTGTATGCACAAAATTCTACTGGAAGAGGGACATAAACCTTCCAGGGAACACCAAAGAAGGCTGAACCCAATATGAAGGAAGTGGTGAAGAAAGAAGTAATCAAGTGGTTAGATGCGGAAATTATTTTCCCAATCTCGGACAGTAGCTGGGTTAGCCCAGTTCAATGTGTACCTAAAAAGGGTGGCATGACGGTAGTTAAAAATGATAACAATGGATTGATCTCTACAAGGACCGTCACGGGCTGGAGAATTTGCATGGATTATAGAAAGTTGAATCTAGCCACCCGTAAAGACCACTTCCTACTTCCCTTCATTGATCAGATGTTAGACAGATTGGCAGGGAGGTCACACTTCTGTTTTCTGGATGGGTACTCAGGGTACAATCAGATCTCCATTGCACCGGAGGACAGAGAGAAGACCTCTTTCACTTGCCCGTATGGCATTTATGCCTTTCGGAGGATGCCCTTTGGCCTATGCAACTCACCCGCCACATTCCAACGTGCATGATGGCCATATTCACTGACATGGTAGAGGATATAATGGAGGTGTTCATGGATGACTTCTCAGTGGTGGGGAACTCATTTGATGAGTGCCTGATAAATCTGACTCGTGTGCTGAAACGGTGTATCGAGACTAACCTGGTTCTGTATTGGGAGAAGTGCCACTTCATGGTACAAGAGGGCATAGTCTTGGGGCACCGGGTGTCAAGCAAAGGAATTGAGGTGGATCGTGCTAAAGTGGATGTGATAGCAAAGCTACCTCCTCCAACTTCAGTCAAAGCAATCAGGAGCTTCCTCGGGCATGCCGGTTTCTACCGGAGATTCATAAAAGACTTCTCAAAAATTGCCAACCCTCTCTGTAAGTTGTTAGAAAAAGATCACCCTTTCTTGTTTTCTGATGATTGCAGGGTAGCATTCGAGGAGCTGAAAAAGAGACTGGTCACATCACCTATCATAGTTGCCCCCGACTGGGAGCAGCCATTCGAACTCATGTGTGATGCCAGTGATTACGCAGTGGGGGCAGTGCTGGGACAGAGGAAAGACAAGCTGATGCATCCAATCTACTATGCTAGTAGAACGCTGAGTGGAGCCCAGCTGAACTATACTGTGACTGAGAAGGAGATGTTGGCTGTGGTGTTTGCTTTCGATAAATTCAGATCATATCTGATTGGCTCTAAGGTAATTGTATACACTGATCATGCAGCTCTCAGGTACTTGATTGAGAAGAAGGAGTCTAAGTCGCGCCTGATTCGTTGGGTGCTGCTATTGCAAGAATTCGACCTCGATATTCGTGACCATAAGGGCACAGAAAATCAAGTCGCTGATCATCTATCATGACTTGAAGGAGCTGAAAAATCAGTCGAGGTCGAAGAGATTCTGGAAACCTTTCCAGATGAGCAGCTGCTCGCTACTAGTCTTGAGGAAGCGCCATGGTATGCAGACTTTGCAAATTACCTGGCCTGCGGTATAGTTCCCTATGACCTCTCATCTGTACAAAAGAAAAAGTTTTATCGTGATTGCCGCATGTATTATTGGGATGAGCCTTATCTGTTTAGAATATGTGTTGATAATATGATCCGGAGATGTGTCCCCGAGATAGAACAATCTTCTATTTTGCAGGCTTGTCACGCATCGGCGTATGGAGGACATTTTGGAGGGGTCAGGACAGCTGCGAAAGTGCTAGAGGCCGGATTCTTTTGGCCAACGGTGTTTAAAGATGCGCACCAATGGGTGAAGGGCTGCAATGAATGTCAGCGGACCGAGAACATTTCCCGTCGCCATGAGACGCCCATGAACCCGATTCAAGAGGTGGAAGTGTTTGATGTCTGGGGGATTGACTTTATGAGTCCCTTCGTCAGCTCCTTTGGCAATAAGTACATACTTGTTGCTGTGGATTACGTGTCCAAATGGGTAGAAGCTGTAGCGTTGCCCACTAATGATGCAAGAGTGGTGGTGGGATTTTTGAAGAAGAACATATTCACCCGCTTTGGGACACCAAGAGCGATTATCAGTGACGGAGGCACTCACTTCTGTAATAGAGCCTTGGAGAAGTTGCTTGAAAAGTATGATGTACGCCACAAGGTGGCTACCCCTTATCACCCGCAGACTAGTGGGCAGGTTGAAGTGTCTAACAGAGAGATAAAGAGTGTGCTAACCAAGACTGTGAACGCCACAAGAACTGATTGGGCGAAAAGGCTAGATGATGCACTCTGGGCCTATAGAACTGCTTTTAAAACACCAATTGGTATGTCACCATATAAGTTGGTGTTTGGAAAGGCCAGTAACTTGTCAGTGGAACTTGAACATAAAGCGTGGTGGGCATTGAAACAACTGAACTTAGATATTGAGGCGGCAGGCACAACAAGAATCACTAAATTGCATGAGCTCGACGAGTTCAGACATCTTGCTTTCGAGAGCACAAAGTTGTACAAGGAGAGAATGAAGAAGTTGCATGACCAGAACATTGTTGAGAGACATTTCAAACCCGGGGACATGGTACTGCTCTATAACTCTAGACTACGGTTGTTCCCTGGTAAGCTTAAGTCACGATGGTCTGGTCCATTTCGAGTGGTAGAAGTTTTCCCTTCAGGAGCTGTGGAGATTGCCTCGACTACAACATATGCCAATACCTCAACAAGCAAGTTGGATGGTGAGAAGAATCATTGGTTCAAGAGTTACCATGTTACAGGCTCAGAACTTAAATGATCACAACAAGAGCATTATCAGACAAATATACCTACAACTGTTAGGAGATTTACCAAGAGTGAGCTAGAAATGTCTAGTCTTTCACAACTCTGCAAGACCAAAGGCAGTCTTCACTATGTGGCTGTTACTTCATGGAAGACTGCCTACTAAAGATAGGCTAGCCAACTGGGGATTAAATGTTACCCTACAGTGTGTTATGTGTCAAGGACAGGTTGAGTCAAGGGAGCACCTCTTTGTGCAATGTTCATATGCTATATATAGGTCTAACCACCTCAACTCCCCGTTTCTGGCATGCTATAGTTATTAAAGTCTCTCGACGGCAGGAATGGGAGATTACCGGTAAGCCGATCTGTGGAAGAAAATCATGAAGTGGGTTCAAAGTGTACAAATGATCACCACCTGCTGGGACCAACACATTCAGTGGATCATCAAACAAGGAAAAGGAAAATCCAATAAGGCTAGCATATTCAGAATGATCCATGCTGAGACCTCATATGCAATATGGATTGAAAGAAACACTCGTATATTTGAGCAAAGGTATCGAGGCAGTGATGTTCTTGCAAGGGAGATAGCATATATTTGCACTATTAGAGTAGCTACTTGGGCTAAGAGTTATATACAGCAGTTTTTTATAGGAACAGAGTAGATACATTAGTGTTACATGTAAACAGGTTTGCTATGTTTGCTTTTACACTTTAAGATAGTCAGCTGAGTTAGCTTGGCTATGATTTTGTACAGTTCATCTTTGGTGATTAATACAAAAGAAAGTTAATTACCAAAAAAAGTATATAAATTGATAAGCTCAGTGGTAGAGCGCCAGTGTTGTAAACTGGAGGTTTGTAGTTCGATCCTGCATGGGGGCAAATTCGAAAAAGACATTGTTACAAAAAAAGGATATAAATGGATAATGGTATTAAATAAAGATGAAAGTTAATGAAGATCACATGAAAATATGACATACTATGTATTAGGCTACGTAATAGCAATAATCTATATCTATATATAATAAAAGGAGAAGCAAAGCCACTATATTAAGTCAAGTCCATATATAATAAAAGGAGAAACAAAGCCACCATATTAAGCCAAATGGCATAACCATAAGATGACAAATGTAAATTTTTAGGACAAAGCTCCAAAAAAGTTGGAGTATTAAAATTATTTTATAAAAAAAATACTAGCCATTCAAATTGGGAAGTAGTTTCAAGTTGAAATTTTAAAATTATTTTAAATTAAACAAAACAAAAATAAGAAAAAAAATTACCAACTCAAATTGGGGAGTAGTTTCAAGTTGGAGTTTTAATATTATTTTAAAATAAAAAATGAAAATAAGAGAAAATAAAAAACTACCAACTTAAATTGGGGAGTAGTAGTCTATATATATTCATAAAAAAATAAGTAAAATAATTATATGATACCAAGTGGCATAACCATAAGATGGCAATGTAGATTTTTAGGACAAAACACCAAAAAGTTAAAGTTTTAAAATTATTTAACAATAAAACAAAAATATAAATAAAAAAATTACCTATTCAAATTGGCGAATAGTTTCAAGTTGGAGTTTTAAAATTATTTTGAAATAAAAAAATAAAAATTATTAAAGTACCAATTCAAATTAGGGAATAGTTTCTCCTAAAATTAGGCAGTTTTAAAATTATTTTAAAATAAAAAACGAAAAAATAAATAAAAAATAATCAATTTAATTTGTGTTCTGGATCGCTTCGATGGAACTACAGGGGAAGTTTTTACCGAGACACCAGTCTTGTCATGCGAATAGTCCTATCAAGCAAACCCAAAACCCGAATCCCCCACGACCGTTGACGCCCTCCTCGGCTACAGCGCGTTTTTCAAAGGGACCTCCTGTTAGGGGTGTTCATGGTTCGGTTTGGATCGGTTTTTTCCTAAAAAGAAACCAAACCAAGTAAGTCGATTTTTCAAATATTAGAACCAAACCAAACCAATTAAGTCGATTTTTTCTCGATTCGGTTTATGTCGGTTTTTCGGTTTTTTCGGTTATTTATCGGTTTTTTCTTAAATGTAAGACATAGACTACCAAACACATATTCCGGAGACCACATTTTTAACATAACACTATCAAATCAATTGCCCTTTGAGAAATCTATTATTTACCAAGATATATTGATGATAATTGAATCAAATAGTGATGAATAATTTAAGGACTCAATTAAAAATATATTATTTTTAACACGAAATGGATTCTTACACTAAACAAAAGAAAACTACCAATCAAACTAGAATGTAAAGGTAAAGAACTATACTAAAAGTGCAAACTATTAACATTTACCATTTAATTTTTAAAACTTTATTATAAAAACTATACATATATAGTAGGTGTGATAATAAATTTGAAATAGCTACTCCTATAGTCGGTTTAGGGTCAGTTTTTTCTGATTAAACCAAAACCAAACCAAATTTGATCGGTTTTTAAAATTCAAACCCAAACCCAAACCAAACAAAAAAGTATCGGTTTTTTTGGTCGGTTTGATTTGGTTTGATTTTTCGGGTTTTTATGAACACCCCTACCTCCTGTTATGAAATCATAACTTAGGCTTACTGCCTGAAATACTGTACTGCCTGGATTCTGTAATCTCAACCTTAGAACCGATGGGTAATACAGTTGTTAACGATAACAAAACATGTTCATAGTAGCTTAGTATGCTTAAGTTCAACGGAACGGTATTTAGCCTATCATTTAGGCTAAATGAATCCTAATATAAGAGGAATTAACAAAAATTAGTAATACCTAGTTAAGACGAGGTTGTGGCCAATAGTAGACCTTTATTGAATTTTATTCAAAATTTTTATAGATACAAACTGTGAACAAGAGAGGGTGTTCTTTCCTGAGAAGAAAACTTATGAAAGAAAATTCTAAAAAGAAAAGCCCGTTCCTAACTAAATCCTATAGGATCCTTATATAATATATCCTTTCTTAACAAACAATTATTGCCCGATATTTGTTGATAAGGTGGGCCTATGTTATTCAAATAATTACAACTTTAAATAATGTGCTCGAACATGATAAGGTGAGCCTCTGATTTATTAAAGAATCTCTTTATAAAAGTCGTCTGTCTTCATTACCCTAATAATTCACAAGGTTTGGCCTTCTCATTCTTTTCTTTTTACGTTTATTATTTTTGATATTGCTGGAAGATTCTTCCACGATTGTCTTGAAGTGTTGTTGCAGATAAGCTTCAATATCAATTTCTTGAATTGTTGTTACAGAACACAAATGGTATCAGAGCCATGTGAAGGAGTAGTAATAGGTGTTAATAGTTGTTACAGAACACAAAGAAATTAACTTACCTAAAATTAACTACTCAAACGTAGGTAAGGGTTGGTTTAGGTTAGTTAATTTCTTAAATTTTTTTAAAAAAAAAATCATATTCTTTTTATTTTTAAAATAAAAAGTCTATTTATTCATTAACATTCAGATAATATTATTGAAAAAATAAAATTTACAATATGAAATATTTCAAGTATAATAAAATATATATCTTTTATTATATTAAAGGAGAGTAGCACACAAAAATATTAAACAAAATAATATGCTACTAAAATTTTTTATTTAGTATAATAATACTAAATATTGGATAATATAATACAAAAAAAAAGATACAGAATAAAACAGTTATTCGACTACTATATAAGTCTCCTTTAGTTTAATAAAGATTTTATATGTTTACAAGTAAGATGGCACTTTAACTTACAACAACAACAACAACTACCCAGTAAAATCCCACAAAGTGGGGTCTGGGGAGGATAATGTGTACGCAGACCTTACCCCTACCCCGATAGGGCTGAGAGGCTGTTTCCGATAGACCTTCGGCTCAGAGAGACGGAAAAAGAAAAGACAATTCATTAGTAACTCCAGTAGAAACAGTAATAGTAACAGAAGCATAACAACCAAAAGATAAATGACACGCAATAACAGTAACCAGTAACTAAGGCCCGGGGCTAAGATAAACAGCAAGGATAGTGTGGGTTCAACATAAACTGCGAGCCATCTAAAATCAACCCTAATCCAATTCCGCCTCACCCTCGGTATGAAGTAAGGAAAGCTCTACTACCCCCTAACCTACAACCCTAATGCTTGACCTCCAGGCCTTCCTATCAAGGACCATCTCCTCGGAAATCTGCAGTCGTACCATGTCCTGCCTGATCACCTCTCCCGATACTTCTTAGGCCTATATTTTAATATTGACCGCTACTAGTTACAATTAATAGGAGAAGGATCTAGTGGTCCGGCATAGCTTCAGGAAAGAAAACGGAATAGCAGATTTGCTGGCCAAGGAAGCTGCCAGTCAGACTATCATCAATAAGCTAGTTTATTTTGTTATGCCTCCTCCAATTTGTCATGGCCAAGATGCTGGCGGACAGGGATAGAGGTTTTAGTAAGAAATTAGTGCTTAAAAGCACTTGTAGAACTCTAGCTACTTTTGGAAATCAAAATGCCATAGACGGCATTAATGCTATGTGTAATGATCCAATGGATCCCTGTACTAATGTTTCCTAGTATTAAATAAACTATCTCGTGTTCAAAAAAAAAAAAAAAAATACAATTAATAGAGTCTCTCTCGAGTCTTTGAATAACCAACTCATTACAAGTGTCTCCTCAAACAAGTCAGATCCCCTGCATATTCTCAGTTTTCTATCGCCCACAAATTGTACTTTTAACCTCATTACCTGCCACTTGTTTCATACTCTCCTCACTCTATAAATACTCCTCCCCCTCCCCAACCTCCATCTCTCACTCTGTTTTTAAGCTTTCTTCCAATTTTCGAATCACTGAATATTAATTAATAAGGAACTCATACATCTCTCTAATGGCTACAGCTACACTCAGTCCTGCTGATTCCGAAAAGCTCACCAACCTGAAATCTGCCGTTGCCAGCCTTAACCAAATCAGGCAACTTTTTTTTATTTTTTTTCCAAATCTCAGTTTTCACATTTCTATTTTCTCTTTTTTGTGTGTGTGAATGTACGTAGTTTTGCTTAGATCTACTTGCTGCATGTTAGCAGCATTTTCCTCAGTTTCTCCATATATCGCTCATTTTTTGATCCGTACCTGATAATTTTTTTGAAGTGTTAATGAGAATTCCAAAGTTCGTTTTAATTTACTGAACTTTAGAATGTTGTTAATTTAATGCTCGATTTCATTTACGTGGATCTACAATTCAGTTTATTTTTTTTTTTGTGTGTGTGTGCGCGCGCGCGCTTGGATTTACTTGCTGCATGTTAGCAGCATTTTCTATTTATCTCAGTTTCTCCATATATCGATCATCTTTTGATCCGTACCTGATAAATTATTGCAGTGATAATGAGAATTCTAAAGTTCGTTTTAATTTACTGAACTTTAGAATGTGGTTAATTCAATTCAATGCTCGATTTACGTGGATCTACTATTCTGCTGTGTGTGTATGTGTGTGTGTAGTTTTGCTTAGATTTACTTGCTGCATGCTACTATTTATCTCAATTCTCATTTCTCATGTCTTGCTCAATTTTTTTTAATCCGGGCCTGATAATGTTTTTTTGAATTTTTTATTTCGTGTGAACTTATTTTTTTTTTTGCAGTGATAATGAGAAATCGGGATTTATTAACCTTGTCACTCGCTATCTAAGGTACAATTTGGGCTGCTATCTCTGTTTACTGAACTTTATAGCGCTAATCATTTTAATTTACTGAACTTTAGGATGTGGTTAGCTTAATGTGTTTTTTTTTGCATGGATTTGAGATAATGGGGATTAGGTGATTTTAGGTAGTCCTTTAGTAGTGTCTATAAATTCTGATTATCTCGGATATGGTATAAGTTTTGGAGCCTTTACAAATAATGCTAGTTTTAGCTTGCAAAAATTAAAAGTAGCAG
The DNA here is from genome assembly GCF_001879085.1 of Nicotiana attenuata. Classification (NCBI taxonomy): domain Eukaryota; kingdom Viridiplantae; phylum Streptophyta; class Magnoliopsida; order Solanales; family Solanaceae; genus Nicotiana; species Nicotiana attenuata. Next base: position 10,379,352 of record NC_031993.1, read on the forward strand.
ATCAACTCATGATCTTATGGCATTTGAATTGTAGTGGCGAGGCTCAACATGTTGAGTGGAGTAAGATCCAGACGCCAACCGATGACGTGGTGGTGCCTTATGACAAGTTAGCACCTCTCTCTGAAGGTATTATTTTACATATGTATACATGGTGTGAGCAAAAAACAATGAGTTTAACTGAATCTGCGGGGAGGTGCTAGATTTGCCTCTGGTGTGAAGATGATTTTCTTAAGAAAATCAGATCCAGCTGAAAATGTTTCTGAAGAAGCTTCACAATCTCAATCATTGCAGATCCTGCAGAAACGAAGAAGCTCTTAGACAAACTTGTTGTCCTAAAGCTCAATGGAGGCTTGGGAACGACAATGGGGTGCACTGGTCCAAAGTATGTATTTGCCACAAATATAGCTATTTTTTGGTCTAAAAGTTATGTTTTACAGGGTTATGCTATACATATGTGGCTTACCTTTGTTTGCTTTAGTGGACTTAAAGCTAATCTTAGTGAACACATTGTCCCAAACTTCCTTTCTGTTCTACTACATGTCACTGGAGAGTGCATATGGATGAATAGTGTCTTAAATCCTGTCTTTTGCTTAGCAACAATATTTTATTGATTCACCAGTAATGTCCAAGAAACTTTCTGATTGTTATTCTGAATCTTGTTATATTTTATTGTACCTGTGCACATGATACCCTGCTTTCAAGTTTTTTTTTCCTTACACATGCATTCATTGGTGAAGGCTATAAAGCGATAAAACTTGGTTATTGGTTTCTATTTCTACTCTGTGTTTGATAGTTTTCTAACACTGTGTAGTCAAAGGTGGATAGCAACTACGTATTTTGGTTGATCTGATGGCATTATCGACTGCAGCTTGCATCATTTGGATGTGAAACAGTCCAATTGCTGCCTGCTACTAGATGGAATTTGGCAGTATTATAATACTGAGATCAATACTATACCATTTTCTGCTTGTGTTACCTTTTCAAAAGTTCAGATAGGAGGAAAAATTTGATGGTTAATTTAGAAGTAGATCAGATTTACACTTGTTGGCAGCCAAGGAGCTACCTCCTTACAATGCTCTAAAGCACTGATCAAAGAGTTTACCTTTTACCTTGCATTGCTTTTCCAAAGCACTTTGCGGTGTATATGATGATAATTGGATTCTTGGAAAGTTTATCTGGAAATGTAGGAATCTCTTCTACAGTTCTTCAGAAGTTCTTGCTTTCAAATTTGACTGCATACAGTGATATGATATTCTCATTGTAATATGGAAGTTTTAGCTGGTGTGTTTGTCAACCTTCATACCTTCTCAGAGTCTGAAGTTTGTATTTCTTTCATGAAGATCAGTTATTGAAGTTCGTAATGGTTTGACATTCCTCGACTTGATTGTCAGACAAATTGAGGTAGCTATGATTTTATGATCAATTTAGTTCACCATGATGTTTCATGTTTGGTTGTTCACCAACTAAAGAATGCTGTCTGTAGGCTCTCAATACCAAGTATGGATGCAGCGTTCCCTTGCTTTTGATGAATTCGTTCAACACCCATGATGATACACTGAAGGTGAAATAATATCAGTGTGTTACATATTAATCCATGATCATTCTCTGTTTTCAGCTGCTGATTTACTATTGCATTCTCTATGTAGATCGTACAAAAATATTCAAACTCAAACATTGAGATTCACACATTCAATCAGGTTAGTGGGACTTAACATCAATGATATCAGGTATCACAATGCTTGTTTTTTTCACCCAAAATATTGATTTGAATAGGTTTGTTTGATGTTTCCTCTATAAATTTTTGCAGAGCCAGTACCCTCGTTTGGTTGTTGAAGACTTTGCTCCACTTCCTTGCAAAGGCAATGCTGGCAAAGATGGATGGTAATTAAACTGTTTAATGTGTGGATTCTGTGATCACAACTGAAAGAGGAATCAGCTCACCATTTGGAATATTTACAGAAATTTTAGGCATAGTACTGACCTATAAGGAATAACAAAATCTGCATCTTAAAGATCATCTTTTAAGAAATGATTTATCTAATCTGTACTTGTTCTTGTAGTTATCAGGAAACAATATAAAGAATTTCTGTATTTGTCTTGTCTTTGTGGCCAAGTATACTACTATGTTTCCTGCTGCAAGAATGAGAGTGCAAATGCTAATTCATTTGGCTTTTCTGTGACATAAATCATTCTGCATAAAGAAATCATTTTATGCATAGGCTAAGTTTATTGAATTCCCAACTCATACTGCATCTCAACTAGAGCAGATTGCGCATAGGTTCTGATTTCTTTCCTGTTGTTATACTCCCTTTTAATTGTGTTGGTTTCATCTTAGCAATTCAATCATCTCATGTACATTGTTCGGATGTACAGGAACCCCCCAGGTCATGGTGATGTTTTCCCTGCTTTGATGAATAGTGGCAAGCTTGATGCACTTATATCAAAGGTTCTGCTCTGCATTTTACTGCTGTCTTCTGATACTGCCTTGCTTTCGGCTGGTCTTCTTTATTTTTATTGTTTGTGTAACATCGGCTACGATTTTTTTTCAATCTGTTACAGGGAAAGGAATACGTCTTTGTTGCCAATTCAGATAACTTGGGCGCTGTGGTTGATTTGAGTATCCTTTCAATAGTTCTCAATTGTGAATGAAAACCTGGGTTCATTTCCTAGCATCTCAATCATAAGAAGCTTCCAATAGCGATAAGCTTTTCTCAATCACCATCAAGTGCAATTTCTTTTCCTTAATTCGACATTGCAGAAATCCTAAATCATCTGATCCAGAACAAGAACGAGTACTGCATGGAGGTCCTGACTGCAATGCCTTTTGAGGCTGTGTTTTGGTTGGTAAACACAATTTCTCTAGTTACTAAAGCTTGACAATTATTGCAGGTGACGCCAAAAACATTAGCTGATGTCAAAGGTGGCACCCTAATCTCGTACGAAGGAAAAGTACAGGTGCGTGGTTTACCACATGGGTGACTTTTCACACGTGTTCATATTCTCACACCTTTTAGCACCTGTTTGCTCATATTGCCCCCTCTATTCAGAATTCATAGTTTAATTTGGACTTGACTTATAGCTGGAAATAGCCAGATGAACAGATATCAGTTTGAACTGCATCTAGACAAAGCTCATCCTTAAAGTGTGCTGCCACTCTTTCTTAGTTTTCTCTTCTTCTTTTTTCCTTTTAATTTTTGGAGAGAGCTTAGGATAGTTATTTTGCTGCATTAATACCTATTTAGATGAGGTGTGCACAAGTTGGGCCGGACTCCACGTCTATTAAAGAAACCTATTTAAATATTTCTATTTTGCAATTAATGAGTTACTTTCACACAACTTGCTTATTAAGCCTCTATTTTGTGTGGTGTTGCAGCTTTTGGAGATAGCACAAGTTCCTGATCAACATGTGAGTTGTGCCTCTTCTATTTCTTTTTTATCCTTCTAGTTTTCTGCTTCCTTGTAACTGTTATGAATACACATGAAGAGTCCAATTGGAGGTTTTCAAAGTAAATTTCACTCGAGTTATCTATTTGGAAAACCTCATATGCTTGAGTAACTGTGCGAACTATAGTGGTATGATACTTTCTTTCACTGACAATCCAGATTACTCCGCATTATGTTTACTCATCAATGTGTTTCTTTCAAATGAAAAAGCTTATCCTGTTGCATGTATTTTATATAGAAATGTTAAGTTGTGGGCTGTTCATTGCTCCTGCGAGATTAGTATTTGATGGTATTACAAGATTAGTTTGAATTGACATTTTTCTCAACGTCAGATCCAATTATGTGTTTCCTTTCTTCTTTCTATTCGATCCCGGAGGTGGCACGGGTGATGTTTAAGGAACTTGTTTGATACAGGTCAATGAATTCAAGTCAATAGAAAAGTTCAAAATTTTTAACACCAACAACTTGTAAGTTGAGACAAGTCTTTTGACTTACTCTAAGCTTTATGTTATTACTTCCTTTTCTATTGAAAATGCACTGACTGAACCCTTGGCTTTACTAACAGGTGGGTGAATCTAAAAGCTATTAAAAGACTTGTAGAAGCAGATGCACTCAAGATGGAGATAATTCCAAACCCCAAGGTATCAGTTTCTGCTAGTCGAGACTGTGATTTTAATGTTTCAATACTTTGCATAAGAGCCCGATGTAGCTAAGTTAATCTGCAGGAAGTGGATGGGATTAAAGTTCTTCAACTTGAAACTGCTGCTGGTGCTGCAATTAGGGTATCTAAAGCCTAAACTCTATGCTTTTAAATCACTAATGCCATTCCTTTAGTGGTTTGGTATGACGGAAGTCATTTTCAAGATTTTCTGAGGAAGTCATTTTCTGGTTGTTCGGTTACTAGATAATCTAGTGTCAAAGGAGGGAGAATGACTTACCTCACTTCTGAGCGGAAGTCATTTTCCTTAAAAAACTGTCTTTACTTGTAAACTTTATTGTTAGTTTTTATTACTCAAGAGCTTCATCAAAACACTCTATGATTTGCTAATAAATCTATTTATCTTTAATATATATGTTTTCTGGATTTTTTTTCACTCACCAACCATTTTTCAGGAAAACATTTTCCATGAAGATGATTTCTTGATACTTTTGTCATCTTGTTTCCTCTTTCTGATGAAATTTGGCTCTTACAAGCATTACTCTTTTTTTAAAAACAAACCAGTTCTTTGATCGGGCTATTGGAGCTAATGTTCCTAGGTCTCGTTTCCTACCAGTGAAAGCAAGTTCAGATCTGCTTCTTGTCCAGGTAACTTTTCTGTCTTCTCATGATTACTGATTATATCCTTCCCCTTTTGATCAATGATCTTTAGTATGTTTACTCACCTGGATAACCTTTACAGTCTGATCTTTACACCTTGACTGATGATGGCTATGTCATTCGGAATCCAGCCAGAACAAATCCTTCTAACCCTTCTATTGAGTTGGGACCTGAATTCAAGAAGGTGAAGATTATTTCCTGCAATTGGTCGATCTTTTGTTGAATGCAGCTAATAACTCTACTTGTCTACTCAGGTTGCCAATTTCTTAAGTCGTTTCAAGTCAATTCCCAGCATTATTGAACTAGATAGCTTGAAGGTCACGGGTGACGTATATTTTGGAGCTGGCATTACTCTGAAGGTAATTTACAAATCATTTTTTCTGTCTCCCTTGAACTCACACGTTCACTAGTGGAGCTGGTCTTCGTTTGTTCTTAGTCGATTCTTTGCTCTGTAAGCTGATGCCATTTTCATTTTTGATTTAGTAGTGCCTAAAATTTTATGTTTTCCTACTTTTTAGGGAAAAGTGAATGTCACTGCTAAATCCGGAGTGAAGTTGGAAATTCCAGATGGAGCTGTGATTGCAAATAAGGTAATTCCATGAATCTAAACGCGTGAGCTATTGGAATTAATTGATACCTAGAACTGTTGGACTAACTTTGTTACATTGAAATCCAGGATGTCAATGGTCCTGAGGACATATAGGAGAGTTGCTGGTCATGTTAAACAACATAGTATGAATCAAAGAAGCAAGGAGTACTTTTTGGTTGCAGTTTATGTAGAATTGTCACATTAGGAAAATAAATTGAACAGTTTTGTTTTGCTACCGGAATCGATGTAAGAGTTAAAATGCCTACAGGCTACGTATTGAGTATCCATTGCATTTTTCTGTAGTTTATTACTTGGTTTTCATTTAAATCGATGTGCCGAAGCCATATCAATGAGCTAATATCTTTCCTTGAGAAGTTTAGTCTCTGTTTTTGCAGAGTCTAAAATTCTTTGATCATTTTATCTTGAAAATTTTCTTCTTTTCTGCCAAAAAGATAGTATTTCTTTTCTTCTCGATTTCCAACTCTCGTGAGTTTGGAAATTTTACAATCATTTTCATTGATCATTCTTTCTCTATTTGCCGTCTCAAGGGAGCATTTTGTGGCCTCAAACAATTCTTAATAGTTATCCGCATAGTTGTTGTGTAATTGAAGATACTGTTAGAAATATGCTTTAGAAGCTGCTCTCAGTAAATTTATTTTACTGTTTCAGCTATTTACTGCAGTAATTTAGTTTGAATTTGAAATAATTTTGAACTAGTCTTTAGGAGTGAATTAGTCTCTAGGAGTTAGTTATTTTCAGCATATTTTGTGCTGATTTTTTAGGTCTTTTAAGTTAGTATTTCTCTTATAAATTGTAGTCCAAATGCAGTAAAATAATATAGTATTTTCAGCTTCAGTTCCTTTTACATCTATTACAGTATATTTTTTATTTTCTTGTCATCTTCCCAGTTATTTCCCTTAATTTCTTTTATCAAGAACCAACAATTGGTATCAAGAGCCATCTTCTTAAGGGACCTAAGTAAAATCTTTTCTTGAGTGAGATAGAGACTGAAATGAGTTTTTCTCAATTGGCTCCTCCAGTCTTTGATGGTGAAAATTACCAACTGTGGGCAGTGAGAATGGAGACTTACTTGGAGGCTATAGATCTTTGGAAGGCCGTGGAAGAGGATTATGATGTTCTTCCGCTGCCTAACCATCCCACGGTGGCCCAGATCAAGAGTCACAAGGAAAAGAAAACCAGAAAATCAAAGGCGAAAGAAACTTTGTTTGCTGGTGTGTCTGCAACAATTTTCACGAGAGTTATGGCTTTCAAATCAGCAAAAGAAATCTGGGATTATCTGAAGGAAGAATATACAGGAGATGAAAGAATACAAGGCATGAAGGTGTTGAATTTAATAAGGGAATTCGAGTTGCAGAAAATGAAGGAATCTGAGACTGTCAAAGATACTCAGATCGGTTGCTTGGCATTGTTAACAGGTAAGAGTTGCTTGGTACTAATTAAAAGNTTTACAGAATTGTTGAAAAAATTCGTTGTTAACGGGTGCCGTAGTAAAAAATGTAGAGTAACGCCGTATAACTAACCTGGGGAAAAAACTCTAAAAAAGGGCTACTACTCCTAAAGATTAACCCGTTGACGTAGAATTTAGGTTAAAATACTAATTGTCGAACGGNACCGAAAAGCGGGTACGAAAGGGGTCGGGGTAACTTACGGTTGAAGGGCCGTAAAAGGGAATTGGGGTAAAGTTTGGGTTTGGAAAGGGTACGGTCCCGTACGGTCCGACGACCGGAAACCCCCACGAAAAACCTTCGAAAAAACCGCGTAAACGGGGGTAAAAATTAAAAACTTTCGGGTTTTAANATTTTTAGGTCTTTTAAGTTAGTATTTCTCTTATAAATTGTAGTCCAAATGCAGTAAAATAATATAGTATTTTCAGCTTCAGTTCCTTTTACATCTATTCCAGTATATTTTTTTATTTTCTTGTCATCTTCCCAGTTATTTCCCTTAATTTCTTTTATCAAGGACCAACAATTGGTATCAAGAGCCATCTTCTTAAGGGACCTAAGTAAAATCTTTTCTTGAGTGAGATGGAGACTGAAATGAGTTTTTCTCAATTGGCTCCTCCAGTCTTTGATGGTGACAATTGCCAACTGTGGGCAGTGAGAATGGAGACTTACTTGGAGGCTTTAGATCTTTGGGAGGCCGTGGAAGAGGATTATGATGTTCTTTCGCTGCCTAACAATCCCACGGTGACCCAGATCAAGAGTCACAAGGAAAGAAAACCAGGAAATCAAAGGCGAAAACAACTTTGTTTGCTGGTGTGTCTGCAACAATTTTCACGAGAGTTATGGCTCTCAAATCAGCAAAAGAAATCTGGGATTATCTGAAGGAAGAATATACAGGAGATGAAAGAATACAAGGCATGAAGGTGTTGAATTTAATAAGGGAATTCGAGTTGCAGAAAATGAAGGAATCTGAGACTGTCAAAGAATACTCAGATCGGTTGCTTGGCATTGTTAACAAGGTAAGATTGCTTGGTACTAAACTTAAAGATTCAAAAATTGTTGAAAAAATTCTTGTTACGGTGCCTGAAAAATGTAAAGTATCCATAACTACCTTGGAAAATACAAAGGATCTATCCAAGATTACCTTGGCAGAATTATTAAATACTTTGTAGGCACAAGAGCAAAGGAGGCTTATGAGGCAAGATGGTATGGTTGAAGGAGCCCTGACAGCCAACCACAAAACTCAAAGCAAGGGTAATAATGTTAAAAAAAATTACCCGCCTTGTCAGCACTGTGGCAAAAAAGGTCATCCACCATTCAAATGTTGGAAGAGGCCAGATGCAAAGTGCAAAATTTGCAACCAACTTGGTCATGAAGCTGTAATTTGCAAAGGCAAATATCAAAAGCATGAAGCAGATGCCCAAGTCGCCAATGAAGAAGAAGAAGATCACTTGTTTGTGGCAACTATACTTTCAACCAAAAAATCTGATTTTTGGTTGATTGACAGTGGTTGTACAAACCACATGACATATGACAGAAATCTTTTCAAAGAGTTCACGTCTATAGGAAATAAGAAATTCAGAATTGGAAATGGTGATTATATTCTTGCTAAAGGAAAAGGAACTGTTGCAATCCCAACAAATTCAGGTACTAAGAAAATTTCAGATGTTCTTTATGTTCCTGATATTGATTAAAATTTATTAAGTGTTGGACAACTAATGGAAAAAGAATTTAAAGTATCCTTTGAAGATAAATATTGTTTCATTTATGATGCAACTGGACTTGAGATTTTAAGGGTTAAAATGAGAGGTAAAAATTTCTCATTTGATCCAGCCGAAGATGAAGAATGGAGTCAAAAGAATCTACTAAGTGCAGGTAATTCTCCAACTGAGGACATATGTGAAAATAAGGTAAGGAAGAAGTTGTCAATATTTCAGAAAATGCAATTCTGGAAGAAAGTTGACAAGTCTCAAGGCAAGATGCAAATGAACCTGAAAACTTATTTCATTAACAATCATGAGATGCAGCAAAATACAGAAGTGAACTCGATTCACTGCAAGTGCAAAGATCAGTTGACAGATTTACGTGCAAAGTCGCTTCCAGTTAAAGGTTTACAAGGGACAAATTCAGAATTTGCAGCTTCAAAAGCAAGGAGGAGTGTTAGAAATATGCTTTAGAAGCTGCTCTCAGTAAAATTATTGTACTGTTTCAGCTATTTACTGCAGTAATTTAGTTTGAATTTGAAATAATTTTGAACTAGTCTTTAGGAGTGAACGAGTCTTTAGGAGTTAGTTATTTTCAGCATATTTTGTGCTGATTTTTTAGGTCTTTTAAGTTAGTATTTCTTTATAAATTGTAGTCCAAATGCAATAAAATAATATAGTATTTTCAGCTTCAGTTCCTTTTACATCTATTCCAATATATTTTTTATTTTCTTGTCATTTTCCCAGTTATTTCCCTTAATTTCTTTTATCAAGAACCAACAGATACTATCACGTATGTTGAATGAAAAACTGGTTAAATCTAACTACGTTGCACAGCAAACAAAAGATTGTATCACGCTGCATGTATGAACAAATAAACTTTAACACAACCACGTAATGAGGATTGGTCGAACAATCCTAAATAACTATCAGTATAACGATTGACCACATGTCTTTAAAAATGATATGTGCTATCGAGAAAAAAAGAAAGGAAAGCCTCGTAACATTCTAAGGGGGGTTATGTAGACAGTCTACGCAGAGACGTATGTAGCGTGTATGTGACAAATTCAATTGAACCCATAATTTTCGATATAGAGCGTAAATTTAAGTGGAAAAATTTACTAAAATTACAACAAAAAATATATACGAACTCATAACTTTAAGAATATAATTGATTCAATGCTAAAAATCTTAAAGGTTAAACCCATAAAATTTAAACCTAAATCCGCCTCTGAACCTACTTTAATGCTAGCATTAGTGGCTACTTTTACAGGTCAAACCTGTGACCTATAGATCACACGAAAATAACTTTACCATTCTAAGGTTCTTCAACTATCGTGAATATTTATCTCTAGTAAATACATGACTTTTCATGAAAGTAGGCATTCAATAAGACAACTATAACCCTTGGAAAATATCATAGGTGTTTCTCTTTTTCTTTTTCCTACCCAACAACAGCCTGCTTGTGCAGCATTTTTACCTTCCGTTGCTACTCATCAACTATGGAAAAGTCTTGACTAATTAACTTGTTCTTACAAGTATCAATATCTTAATTGCCTACTTTGTGGGAGTTAACTTTTAGCTTACGCCGAAATTCTATAAATCATGTCTTCGCACATAAGTTTGGCCAGTTTTAGGAAAAAATTTTGGACTAACTTATTGGAAAATCTTTATCAAATTTAAAAAGTGCTTAAATAGGTTTTGGTTTTAAATCCTTTGCTCCGTTTCCAAAAACAATTTTAAAAGTGAACACCATCTTATGGTTTTTAGAAAACCTCCTGTTTACCCCTAAATCGGATAAATAATTAAATTTGTACGCGGTTTTAAGGATACGTAGATTGATTCAACACAAATAATCAAGAATATTTGATAAACGAGTTAAAGACAAAATAAACGACCAAACCAGTTGTAATATTGTGGCCTAGCCCGAACTTAGGTTGAACAGTGATTTTGCCCTCAATTGGACCCTTGGTTCAAGCTCAGTTGTGAATGGAGAACATAACAATCAAATAAGAATTTTTGCTGTAGCTAAAAGGCAGAAAATGAATTTGTATTGCTTTGATTTGCGTGTTACAATGTGTCTTACAAAAGAAAACTTCCCCTTTATATAGTAGGAGAATTTCATCCATGGTACATGTCTAAAAAAGATAAAAATCTTCCTTTCTCATTAATTACTGATCCGTAACCGACATTGAGCGAGATTCGCGGCGTGATATCCGGTTGGGTGCGAATATCACGACCCTATATCCATCGCGTGTAACCGTTTATCGTGTTTCCTGAGGTCTTAAAACTCTGGGTCCGACGCCGTCACTTTATCAGGCCTGATGATGAGCACACCGTTCACCCTTCATGGATCTTGATACGAAGGGCTCTCATCCTCGATTTCAATCTCGTGTGTCCGTGCCCTTATTCCGTTTTCTTCACTGGGATCCCCGATTTTTCCCGTATGCAGATAGTCCCTCGTTTTTCGGAGAGTAGGTTTGCTGAAACGATGGAAAACGATAAATGATCCTGTTCCTTCCTTCGTACGTTATAACTGAGGTGACGGGTAAATCGAAATGCCCCATCAGTCGCGTCGTTCTGACTTCGGACATGTGTCAGTCATCGGCTGGCTACATTCGAATGCAAAACGTCGCGCATTGACCGCCTTTCCCCTATAAAAGCTTCGACCTTTTTCACTCCATTTACTTTCTGATTCTAGATTTTACCCTCGAACTTTCTAATGGTTTTAAACTTCTTCAAATCTTCATACATTGCTCCTTGAAATTTTATATCTTCATCTCTAATCCTCATACACTTTTCTTGGATTTCCAACCCAGACCTTCATATCTTCATCCCACCTTCAAATCTTCATATTTTTTCTTCAAATCTTGATACTTTTCCTTCAAATCTTCATATCTTTCTTCAAATCTTCGTATTTTCCCAGATCATGATGGCTAAAACTTCCAAGTCCGTGCTTCAACAAGCTGCACCCTTATTTTCCAACCCGGCCACGGGTGCCGAGGTGGCCGCCACCCAAGTGACTCAAGAGCCCTCCATGAAGAGCTTCGTACCAATGAGATGCTTTATCTGGAACGACTTCCTTGTCGAGGAGGCCTCTAGTCAACAGGACCGAGGCGAGGGAACATGGAGATACGTATGCTCCGTTATCGAGGAAACTCTACCCATAGTCCAAGCGGACTGTAACTGGTAGGGTAAGGATGTGGTCATCACCGGGCCCAATGATGACATCACTACCCACGTGGAGGGGTACTTAAGTGTTTATACTTATCCCTTCACGCTTGCTCAGGTGGACCCCATAGTCCTCGCTTTCTGCAAATGGTACGAGGTGTACCTTGGGCAAATCCACCCATTATTTTGGAGGATCGTGATCCTCTTACATCATTTTTTGAATAATACTGAAAACCCTAGGTTCACCCTCGACCATCTACTCCGCTTATACAGTCCTCGAATTTTTTGAGGGGGCTGATCAAACTCGGTCGCCGAGCAAGCAAGGCTCATTTCTCAAGCATCGACGAGGACCAAGACCGAGGCTGGCAGGGGAGGTTTGTTCGGGTGAGAACCGAGGACCTGATCCCTCCTGAGTTTCTATCGTTCCCCAAGAAGTGGAACGTATCTCGTAAGTGTTGTCTTCCTTAAGTATCACTTCTTTTTATTCCTTCTCTTATTGCTTGTCTTTGCTGTCGTGTAGCTGTTGCCCAAGTTCCCAATGCAATTCCTCGATTCAAGGAGTGGATGAAGGGAATCTACAAGTAGACGTCGTACTCCGAGCGCGCATGGCGTAAGCTTTCGAAAGGCAAATGGGAGGCCCATTCCCACGGTGAGGTTTTTCCCTGAATAATTACCACCATCCTCTTAACTTACACAGTGCTAACCCTTTCTCTTATCTTACAGGTTTGCCTAAGACCACCGAACTTAGGTTGTTGGACGAGGACGAGGATCGTCCTTGCTTGCCGAACTTTCCATTTCGGGGCAGCCCGGGGCTACCGCGAAGCAAAAGAAGAAGAAGAAAAGAAAGTCCTCGGGTTCTCCGGGTGCCGAGGCAAAGAAGAAGAAAGTGACCATCCGGGTTTGAAACCTAAAATATAGTCTAGGGTATCAGTCCCTGATTCTCTCTACCGGCTCAGGAACGAGTCGAGGATGATGACCTTTTTAATTGCTCATAGGACGACCCTCAACGAGGTAGAGCAAGCAACGACCGAGAAAAAGGACCGTGAGGTCGATCCACCTCTTACTCAGGAACCAGAGGGAGAGACGGAGGTTGCGGCCCCCAGAAAGCCTCTCTTGTCCCAAAGGAGGCAGTCAGTGTCATTGACATCGTGGAGACACCCTCCTATACCGAGTTCATGCTCGAAGAGGCCCAAGCGGGCAAACAGAAGTCAAGTGAGGTGGCGCAGGGCCCTGATGACGCCCTCAACTCGTTCTTCGATGGCATGGATATGGCCGCACTGGAGGATTTTTCCAGGCTTGTTCACCTGGAGGTCTCGAAGAAGGATGTGCCATCGGGAGCGAGCGGGCTGAGTTTGAGCCCAAAACTAGTGAAGCAATTTCCTGCGCTGAGCGTGGACCCTGAGCGTAATAGAATGGTCGTTCTTAAAATCCTGGAGGATGCTCAGGTCCTGTCTGCTTCGGTAGGTGTAGCCAGCTACCTTCGATGCCTAGTGACCGAGGAGGACCAGACAAAAATGAATGAAGTGGGCACGTCGAGCCTCTTCAATGAGGCGCAATAGGCGCTGAACCAGGTAAGGCGTATTTTGGTTTTTGATGCCCTCTATTAACTTAATTATTTTCAAGCTTCAGTGCTTCATCATGAAAGCTTCCTCCAGTACCTCTTGGAGATTAGCCAGCTCGAGCTCAAAGAGCAGGTCCGGAAGAACGACATGTATAGGGCTCTTAGTGAGAAGCAGGATGAGGCCCTTAAAGACCTCCCAATTCTCTAGGCCGAGCTGGAAAAAGCATAGAAAGAGGCCTCAGACCTAAAGCGGAGCATGCCAGGTTGAGAAGGTAACAATCTTTGAGGCTAAAAATGAGCAGCTAGTCGTGGTGAATAACAACACAACTTCGTAGGTCCAAGAGAAGATAGATCTTATCGACCAGCTTCAAGTTGAGATGGATGAGGTCAAGGCCATGACCGAAGTATGGAATGGCAAGATGGACCTGCTGGCTTCAAGGAAGGAAGCTGCTAAGGTGGAGTTGGCATCGGTTGAGAACCAACTCCGGGTGGCGAAGGGCAAAGCCGATAGGTGGTCTCGGCTAAATTATGATCTTCGAGCACAGCTGAGCTCGACCATCGCAGAACGGGATGCTCTCGGACAAGAATATGCCGTACTGGGGTCTAAATTGGATGCAACCTCTGCTGATGCTGGGAAAATGGTGGCCTAGTACAAGGCCGATGTGGAGGTAGCCAAGAGCCGATTAAAGACGAACACTGAGTACAAGAAGCGACTATCCCGGAGAGAGACCCTCGAAGAGATCCATGCCCGAGGTTTTGACCTGTCGGCCAAGATTGAAGAATCTTGGAGGCTCTAGGTCGAGGCAAAGGAGCTCTACGAACCTGAGGGTCCCGAGGATTCAGAGGGTTTCGAGGGCTCCGATGGTTCTAGCGACGAGTCAGTCCCCGGTGAAGACCAGGCGTAGATAGGGGTGTTCGTCGGTTGGTACGATACGGTATTTAGATATTTTGGTTTGGTATTTTCGGTATTCGGTTTCTTAAAATCCTATATCAATACCGTACCTAATTAAATTCGGTATAGTTCGGTTTTTCTCCTTTCGATTTTGGTTTATTCGGTTCGGTAACTTCGGTTTGAATACTAACTCGTGGATAGAGCCATACACTCTAATATTCTTAATTAAAGTACTCAAAAATTCAAAACTGAAAATGTTTGTTGACAAAAAATTTGTCCAAAACTAGCAAATATCGACCCAAATAGAGAAAATTGTACATAAAAGAATATTTGATCATTAGAAGTGTCTGGTTACTTGTTTAGAGTTAATTGATGAACTTTGAGAATAAAGGAAAGTAATTTTTTAGATTTTTTATATTTATGTTATAATTGATAATATATGTTTTGTGTAATATAATATATATTTCGGTACGGTATCGGTATTTTATCTTAAAATACCAAATACCATACCTAATACCAATTTTTTTAAAAACTTAAACCAAATACAATACCAAATACCGAAATACCGTATACCAAATACCAAAATTTTCGCTTTCGGTACGGTAATTCAGTATTTACCAAATTATGCCCATCCCTAGGCGTAGATGCCTTAGTACTTTTCCATTTTTTTTATTTTGAGGTTGTTCCATCGTGCCTTCGTAAATATATTTTGGAGTATATAAAAATTTTCCCTTTCCGGCAATACTATGTCTTTATTTCTCCAGCATATTCTTGCAATTTCTAGTTGCGTATTGTTTTTAATGCCTTAGCATAACATCAAATGTAGTTCTGGAGCATCTGTTTTACGGAGGTTGAACGGAGCCCGACTTCGATGTAACTTTGGTTTACTTGTGGTTTTGAACCCTCGGTAAGACAGAAGGTTATTAAGATGCTTAAGTGTTTTTAGACGATGTTTTTGCCGAGGGTAACCTTTTAGTAGGTTCCAAATTTTTATAAGGGCCTTACTTTCTGGTTACGTACTTCGGACGTCTCCGAGCCATTTTTAGGGCGGCCGTAGCTTTTTATATTTGGGAACCGCGTAATGGTCTTGGTGCCTCGGGGATTTGGTAGCATAGGTCATCCGAATTTTCGTCGGGCAATATTACCCGAGACTAGGGATTGTCGCGCCCCCTTTTTTCCTCTTTGCATCGGAAAATTGGGTTTATGACATTTTGGGTATAGGATAACTCATTCCTTTCGGGAACTGGGTTTTGCATTTAAAGAGTCGCCACCTAATGATTTAAGATGCATTAGGACACATATAAGGTTCACTTCTAAGTTTGTTTGATAACCAGATGTAGGGTAAGGGCTTGAAATTATCCTAAGGGGAAGGTGTTAGGCACCCCTCAGGATCCACTAGTGTGGTTCCCGGCCAGATAGTTCTTTGTGAATTTGTGCAATTAACAAGTAAACAAATAAGGCTCAAATAAGAGGGGATTTTAATACACAAGTGTTTGGAAGTGATAAAAGTAAAACAGAGTTTGCAAAGCAATCATTAAAGGGCTGATCTTGAAAAGAAGTTACAATTCTATAAATATTTAAAGGAAAAGAAAGAGGAGGGGGAGGTCCTAGGTTTATTTGTAATATGGATCACATCAATGCAATACCCGGTAATCACTCCTCGAAAGAGGGGCTACACGTGGTATTAGCGCACCGGTCATCATATCCATATCTACTCTTCCCACCCCGTCGAGGTACTAAAGCGCAGATTGGTCTTGACCACTATTGCATGCTATTACCCGTCCCATTCCTATCAGTCTCGGAGGTACTTAGGACTACTATTCCTAAAGGGGAGGGATATTAGGCTGACTTTTGAGGTTTCAAAAGGTGAAAAAGCTAGGGCGACATACAAAATACATAGGACTGCACATTAAGGGGAACATGTAAACACCCAAAAAGGCTCATGTATACCTCCTCAAGCAACGCACATAAATAGCATGACTTAAACACAATCAAGGCCATAATTTAAAGTACTAAGACAAGGGAGTTTCAGTTGTTGAAGCAGACCAATTTATTACATAACTCCGATAAGAAGTCCGAATCAGGCCTTCCTGCTGGTTGTAGCAATTACTAATTAACAAAGGCGGATTCAGTTTTATTATTGTTATCACCTAAGGCTTGCCTAGGTGTTTGGGTGAGATCCTATAAACACGATATCTATTACCAATTCAGAATGGGGCAAAGCAGTAACAGTTCTAAAATAAACAATTTGAGATCCTATAAACATGCTTTCTAAACCGTATTAAGAAGAGGGAGTTGTTAAAAAAATTTAGTTCAGAACAATATGAGTCAAACTGATTTTAAACTAGACTGGTTTCAGATCCTATAGGCATGATCTCTACTATTGCTGGTTTTTAATTCCTATAGACATGATATCTAGTCGAACGGGAAATGAAGCAGGCAGGATTTACTTGAGATTCCTATAGGCATGATTTCTAAAAAAATAATACTAATTTTAACCTTATGAGCATGATGTTTGATTGTAACCCTTTAGATCCTAGGAGCATGGTGTCTAAGTGTGGTAATAAACATGCAGAATTTTGGACAAACCTATAGGCATGTTATCTAAATGCAGAATTAAACATGCGGGCTAATAATCCTATAGGCAGATTATCTAAATGCTGAATTATACAGAAAACAGGTCCTATTGGCATGTTCTCTATCATTCTAATAGTTAAACATGCATAATTACCCAGCCCTTTTCACTAACCAAACCCAAATTTTTATTACAAATTATTACAGACCAAAATAATGAATTACTTCAAAAAAATGTAACAAAAAAGTTACAACCATAGGAAGCCTGATTCTGACTTCCTCTCTGAGTTATGGAACAAAACACCTCAAATGCCAACTTGTTTCAAAGCCTTTCTCAGACCTGGGTGTGTCAAAGTTCCCTAAGGGTCTCAAGGGACCCCGGGCAATGCTTACACCCAAGTTTGCATAACCAGATAGAGATGAGTGCAGTATGGGAGGGCCAGCCCTTATGTGTCCAAGTCCAGAGGGAGCTCATGGGTCCCAAGGCAAAGCTCACACAAGAGGGGCAGAACCTAAGTCTAAGAATATAGTGGAAGTGCAGGAACAGAGATTTAAAACTGAGTGGAGAACAGAGAGGGGTAAGGGTGATTGGAAAATAGTAGTAGTACAGCTAACATTACACAGAATCAACACTTTCATACAAAGGGGTCAGGGGTTTGGGAATTCATTGCAGGGAGTATATGACCTTAGGAAGGGGCCAGGTTTGGGCATGTACAGCAATAGAGGGTGCTGGCATGCCCATATACCAGCCTGAGAACACAACACATAGAGGGGATGTGAAGCATATGACCCTAAGGAGGGGTCAGGTTTGGGGTCATGCACAACAATGTCTAATGCTGACATGCCCCCAAACTAACCAAGGAATACAAACACATAGGGGATATGGGGGTTTGGGGTTCATAAGTCATAATAAGTGACTGACAGAGTTCGTACATAAGTAAAGCAGTAATTCAGAAGAGAAAGGGGCAAATTACAGTATGCTCAGTAATGGAACTTGATTAAACACAAGCAGGAAACAGGCAAGAGTGAAGGAAATAGTAAGGAAAAATGTTGTTGTTGATGCTGGAAAATTAATTAGAACATACCAGTAAAGAAGCAAATGCAGAAAGAAAAGTAAGCAAATTCCCCACAGCCTAGCCTTGGCTTTCGAGCCGGACTAGACAAGGCAGCAGCACAAGTAGTAACAGAGAAAAGAGAGAATGTTTTAGAGTGAAGT
>NC_031993.1:10397382-10473911 GCF_001879085.1 Nicotiana attenuata
CAGCTTTATGATGCCAATGAAGCAAGATGAGCTATTCAATGAAACTCGTATTGTAAAGAAGAAGAAAGAGACTGATTCAGAAAGGTGGGTCGAGGGTCGAGCCTCGACTATACATGTAAGTTTTTTACTTTTCATTAAGTATTTTGATTTACTTTTATATAAATTTTGAAATATTAATTCAATATAATTTTTCTTATAGGTTCGCTTCACAGCTGATGTGGGGGAATTCATACGCAGTCGGCCACCTAACGAGTCGGCCGAGGCAATCCAACTTTCGAACGAGGATGCTAAAAGAACACTCCTTGAGTACTTTATATACATTGAACCAGACAATAGAACTAGTTTTCGAATGAGCTTGTAATAAACGTTAACTTAGTTTTGTTAGCTTAATGTTTTAGTTCTATTGATCTTTATATTTTGTTGCTTTTTAGTGTTGTTGTTGTTGGTAAATGCCTGTTTAGGATATTTGGTATAAGCTGGCAGGTGGTGTAGCAGCCAAAACAGGCAGTTTCTGCCAAAAATATACAAAAAAAAAAAGCGACGAACTTTGGTCTCCAGTTGGTCGCTTTTCACTTAAAAAAAAATTTTCTAGGCAATAGTGACCAGTCTTGGTCGTTATTGTATTTTAAAAAAATAATTTCTGGTAATTTGGCGACCAACGTTGGTCGCTTATAGTTAAAAAAAAATTAATTCTTGCCATTGGCGACTAATTTTGGTCGCAAATTAAATAAAAAATTATAAAAATTATTAATATAGCGACCAAAGTTGGTCGCTTGATATGATTAACAATAAATAAAAATAAAACGTTATTTACATCTAGAGACCAACTTTGGTCGCCAAATTTATAATATTAAAATATTTGAGCGACCAAAGTTGGTCGCTATATGCTTTGTCCGGAAAATTTGGTCCTTTTACCTGTGAGACCAAAGTTGGTTGCTAAACTTTGGTCCCTAAGGTAAAGGGACCAGCTTAATATCGACCAGGCGTATTTGGTCGCTTTTTGGTCGCTTTTTGGCCAATAAGCGACCAACTTTGGTCGCTTTTCGTGGTCACTTTTTTCCGGATTTCTAGTAGTGATAGACAAGGCTCGTTACATACTTACAAGCTTGTTTAGTAATCAACCTCATCCCTAAGCGCTTATGCACTCCGCTCATTGTCTACTAATTAAACGAGCGCCGCCAGATTGAATGAGTGAAGCCCTCAATTTAGAGGCTTCTCTTACCCTACTCTTTCATTTCTACTTAAGCTTCCCTCATTTGTGAGATTAATTGATTGGATTCCGAGAAACATACCTTTACTTGGAATAGGTTCTCGAACAATAGGCATAAAGACATATTTATTCCACAAATCACAATATACTGACAACTTCATATGGCATAACCAAATGCTCTCTAGAAAAATCTTGAAATTTTTTTCTCTCTTCTCTATCGAGAAACGACTACCTAATGGCTATTTCTTAAGCGAGTACATCCACGCTCCTTCTTCATGGATCCACCGGACGGCGCCTCGCCGTCGCGTCTGGATGGCCAGCCCAACCTCAACCTTCCAATAAATCAGAACCATGAACCATCTTATAAAAAAATCTCTTATGCAAACAAGATTTCCTCTTCCAAACAATTCCCAGAACCCCCAAATCAACATACGAGAGAAGTGGTCATTGCAACACACACTACTCACAATGGAATGCCGGCAGTCCTCTTCAAGGCGTCGATTACTACGGCATCATGGCAGATGAATTTTTGGAAGATTCCTCAAACCTAGGCCCCAAATTAACCGAATTAAGTCAAATTTCAAAGAATTAATTTCTACTAAAGGCTCGGTCAAAATTGGAGTTTATGATAACTTTAATGTCTTCTTGGATTTCACCAATGAAGATGATTTCAATTTTGTATGATTTAGGAGGGTTATTGAAATTGAGGGACAACAAATGTGACTACAAAGGTGGTCGCCAGACTTCAAGCCTGAAGAAGATCTTCCAGTGGCACCGGTATGGGTATTGCTACCAGGACTCCCCTTTTATATGCACACATGGCAGTACGTTAAACAGGTGGTCAGTGTTGTTGGAACGCAGCTAGAAATGGACCTGGCAACGAGAGGAAAGATCAGACCTAGCATGGCTAAGGTAAGAATTGAAATTGATCTTCTAAAACAACAACCAGTTGCCGTCTATGTTGGACAAGTCTATGATGATGCCCCTCAAAAAGGTTTTGTTCAAAAACATGAATATGAGGGGGTTCCGAAATACTGTAAACACTATAGGAAGCTTGGGCACAACATGATGAATTGTAGAATGTCGGAAAGGAAAAGGGAACTATAAAAGAAAGAACATGAAGCAAAACATGACAAGGGAGGGAATGTTGAAACTAAAGAAAATGAGGAAAAAACTGATGTCAAAGAAGCTGAAACAGGGGAAATCAGAAAAGCAACTGGGGAACAGCATCCCCAGAAGAAACAGGGGCACTGTATAGAGCAGAACAACAAAAAAAGAGTAGTAAAAAAATTAACATTGAAGAACGACCATCTGATGAGAACAGAGCGAAAAATCAAGACAAAAGGCAGCGCATCAAAGGAAGAACAACCAAAAAATCCAAAGTTAGAAGACAAAAGAGAATTCCTAAAAAGAAGTCCAGGGTGACATTTAAACATGTCAATATATCTGGTAACTCCAAAAACAAAGGGATTATAGAAGCTGTTATGAATGACCATCAAGAAAACAACTTGAGAATGAATACTCTGATGGATACTAACAGAAGTGAGGATAAGATACAAAATGGAGATGAAGGAAGCACTAATGTGACCAAGAATGAAAGCCAAAATGAGAATGAATAAGCAGTGCAAGAATCAAGCAATATTGAGGCCATCAAAACAGACAAGGCTCCTGACTGGCAGAGGTATATCAATGAATCAACTAGTGTCCCTTCAGACATCAAAAATCTACCAGGAATCTGCTTGGTAGTCGATTTGATCCCTGAAGAACAGGAAGTCAACACAGAAGCAAACTCAATGAGGTGAGAAACTCAACAACAATTTGAAGTAACTTCCCCCAATACAGTCACTGCTGTGATTCCAGAACATCAGTTACAGAAGGGGCATGACAAAGAGGATGAAGACAGCTTATCACCTATGACTAAACGCAGAAACCAAAACAAAAAGAAAGAAAAAAAAAGAAGAAAGGCAATACAAATTCACCTCTTCAGGGAGGTAGATCAAAATAATCCTTCTCCCTTGTTTCCATGATTAGTGCTGTATTTTGGAATATTAGAGGAGTGAACACCAAGAAAGCCATGCCTAGGCTTAAAAAACTTGTCAACATCAACAAAGTGTATTTCATAGCAATTATGGAACCGTTTGTTAGCATGAACAAAATTGATAAATACATGAGGTTTCTCAAGTTTAGACACTGCTTATCCAACACCAATGGACAAATCTGGCTCATGTGGTCAGGTAATTTTCAAACAAGTGTGATTAGTGTAGATGACCAACAAATCACCATCAAAATGCAGAATATGGTGAGTTCTACTAATATGTTCATCACTGATGTATATGCTAAATGTAATGCAAATGAAAGAAAAGATCTCTGGAGTAGTTTAGAGGATACCATATGTTGATTGATGGGCCATGGTGCATTGGGGGGGACTTCAATGTTATTGTTGATCCAGATGAGAAACAGGGGGGTCGTCCTCACAGAATGTATAAAAGTCTTGATTTCAGCTCTTGTATGAAAAATTCTAGGACATTATTAATGGCACCTTTTTCCATAAATTCTAGGACATTATCAAAAATGATATTACTGATTTCGTTCAAGAGGTTTTGAAAGGGAAGAGGCTTTCCAAATTCTTCTTTCATACCTGCCTCATCTTGCTTCCTAAAGTGGAGTGCCCAAACAATTATTTAAGCTTAGACCTATCAGTCTAAGCAACTTCACTGCCAAGATCATCTTCTTTCAAGAAAACTTAACCCTATGCTTCACAAACTCATCTCACAAAATCAAAGTGGTTTTGTCTAAGGAAGATCTATCACCGAAAATACTCTACTTGCGCAAGAGATCACTCAGAACATTAACCATAGGAACTGTGGTGGTAATGTTATTATCAAGCAAGACATGGAGAAAGCCTATGATAGAATGTCTTGGTTTTCTCTTATGTCAGTTTGAGGAAATATGGTTTCTCCAAGGAATGGATTGACATCATTTGGGGTTTGGTCAATGAAGGCTGGTATTCTATTGTTATCAATGGTAATAAAAAAGGTTTCTTTACTTCTTCCTACGATGTGAAGCAAGGGGACCCACTATCACCATCTTTGTTCATCATTGGTGCTGAAGTGTTGTCCAGATCTTTGAATAAACTATTTGAATATGACAACTTCACTCCCCTGACCTGGGCTGATGGCGCTTCGTAACGGCTTGTCTGGAGTCCAGCGGCTCTCTAAGGCTTCGATGTACTAGTACCTGCCACCAAAACATCGTTAAGGATTCAGTGAACGTCTTGAAACTTAGTAAAACAAGACAATTCTTCGGCATGAATAACAGAGGTTCCAACATCAACCACCTTGTTCCCTCCACAGAATATGACAGAGGTCCCAACATCAACCACCTAGCCTATGCAGATGACATTGTCATATTCTGTGGAGGGAACAAGAATTCCATCAAGCTTATTAAGAATCAAATCAAGAGGTATGAAAAGGCATCGGGGCAAAAAGTCAACAATGACAAGAGTTACTTCAATACTTCTCCTAACACCTCTGCCTCCGGGATCAATAGAATTAGACAAGCTTCAGGTTTCATGGATAAAAAGTTTCCTTTCAATTACTTGGGATGGCCTATTTACCATGGGAGGAAGAACACTGTCCTATTTGAGGGCATGTTAGCTAAAATTGTTAAAAGGCTCGATGGATGGCAAGGCAATATTCTATCATCAGGGGGAAAAATTACTCTGATCAAGCATGTTCTACAATTGCTCCCCACATATATTATGTCAGCTATGAACCACCCCAAGGGTACAGTTACTCTCATGGAAAAACATTTTGCCAATTTCTTCTGGGGATCTACGAATGGTAAGAACAAATACCACTGGAGCTCTTGGCACAATATGTGCCTTCCCAAAGATGAAGGTGCCATTAGTATAAGGAAGATGCAAGATGTGATTGAAACATTTAGTATTAAAATATGGTGGAGGTTTAGAACGCAAAATTCTTTATGGGCCACCTTTCTCAGAGCGAAGTATTGTAAGAGATCACATCCCGTAAGTAAAGTCCTAAACTCGGCAGATTCTCACAGTTGGAAATTCTAGTGAAGACCAGGAGTAAAGTTGAAATGGTCATTAACTGGAAAATTCAAAATGGTTCATCCAGCTTCTGGTGGGATAATTGGACTGGTAAAGGACCTCTAGCTCACTAGTATCAAGGTACCAGGAAATCGGCCAAAACACAGGTAAAAGACTTCCTTCACAATGGGCAATGGAACATCAACAGGTTAAACCAGATTCTTCCTTCTTATATTACTGATTACATTATTAAAATTGATATAGGTAATGATATGGAAGATGACTTCCCTGTTTGAGATTCTTCCGATGATGTTTTTTTTTCAAACAAATCGGCTTGGCAACTAATTAGATCAAAAAAGCAAAAAGATGACTTGTTAAAAGAAAGTTTGGCATTTTTCTACCCCTTTTAAAATGTCCTTCCTAACTTGGAGACTTATTAAAAGAAAACTCCTGTTGATGACATGATTGGTAGGTTTGGTACTAACATCACTTTTAGATGCTCTTGCTATAGTGTTCCAGAGGTGGAGACTATGCAACATGTGTTCGTGGAAAGTGAGGCAGCACTGTTCATCTGGAAGGAAATGGGAAACCCGCTGGGAATTGGGCATCAACAAGCTCCAGTTCCTGTCGTCTTCAAAAATTGGCGAGAAGGAAAAGCAAAGAGCAAAATTCATGGCCTGATTCTCCAAGTAATACCAACAGTTATATGCTGGGAGATTTGGAACAGATATTCTCTTGTAGATATGGCACACAGACGAAATTTCATCTCAACTACATGAAAAACCAAGTTATATGGACCATCAAATCCATAATATCCAAATTAATGCCAAACGGAGAGGTCCACCAACACTGGCCTACCTTATGCAGCAGGATTGAGAAGTTGAGACCTGTCCAAACTTGGAAGCAAGTTCAATGGCATCCTCCGCTATATGACACTGTCAAAGTTAACACTGATGGTAGTTACATAAAGGAAAGTGGGAAAAGCTGGCATTGGAGGGATAATCAGAGATGGGAATGGTATTTGTATCATGGCCATTGCAATGCCTGTTAATTGTGATAGCAACAACATGGCTGAAGCCTTAGCCGCAGAGTTTGGAGGGAAATGATGCAACCAATTAGGATTCACTAATTTTGCTTTCGAACTAGACTCAACAATTATTGTTAACATGATCAACCAAAGAGGAACAAAGAACATGAAGCTAAAGATGGTGGTGGATAGAATTATAAAAATTGTCCAAAATGCAAATGCGACTGTTCAACACTGCTACAGGGAGGGCAACCAAGTAGCTGATGCCTTGGCTAAACTAGCCTCCACCTCCAATACAAGGTTGATATGCCACTCCTTCGACCAGTTACCAAAAGAAGCTAAAGGCCCTTTCATTCTGGATAAATGGCAAATGCCTAGCATTAGAACAAAATATGATAAGTGCAATCTTTTTGTTAGTTGATTATGTATATATATGCACTGGCAGTAGGGAGGGCCTTCTATACCTCCTACTGTTTTTTGGGTGATAGAAATCACCAGGTTGTATTACGTTATTGAGGTTAGGACAAGCCTCCTTCACTGCTATTTTTTAAAATACGACACCCTCAGACTTCTGTCTGGGGTACTTCATTAAAACAAATAACATTATACTAACAATGGTGAAATCCTATTAAAAAAAGTTAACTTATAATTTGACTTGACTTAATTTGCTTTGGTGTTTAAAAAAAACCCCGATCATATTTGATTGTTTAGCTTTAACACAAAAAAAAGAGAACTGACACTATATACGTACTTTTCTAATTTGTACAGACATATATACTATACAGTATTTATTGTCCTTCTTCCCTTCATCTTCTTAATTAACATTCGCATCTGTATTGGTCTAAATTTGGATGGCCTGATAACTGCAAATAAACAGGGTCGAGGAAAGAGTCGACCACTGCACAACGGCGGGAGTCGTCTCAAGGAGGATTATTACTGAGGTCAAGAGAATGTCGTAAGGAAGTAACGGTAGGATAGCTCAGTAATAGACATAAGGAATATTCCTTTGGATATTCCTTATGTTGTTATTTTTAGGATTTCTTCTCTTATAAATAGAGAGATAGAGAATAGAAGGGGGATCTTCAGTTCTTGATAAGAGCACTTGTAAAGAGTTGACTAGAAAGAATATACAAATATTGTCTTGTTCACTGACTACTTTGCTCAACATACGTTATTCATTCTTTGTTCATAAGATCCAAAGATTCCTTATCCATCTTCATTTATCTTTGTCCCACGTTGCTGTCAGGAAGAAGAATCACTCAAATTGTCTAACATTTGGGTGATAAATTCCTCTTTATTATATTTATTGTCATCGTCTACATTTATTGCATGTTCTTATTATAACATTCATTGATAATCATTGAACACATGCTTGATCTTTATTACTCTTAAACATGATCCCATTCCACGGATCTGTCCAAGTTTTTTGTCTAGATCTTATTATTTAACTAGGATTCACCCTCTATCTCATCATCAATTAGTTTAACAATGAGTTTAACACTTTTTTATCAAACAATTTGGCACCATCTGTGGGGACTTTCTAGCTAAAATTTTAGTTCTTTCTAGACAAAAAAAAAACAACAACATCATCCATCTTTTACTCGTTTGCACGAACTAACAATAGCAGGAAAAGGAGATGAAAGACTGAAAGCAGTGGTAGACGTCACTGCCAACCTCTTGAACGCCATCAACGAGGTTGACAGAGAAGGCGAGGAGAACGCGATGCCGAGTGCTACACCCAGGGGGAGCGACTCACCTCCCCCTCATGGAAGTGTAACCGCTTCACGTGAAAGGGGAGCCTCCACATTCACAACTGAGGAAGCGCCGTCAGCAATCAAAAAACTACTGGAGACGTGGCTGACAGCACTCTAAGCGAAATACTCGACAAACCCGTTCAACGGGCGAATAGAAATTTCATAAGCAGATATCACAGCAACCGCCGACGAGCAACCCACTCCCCCAACAGGTAATACTCACACCGCTGTTAATGCAGGTAACGACGTACTTGCCGCCATCCTAAAGAAAATGGAAGAAATAGAGAACGAGAATAAAGCACTCCGCGACCAAATGAAGTAGCATCAAGAAAGGGTTGATAAGATACCGGGCGCCCCAAAATTACTACCAAAACGAGACGTCGGACGGTTCCTCAAACAACCATATAGCAAAGAGACGGCCCCACATGCCATACCTAAAACCTTCAAGATGCCTCCATATCTGAAGATATATGACGGCACGATGGACCCCGAAGATCACATCATTGATTACGTTACAGCAGTAAAGGGTAACGACCTCTCAAAAGAGCAAGTACCATCAATGTTACTAAAGGAGTTTGGCGAGACCTTAACCGGGGGAGCCTTAACCTGGTACTCACAATTACCAACATGTCACGACCCAAACCCCGATCGTGATGGCACCCAACACAATGCTAGACAAGCCCGACCATTTACACAACCTTAGCCAATTAATCTCAATAGATAAATAAATATTCACTACTAAAGTACCAATTTATTGCAGAATTTCTGATATAATCTCTAACATTCGAGAACCCCAGAATTTAAATACTAAAAATACTAATCAGCCCACAGAATCTGGTGTCACGAACATGAGGCTCTAATACAGAATATTCACCTACCACAAGTCAGTCTAGGGAAAAATGCGAATTAAAAGGATAAAATAGATGAGAGAGATCAGGGCTGCGAACGCCATGCAGCTACCTCGATACTCCTGGATAAATGCTGCTCAACTAAACAAGTCCTCACTCACCCTGTGGTGTACCTGGATCTGCACACAAGGTGCAGGGAGTATTGTGAGTACTTCCAACCCAGAAAGTAATAAATATAAATAAAGTCTGAGGATAAGAAATCCTAAATAAACACAAAGCAATGCTATAAATACAACAACGTAAACCAATAGCATAATACAGTAAACATAAAAAATAGTTATAATAAAGTCACACCAGAATAAGAATAAATGATAATTAAACATGCAATGCAATACATAAACCGGTACCTCCAGTACCCCGCTGCGGCCGTGCAGCCCGCTCCATTTATTTAACGTCGACGGCGCTCACTGGGGGTGTGCAGACTCCGGGAGGGGCCCCTTACGGCCCAAGCGCAATAATAAGCCATATCGTGGCATCAAACAGGTCCTCGGCCTCATATCAATATCAATATCATACCACTGTGGCGTGCAGTCCGATCCCATACTCAGTCTAAAATCACATAAGCCTTTCGGCACAATAATATGAAAATAATCAGCCCAAACTTCATTTAAAAATATTACTTTAGTTCCTACTTTTAGAAAAATGGCTGAGTTTACAAAAAAACAGTGTTAAATACCAGGACTGAGTTCAATACCTAGAAATATGGTAAGAAACCAGTAAAAATAATCCCTGAAGGATTCAAGTAGTTGGCACGAAGCCCAATTATGACAATTAATCCATTTTTATAAGGATATCACAAAACTACAATCAATTAGGTAGTAATTTTATTAAGCGGGACGGACCAAGTCACAATCCCCGACGGTGCTCTACCCCACGCCCGTTATCCGGCGTGCAAGTCACCTCACATAGCACTACATTGTGCAAATTCAGGGTTTCAAACCCTCAACACAGCATTTACATTTATTACTAACCTCAAGCTGGCCAAAGTCCTAGCTTGCTATGCCCTTGCCTTTCGAATTAACCTCCTCGTGCGTCGAATCTGACCAAAACCACAACGAATACGTCACAATAGGCTAAGGGAACATAACCCAATCGAAAAGACTCAAAAAATAATGAAAATCACGAAATTCGCAAAACCCGAGCCCCGGGCCCACTTCTCGAAAAATCAAAAAATTAACATCACCGGATTTCTCATCTCGACTCGAGTCTATACATACCAAAATCTCTCAAATCGGACCACAAATGGCCCCTCAAATCTAAAATTTAGAATTTCAAACTCAAGGCCTAATTTCTTCAAATTTGGCTATATTCTCATGAATTTCAAGGATGATTCTACAATAAAATCATGTTTTTAACTCATAAAACTTACCTTCAATCGACCCCAGTGGAAACTCTCTTCAATCCTCGTCCAAAAGCTCTCAACAATGCCCAAAAATGGAGGAAAAGTGGCTTGGGTTCGCGGATGAAATGTTTTAAAACATTCTGCCCAGGTCTGACCCCTCCTTCTTCGCGTTCGCGAGACCACTCTCGCGTTCGCGAAGGCCAAGTTCCCCAGACCCTTCGCGTTCGCGTAGCATGCCTCGCGTTCGCGTAGGCCAATTGACTCCAGGCCCAAACTCCTTCTACGCGTTCGCGATTGCACTCTCGCGTTCGCGTAGCACACTGTTCCCCTCCTTCGCGTTCGCGTCTCATCCTTCGCGTTCGTGAAGGCCAAATCTCAGCCCCCCATTTTTCCTCTTCGCGTTCGCGAGACACCCCTCGTGTTCGCTAAGAAGGAAACCAGATACCAGCAGTTCAACAATCCAACAAGTTCCAAAAATGACCCGTTGGGCATCCGAAACACACCCGAGGCCCCCGAGACTTCAACTAAAAATGCCAAAATATCCTAATACCTTATTCAAACTTGCTCCAATCATCAACACACCTCAAACAACACTAAAACCAACATTTCTCATCGAATTCAAGCCTAAGTTCTTCCAAAACTTCCGAAACACGCATTCGATCAAAAATCCAACCAAATCACCTCCGAATGACCTGAAATTTTGCACACACATCCCAAATCACCTAACGAAGCTACTGCAACTCTCGGATTTCCATTCCGACCCTCAGATCAAAATATCACCTATCAACCGGAATTCGCCAAAATACTAACTTTGCCAATTCAAGCCTAGTTCTACACCGGACCTCCAAAACCGATTCCGATCGCACTCCTAAGTCACAAATCATCCCCCGAAGCTAACCGAATCACCGGAATTCACATCCGATCCCTCTAACTCAATAGTCAACATCCGGTTGACTTTTCCATTACAAGCCTTCCTTAAAGAGACTAAGTGTCTCATTTCCTACCAAAACCAATCCAAATCAACCCTAACACACCAAATGCCGATAATTAAATATGAAGAGGCGTAGAATGGGGAAAATGGGGCGGTAACTCTCGTGACGACGGGTCGGGTCGTCACATCCTCCCCAACTTAAACAAACGCTCGTCCTCGAGCGTACCCAGAGTTGTGCTAAAAGCCAACCAATCGCTGAATAACCCTTCCATGCATATACCCGAGGGTGATTCCACATCACCCTATCTCACATAGGTCCGACAACGCATTTTAACTATAATTACACAATCCAGTCCCGCCTATAAATCATAGAACCACATTCCACTTTCCGAAATCATCCACAAGACCAGAACCTCACATCTATATTCAGAATAAGCCCGAACCAGCTGTAATAACCCATACCTGCAACCTCAGGTGCAATCATATGATATTCCACATAACCCCAACACATGTAGCGATAACTTCGATTCACAGCAGTTGCCCACAACGCCCGAATACCGGTAGAAAATCTCTTAACAACTAAAGTTCCTTCCAATACTTTTACATATACTGCAACTGATAACTAAAACACGCGGCAAATCATCACCATTTCTCAGATCAACCATTCATGAAACCACTTCTCCTTTGGCAAATGCTACATCAAATTTCTGAGTCGAAGTTCGATATTATTCTTCCAACATACTGAAATCGAATATGCTCGTACTCATTAAAGATCTCATCGATTCATCTAATCAACACACTACTCTGGTGACATTACACATTAGTACAGGACTAAGCCACAACTCGCACAATACGCGCACCAATAAGCAACAGTCCGAACATACCCAAATCATGGAAATGGCTCAAATGAAAGAGCTATACTTCAAGCCCTCCAGTACCATCACAACACAAAACTGAGAGCCCGTCTCCTCTCATAGAGACAGAACACATAAATCTACTCGCAGTATCATACCTCCACATAACTTCGTCCTAATGCGTGACCTCATCCAGTACGAACCGCTTGGGCAATACGCCACCCCAGACATAATTAAAAGTCTCATATGATGCCACAAAGCGTCGATAGGCTACCGATACGAACGCGGTACAAAAAGAAAACGAACTCTGAAAGGAACTGCCTAACTCACGCACTACTATATGCTCTCCTTAGAAAAATAGGAAGCAAGGCATACAAAAATAGCATATAGAAAACCATGCTCAATATCATACTGTTGCGACGCGCAACCCGATCCAAATAACATACTCATGGCGTCGTGCCACCCGATCCACACATAACACTCACCTAAAGAGGTGTACATCGAGCTAAATTGCTCATTAATATAAAATACCGAATTTCGGTCACAAGCACACTAAGTGCACAATACCGTCCCTGAGGGGACATATAGCGCTATAAGCTATCAGCACTCAGCTCAACTGAGGCGCGATATACAGTCTGAATCTCGAGATCCATTTTGCTCCTAAACATCATTCTACATGAATCCTCAACACATAAACCCACACGGCACAGTGTATCACTGCATAACATATCTGACAACGAGATAACACCCTGACTTCTCCTCCATAAGGAGCGCATCACTGAAATGAACCCGTTTGGCCTGACATAGATCCCATATTCACATTTGAATCCATCCTCCGACCTCAAGCCGATTTTGATCGCACTGAATTAGGTTAATTGCCTTTCAAAGATCCCTTAACAACTCATCCTTCGCTCGTAACGCATAAGAACATCCATCATAGTCGGAGAAATCATCCGTAGTCCACAACTGAATAGACTGAGTGCCCTCCGGGCATATTTTCTCAATTCAATGATATTATCACAACCTTCATATTTGGTTCAAGTCTTCAACCAATCAAGTGACTAACTGCCATACTTACACAATCTTCCTGTGAGTCACCCTCCCATAACCTACCATTACGAATAACTGGGTCGTGCCCCCAAACCACCGACTGCACAATTGCTGAAAAACGATCAAGGATCATTAACCAGGGTGCAAAGCCTTTTCACAAGACACCGTTCTCAGGTGACGCTGAAGACAATACCGATTTACCTTAAACGTCGAGACTTCTTCCCGGCTCATCCGAGCTCGTCACATCCTTGTCTGTACCGAGTTGTTACCTCTATCTTCACTTCAAATTCCATACCACCCATTGCACCCAACATGCCAACATACGATAGAACACGCTCTTCATCACAGCTTCGGAACCATTATTAGATTAACACTTCATCATATAAAACTTTCCACTTAACTCACTTCAGGAGAACCATGGCAACACACAGGTGAATTCTCATAACCGTAGAATATGCAAATCTCTAAGTAGTGGTCCAACCCACCATGACCCTTTTGGGATCCGCCTACACGTAACAGACCCATAACAATGGAGTATTCTTGAATAACATCGTTTACGGCGGACGACAGGCTTCATCTGAACCGCCACAAATCACACGCGTAACTTGATCATGCTGAAGGAATTGATCTCTACCACCAATATTCCATCAGATAAATGGCTAGCCAATCCATCTTCTTTCGACTTACCCTGATTCCTTAGGAATAATGGCAACTGCATTCAACATATAACACCATCTATCTGCACTCATCCCGAGTGACTTGAATCACGAGACCATGCTGTCTCACATCCCACGAACCATTTCGTACCTTCCAACTGCTACCTCGGAAGTCAAAACATCATAAAATATTCTACGAATTCCGAGCCATTACCTGCACCTTCCTGATAGTGCTACATAGAAGCCCATAATTGATATAGAAGGAAAAAAATTACACATCTTGACCTCTCCCAATGGAGACTCAGTTTCTAATCACATATACAAATTTAAGATACCCAATTGTCATATGTAGAATCTCGAACACATTAGCACAATTCTCGAGAGTCATTTACTCTATTTAACTGCATTTAGCCTTATCCAATGAACAGAACCACCCGTGCCTCATTAGCACTCTGACACCGCAAAATATAACCTCGTCACAATACGAGCAAGCACCTTCCTACTCTAGGCACCGAGCACTCTTTACTAACAACAACTTAAGACATCCTGTGATTCTCACACACATACGAGGTACCGTATAACCTTTGAAAATAAAATAAATTCCTTCACAGCCATCCTCGACCCCAATCTCCGTAAGCCATAGCTAACTCACCAATGCGCCTCAAACTGGAACCAACATAGCATTTAGCCGTGCAATAAACATAATCAATAGCAACTCCCCCAACTTGGCTCGAAGCCATAGCTCAAAACGCATTCAATAAATCATATGCATGTACTCTATTACTGCCATAATATCATAGTGAGATTAACCCCACTCCCTTATAAGCTTGTGAAAACATAGATCAGTTAGAATTTTAACTCTTCTGCAATTCTCACCTTCATCTTAGCAATAGGTACACCCACTCTCTAAGCGACCAATCTAGATTTTGACACATCTTCTTCACTTGTAAATGAGATATTCTAACATACCCATAAGGATCACACCACTTTAGAACACTCCGCAGGAGATAACCTACCTGTTTTCGCCTCAATATAATATTTTTGCATATCCTCCACCATTATACATAACACACAGTTACTTAGCCTTCCCGAGTCCGAACTCATACCGCAACATGCACTTACTTCACTCCCAACTAGGAGCCTTGAGAAGATTCTTCACACGCCCATAACTCGGGTTACACATCCATTCACAATGGAGATCATACACTTAATAGTTCATCTATCATCTTTTTAGGAGGCCTTCCTCGCCACTTCCAAGTCATATAGATACCTCTCGCAGTGCTAACGTACTCATCACATAGCTACCCATCCGTCGTTCCCGCTAATAGGGACAATACCGAACGTATAAGTTAAAAACACAGCTCACGTAATCAACATCTTGGTGCTCGAGCCATAGGCAAAAATCCGGCCTCAAGTCCACCAGACTGGCCCAATGTCAATGCACAGAGATCACATCTCGCCCCTCGATCGGGGAATCACAAGTTATTAGGGCACATCTGATACTGAGCGCTCACGCGCGCGTACGAACACGTGGAAGGAATTTCAAGAGTTTCTTTTCAAGCTGAATCAAGGATGCACGATAAGAATTCAAGAATGTGAATTTTTCCTAAAGGTTCTGCAGCCTCCCGAGGATAAGTACAGACATCTCCGTACCGATCCACGAGACTCTACTAAGCCGGCTCATGACTCGCGAGACCAAGTAACCTAGGCTCTGATACCACCTTGTCACGACCCAAACCCCGTTCGTGATGGCGCCCAACACAGTGCTAGGCAAGCCCGACCATTTACACAACCTTAGCCAATTAATCTCAATAGATAAATAAATATTCACTACTAAAGTACCAATTTAATGCGAAATTTCTGATATAATCTCTAACATTTGAGAACCCCAGAATTTAAATACTAAAAATACTAATCAGCCCACAGAATCTGGTGTCACGAACATGAGGCTCTAATACAGAATATTCACCTACCACAAGTCCGTCTAGGGAAAAATGCGAATTAAAAGGATAAAATAGATGATAGAGATCAGGGCTGCGAACGCCATGCAGCTACCTCGATACTCCTGGATAAATGTTGCTCAACTAAACAAGTCCTCACTCACCCTGTGGTGTACCTGGATCTGCACACAAGGTGCAGGGAGTATTGTGAGTACTTCCAACCCAGAAAGTAATAAATATAAATAAAGTCTGAGGATAAGAAATCCTAAATAAACACAAAGCAATGCTATAAATACAACAACGTGAACCAATAGCATAATACAGTAAACATTAAAAATAGTTATAATAAAGTCACACCAGAATAAGAATAAATGACAATTAAATATGCAATGCAACACATAAACCGGTACCTCCAGTACCTCGCTGCGGCCGTGCAGCCCGCTCCATTTATTTAACGTCGACCGCTCACTGGGTGTGTGCAGACTCCGGGAGGGGCCCCTTACGGCCGAAGCGCAATAATAAGCCATACCGTGGCATCAAACAGGCCCTCGGCCTCATATCCATATCAATATCATATCATTGCGGCGTGCAGTCCGATCCCATACTCAGTCTAAAATCACATAAGCCTTTCGGCACAATAATATGAAAATATTCAGCCCAAACTTCATTTAAAAATATTACTTTAGTTCCTACTTTTAGAATAATGGCTGAGTTTACCAAAAAACAGTTTTAATTACCAGGACTGAGTTCAATACCTAGAAATATGGTAAGAAACCAGTAAAAATAATCCCTGAAGGATTCAAGTAGTTGGCACGAAGCCCAATTATGACAATTAATCCTTTTTTTATAAGGATATCACAAAACTACAATCAATTAGGTAGTAATTTTATTAAGCGGGATGGACCAAGTCACAATCCCCGATGGTGCTCTACCCCATGCCCGTTATCCGGCGTGCAAGTCACCTCACATAGCACTACATTGTGCAAATTCAGGGTTTCAAACCCTCAACACAGCATTTACACTTATTACTAACCTCAAGCTGGCCAAAGTCCTAGCTTGCTATGCCCTTGCCTTTCGAATTAACCTCCCCGTGCGTCGAATTTGACCAAAACCACAACGAATACGTCACAATAGGCTAAGGGAACATAACCCAATCGAAAAGACTCGAAAAATATCGAAAATCACGAAATTCGCAAAACCCGAGCCCCGGGCCCACTTCTCGAAAAATCAGAAAACTAGCATCACCGGATTCCTCATCTCGACACGAGTCTATACATACCAAAATCTCTCAAATCGAAACACAAATGGCCCCTCAAATCTCAAATTTAGAATTTCAAACTCAAGCCCTAATTTCTTACAATTTGGCTATATTCTCATGAATTTCAAGGATGATTCTACAATAAAATCATGTTTTTAACTCATAAAACTTACCTTCAATCGACCCCCGTTGAAACGCTCTTCAATCCCCGTCCAAAAGCTCTCAACAATGCCCAAAAATGGAGGAAAAGTGGGTTGGGTTCGCGGATGAAATGTTTTAAAACATTCTGCCCAGGTCTGACCCCTCCTTCTTCGCGTTCGCGAGACCACTCTCGCGTTCGCGAAGGCCAAG
The DNA here is from genome assembly GCF_001879085.1 of Nicotiana attenuata. Classification (NCBI taxonomy): domain Eukaryota; kingdom Viridiplantae; phylum Streptophyta; class Magnoliopsida; order Solanales; family Solanaceae; genus Nicotiana; species Nicotiana attenuata. The sequence goes on from NC_031993.1 coordinate 10,414,715, forward strand.
TTCCCCAGACCCTTCGCGTTCGCGTAGCATGCCTCGCGTTCGCGTAGGCCAATTGACTCCAGGCCCAAACTCCTTCTACGCGTTGGCGATTGCACTCTCGCGTTCGCGTAGCACACTGTTCCCCTCCTTCGCGTTCGCGTTCGCGTCTCATCCTTCACGTTCGCGAAGGCCAAATCTCAGCCCCCCATTTTTCCTCTTCGCGTTCGCGAGACACCCCTCGCGTTCGCGAAGAAGGAAACCAGATACCAGCAGTTCAGCAATCGAACAAGTTCCAAAAATGACCCGTTGGGCATCCGAAACACACCCGAGGCCTCCGGGACTTCAACTAAAAATGCCAACATATCCTAATACCTTATTCAAACTTGCTCCAATCATCAACACACCTCAAACAACACTAAAACCAACATTTCTCATCGAATTCAAGCCTAAGTTCTTCCAAAACTTCCGAAACACGCATTCGATCAAAAATCCAACCAAATCACCTCCGAATGACCTGAAATTTTGCACACACATCCCAAATCACCTAACGAAGCTACTGCAACTCTCGGAATTCCATTCCGACCCTCGGATCAAAATCTCACCTATCAACCGGAATTCGCCAAAATACTAACTTCGCCAATTCAAGCCTAGTTCTACACCGGACCTCCAAAACCGATTCCGATCGCACTCCTAAGTCACAAATCATCCCCCAAAGCTAACCGAATCACCGGAATTCACATCCGAGCCCTCTAACTCAATAGTCAACATCCGGTTGACTTTTCCATTACAAGCCTTCCTTAAAGAGACTAAGTGTCTCATTTCCTACCAAATCAACCCTAACACACCAAATGCCGATAATTAAACATGAAGAGGAATAGAATGGGGAAAACGGGGCGGTAACTCTCGTGACGACGGGTCGGGTCATCACACAACACCATCTATAACAACGTTCGAAGAAATGGCTGCCAAGTTTGTCACCGCCCACGCCGGGGCTAAGAAGGCGGAAGCCAGGGTGAATGAGATATTCTCCGTTAGGAAATCGCCTGGCGAGGGACTCAGGGACTTTTTAGCTCGGTTTAATAGAGTAAGAATGAGCTTACCAAATGTATCAGAAGGGATAGCAGTGGCTGCTTTCCAAAATGGGTTGAACAGGAATGGGTCAAGAGCGACAAGAAAATTATTAAGTAGGCTCATGAAATACCCTCCCACTACTTGGGAAGAAATTCACAATGCCTACTACGCCGAGGTGAGAGCAGACGAGGAGGACCTTAACTGTCCAATCCAACGGTTAACGTCGGTCCAAACAAAGCCAAGAAAAGACCGTCGTAATGACGGTCGAAGAGACCAGTCAGGTCCATGCCTCAACCGATACAGACATCAACCCTATGTTAGAACAACCATTCCACCATCTCCTCACCATGTAGAAGGACCGTCCAGGCCACACACAGGGACTCAGCAAAACGAAAGAGGTATGCCTCCACTCTTATCTGCTTACAATTTTTGTGTTTCCCCTTCAGAAATAGTGTACGCACTAGAGAAGCTCGGCCCGAATGTGAAGTGGCCACAGAAGATGAAGTCCGATCCAAGTACCTGAAAGTCGAACGTCCTCTATGAATTTCATTCGGAGCCAGGTCACAAAACTGAGGACTACATAGCCCTACGGCAAGAAGTAGTGAACATGCTCCACCAAGGGCACCTAAGGGAGCTGATGAACGACCGAAGAAGAGCTAATTTCGTCCGCGGACGAGAACAACACCAAGGACCTCCAAAGCCACCCTCCCCCGCCTGCACCATTCAAATGATCATCGGTAGAGGCAACGAAGCAGCAATCAACCACGTGAAGTTTACCACCACACATAAACTGAAGCGATCAACACCCATGAACGCTATGATGACCTCAGAGAGAGTATCATCTTCGATAAGTCAGATACCAACGGTTTGACTTTTCCTCACTTCGATGCTCTTGTCATTACTTTACGTATTTTAGATACTGATGTAAAAATAATAATGGTTGAAGATGGAAGCGGCACATGTATTATTCACCCTTGAGTTCTCGCACAAATGCGACTCGAGGACAAGATAGTACCACACTGCATAACACTAACAGGTTTTAACAATACAGTCGAGCGAACCTCAAGAGAAATAACGCTACCCGTTCTGGCCGGGGGCGTCACCCTAGAAACAACGTTCCATGTCATGAACCAGAAAATAGCTTACAATGCCATCATAGGACGACCATGGATACACGCCATGAGGGCCATCCCGTCCAGCTTGTATCTAGTAATCAAGTTCCCTACTCCGTGGGGGATATTCAGCATTCGAGGCGAACAGCGCACAACGCAAGAATGCTATCGTATCGCCCAAGATTGTACATACACTCAACAGCTAAAAGGAACAGACTCAGAAGCATAGCAATTACCAAAGTCGGGGTTCGAACTCAATGAACAAAAAGACTTTATCAAGGACCACGACGTCGTGGAAGCTGCAGGGTCAATGGTAGAAGATCTTGACCCCATCCAATTAGACAGCAGCGACAACAGCAAAAAGGCTTACATAGGCCATAAACTCTCCGAGCCAGGTAAATTTCATAAGTTTTTAATTAACTGTTTGCTTTTTCCCACGCAGATATGCCAGGTATCCCGAAAGACGTTGCCACACACAAGTTAAACGTCGATCCCCTCTACCCTCCAGTATGACAAGTAAGAAGAAAATTCAATGCCGCAATCAACGAAGCCGTCAGCGATGAAGTGGATAAACTACTCGCTAACGGCTCCATCCGGGAATCAAAATACCCCAATGGGTCGCAAACGTAGTCATGGTGAAAAAGAAAAATAGAAAGCGGCGGATGTGCGTGGACTTCACAGACCTAAACAATGCCTGTCCGAAAGATTCCTTTTCGTTACCTCACATCGACCAACTCATCGGCGCAACGGCAGGGCACGAGCTGTTGAGCTTTTTGGACGCCTACTCAGGTTACAACCAAATCCTCGTGGAGGAGGAAGACCAAGAGAAAACTACTTTCATCACCCATCAGGGAACATACTGCTACAGAGTCATGCCATTCGGGTTGAAGAACACAGTGGCGACTTATCAAAGGCTGGTCACCAAGATGTTCAAGGATCAACTCGGCAAAACAATGGAAGTGTACATAGACGACATGTTGGTCAAATCAAAAAGGAAGGAAGACCACATCAACCACCTGAAAGAAGCCTTCGATATACTAAGGCAATATGGTATGAAGCTAAACCCCGAGAAGTGTGCCTTTGGCATAACTTCGGGCAAGTTCCTCGGTTTTCTGGTATCACAAAGAGGCATCGAGTTCAACCCCGACCAGATCAAAGCCATCGAGGGAATACCTGAAGTATTGACCAGCAAGAAACAGGTACAAAAACTGACAGGCCATATAGCTGCCTTGTCGAGGTTCATCTCATGATCCTCCGACAGATGCCACAAATTCTTCAACGTACTCAAAAAGGACAACGGGCTCCAGTGGAATTCAGAATGCATCGAGGCCTTAAGAGAACTAAAAGCATACTTGTCCTCGCCTCTGCTTCTTCCAAAGCAGAACCCGACGAACGCCTCCTGGTATACTTAGCTGTATCAGAGGTTGCAGTAAGCGCAGTATTGGTCCGTGTAAACAAAGGTACGCAATCTCCAATCTATTACATTAGTAAAACTCTGGTCGACGCAAAACGAGGTACCCCCACCACAAAAAATTGGCCTTGGCATTGGTTATAGCTTCGCGAAAGCTTAGACCCTATTTTCAATGCCACCCCATATCAGTGGTGACGACTTCCCCCCTACGGAGCATCCTACATAAACCCAAACTGTCGGGGAGAATGGCCAAGTGGGCCATAGAATTGAGCGAGCATGATATAACATATCAGCCACGAACAGCGATAAAATCGCAGGTACTCGCCGACTTCGTCGCCGACTTCAGTGCCAAAATAATGCACGAGGTCGAGCAGGAAACTTCTCGTACCTCTCCTAGGTTACCCGAACTATGGGTCCTATACACTGATGGTGCATTCAACGCGTCAGATCTGGACTGGGACTCGTACTCGAGGTCCCAACAGGCGAAGTCATCCGCCAATCCATACGGTGCCCCGATATAACTAACAATGAGGCCGAGTACGAGGCCGTAATTGCAAGACTTAAGCTAGCTCTCAAATACAGAGCATGATGAGTAATCCTCAGATGCGACTTATAACTCGTGGTCAACCAAGTCACAGGGACTTTCCAAATCAAAGAGTAGAGGCTACAAAAGTACCAGGCAAAAATCCATAAACTGCTACCAAAATTCGACGAATTCGCTCGACCAGATACCTCGAGCACAAAACATCGAGGCAGATGGCCTCGCTAAGTTAGTAGCGGCCACCAAAAATATTACAAAAGAAAACATGGTCACCCTCCTCCACTCGTCAATAAATCAACTTGAGGTACACTCTGTAAACTTAACTTGGGAATAGCGCAACCGTATTATAACATATTTGCAGGAGGGATTACTCCCATTAGACAAAAAGGAAGCCAAAAAGCTTCGAATGTAGGCGGCCAGGTACAACATCATAAACCACGAACTACACAAAAGAATGTTTGGAGGCCCCTTGGCAAAATGTCTAGGGCCGAACAAAACAAGACGCGTCCTCGAGAAAGTACACGAAGGCCACTGCGGTGCCCATACTGGCAATCGAGCCCTTATCAGATGCCTCATTCAAGCAGGTTATTATTGGGCCACAATGAAGAAGGAAGCCGCCGACTACATCAAGAAATGCAAACAGTGCCAGAAATACGCTCCTATGATACACCAAGCAGGCGAACACCTCCACTTGGTTACATCGCCATGGCCGTTCATCAAATGGGGAATAGATATCGTCGGACGCCTTCCAGCAGGGCGAGTTATTTTCCCAGTGGGTAGAAGCAGGTGCATTCGCCCAAATATGCGAACAGGAAGTTATCACATTACATTTATATGGAGAAATATCATATGTCGCTTCGGTATCCCTAAAGAAATCAAATGTGACAATAGACCCCAATTCATCGGAAAGAAGACCGCCGAATTCTTCGAAAAATGGCATAATCAAGCGAATACTCTCCATGCCATATCACCCTGCCGGTAACGGCCGGGCTGAATCCTTCAACAAAACAATACTAAATATCTTGAAGAAAAAGCTTCAGGACGCCGAGGGACTATGGCCGAAATTGCTACCAGAAGTACTGTGGGCATACCGCACCATACCAAAAACAAGCACAGGAGAAATGCCATATTCACTAGTCTATGGGACTGACGCCATGATACCAGTCGAGGTCAGGGAACCTAGTTTGAGATACTCCAATGAAAGCGGGCCAAGCAACAATGAAAGCAGGAAACAAGACCTCGACTTGCAGAAGAGCGAAGAGACATGGCTTATATAAGAATGATAGCCCAAAAACAGCAAGCAGAACGGTACTACACCAAAAGGCCAAAGTACGACCACTCAAAGTCGGAGACTATGTACTCAGGGCCAAAACACAGGCGAGCAAAGATTCAAGAGAAGGTAAACTAGGAACCAATTGGGACGGGCCATACAAAATTACGGCAGCAACAAACAAAGGATCATTCAAACTAGAAACAATGGAAGGAAAGCTAATGCAAAACAACTAGAACGTCGCTCACCTCAAATACTTCAACTTCTGAAAACAGATGCCCTCCAAGTTGTACTCTTTTTCCCTCGCCCGGGTTTTGTCCCTTCTCGGGGAGGTATTTAATGAGGCAACGAAGGGGACGTCTCAAAATTCAAGTATAATTCATCGTCCCTCCTGCCGACTACTTCTCCAGGCCAAACGATGAAGGGACTAGGTAGACTAGAACTTCTCCAGTGTATAAATGAAACAAGCAGAAACATATAATATTCTCCAATGAATGAAATAATCAAAGCAGCATCTTTGCACAACTCCACCAAGTCATTTTACACTTTACATTCGACCTCGCTCGAATCACTTTACATTCGACCTCGCTCGAATCACTTTACATTCGACCTCGCTCGAATTACTTTACATTCGACCTCGCTCGAATTACTTTACATTCGACCTCGCTCGAATTACTTACATTCGACCTCGCTCGAATTATTTGATTTTCGACCTCATCAAACCTCGATCTCATCCGAGCTAATTAATACTCGATCTCAAGTCAATCTATGTTCGACTCAACCAATATCAGCTATAGACATGTAATTTTTGACCCTCCCCGAGATTTTACATATTTTAGCGTTTAAATATTTAGTTTAGGTCTAATATTGGTATTTTAACTCGTTTCGACTCTTTTACTTTATTTTATCACAAAAATAAAAATTACAAAAAAATATTTTCTTTTATTTAGCTAATTAATATTTTATTTAGTTACTTTTAGTTTATCTACCTTACATAAAATTCAATAATACAAAAATAGTTCCACATTATTTTTGAGGATATTAATGTTTTTGGTAGTAGTATTATTTCAATTTTGTGATGATTTTAATCTAATCCTATTTTTTACTTTAGTATGATATTTGAAAATACTAAAAATAGTTTTCATATTTTATATATAATTTAGTTTAATTAATTAGGTTAATTTTTGCATTATGTAGTATATTTATCTTATATTAAAAGGGATTTAGCTAAGATTTAGATATTTTTTTAAGTTCCAATTTTTAAGGACCCTAAATACAGAAGTTCAAGACCCATAACCTATCTCCCGTTTTAACTCCTCTCTTTCACTAAACACCCTAGAGAGAANTTATAAGCTATAATATATATACATAACACACTATATATACTACAAGAAATTATATTTGAAAATATATATACATAACATACTATATATAGTATAGTATACTATATATACTATATACTATATATATAGATATATACACTAACATACTATATATACTACAAAACATTACAAGATTTTTCAAAAGGAGGGCCCCACCCCCAATGACCATTGCCAACGGTCATATTGCACAAATAGCCTATTTTTTTATTTTTTTTCTTTTTCAATTTACAAAACTAACCTTCTCTAAAACTATAAATACCCCCCTCCCTCTTCTTCATTTCAATACTCAATACTCATTTCTCAATCTAAATTTCTCTCAATCTCTCAATCTCCAATTTTCAAGGCTTCAAGTCTCAATCTCAAATTTCAAGTTAAATCATGCCTCTTTCGGAAAGAGTGCGCTTAATTGTTTCGCAACACTTTGAAGTGCTTGAAGAAAATGAAGAAGGCCAAATATTAAAGTGCAAGAACTGTGGAAGAGTCTTAAATTTTCGTTCAGGGTGTACAACAGGCATTTTAAGGAGGCATATAAAGTATTGTCTTGAGCGTATTTATCCGGAAATTCGTCTTTAAGATTTTTCGACAATTTGTGTTATTTTAAAATTATTAGACGTATTTATGCTTAATGTTTTACTTTGTTATTAATTTATTATGCATGATAATTTAGTTTTATTATTGTTTTGTTATTTTACTTTTTCTTCAAGCACTTTAATAATGAGGTTTCTATATTATATATACTACATATACTTACATAGCCATGTATAAGAGCAATTTATATTAGTATATACATATATGGTTTACAAGAAATTGCCTTAAACAAAAAAAATTTAAAAAAAATAGCCCGAAAATAAAAAAAAAAAAGCCCGTTAGGCCCGTATGGGCCCACTAGCCCGGCCCATTTAGCCCAGGACCATGTGGGCTTAGGCCCGTCATGGGCTGGTTCCACCCGTTGAGCCCATGAAGCCCGGGACCTCCAGAGCCCAGGACCGCTAAGCCCAGGCCCATTTAGCCCGGCCTGTTTAGCCCATTTAGGCCTGGGCCCGGCCTAGAATACAGCATTATGTAGACCCCATCTATTAATTATAATTTCAGATTTTGCAGGAGAAATAATAAAATATATAATGCTAGACTTGATCTTAGCCAAAAGTTGAGAAAGGTATAATAAAATGTATAACACATTCTCAGTTATAACGAAAAATATTCCCTCACTTGACCCAATAGCATATACCTCCTCCATTAAAAATGTAGATTGAAAATATGAATTTAAACTATGTAATACATCTGTAAATCCAAATGGTATTTGTAGACATGTAATTTTTGACCCTCCCCAAGATTTTACACATTTTAACGTAAATATTTAGTTTAGGTTTTGTATCGCTATTCTAAATAGTTTTGACTCTTTTACTTTATTTTATCACAAAAATAAAAATTACAAAAAATATTTTCTTTTATTTAGCTAATTAATATTTTATCTAGTTACTTTTAGTTTATCTACCTTACATAAAATTCAATAATACAAAAATAGTTCCACATTATTTTTGAGGATATTAATGTTTTTGGTAGTAGTATTATTTCAATTTTGTGATGATTTTAATCTAATCCTATTTTTTACTTTAGTATGATATTTGAAAATACTAAAAATAGTTTTCATATTTTATATATAATTTAGTTTAATTAATTAGGTTAATTTTTGCATTATGTAGTATATTTATCTTATATTAAAAGGGATTTAGCTAAGATTTAGATATTTTTTTAGTCCAATTTTAAGGCCCAAATCAGAAGTCAAGACCCATAACCTATCTCCCGTTTTAATCCCTCTCTTTCACTAAACACCCTAGAGAGGAAACCGTTATAAAAATACCACCAGACCCCCCATCAGCGCCCTCTCTCTCACAAACAAACCAGCAGACACATTTCACTAACCTAGAGCACCCCAATCTCTTAAGAGACCAAAAAGAGAAAGCCAGCCGCAAGAGGCAACAAAAATGAAAAGGAGAACGGGACACCCCCCATTTTCCAGAGAGATCGGTGGTTCCCTTTGAATTTCGGCCCTCTCTCACTTGAGAAAAATACAAACACACACTCATAGATATACAGAGAAAAGAGAAAGAGGAGGAACGGACAAACGGAAAAGGACGGCAAAAACAGAGAGGCTATGTGAGTTTGAGACGCACTAGTAAGAATTCTTAAAGATGCTATTTGGTTTTATCCCCACTGATTCATCATTGCTGGAGGGGTTTAAAAGGTTGACCCATAAACATTAGCCTTCCTTATTTTGCTTCGATTCTCTGGCAAATGGAAATAGAGTACAGATTGAAGTAAAACCAGATTTATGTGTTGCACGTTTGGATTGTTTTCTTACTGGGAAAGGTTCAAAGAAGTAGAATAATGGTGCTCCAAAGTTTGAGTCCGTCGCCGGTTGTCGTCCGAGGTTCGGGGTTCGTAGAGTAATTTCATGTTTCTGCTGTCTTCCGGCTCCGGTTCGTACCACTGTTGCTGTAATTAAAAGGGCGTCGCACCTTGAGGACCACTCTTCCCTTAAATACTTTGCCTTGAATTAAATTAATTGGTTTTAGTTTTACTGAGTTACCCATTATTTATCAACCGATTAGCTAGAGTACATTGATATGATAACAACTATTTGAGTTGCCGATTGAATTTCTTCGGTTGAACACACGTTAGGATTATCAGTTAATGGGTTGCAGATGATGCCTTAATGAACTAAAATAAATTTGAGGCTAAATAGTAGGAAATAGAGTAGTCTCTGTTCATGGGTTAAATTGGTGTGTGACCCGTGGGGGTGATTCGGGTTAACATGAAAAAGGGTTTGGGATTCGCAAAACATATTGGTTACGCCCAGTGGCGGATCTTCTTATAAGTTATGGGTGCTTGAGCACCCATTACTTTTAGACACAAATACTATTACTTGTATAAAAAGCTAGTAAATTTATATAAATATATTAATTGAGTACCCAGTCTCAGTAGCAATTTTCAGATTAAAAATAGTTGAGCACTCACGGTTTGAAAATTCTGGATCCGCCACTGATTACGCCTGATAACTAGAAATTAAAATGAGTTGAGCTTATGATGATTTTTGCTATTTCTTTATGTGCTTTTTTTTAATTTGATCACTAAGAGCATGCCTTAGGCCGACCACACTCGGGTAGGCAAATCTTAGGTTTTTCTTTATTTTATTTCTATTTGAGGCGAGAGGTCGTTTCTTTTAGTTTATTATCCGGGGAATGCCCGGGGTATGTCCCGAAGTATTTGTATTTGGAGGCCGAAAGTAGAAGCCGTAGTATTTTTATTTTCATTTTTATTTTTCTTTTATTAGGTAGGGACGACCTCGAGCCTCTTGTGTGTTTATTTTTATTTTTTTTTTGTGTTTATTTTTACCTCAATTCGAATATTTTAAAAGCCAACTAGATCGAGCACGCAACCGTGACTTTCACGGGACTCGGGGAATGCCTAACACCTTTCCCCGAATTAAATGAACCCCCTTACCCAAATATTTGGTGCGGACTTAATTTTGGAGTCCAAAGTGTTTTAAAAGGAAAAATCATTTCTAAAGAAAAACGGTAACCTGACACACTGAAAGCAAATGTTAGGTGGCGACTCTAGAAAATCCTTTTGAACACGAATTTTGTCACTTTTCATAATTGAAACTCTTTTGAGCTTTGCAACTAACTTTTATTATTTTAAGAGGGTTAATGAGGTGAAAAAAGGGTGTGACAGCTTTGGCGACTCTGTTGGTGATTTGCAGGTTCGAGCTGATACTACGATCTTGTTGGCTTTTTAGAATATTCGGTTGAGGTTTTTATGCTTTTTATTAGTTTTATTCGATTTTTTGTATGTTTTTATATTTTTTTATTATTTTCTAGCTGTTTATGTATTTACAGTTTTCTTTTTATGTGTTTACTGCTTTATAACTGTCATCATATGCATTACCCGGTCAATTCTTTCTGCAACACGTCTCGGAGTACGCGTCGCGTACACAAACTCTTTGTTGAGTCACCCTTATTTTATTTGGGGGGGGGGGGGGGGAAGCGTCGGACGTATGGAGTGGGTGGAAAGCTTGAGCAGCCACCATCGACCATACGCTCCCCCGAATTGCCTTGTTAGTGAACCCCAAACTTACGTCAGCCTTTAGGTCATTCTTATTTGCATCATGTCATTTAAACCTAGTGGGCTTGGTCCCAGGCACCGTGTCCCGTTGTAGGAGGCCTATCCAAATTATGTCAAAATGGGCCAGTGGTCCAAAACGACATTTCCTATGTGATACCTGCTGCATTCTTTAAGGGTAAAGGGGTCATTTGGCGGACCAATGATGGTTGAGGGTACATGAGAAAGAAAAGAGGGTGAAGTATAAAGATAAAGCAAGTAGGACCTAGTTATATTTTTCTTTCACAATTTTTTCAAGAAAAGACAAAAAAAATTGAAAAACGAAAAATCCAAAAAGATCTTGCACCTTCTCTACCATTTTTCGAAAAAATAATCCAAAAAGATTTTACAGTTTTCATCATTTTTTAAAATGACACAAAATATAGTTTTTCCAAATTAGTTGCATTTTTTAAGCTTTCTCCCGTGTCCAATCTTCCCGAACTACGCAAACTTGATTCTCGTCTTTCGGGCGGGATAAGTAGGCAACCCACATAGGGTCTGGTCTTCCTAGTAAGTCTTAGGTTCTTGGCTTCCAGAATTGTAGCCAAATCTTGCATGTTTAGCCATATTTGGCCACATTGGCCGTTTTTGCAAAATAGGTGTAATATTACGTTAAGGCCCGTCCTTATTGAGTTTGCATCTTTAGCCACTTCTGGCCATATCAGTCGTTTTTGCAAAATGGGTCATTTCTGCAAATTAATTTTGGGTCATGATTATTGTGAATTTGAATCCATATAAGCCTTAGTGAGGTATTTTCATGTCTTTGAGGTCTCCTTTGTTGAGTTTGCACTTCTAGCCACTCTTGGCCACGTAGGTCATTTTGCAAAAATAGACCAATCATGTCTTGCATGTGTCCAATAGGAGGTGTTGTGGCGTAGCATAGTGTCTCAAGTCACTAATCTATTTGGACTTATTTTTTCTAATTCAGCTATGGATTCATTTACCAAGACTCGAGCACGACAAATACCCCAGGACCACTGCATTCAGGAGCTGCTTAAGGAGCCTTTTATGTTCTGAGTCTGTTTTTATGTTTGTCTTTCCCTTTGTAGTCCTGTCCAGTAGTACTGCGTCTTTAGGTGATGTCAGAGACTATCATAGTCTATTTGAGTTTGTCGAGTCTTTCATTATCGTAATTTCTGTTTTGTATTTGAAAAACCAAAAAAAATTATAAATGAGAAATCCAAAAAGATTTTTGTTTCTTAGTTTATTTTGTCCATTACTTTTCCAGAACTACGCTTGATCTGATTCATGAGGGACATGATACGCAGGCAACCTACATAGGGTTCGATCGAATCATCATTAAAAAAAGGGAAAAAAAAGAAAAAAAAAGTGAATGAAGTTGTGGGACGTGAGGGATGAGACAAAGAAAATAGTGACAATTAAAAAGAAAAGAGGGAAAGGAAAATGAGCAAGCCAAGAAGCACTAGAAAAGAAAGAAAAGAGAAAATTGAAATGAACAAAATTGGGATGATGCCAAATGACCTTGTGACCCTCGAAGCCATTCTAGAACCGTTAATTGTTGCTAGGGGCATTGCACGCAATGTGATATTTCTATCTGATAAATGCCTTAACGCTAACATGTTGGCTTTGTTTTGCTCCCCTTTGTTACTTTAATTTTTATCATAACAGAGGGTGGTCTTGCAGCACTTTGGCGAGTCATCTGTACAACACAAAGTCAAAGAGCAAGGTAGACATGGCTAGCAAAGACTTGGACACAGGAGTTGTTGACCCGTCGAGGGAGTTTGTGGAGTCGGAGTATGAATTAAAAGAGGAGGTCCAAAGGTTGAAACAGCAGATGGCAGAAATGTATCAGTCTTGGATCAGGAGGCATCCTCCACTTTCATTCCCCACTAACTACACTGAAAACCCTGCAACTATCCCACCACTATCACAAGCCCAGGTTCCCGCTACCATTGACCTTTCCCCTCAACATGCACCGAGCTTTACCCCTTACCACTATTACCCTGGCACTTCCTCCCAAACTTTCCATGCTCCACCAGCCAAAACAACCGCATACCCTGCTCCGGCGTCTGCTCCTATTTTTGTAGCCCCTCCACGCGCTACCCTCCATGGATCTTCTAATGAACCTGCGTTCCAAGCTCCAGATTCCCAATATTATGCTCCGAAACCAACTTTCAAAGTCATGGATCTTTATTCCTACACCCCTCACTTTGAACCTCCTGTTGAAACTGAGAAACCACACAAGAACGTGGAGCAGGATGAGATATTCCGGAAAGTGAAAAGTTTAGAGCAATCTTTAAGAAACATGCAAGGGATAGGAAGTCAGGTGAGTGTGGCTTACAAAGATTTGTGCTTTTTTCCTGACGTCCAACTGCCTGCTGGGTTTAAAATGCCAACGTTTGATTTGTATGACGGACATGAAGATCCTGTTGCCCATTTGAGAGGATTTTGCAGTAATATGAGAGGTGCCGGTGGGAAGGACGAATTATTAATGGCATATTTCAGCCGGAGTCTGAGTGGGGCGGCTCTAGAATGGTATGCCAGGACGCCAGCAGGTGGTACACATGGGACGATTTGGCTCAAGCTTTTGCTCGGCATTTTCAGTACAACAAAGACATTGTCCCGGATCGCCTATCCCTCACCAAGATGGAAAAGAGGCCTAATGAAAGCTTTAAGGAATACAGGCTTAGATGGAGAGAGCTGCCCGAGTCAATCCCCCGATGGGAGAAGCCGAGATGCTTGAGTACTTTCTTCAGGCTCAAAAGTCTGCTTAGTTTGGGCATTTGATCTCGGCTGTGGGTAAGCCTTTTAATGATGTGGTAAAAATGGGAGTAATGGTAGAAGATGGGCTGGAGTCAAGCAAGATCATGAGCTATTCTGCCTTAAAAGCCACAACACAGGCAATTCAGAACAACACAGGAAGCTTGCCGGGTCAGAAGAAACATGATGATGTTGCCATGGTTATCCCAGGATCACGACATGGCCCAACGGGTCCGCCTCACCAATATACTCAGCCTCGACCCTGACCCCAACCCCAAACCTATCCCCGAGCTCTATATAATCCACCTCAGTATTATCCTTCGAACAACGTCCAGTCATTTGTTCAACCACTGGGTCACTCCTTATGGCGAGCACCAGCACCGCATAATACTCTTTCGCCTTCACAACATTTTCGGGCACCCAATAACCCTAGAAAATAGGGGCATCGAGGGGAATAAAGTCAAAGAAATAGTTTCACGCCAATCGGAGAATCCTACAAAAGCTTGTTTGAAAAGTTAAAATAGTCTGGCCTGATTGAGCCGCTCCTCGGCTATACTCCGGACCCATATGCAAAATATTTTGATCCTACTGTACGGTGCATGTACCACTCTAATGTCCAAGGGCATAACATTGAAGATTGTCGTGCTTTGAAAAGGGAAATAGAAAGAATGATTCAAGAAGGGATAATTGTGATCCAGGACAGTGATACCCAGAATATCGCATAGAATCCTTTACCTGCACATGATAATGCACACTTTATGGGGAAGATGCATGATGACAGGGAGTATGAGAATCCTCTTGGGAACATGCTGACTGAAGTTAATGATATTGAAATTGGTGAAGGTCCCAATAATATTGATGTGAAACCTAGTGGCTAAGATGTCGAGCTTGGTAATTGGAAAGACACTCCTTTCTTTGCTAGCCAAGGAGGAGTTTTGGTGGTTTATTTTGTTTTCATTTCTGTTGTCCGGGTTATTTCAGGGTTGTAATCTGGATATTGTCTTGTGGCTCAAACCCTTCTTCTTCTTATTTTGCCTAGTTCGTTTAGTTGTAGTAATTCGTCTAGTGTTATCTAGGATTGTTTCACGATTGTAACCCATGTCTATTTTGGCTGTTTTGTTCAAATCCTTTTCACCATCTGTCTAATGCAATCTCCTATTTTCTGTTAGTTCTAGTCAATTTTTGATTAGGTCACTTTTCCTTTTATAGTTCTTTTCATGCTGACTCTAGTGACATGACACGCCCGCGTAATTCCCAGCCTGGTCTTGAAAGTTGGTCTAATCAAAGCAATGACACAGTTTTGAATATGATAATAGGATGCATTTGAGGAAAAAAGTAAAGAGTCGTGCATTCTGAGATAACTTGAAGCTTGAATTGAGTGAAACTGAGGCAGTTAGACTGGGAAATCAAGAGGTTGATGAGAGCATAGAACAAAGGAATGTCTCTAAAGCACTTAGAGGTAGATCAGTCAGTGCTGAAATGCATTCTTCCACATCAAGATAAGGTTGAGTCAAGTCTGCTTCGAACTGGCAAGGGTCATTCATTGGGACAAAGGTATTGCCCATTGGCACTTTTTATTTGTGTTGATGCCATCCATAGATACTATGTATGATTTCTTTGTTTACCTTCAATTGTATGTTTGTACTTGGCATTTTTAAAGTTTGGTATGACAAAGGCATTTTATTCTGCTACCCAAACACTTTTATCTTTTGCTACCCCTTTTGAACCCTAGTTTTTTGTTTCATACCCCTCTTTTGGAATCAGAAATAGAGTTAGGAACTAGAAAAGAAAAAGAAAAAGAGAAAAAGAGAAGAAAAAAAGGAAAAGAGAAAAAGAAGAAAAAGAAAAAAAAGAAGAAAAAAAAGGAGAAAAGAAAAAAAAGGAAAAAAAAGAAAGAAAAGAAAAAAAACAACTTTGTGTTTGAACTACGTTTGACCTGATTCTTGTCACCTCAAGATACGTAGGCAGCCTTACGGTTCGGTCACACCAAATAAAGTATTTCATAATCCCCCGAAGTCAAGAGTGGAGCAGATTTTTTCTTAGAAATCCCATCAAAAAAAATCCCCAGACTCTGATAAACTGGGGCAGAAGTTTTAATTTTGCCAAAAGATCTGATTCCAAAAGTTTTAATTTTGAACCCTTTCATCTTAAATTATTTTGAGCCGTCATGCCACCCTTTCTTTCTAACCTTGTCCAAAAGCCTGCACTACGTTCCAAAGAAAGACCTTTCGACCAATCTTTGAGGATGCCAAATCAAGTGTGTGGTAAAAGTATGGTCTTCTTGTATCATGGGTAATACATTGTTCTCAGCACAAAGAGAGAAAATGATAAAATGAGAGAATCTTAGTGGTGAAAGCCCTCATGGGCATCGTAAGGCGACAGTGAGTTGAGAAAAAGAGCAAAATGAGAGAGGCTTGAAGGTGAAAACCCTTCAGGTCACTACAAGTCGACTGAGGATTGTTGATCAAATAGGACAATTGAAGCGTTGAAGCCCAGTTTCACAACTTAGAGGCATAACAAGAGTTGAAGATTAGACTCGCTTGACAGATCAGGGCGCTTAATCAAAAATGCATGTCATGGTCAGTGGAGATGGCCTTCAAATCGGATTAATTTTTACTTTGTTCTTTTCCTAGGTAAAAATATTTTTTTGTTAGATACCATCTCTTCTTGTTTTTCCCTTATTTTGTTCCTCTTGTTTTGTTTGAATCCCTTTTGAGTTTGTTTTTTATCGAAACAAGTGAGAAATGACTTCATAATTTGCTACCAGCTTTCCAATTGCACAAAACGGAATCTGGCCTAGCACATCAAGTGGCATAAGTCAGGGAAAAGTGGCATACGCACTGAGTTGATAAAAATTGACGTGCTTTGGGATTCATGTGAAACGCAAAGGTTCGGTAAATGTCAATTCATGAGTAGAGTGCAACCGATAGAGGATATTGGGCTCGAATGGATCGGAGGTGTTTTATATGATAAGGGTTGACAGAAAATGGTTAGTCAATAACGGGCAAGGTCTTCCAAGTCGAAGTCCAAGTTGATCGTGACAAGTGCAAGAGAAATCGCCCTCGTAGTCAAGGCCACAAACTAACCACCATATTTTAAGCTCACAAGTTTTCTTTGTCTGAAATAGGGATGAAGGCTATGTTCATACCAAAGCTTGGAAGCTTGATTTTTTTAGGTGTAATGCTCCAATTCTGCTTACACAAAGGATATTGGGAAGATCACACATCACCCCTAGGAGACGCACTTCCTAGTCTAGGTCTTTCAGGTTATATTTTTGTCTTAGGAGACGCACTTCCTAAATTGAGATTTTACCCCTACGAGACGCACTTCCTAAATTGAGATTTTACCCCTAGGAGACGCACTTCCTAGTTTTGGGTCATTTAAAGTCATTCCTAGACACTTCCTAAATTGAGATTTTAACCCTAGGAGATGTACTTCCTAGTTTTGGGTCATTTAAGCTCATTCCTAGAAGACGCACTTCCTAATTTGAATCATCGAAGTTTCATCCATAGGAGACGTACTTCCTAGTCTGGGTCTTTCAGGTTATATTTTAGGAGACGCACTTTCTAAATTGATATTTTACCCCTAGGAGACGCACTTCCTAGTTTTGGGTCATTTAAGTTCATTCCTAGGAGACGCACTTCCTAGTTTGAATCATCGAAGTTTCATCCCTAGGAGATGCACTTCCTAGTCTGGGTCTTTCAGGTTATATTTAGGAGACACACTTCCTAAATTGAGATTTTACCCCTAGGAGACTCACTTCCTAGTTTGGGTCGTTTAAGTTCATTCCTAGAAGACGCACTTCCTAGTTTGGGTCATTGAAGTTTCACCCTTAGGAGACCCACTTCCTAGTCTGGGTCTTTCTGGTTATATTTTTGTTTTAGGAAACGCACTTCCTAAATTGAGATTTTACCCCTAGGAGACGCACTTCCTAGTATTGGGTCATTTAAGTTCACTCCTAGGAGATGCACTTCCTAGTTTGAGTCATTAAAGTTTCACTCCTAGGAGACGCACTTCCTAACCTGGTCTTTCAGGTTATACTGTTTAGGAGATGCACTTCCTAAATTGAGATTTTACCCCTAGGAGACGCACTTCCTAGTTTGGTTCATTAAAGTTTCATCCCTAGGAGACGCACTTCCTAGTTTGGTTCATTCAAGTTTTATCACTAGGAGACACACTTCCTAGTTTGGTTCATTCATGTTTCATCCCTAGGAGATGCACTTCCTAGTTTGAGTCATTCGAGTTTTCATCCTTAGGAGACGCACTTCCTAGTTTGGTTCATTCAAGTTTCATCCCTAGGAGACACACTTCCTAGTTTGGTTCATTCAAGTTTCATCCCTAGGAGACGCACTTCCTAGTTTGCGTCATTCGAGTTTTTATCCTTATGAGACGTACTTCCTAGTTTGGTTCATTCAAGTTTCATTCCTAGGAGACGCACTTCCTAGTTTGATTCATTCTAGTTTTTATCCTTAGGAGACGGACTTCCTTGTTTGGTTCATTCAAGTTTCATCCTAGGAGACGCACTTCCTAGTTTGAGTCGTTTGAGTTCATCCCTAGGAGATGAACATACTAGTCGAGTCTTTAGTTTTACTCTCATCATTTCATCAATAGCATAGGTGATTTACAATTTTGCTAACAACTCACAAATCTTCCTAGTGCAAACTGGGGCAGAAAATTTTGTTTGTTTTGTTGTTTTGATTACAGGCACCCACCTGGAGAACGAGGAAGATTAGAGAGGCATCAGGAGCCCGCCTGAAGAACAGGGTCAACTTTCAATTTCAAGTTAGAGAAGCATCAGGAGAATCCCACCTGAATAACAGGGTCAACTTTCAGTTTACAATTTCAAGTCAGAGAGGCATCAGGAGCCCGCCTGAAGAACAGAGTCAATTTTCAATTTTCGAGTTCAAGAAGCATCAGGAGAATCCCGCCTGAAGAACAGGGTCAACTTTCGTTTTACAAGTTCAAGTTAGAGAGGCATCAAGAGCCCACCTGAAGAACAGGGTCAGTGTTCGGGTTTCAATTTCAAGTTCAAGAGGCATCAGGAGAATCCCGCCTGAAGAACAGGGTCAACTTTAAGTTTACAATTTCAAGTCAGAGAGGCACCAGGAGCCCGCCTAAAGAACAAGGTCAACTTTTAATTTTCAAGTTTAAGAAGCATCAGGAGAATCCCGCCTAAAGAACAGGGTCAATTTTCAGTTTCAAGTTTAAGTCAGAAGCAGCAGGAACCCGCCTGAAGAATAGGGTCAACCTCCAGTCTTTAAGTCAAATCGGAAGTAGCACGAGCCACCTGAAGGACAAGGTTTGCAATCTCAAGTCTACTCCAAGTTCAACTTTATTTCAAGTGCAAGCAGCAGGGTGCCCGCCTGAAGAACAGGGTCAACTTCCAGTTTTCTTCAAATTCAAGTCAGCAGGATGCTCACCTGAAGAACGGGGTGAATTTTCAGTTTCATGTTAAGCGATCAAGTGGAGATTCAAGACAAGAAGTAGATAGGATCTTGTATTTTTCTTTTATTTTTGGTGTAATTTTTTCATTTTTATTTTTGATGTAATGGCAGGAACCACGGGCCAGAACCTCGACGGCACCTCAATCGCCTCTCCACCTCAGTACTCCATCTTTCCTACTTTTGAACTACACGTGGCCTGATTCCTTTATAGCCAAGGATATGTAGGCAGCTCAGAGACCAGGGCTAGGTCACATTCTCCTTTCTTTTACTTTTTGGTCTCTCTAAATAAGGGTCGGGTCAAAAAACCTGTCACGTCGTTCTTTGTCTGAAAACTCTGTGTTTCCAGTCAAAGAGGGGCAGTTGTAGACATGTAATTTTTGACCCTCCCCGAGATTTTACACATTATAGCGTTTAAATATTTAGTTTAGGTCTAATATCGCTATTTTAACTAGTTTCGACTTTTTTACTTTATTTAATCACAAAAATAAAATTTACAAAAAAATATTTTCTTTTATTTAGCTAATTAATATTTTATCTAGTTACTTTTAGTTTATCTACCTTACATAAAATTCAAAAATACAAAAATAGTTCCACTTTGTTTTCAAGGATATTAGTATTTTTGGTAGTAGTATTATTTTAATTACGCAACCGTGACTTTCACGGGACTCGGGGAATGCCTAACACCTTCTCCCCGAGTCAAATGAACCCCCTTACCCAAATCTCGGGTGCGGACTTAGTTTTGGAGTCCAATGTGTTTTAAAAGGAAAAATCATTTCTAAAAAAAATGGTGACGTGACACACCGAAACCAAATGTTAGGTGGCGACTCTGAAAAATCCTTTTGAACATGAATTTTGTCACTTTTCATCATTGAAACCCTTTTGAGCTTTGCAAATCACTTTTATTATTTTAAGAGGGTTAATGAGGTGAAAAAAGGGGTGTGACATCAACCATATGCAAACAGTCGAAAAATTAGGGACTTCCCCACATAGCAAAAAAACAAAAGGAAGAGGAAAAGAGAACGGGAATCAAAAAATACATAGCAAAAAGGGAATTGTTCCATTTCAATTATCGGATTACAATACATTTTACAAAGGGCTCGAGGACGCCCCCACAAAAATAGCAAAGCAAAAAAACAAAACTAAGTACGACAGCTTCACGCCACATCATCCCCATCGGCGTACTCATCATCATACTAAGGATCAGAGGCAAGCCTATCCGCGGCGTCGTCATCCTCATCCCCGCCAGGCGTACCAGGGTTGTAACAACAAGATTCTTGGGCTGCACGTGCCTTGACACGGACGCCCTCAAGCTCTGCTTCGGAAACTTTCCCGACAGCCTTCAAAGATCTATACACGTCAAAGTTGAGCCTCGACATGGACCCACATCTCATACAACTCCCGTGGCACACCGGGATCGGCAGAAGTGTGAGATGTGGACGGCTGTGAGTGCCGTCGCGCCTCCTCGGCCCTCAAGATAATGATCTACTCGTTTAACCCGGACAACTCTGCCTCCAAACCCTGGATCCATTCTTCCAGCCTCGCCACCTTAAGCGCCGATGTCTCCACCTCATTAGCCCGCTCGGACCTGCAAACACGGAGGGCGTCTTCTAGGGCCCCCACTTCAGCCATAGCGGCCATTCTGCCTTTTTCGGCCTGACTCAATTCTTCGACCTTGGCACTCAGCTCACCCCTCAGATTGACGGCGCGAGTTCGTCCATTAAGAATGCCACCTGCGTTTGAAGGTCAGCGTTCTCAGCCATCAAAGCCTTGCTCACCTCGAGCTCGTCCTCTTTGGCCTTTAGAGCTGCCTCAAGCTCGCTGCACCGGTTGATGGTCTCATAAGCTCATCGTCCCTTTCCCTTAGCTCTTCATCTTTCTTCGTCAACTCATCATCTTTTTGTTTAAGCCCATCACGAAGCGACTGAAATTTGGCATCCTGGCTAAGGAAGTCAACCAGTGCTTGGTGCTTAGTACGGTACTCCTTGTAATTCGAGGTCATCTTCTTAAAGATGATCATCCTCCGCTCATCCCGCTCGCCACGCTCGATCCCCTGATAAGAGTCTGATGCAAAATAACAAAGGAAAGTCAATGTAAGCATATTGCACGTACGAAACAAACTAAACTTAACGGAACAACACTCACCCGCAGAGCCATGCCGGACATGCCCAACGACAGGCAACAATTTGAGGGGTGGAGTCCCTCACTGGCGGAGCTTGATTCCGACCTCCTCGAGCTGACTCGGCCAACGAAAATTGCATCCAAGCCGATGCGATAGCTTGGTGAAATGCAGGCACTGGAGCCCTCGTCTTCTTGGAGACTCACCGACCTAGCACCAAAGGGAGGTCACATAAAAAAATGATCGTAAACAACAATAAGCTGAGGTAGAAGTGACACTTACTGGACGGGGTCTTGGCTCCAAAACGCTTGTGAAATGACGCCCAATCGCGAATTCCCACGGTGTGGGTAACACTTGAGCCACCCAATCTTCAATATCGAAGACGGGAGAAGGTGCACGTCTTTCAGCTGAAAAACAAGGAAGCCGCGAGTAAGTCGAAAATGAAGGAATGAACGAAAATGACGAGCATACCGCGAGATACATACGATTATAGTTCCATTGTTCGGGAAACCCAGTAGGATTCGCCACCAAGTGCTCAGTCTTGGTGAAGAAGTACTTATGCCAGAACCGTCGATTCGTCTTATCATCCATCCCGGCCACCAACCCTTTGATCCCACGATGCCGCAGGTGTATCAATGTACCTCTATAAAAGCTAGGCAAAAAAAGATGCAGCAGGTGGCGAATGTTGACCTCACAACCGGCCAGTTCTGCATACTTCGCCAGCATCAGAAAAACTTTATACAAAATAAGGGGAGAGTTGCGCCGGGCAGACGTTGTAAAATCGGCAAAATTCCTCCACCAATGGGGGGAGAGGAAGAGAATAACCGATTAAGAACGGATAGACGTAGAAAGCACAATATCCGGGTTGATGAACCTCTACGATGTCGCCCCCGACCGGAACAATTTCGACGTGAGGAGGAATGCGATATTTTTACCGGAGATCGGCTATTTGAGGCGGCCCCGTCTTAGAAAGTTTCTGAGTAAGAGCGGGAGCGGGTTCCTTTAGGAAGTCGTGTCTGACCAAAGGGTTCTTGGAAACCACCTCCTCCACGGTGGGAAAGCTTTCCTCCTCTTCAACCATAAATTCCTCACTGCCGGGAGGAAGGGCCACCGATAAAGGAGTGGCATCGGAAACTTCGTCGTGAATGTGAGGGGATGTTGACATATTTTTGTAGTAAATCAAATGCAACAAAATCTGGAGAAGAAGATATCAACTGGGTAAGAAGTCAGGGACTGGAATTGAAGAGGCTGCAAGAAATTGAAAGCGGAGAACAAGGAACACAATACACGTGCGAGATAAGGAGTGATGAAAATTTTCGAAAAAGAAACCCCCACCCCCTATCTATTTATAGGGTTGGGTGGCACCAGAATCGAAGCGAAAGACCGTCAATGGCACAAAAATCGAAGCAACAGAAGCCAGACACTACATTGGGAAGACGCGTAATGATGACACGCATGGCCATGACGTCACCCTACGTGGACCATACCAACCGCAGCTCCACTGGCTACGCTTCTTTTTACCTCGGCTGTGCCGACTCGATCAACACGACCAAATTTCTTCTAAATAGACACATACCAGATCCGCTCATCGAGGACGTGCAAGATCACGACCTGAACAAGCGGAGGGACTAACTGTATTGGTCTAAATTTGGATGGCTTGATAACCGCAAATAAACAGGGTCGAGGGAAGAGTCGACCATTGCACAACGACGAGGAGTCGTCTCAAGGAGGATTATTACCGAGGTCAAGAGAATGTAGTAAGGAAGTAAAGATAGGATAGCTCAGTAATAGACATAAGGAATATTCATTTGGATATTCCTTATGTTGTACTTTTTAGGGTTTCTTAGGAATATCCCTTATAAATAGGAAGAGATAGAGAACAAAGGGGGGATCTTCACTTCTGATAAGAGCACTTTGTAAAGAGTTGACTAGAAATAATATACAAATATTGTCTTGTTCACTGACTACTTTGCTCAACATACGCTATTCATTCTTTGTTCACAAGATTCAAAGATTCCTTATCCATCTTCATTTTTCTTTGTCCTACGTAGCTGTCAGGAAGAAGAATCACTCAAACCGTCTAACATTTGGGTGATAAATTCCTCTTTATTATATTTATTGCATGTTCTTATTACAACATTCATTGATAATCATTTAACACATGCCTGATCTTTATTACTCGTAAACGTGATCTCATTCCACGGATCTGTCCAAGTTTTTTGTCTAGATCTTATTATATTTAACTAGGATTCACCCTCTATCTCATCATTAATTCGTTTAACAAAAAATTTAACACTTTTTGATCAAGTAGCATCCTTCGGCCGTGAGTATGTAATTTTAGACCTGCTGTCCTCAACCGATAGATGATATATTGTACTGAAAATAGAAATTAAAAACTTTATGAACATCAATGATGATTCCTTTGAATTTTGTTCCCCAAATTTATTATTCTAAAATTTTACAGTATCATGCTTTAGATTTGACTTTGCAGGAAGATTTATTTGTACGTACCACCAGTACCGCAAAAAATTTAAGGATTTAAGTTACTATATTGATAGAGTGACAACGTAATTCTTTTATATTATTATTGAAATTAAATTATTAATTATATATTATCAGATTATTAATTAATATTTATCTTAGATATTTACATGTAAAACTTTTGAACATGCCCCGAATTATCAGTTATACACTCGGGCAAATTCACTACTAGAAAATGCCAAAAACCGTCCATAGCATACCGACCGAAATTGGTTGGAAAATAAGTAAATTGATCGCAAAAGTCAATTAACAAATTTTATATAAATATACCGACCACCATCGATCAGAACATATGGCCCCACAATAACGGAAAATTCACTTTGTGGTGAATCTTTGACCAAAACCCAGTCAGACTTGCATATTATCTACAAAAAAAAAAGTTTAATTAAATTTTTTTAAGAATGCTGACCGATATCGTTCGAAAATCTTAATTTTTTTTTCCCCAGTGTCATTTTTTTTTCATAACAAAAATTTAAAATAATTATGAAGTTACCGACCGATTTCGGTCAGTATTAGTGGTATAAAATGATCAACCACTTATAGATTATTATCATTTACAATCTGCATATATTTAACATCCTAAATTGTATGTCTGTCAGTATGTCAGAGCGTCTTGCCAGTTAAAATGAAGAATGATGCATGTTATATGTTAAGTGAAGTGATGAAAAAACATATGCTAGGTTAATCGAATATAATTGAATTTCCAATTGATCCACTGATCAAGTATCCGAGCAAAGTACTAATAAGGTGATCGTGAATAAAAATTCAAGACTCGATCAATTATACACATCTTGGAGCATCTAGTCACTCATTACACCGGAGCATCTAGTCACTTAAACTTAAGATTAATAATGCAAGTACATGATAAATAAAATATTTAAAATGTTTACTTAAACTTCAAGATTTGTTTTCTTATTTATTCACCAATCAAGCATTCGAGCGAAGTAATGAACAGTTGAGAATAAAGCATCAACGTTTGTCATATATATGTAAGTGTAAATTCTCATAAATAAAATAAAATCATACATTTTATTATAATCTATTACGTATACGATATATGAAGTGTAAGTGATACGAAAGCACACAAATGATAAACATTATATATATAACTGATCGAGTGTAATTGATATATTCGTTGTATCCAACATGCTATGATACACTTAATGTGTTAGTAAATAGATTATAAAGTGTATCATTGATATAATATTATGGTAAAATTTAAGATGTAGTGCTCTATATAATTCTAATTATATATTATTTTGTTACAATGTTTAAACACAAAATCGACCGATATCGGGTGTAAGTTCATTGAAACAATTTGATTAAGGTACAAATTAAGAAAGAAAGCATATATTAAGTCTGCAAAATGCAAAGAACAAATTTTTTTTTGTATGGTATAACTTTTGTAAGATGTTGATAAGTTTTTAGTAAAAATATATTATTAAAATTATTAGAAATTAGTTTCCAAACAAATTCGGCCGGTATTTGTGAGGTCAAATGGTCAAACATTTTTTAATATTACCCACCGAAGTCGGTCGGTAATATGTTAATGAGACAACTTTAGACGGGGTTTTTCCCTATTTTCCTCTTTTTCCTCTCTCTCTCTTCCATCTATCTTCTACCTCTCCTCCTCACATATTTTCGGCCAAATCCCACTAAAAATCAAGTCACCCACCCCCAAAAATTGAAGCCCCTCCTCCACCATTGTTGCTCCGCTCCCCAGCCATCCACCATTATTGCTCCGCTCTCCGCCGTCCACTGCCATTCCCCATGCTGCCACCACTACTATCATTCCCCTCCCGCCACCACCACTGTCATTATCTTTCAAGGTTAGTAAACTACCTTATTAGCTTTTTGATTTTTAACTTTTATAATATAATTTTATGTAATTTTTCAAGAATTTTGTCTATTTAGGATTTATGTGACTAAATAAGATTTTTGAACTAAATTGTGACTAAGAATTAACTATATTATAGTTAAAGTTAACTACATTATAACTAAAATTTATTATGCACTAGTAGAGGTATATAAATTATTAAAAACTTTATGGACACTCACATCCAGAAGAAGAAGGCACCAATGAATCCAAGCAGATGGGTCGAGGACCGGGCGGAGATACGTATGTAAGTTTTACAACTACTATAAATTAAAATTAATGTTTATAATATTATAGAGTTAATAATTTTCTATCTTCTAAATAAAGGATCGGTATAAGACTACTCCGCTGGAGTACAGTCAGAGTCAGCCACCGAATGAGCAGGGCGACCCACCTTATATTTTAGATGAAGAAGCGCAGAAGATTTGTTTGGATATTTTCGGTGGTCCTAAAAAGAGGATAGCATACGGCCTTCCAAAGAGATCATTTCGGCGCTAAAGGGCTGGATTGCAAGGTATAGGGACTTCTGTTGGGCACATGCCCATGTTGTCCAGCCAAAGGCCCAATGGCCTAATCCTATTTTCTTTTGGCTTCCATTTCTATTCGGAATTGGATTCAATTTTTGTTCCTATTTAGAGTTGGTTTTGGCTTTAAGAGAAAGCACCACTCATGATCTATAAATAGGACAACGTTGAAGAATTATTCCATGCTCATTGATACAAGTCTTTGAAAGACTTAAGCATATAAGAGTGGTTTTTGAGAGAGCTTTCATCAAGAGAGAAGAGAGAAGAAAAGTATTTGTTTTGCTGCAGATTTTTATTCCGACCAGCCAACTTCAAATCACGTTTTCTGATTCGTTAACCGTTGGATCGGGCCGAAATTTTGACTGAGTGTTGGTAACATCTTGGTCTTAGATTTGATTGGTGAGATCGGATTTGGAGGCTCGTAGCATCTGATTTCGAGCCTCGAACAACAGCTTCATTTTTGTGAATTATACTCTTTCTTCAATTGATTAGTTGTTGCTCTTGTTACTATTGTTGCTCCGTATTTGGCACTTGTTGTGTAGCCAATTTGGAGAACTTTTGTAACCCTCTTATTTTTATAGTGGAGCTTTTTGGATCTTTGTGATCCCGTGGTTTTTACCTTCGATTTGAAGGGTTTTCCACGTTAAAATTTGGTGTTCTTTACTTTATTTTCGGGTTTGCCTCTTTCTCGACATAACAGTGGTATCAGAGCCTTGGTTATTTATCCGGGTTGTTACGGAATGGAGGCGAATATGAGCAAGATGGTATATTTAAATGGGAGAAATTATAATGTTTGGAGAAGCAAGATGAAAGACTTGTTGTTCGTGAAGAAGATGCATCTACCCGTTTTTGCAGCTCATAAACCCGAAAGTATATCTGATGAAGATTGGGATTTCGAGCACCAACAAGTATGTGGATATATACGACAATGGGTTGAAGATAGTATTCGCAACCCTAGTGTGAACGAGATACATGCGAGATTATTGTGGGTAAAGCTAGAGACTCTTTATGCTTCAAAAACCGGGAACAACAAATTGTTCCTGCTAAACAAGAAAATGACTTGTTCTACGTACCTATATTAGTATACGAGATATTTTAATTTTAAAACACTACACAGCTAAAGTAAGTATTGTTCAACACAACAAAAGTTGTACTAGGCGCCGGAACCAAAATACGGGCCCGATACCATAGTCTTCTGATCACATTTCATTTCCAACTTCCTTAGTTATTTCCAGAAAACAATTTCACACAAAAATTCATTTCTCGGACTTGGGACCTCAGAATTCGATTCCGGGCATATACCCAAGTCCCATATTTTCCTACGGACCCTCCGGGACCGTCAAATCACGGGTCCGGATCCGTTAACCCAAAATGTTGACCGAAGTCAAATTTATTCAATTTAATATAAAAATTTAGCATTTTCCTCACAGAATTCATATTTAAGCTTTCCGGCTACGCGCCCGGACTGCGCACGCAAATCGAGGCAACCCTAGATGAGGTTTTCAAGGCCTCGGAAGTACAGGATGGTAAGAAACCAAGTGATGACTCCTTTGGGTCGTCACATCCTCCACCACTAAAACAACAGTTCGTCCTCGAACGGACAAAAGAAAGAAGTACCTGAGTCGGGAAAAAGGTGAGGATAACGGTTCCGCATATCAGACTCGGACTCCCAGGTCGATGCCTCAGGAGGCTGGCCTCTCCATTGGACACGAACAGAAGGAAATCTCTTGGATCTCAACTGACGAACCTGCCGGTCTAAAATAGCTACTGGCTCCTCCTCATAGGACAAGTCCTTGTCCAACTGGACAGTGCTGAAATCTAACACGTGGGCTGGATCGCCGTGATACCTCCGAAGCATGGATACATGAAAAACTGGATGCACGGCTGATAGGCTAGGCAGCAATGCGAGTCTATAAGCCACCTCTCCCACTCGATCAAGAATCTCAAACGGACCAATGTACCTAGGTCTAAGCTTGCCCTTCTTCCCAAATCTCATCACGCCCTTCATAGGCGATACTCGGAGCAATACCCGCTCACCAACCATAAATGCTACATCTCGAACCTTGCGATCTGCATAACTCTTCTGCCTAGAGTGAGCTGAACGAAGCCTATCCTGAATGATCTTGACCTTGTCCAAGGCCTCCTGAACTAAATCCGTACCTAACAACCGAGCCTCCCCCGGCTCAAACCATGCAACCGGAGATCGACACCGTCTACCATATAGAGCCTCATAAGGAGCCATCTGGATGCTCGACTGGTAGCTGTTGTTGTAGGCAAACTCCGCTAATGGCAAGAACTGATCCCAAGACCCTCCAAACTCAATTACACATGCACGGAGCATATCCTCAAGAATCTGAATAGTGCGCTCGGACTGTCCGTCCATCTGGGGTGAAATGCTGTGCTCAACTCCACCCGAGTACCTAACTCCTACTGCACGGCTCTCCAGAACCGCAATGTAAACTGAGTACCTCTGTCTGAAATAATAGAAACTAGACTACCATGCAGACGGACGATCTCCCAGATATAAATCTCTGCCAACCGCTCCGATGAATAAGTGGTACACACAGGAATGAAATGAGCGGACTTGGTCAGCCGATCCACAATGACCCAAATGGCATCAAATTTCTTCAAGGTCCGTGGGAGTCCAGATACGAAGTCCATGGTCATGCGCTCCCATTTCCACTCCGGAATCTCTATTTGCTGAAGCAACCCACCCGGCCGCTGGTGCTCATACTTCACCTGCTGGCAGTTGAGGCATCTAGACACATACCCAACTATATCTTTCTTCATCCGCCTCCACCAATAGTGCTGCCTCAAGTCCTGATACATCTTCGCGGCACCCGGATGGATGGAACACCGCGAACTGTGGGCCTCTGCTAAAATTAACTCTCGAAGCTCATCAACATTGGGCACACAAATCCGGCCCTGCATCCTCAATACCCCATCATCTCCGATGGTCACATCTCTGGCATCACCGCGCTGGACCTTGTCCTTAAGGACAAGCAAATAAGGGTCATCATACTGCCGCTCCCTGATACGATCAAATAGGGAAGACCGGGAAACCACACAAGCTAGAACCCGACTGGGCTCCGAAAGATCCAATCCCACGAACTGGCTGGCTAAGGCCTGAACATCCATCGCCATAGGCCTCTCTGAAGCTGGTAAATATGCCAAACTCCCCAAACTCTCCGCCCGATGACTCAAGGCATCCGCCACCATGTTGGCCTTGCCCGTGTGATACAGAATAGTAATGTCATAGTCCTTTAGCAACTCCAACCATCTCCTCTGGCGCAAATTTAGATCCTTCTACTTGAACAAGTGTTGCAAACTCCGGTGGTCAGTATAGATCTCACAAGGCACACCGTACAAATAATGACGCCAGATCTTCAAGGCATGATCAATAGCAGCTAACTCAAGGTCGTGGACAGGGTAATTCTTCTCATGTGTCTTCAACTGTCTGGACGCGTAGGCAATCACCCTACCGTCCTGCATCAACACCGCTCCAAGGCCAACTCTCGAGGCATCACAATAGACAGTGTAAGACCCCGAACCGATAGGCAATATCAAAATTGGGGTTGTAGTCAAAGTTGTCTTGAGCTTTGGAAAGCTCGCCTCACACTCCTCTGTCCACTGAAATGGGGCACCCTTCTAGGTCAATCTAGTCATAGGGGCCGCAATGGATGAAAACCCCTCCACGAAACGACGGTAGTAGCCCGCCAAACCAAGGAAACTGTGAATCTCTGTAGCTGAGGACGGCCTGGGCCAACTCTGCACGGCCTCTATCTTCCTCGGATCTACCCGAATGCCCTCGCTCGAAATCACGTGGCCTAAGAATGCCACCGAACTCAACCAAAACTCACATTTTGAGAACTTTGCATACAACTTCTTCTCTCTCAGGATCTGAAGCACGGTCCTCAGGTGCTGCTCATGATCTTCCCGACTCCGGGAATACACCAGAATATCATCAATAAAAACAATAACGAACGAGTCCAGATATGGCCGGAACACACTGTGCATCAAATGCATGAAAGCTGCTGGGGCATTGGTCAGCCCAAATGACATAACAAGGAACTTGTAATGACCATACCGAGTCCTGAAAGCAGTCTTCAGGATATTTGGCTCCCGAATCTTCAACTGATGGTAACCTGAGCGCAAGTCAATCTTAGAGAACACCTGTGCGCCTTGAAGCTGGTCAAACAGATCATCAATACGAGGCAAAGGATAACGGTTCTTCACTGTAACCTTGTTCAACTGGCGATAATCAATACACATGCGCATAGAACCATCATTCTTCTTCACAAACAAGACAGGAGCACCCCACGGTGAAACACTGGGTCGAATAAAACCCTTATCAAGCAATTCCTGCAACTGATCCTTCAACTCCTTCAACTCAGGAGGAGCAATGCGATACGGAGGAATGGAAATGGGCTGAGTGTCCGGCAACAGATCAATACTAAAATCAATGTCCCTATCAGGCGGCATGCCCGGAAGGTCAGCTAGGAACACATCGGGATAATCCCGTACCACTGGGACTGAATCAACAGAAGGGGTATTAGCACTGACATCTCTCACATAAGCTAAATACGTGGCGCACCCCTTCCCAACCATACGTTAAGCTTTAAGGAAAGAGATAACTCTGCTGGGAGTGTGATCTAAAGTACCACTCCACTCAACACGCGGAATACCTAGCATAGCCAGCGTCATGGTCTTGGCGTGACAATCAAGAATAGCAAAATGGGGCGACAACCAGTTCATGCCCAAAATAATGTCAAAATCAACCATACCGAGTAACAATAAATCCGCTCTGGTCTCAAAACCACGAATAGTAACCAAACATGACCGATAACGCGGTCGACAATAAGAGAATCCCCCACGGGAGTAGAAATATAAACGGGGGCACTCAAAGAATCCCGAGGCACAACCAAATGCGGATCAAAATAAGAAGACACATAAGAATAAGTAGAGCCTGGATCGAATAGAACCGATGCCTCTTTGTGACAAACCAGTATAATACCTGTGATGACGGAGTCGGAGGCAACAGCCTCGGTACGAGCGGGAATAGCATAATATCTGGCCCGGCTCCTCTCCCGAGGGAGACATCTATCTCCCCGACCTCCGCCCCTAGCCGGCTGGGCAGGTGGGGTAGCAGCTGGAGCTGTGATCATGGCCTGAGAACTCTGAGGAGCACGCTGTGGCTGAGCAGTCTGTGAAGATGCACCTCTGCCAAGTCTGGGGCAGTCCCTGACCATATAGCGTGTATCACCACTAGGGGTGGGCATATATCAGTTCGAACCGAGAAAATCGACCGAACCGTTTTTTTTAGTTTTGGTTTCGGTTATTCGGTTTTTTCGGTCGGTTTCAACTAAAATTTCTTAAAATTCAGTTTTTCGGTTCGGTTGTCGGTTATTGATTAAATATTTTTCGGTGAACCGAAAAATCGAATTATTAGTACATGGTTCTTTAAACTATATCTACTTATATAATATAGGCTAAGGCCCAATTTTAAGTTTCATAAAAATAGCCCACTCCTTAACAAATACTAGGCCCAAACGCAATTGCCCATTATATCCAAATACGCTAGGGTCATCACTCACCAGCTCCTTTTCTTTTCCTAAAGACCAAAGTAGGCTAGGGCTTTTCTTTCTCCCTTCTCTTCTTAGTTCTCTCTATCAGCGCAGTTCCTCCCCCCAAATACGCTAGGGCTTCCATTGTTGCACCGGTGGTTTTCCCAAATACGCTAGGGCTCCATCATTGTCGTCAAATTTCTTGTGCCAGTAAGCTTAATTTTTGTTATATTTCTCTCATTTCTTCTTTTTTTGTTTTCTGACCTCTACTCCTAGCCGATCTTCTCTTCTTTCTCTTGTTTCAGTAAATTTTTTTTTCTGCTAAAAATTTGTAGCTAAAGACTTAAAGGTGCATGCATCATGTATATTGTTGAAAGAAGTCTTGACTCTTGAATTTGATGTCCTTTTTCTTATAATATTTGTTGGTTTCAGTGTTGTTGAGACTTGAGAGGTTCTAACTTGTTATTAAAACAAGAAAAGCTAAGGTTAATATGCAGAATATTATGGTTTAACTATTTTTCATGGAATTTCGTTGCATCTGTGGACTGTGGTTATTGGTAGACGGAAAAATTCTGATTTTACTATTTGTTGGGTTCAGTGTTAGGTATTCAATTGTGTTCTATAAGTAGTGATTATAGTATATGTTAAAAACTGAAAAAACCATAATAGCTCACTGCTCGATATTTTATTGTTCTGCTTGTATTCGTTTTTGTAGATGGAAGAAAATAGAAGTAGGGTAAGCGAAGCCTGCGAAGGTGGAGGTTCAAATGATAGAATACCTAACACTGAAGGTCTCAGTCCAGACAGTCCTGGTGAAGCTCCAAAGAAATGAAAAGCAATGCAACCTAGATCTGATGCTTGGAACCATTTTGAGAAGTATGATGATCCTAGTGGAGCTAAAAGGGTAAAATGTAAGTACTGTCAAAAAACTTATGCTGCTGCATCGAAAGGTAATGGTACTACATCAATGAACAATCATATCACTAAGTGTCCCAAAATGCCCTTAGCATGGAAAATAGTCAAACACAAATAAGTTTTCTACCAGCTTCAAATGGGGCAAATGAAGGGGTGCTTACCACTTGGAAATTTGATCAAGCACTTAGTAGGAGAGATTTAGCTCAAATGATAATTTTGGATGAACTGCCATTTAGTTTTGTTGAAAAGGAAGGATTTAAGAAATTTATAGGAGTCACAATGCCTCAATTTCAAATTCCTTCTCGTAGAACATTGACAAGAGATTGTTATGAACTTTATTGTGAACAAAGAAAAAGTTTGAAGAAGTCCTTCAATGAAGCACGTCCTAAAATCTGTCTTACAATAGATACTTGGACTTCTATACAAAGAATAAACTATATGTGTCTTACTGCTCACTTTATTGACAGAGATTGGAAATTGCATAAAAGGATAATAAACTTTTGTCCTATCTCTAGTCATAAGGGTGATGATATGGCATCGGTTATTACTAATTGCTTGCTTGATTGGGGTTTGGAAAATGTAGTTACTATAACGGTAGATAATGCTAGTTCCAATGATGTCACCGTAAGAGAAGTGTCTAAGCAAGCGACTACTTGGGGAACTAATATAATGAATGGTAAACACCTGCATGTTAGATGTATGGCTCACATACTTAATCTCATTGTACAAGATGGGTTGAAAGAAATTGGTGTTTCTATCAAGAGAGTTTTAGACAAGCTGTGAGATACATTAGACAATCTCCCGCTAGGATTAGAAAGTTTAAAGAATGTTGTGAATCTCAAAAGTTAACTTCCAAGAGATCATTATGCTTAGATGTTTCTACTCAATGGAACTCTACATACATAATGTTAGACACAGCACAACAATTTGAGCTTGCCTTTGACAAATATAGTTTCTATGATACTGGATTGTTGCATCATCTTCGTACCTATGTATGTGAAGATGGAACTAGTGCAGGTGATCTCACAAGTGCTGACTGGGATAATGTGAGAACAATGGTAAAATTTCTTGAAGCTTTTTATTTGCTTACTTTGAGGGTCTCTGGTTCTATTTATGTCACTTCCAATGTGCATTTTGTTGAAATTTATGAGCTTGATCTTATTTTGAAAGAGTGGATGGAACATGAAGATGCTAGTTTGAAAGAAATGGCAAAAAAAATGAAAGAAAAATTTGCCAAGTATTGGGGTGAACCTGAAAAAATGAACAAGATGATCTTTATTGCATCAATTTTGGATCCCCGTAACAAGCTTGAATATGTTCCTTTTGCAATTGTGAGGATGTTTGGAGAAAAAGAAGGGAAAAAATTGATTTTAGAAGTGAAAAATTATATAGATTCTTTGTTTGATTATTATGTAAAGAAAAATTCAAAAGGAGCATCATCTGCTTCATCTGGAAACACAACAGCTACTGTCAGTGGTTATGGTAGCTTTTTGAAAAGAGGAACAATGAGAACAA
Source organism: Nicotiana attenuata (assembly GCF_001879085.1). NCBI lineage: Eukaryota > Viridiplantae > Streptophyta > Magnoliopsida > Solanales > Solanaceae > Nicotiana > Nicotiana attenuata. Next base: position 10,448,858 of record NC_031993.1, read on the forward strand.
AAATGGAATTTTAGAAACATAAGGAAGTGACAGGAGGTTTAGGTACTAAATCAGAGTTAGAAAGATATCTTGCTGAAGATCTTGAGCCTGAAACAGATGACTTTAAAATCTTAAAGTGGTGGAAAATCAATGAGCCTAGATAACCCATTCTTGCAGAGATGGCTCGTGATGTGCTAGCCATTCCTATTTCAAGTGTTGCATCTGAATGTGCATTCAGCACGGGAGGTCGTATTCTTGACCCGTTCAGGAGTTCGCTGACACCTAAACTGGTGCAATCTCTTATTTGTCTTCAAGATTGGCTTAGAAGTGAACATATTCCTATTAAAGTTGAGGAAGACTTGGAGTATCTGGAACAACTGGAACTTGGTAATTATTTTGTGTTTTGCATTTATTATATTACAAATAATTTACTTAATACTGATGCATGACAAAGTTTTCTTCAATATTTTCCTTAGATTTGGCTAACAGTGCAAAAGATTCAACTATTATTGACATATAGTTGCAACTTGTGGCATGTGTGGTAAGTTGATAGCCTTCTGTATATTTAAAGATATAACATTGATACACTTTATTATAAATCAATTATATTTCTGACCTATAATTATGTCTTTTGTTACAAAGGTTTGATCATGGCGCCTAAATAGAAGTGATGCTACAGTAAATAGACTTCACAGTAAATAGACTTCACTTGTTTCATGCTACTTAATGTAGTTATTTCTCTGGTTTTGAGGCTTCAGCAGCATGAAAACTTTCTAACTTTTGGACTACTCTTTTGGTTATGTAATATGCTTGTACTAAACAATGGCAGCAAAGTAGCATAGATTCTAAGTTTTTTGTTCTCTCATGGCTGTAAATAGTGGCAGCAAAGTAGCATAGCTCTTTTGATTTTTTGGTTATGTAATGTAGTGCTCTTTCGGTTGTAACTACTCCCTACTCCCTAGCTTATATTTATTTTGTACGATTGTGGGATCTTGTATGGACCAAGTAGAGGTGTAATTAGCAGCATCTTTTGGTTATATTTATTAGCAACAACAATTGTAACTTGTAAGGTCTCTTTTTATTAGGATGATTTGAGTAACAAGGAACTCATACGAAATTTTGGTTACCGGATTTGAGTAACAGGGAACCCATACCAGATTGAGAAATCAATGTTTAAACTGATGCAATAAATTGCTCCTTTTTTCGGTCATCTCATTCCCAGTTCAAAGAATCCAGGCTTAGACTGAACTATGTAAAATTGGGCCTAGTGTAATAGTGTTTGTTATATATGGGCTTAGCCTATATATAGTTTATGATTATGTAGATAAAAGAACAGATTTATGACTTATCACATTCAAAAAGTCCAAAATTTTGAAAAAACCCAATAAATTAGTCCAATTTTTACGCAGAAGAAGCCCAGCCCAATATGATTATTTTCAAACCGAAAACCGACCCAAAATAAAACGAACTGAAATTTAAAAATCGAACTTGGTATAATGGATAGCATACTCTGAAACGGTGCATGCCTGGCCAACCTGGTATAATGGATAGCATACTCTGAAACGGTCATAGCGCCCTAGCGCAAATGCTCAAACTTTGCGCGCCATGCGTCCGTGAGACTCTGGGGGACAAACTCTCTCATAAACATGTCCGAGAACTGGGTCCAAGTCAGTGAAGCAGCCTCGACTGGACTGTCTATCTCATAAGTGCGCCACCAATCATAGGCGGCTCCCCGAAGCTGAAAAGCAGTAAAGGAAACCGCGCTGGACTCTACTATGCCCATAGTGCGAAGAATACGGTGGCACTCCTCTAGAAATCCCAAGGCATCGTCTGATGCTAATCCACTGAATACTGGGGGATCATACTTCTTGAACCTCTCAAGTCTCTGTTGCTCGTCCTTTGAAGCAGCCGACCCGTCCTCGGGCTGAACTGGCGCCGCAGGCGGTGCGGGAATAATCTCGGGGGCCTACTCAACCTGCACTCGCTGCTCGGGAGTGCGGACGGCGGGAGTCTGTGCTCCTCCCCCGGCCTGGGATGTGGTTGTAGCAAGGGGAAGCAACCCTGCCTGAGCCAAGGTGGTGTACATATCCATGAACTGAGCCAAAGTCTCCTGAAGAGCTGGAGTAGTAGTGGCAGTAGTAGGCGTGCCAGGTGCCTGGGCCCCGGCTGGATCTGCTGGTGGTACCTCGGCGGCGGCTCGCGCAGGTGCTTTGGTTGCACCACGTGCGCGTCCTCGACCTCTACCCCGGCCCCGGCCTCTGACGGCTGCAGTAGGGGGCGCGGGTGCCTGATCATCCCGAGTAGCGCGTGTCCTCACCATCTGTGAGAGAATAGAAGGCAGAAGTTTAGAATTTGTGATGTCAAAATATCGCACGATAAGGAAGTCAAATGAAGAGGAAATTTTTCCTAACAGTTACATAGCCTCTCGTAGATAAGTACAGACGTCTCCGTACCGATCAGCGAGACTCTAATAAATCGGCCTGTGTTCCGTGACTTTCGCTTATTATATAATTTTGTTGCTTTTGTATTATTGCCGATAATTGTTTAAAGGAATTATGTTATTAATGAAAAAGTTATTTAATTTGGCTTGCCTAGCTCTCATTAGTAGGCGGCATCACGTGTCACGACCCCAGTTCGCCCTCCGTGAACAGTTCGTGATGGCACCTAGTCCCTACGACTAGGTAAGCCTAAAATGCGGAAATAATATAACTTGCGGAACAATAAATTAAACTAAGCAAAAAAAATAGAAGTAAAACTGTATATAGGTGCCACCTAGCATGTACAACTCAAACGCGGAAGTCTACAATATCACCCCAAAACCCGAAAACTCACGGGAAAATACAGGCTAATAGAAATGTAATACACTGCTCTAAACTCCAGAATTTGTCTAAACAAAAGTACGAAAGAAGTCTAAACGCTACAAGATAGAGTAAGAAGGAGACTCTTCGGTCTGCGGACGCTGCAGATGTACCTCAAAGTCTCTGTAGCTCTCCCTGCCTCAAGGATAGCGCGCCTGAGTGGAAGTACCTGGATCTGCACATGAAAAACATGCGCAGAAAGGGCATGAGTACACCACAGCGATACTCAATAAGTGCCAAGCCTAACCTCGGTTGGGTAGTAACGAGGAAGGTCAAGGCCCTACTGAGGTTAAACAACATAATATGAATTAACAGTATAAAAACAGGCGGTAGTAATGAGTACAGCAATGGAATAAGACAGGCTAAATAAAGCAATAACAATTACACAAGGAACAGAGTAAACACGAAATATGTACAGCTCAATACCAATGGTAACAATGACGATCTCCCAGGATGTCGTCCTGTAGTCCTTTTCTCAACTGTCCAGTGGATCTCCCGGGATACCGTTCCGTAGTCCATCATATGTATATATCCGAAGGATCTCCCGGGATACCGTCCCGTAGTCCAACTATCAATGTGCAGGGGGATCTATCGGGAATCTAGCCCGCAGTCCCAAAGTAAATATGCAGGGGGATCTATCGGGAATCGAACCCGCAGTCCCAAAGTAAATAGGCAGGGGGATCTATCGGGAATCTAACCTGCAGTCCCAAAGTAAACAAACAAAGGGGAGCTACCGGAATCTGACATCCGTAGTCCCAGTGTAAAATGCGCAACCACAACCAGAAGATATTCAGAAATGAAGTACAAAAATACAACCAACGGGTAGTACTAGCCTAACATGCTCCACGTAGTACAGTTAAGGCAACTTAAGCAAATAGGCAATTTAAATCAACCAACACACTTTTCTAATCTAACACAGGTTATAATTGCAAGTAGGATAAGGCAATTCGAAAGAAACTCAGTATCAATATCTTAAGAAAAAATCGGGTTTTCAACAATTAGCTCAAGTACGCGCTCGTCACCTCACGTACAAGGCACTCAATTACCAAATATCATATCCTAAGGGGAAAAGGTCCCCCACACAAGGTTAGGCAAACCACTTACCTCAAACCGGCTCCAAATTCAACTTGAAACCGCACTTTTGCCACGAGTATCCGACTCCAAATGGCCCAAATCTATTCATTTCAATTACATCTCGTAAATAACATCTCAAGCAACTAATTCTACTATTTAATTTACAGCTAAGGCGCAAATTTAGGTAAAATGACCAAAACGCCCCTCAGGCCAACGCGATCAAAACCCGAGGTTCAACCCAAAATCCGGTTACCCATTCCCCCACGAACCCAAATATATGATTCGTTTTGAAATCGGACCCCAAATTGAGGTCCAAATCCCCAATTTTAGAAAAACCTAGGTTCTACCCAACATACCCAAATTTCCCTATTAAAATCTTTGATTTGAAGTTGAAATTATGTTAAAAGATGTTAAGGAGTAAAGAAATGAGTTAGAAATCACTTACCAATCGTTTTGAAGAAGAAGAACTGCTTGGAAAATCGCCTCTTGTGTTTTGGGTTTTTGAAAAGTGAGAAATAACTGAAAATCCCCTGTATTTATACCCTCTGAAGTCCCCAACGCGGACCGCGCAAAAAAGGGACCGCGGCCGCGCTGATATACCTGAGGACTTGCGGATCTCTGAAGTTCCCTGCGCGGACCGCGCAAAGACGACCGCGGCCGCGCAGCACCCACCGCGGACCGCGCAAGGCGACTGCGGCCGCACACCACCAACCGCGAACCGCGCAAAGGCGACCGCGGCCGCGCTGGTGGGTTCAGGGTCTGCAATATTTTCCTGGACCTGCAACATCTGGTATTTTAAGCCTAAGGCATCCCGGAACCTACTCGAAACTCTCCCGAGCCCTCGGGGCTCCAAACCGAACACATACACAACCTCAAAAATATCCTACGGACTTGTCCGTATGATCAAATCGCCAAAATAACGTCATATACATCGAATCAAGCCTCAAAGCTCATGATTTCTTCTAAATTTTTCATAGAACATCAAATTCCCATTTTAAGTCCGGAACACGTCAAACGACGTCCGTTTTCAACCAAACTTTACAGAAAGTGCTTAAATCATATATAAGACTTGTACTGGGCGCCGGAACCAAAATACGGGCCCGATACCATAGTCTTCTGATCACATTTCATTTCCAACTTCCTTAGTTATTTCCAGAAAACAATTTCACACAAAAATTTATTTCTCGGACTTGGGACCTCGGAATTCGATTCCGGGCATACGCCCAACTCCCATACTTTCCTACGGACCCTCCGGGACCGTCAAATTATGGGTCCGGATCCGTTTACCCAAAATGTTGACCGAAGTCAAATTTATTCAATTTAATATCAAAATTTAGCATTTTTCTCACGGAATTCATATTTAAGCTTTCCGGCTACGCGCCCGGACTGCGCACGCAAATCGAGGCAACCCTAGATGAGATTTTCAAGGACTCGGAAGTACAGGATGGTAAGAAACCAAGTGATGACCCCTTTGGGTCGTCACATCACGACTCCCGAGGGTGGAAAATCCGGGTCGTGACAACAATGAAAGATGTTTTTGATGATAATGCAGAGATAAGTTTTGTATCCATCTAAACCCATTTGTTCTTTCATATCTTTGCATTAACTTTATGTGGTTTAGTTAAAATATTTTCTTTTGTTAATTATGTCGATTGAAATAAGGAACTGGAAAGGTATGTCTTTATTTGCTACATCTCTGATCGTACTATGGATAATATTTCAAGTAAGTTGCCTCGTATAATTTCTACTCCATCTTGTGGTATGGAAATTTTTTACTGAGATTTAACTTTGGAGCAAATTAGAAAATTGAGTTTGTATCTCTGCAACCGAATTTTTTATTATTTGTATACGGTAATCTTAGTAGATTCCATTGCATAACAAATTTTAAAATTTAGTTTCTTGTGACTTAGAATACATGGCTGCGCCTATTTTATAACCAATGTGGGAGGAAACAAGATGGTAGAATCATTCCAGTATTGGCTTTTTCATTAATGCTAAAAATATTATCAATGATTTTTTTTCCAATTAAAGGACATTGCAAAATGAGATAATTTAGATTGCTATACGACATGTAAGTTATGAGAGATAATTGAATTTTACCCCTACATTTCTATAATGTTTTTAAAGCTTCAGTTATGCATCAACGAAATGACCACCAAAAACAAGAATAGTAATATTTTATGTCTTATTGAAACTTAATTTACTTTTGCATATAATTACGACATGGTACATTCTCAAAATGCTCGGGGGTGAATTCCAGTAAACTTTGGCATATTATGCCATTAGTTGAGAATAATATGGTGGGTTCAAGTTCCAACGCACCACGAGAGTAAGATATCAGATTTGAATCCTGGTGTACCATGATGATAAGAGTTGAGTTTCAGTCTCAATGCATTATAGCCTTACACGCCTTTTTATGGTTAAGGCATTGGGGTCTCAATGCACCATATTGATGATATAATGATAATTAAAGAAAAATAAAGTATTTTTCATGAAAAAGTATGAAGCTTGTCCCACTTGATTTGCTCAATTGTTGAAGAGAATGTGACTTGTGATAAGCATTAAGAATGCAGATCCATTCCTGAAGGTGAATGTGGCAATATGTGATAAAAGTAATGAATAAAGACGTGCAATGCATGATTGGATCAGTACCACACAACTCACCTCTATGGGAGATTAGAGTGAAATAAAGAGAATGAATATTATTGTGGTTATATGAATATGTCATTGGTCGCGTACATGTGGTACGCCAAAAATATTTTGACATGATTATAAAAAGTTATTAAAGGCAAAAGTAAAGCACGAAGTGATTTCGCTTATGATGATTTTGACCATGACAATTATTATGACATGATTTTTTCCGTGAATGAGATATTCACCATATGGATGGTGTGACAAAAGTTCTTGTAGTAAAAAATTAATTAAGAGCTCCGGAAGAACTAATTTGTTACTATCCGGATAAATAAAATTGTTCTTGACAGTGATATTGTAGTAAGTCTCAAAAGAAACTTTTTGAGTTTCAAATATATTAGCCAAAGTGATTGGCATATTGAAACTATAAATGAAAGGAAGACTGATTATCTTCATATTACTATAACATACCGGGTAAATATGAAAGGGTACCCGACTTTTCTTCTATTTGTACTACAGATGTATAAGCATGATGATGAAATCACATGCCAAAAGTAAACAAGAGGTTTACTGAAACAAATATTAGTTGGCATGATCGGTTGGCCATCCTGGTTTATTGATGCGAAAACTAATTGAGAATTTACATTGGCATATATTGAAGAAATATAAGATTCTTCAAGAATTCATTTGTGCTGCTTATTCTCATGATTACCAGTTAAGGTTGGGACTGAATCCCTTGATTTCTGAAACGAATAAAAGGTGATATATATATTATGATGATTTATCTTGGTAATGTTGGACTATTTACTGCCATGTGGACTATTTACTATTATATGATTTTAATAGATGCATCTATTGTATGGTCACATGTGCGTTTGTTATCAACTTGCAATTTGGATTTTGCAATGTTGATTGCCCAAATTACTAGAGCGTAGTTCCAGAATATAAATTATGATGATTTATCTTGATAATGTTGGTTTCAATCCAAGTTGGTTTAGCAGAAACTGTATGCCTCCAATTATAGCTAAACCATTGGTTATGAGAACAAAACTCCCAAATAAAAATTTGGTATGAGGTGTATTATTTAATATACAACAGCACTTATACGTATCTAGCCAACAAGTTATGATAAATTCTCCCTATCACAATTGGTTCGGGGTCAGGAACCGAATAATTTCTATCTAGAAATATGGATGTGCTATATGATTTAATTATGCCACCCTAATGCACAAAGGTGGGTTCCCAAAGAAGGTTGGAAAATGTGTTAGTGATCCCAAAATTAGGGGGAGAAAATGGGCAGCTGAAAAAGTGTTAGGTGGAATGAATTATTATGAAATACATTTAGATCCTCGCACAAGAAAATGTGAACTTGAAGTTCAAGTGATAATTCATATGCAAAATATTGCCAGGTACATTTGCTGACCCAAAGCTAAATGTCATATTCCAGCTGCTAATGCTCCAACTAAAATAAAGTCTATGATGGACAGAGTCTATGACACGTTGGTTCCAAAGATAAAACTCCTTGAAGAAGGAGTGGAGCAAATGATCAAGATGGTCATTATAAAGAGGCAAGTGCTCTAGAAGAGCACCACGATATAACACTCTATAAGACCTCATGGAAGAGACTCAGGTACCTGAAAATAAGGAGATGTCGATAAGTTATATCTTTATTGTGTGATGATGGAACCGATGTAAAATGATCATTGATGATATTGTTGATGTAATGTAGCACTCAATATTATTAATATTGACGAGGATATTAAGCTCAAATCTGTAATGGAATTTGGACAGATAAATGATTGGCCAAATGAAAAATACGCAATCAAAAATTCACTTCACCTGAAAATATGAAATTGGACGGATAGTCCATTGTGCAAAAAGTGAAATGAAAAATCAAGTCGATAGAAAACGACTTGTGGCACACGATTTGTCGTAAATATCCAGGCATTAGTTATATGGAGACAGGTTCTCCTATGGTGGATGAAATTATTTTCAAGTTTTAATATGGCAATACATGAAAAACTTGATATGCGTATAATAAAAATCCTTGAAGGATTTAAACTGTTCTGAAGCATATAGAGGTTCCCAAAAATTTTGTTAAATAAAGCTTCAGCCATCCATGTATGACATATATGATTTATTTTTGTGTATTAGTGCACTGGGTGCACTTATGTTTCTTGCTAGAACCTTGAGTATAACGTTATACTAGCAAGATTTAACTTTAATTCGATATGGAGACACTGGAATGCAATTAGTAATATATTACAAGAGAATCATTGATAGATTTGTTTATTCTAACAAATATTGTCAAAGTTTTGTTGGTTATGTAAATGCAGGGCATTACATAAAGTTCGTTCTTCATACCAAGATACTAACATCTTATACATTAAGTGACTCAACATGAATGAGATGTGTGACTTTTTTGAAGAGAAGATTCCAATAATATTGAAGACGGTGCTGCTTGCATAGCTCAATTGAAAGAACGATATATTGAAGAAGACAAAATAAAGAACATTTAGCCAAAGTTTCTTTGCAGAGACGATCTTTAACAGAATGATGAAATAGATTTTCAAGAAATTCGTTCAAGTGATAATTTGGAGGAATAATTCACCAAGGCATTGCCGATCTCAATATTAGAGAAGTTTTTATACAAGCTTGGAATTTGTCGTCTCCGAGAAATAAAGTAATATTTTCATCAGGGGGAGGTAAATATGTGTTGTGCTCTTTTTCTCTTAGCTAAGGTTTTATCCCAATGATTTTTCCTGGCAAGGTTTTTTAATGAGGCAGCAAATAATGTGGAGTACATGATTTGTGTACTCTTTTTCCTTCACTAGAATTTTTTTCCACAGAAGTTTTTTTAGTAAGGTTTTAACGAGGCACATTATCTACAGATATCCAAGGGGGAGTGCTATGAAATATTAGATTATGGTGGATGTCCATAATTCATAAATGTGTAACACCCACTATTCTTCTCAATTATATTCATAACTCCCACTACTCCAATACTTATGGTTGTAACTCCCATACCTCCATAATTTCCCCCATGTTCTTCCTACATGATCTCAAATACTTAATGCCATGTTTATGGTATTTTTTTGTATACCTCTATGTAATACTATAAATAGAAGATGAGAAGTGATATTGTACACACTTGAATACATGGAAGAAATAAGAATCTCTCCTCTCTTGCTCCCTAAATTCTTGTCTATTTTCTTGTTTTATATTACTACGTTGAGCTAAGTTTCTTAACAATTTCATAAATGTGATTATTTTTCAATTATCGGATAAAAGTGGCTAGTCCGTACTATTACTACTCCTTAAGGGAGAGATCAGATTGAGAGTTTGCATTGTTATCGGGTAAAGTACATAAATAGCCCTCAAAGTGGACAGTCTTGGGCTTTTGTCCCCGCTTGCCAAATGGGCAGAGTTTCAAGTTTAACAAGTGTTGCCCCTCGCTTGCCCTTTGGTAAATACCTTTAACTTATAACCTTGATGTGCTATCCATGGGGCAAACGTGTGTCAAAAATTAAGACCACCCCCAAAAAGTATCATATTTCTATAACTTTTTTGGAAGATAAAGCCCAAATATCTACTGGGTCTACAACCTGGTTTATAAGGGGCATTTTCATATATACTCACTTTTGGGACCACCATTGAAGTTATACACGCATTGTACAAAATTTTGCAAAGTGTACTCGCTCGGATCTAAAGCAGTTCCATCTCTTCGATGCAACTTCAGAAATCAAATCTGAAGTTCTTCTATCTTTCGAATGCAACTTCAAAAATTCGAATCTGAAATAGTTCAATCTCTTCAATGCAACTTCAGAAATTCGAATTTTAAGTAGTTCAATCTATTGAATGCAACTTCAGATTTCAACTCTTATGTTCTGAAACATAAACTTGTTCTTCGAATTTCAACAATCAAATACATGATTCAATGCCCAAATCTACTCCAACTGAGCTCAAATTTGAAACATAACTTTCAAATATCATGAAGAACAGATCTCGATCATCAAATTATCAAAACAACAACAAATTTAATAAACCCATTTTGCAACTAAGAAGAAGAAGAAGAAGAAGAAGAAGAAGAAGAAGAAGAAACTCTAAGCACAAAGAAGAAGAAAACAACAGTAAAGAAGAAGAGAAAAAGTGTATGTGTCTGAAGTTATTCAAAAATTGGGTATCAGTTAAACTTTTTTAAAAAAGTGGGTACAAATTCAGTGGGTGGCGCAAATCTGGGTGCCACATGAAATTGTAGGGTTTTATAACCAAAATTGGGAAGCCCACAAAAGTTTTCATTTTGACGTTTGAGTCTTCAACTGACTTTGCAATTTCAACCTCCAGAAAAACAGAAATTCCTTTTGAACCCTTCAAACCAGTTTCCATTCTCTCTTCCTTTTCATTCTTCCCCTGTCTTATCTTGTATGCCTCATGTCATTTTCTTTTAGATATTTGACTATACTCATATTATATATATTATTGTTTTATAATTTAGACTTCACTGGTATACTATTATGTACATTTGCTACTGTGCAGATAATTAAATTAATTTGAATATAGTTTTTGCCTTTGCCATAAGATCCATAGATGTGGTGGTGAACATTTAAATGCCAAAGGAACTTGAAAAGAACGTGGCTCAGGACCTTTTTAAGGGACAATCATTAGAAAACTACTAATATAGCCACTTAGAGAACTTTCAGTATTTTTTATTTTTATTCTATAGTGCAACATTAGCTTAAGGTAAGCTTAAATGGAACGACAGGGACAATGAGGATTTTTCAACTTGTTTGAGATAGAGGCATTGTTGTTAGCGCACCCATATGCTCAAGACCTTGACACCAGTAAATTCATTCATCAAAATTTGCCCACTGCAATAAAAAGTATACAACAGCAACAACAAAAATAAACTCAGTTGAGTCCCACAAATGGTGTCTAAGGAGGGTGGTGTGTACGCTAACCTTACCCCTACCCTGAGGAGGTAGAGATGTTATTTCCGAAAGACCCTCGACTACTGCAATAAAAAGTATTACACACAAAATCATTTTGATATAAAAGTATCTGATTGTATAGTAATTAGGAAACTCTAAATCTATTATATTAATATAAACTGTTTAGCTGTAAATGCAAAATGCTAATTATATCTGACAAAAAGAGCCGGTGTATCACAATACAAGCTTCCTCTCAAGAAATCAAATTTTCCTACATGCTCCTATTTGATACCAGATTGCCCTACCAAATCTGCAAGGCAATCAGTAAGACATGGAAGACCACCTAACGACTCTACTCGCACTTGATTGATCGGTATATGTGACGAACGAAAAATAGAGCAGCACGGAAACCAACATTCCCGAGCATGAGAAAGAAACCATAGCAGATGCAAGCCATGTATCCGAAGAAGAATGAGGTTTGCATGAAGCCTGTCATATCTGAACGCGCATAATAGTAATATAAGCAATATCCATAGATGAACAGCCCACTTGATCCACCACAAAGGAATGCCCTATTCAGAGAAAGAACATATACAAGTTAGAAATGAAGAACCAACTTTCAGATGCAAAAGGTCAAGGAATAGGTAAAACCAGTAAATGACCGTCGTACCTCCACCACCATTCATGATCTTCAGCAGCAAGTTGAAAGTATGTCAACGCCACCGTTATAAAAGCAGTGACAATTAGAAGGATAATGAAGACTATAAACAAGATACTGTAGATTGTGTAAATCCTGTGACCCCAAACACTTGCAAATATGTAGTAAAGCTCAATATATATGGCACTGAAAGGCAAAAACCCAGCCATCGCCATTTGAGGCAGAGTTCCACGGTACCAAGGCAATGACGGGATCTCTCTTGGATACTTTGTGGTACGACAAGGAGCTTGGAACTCGGCTTTGCTGTTCTTTCCAGCTATCCCACCCAAGACAAGCAAAGGTGATGTTACAAGAGCCCATATTAGAAATATGACCACAATGGTTCCAAAAGGCAGCGCAGCAGTGGCACTGTAGCCAATGGCAACGGAGTTAAGAAAGCAGAACGTGAGAAACAGGGGTCCACAAAACAAGCCCCCAGTCAATATCAAGTTTCTAACCTGCAGGGCAACAACAACACCATCTTGTTATTATGTCGCACTCACTTCCATTTTCAGCTATTATGCTTCGTTAGCTAAGACACCAATGTACTTGACAATACATATAATCTTAGTTAACTTGATGAAATTAGGCAAATAATACAACCCACAGATACTGATATAGAATAGTTATCTTAAAAGTTGCAACACGTATTAGCAATGATCTAGTGTATCACACATAAAAACTTGTGCGGATGCAGTTAAATGATTTTCTCAATAAAAAGTCATCAGTCAAAAATGCTTTCTGCCAAGGATTAGATATCACGACATCTATCATATAGAAGAGTGCCCCCAAAAACAAGAAAGAATAGAGCTAGTAAATTTATTAACATTTCACCCAGTTGAATAATTTACTTCAGAGGGAAAAAGTAGTGTCTTTCTTTCCCTGTGGTTAGCAAAAATATCAAGGGGACAGGGAGAGATCTGTTACTACACAGCCAAGGCCTTGGGGAAACAAATAAATTGTCTTGTGATAAAACCAAACACCTTCATTTTTCCCAAAAAATACCAGATAAAATGATATTAAACAAATGGCAAGCAGCGGTAACAAAGTACCAAGGATAGGAAAAACAATTATCAACATAGCTTCATCCCCTTTTTATGCTTAAATATACAATAGTCGGAATAAGGGATGATTTTCCTTTTAATTGTTCTAGAAAGTTCAGAATTAGGAGTGTTATATATATATATATATATATATATATATATTGAAGGTGAAGGTGTTAATTGCCTTTCTATTATATTAGTGAATAATATTAAAGTAATGGTTGAAAAGTTAGTTTGATAGGAAAATCATCATATCAAGCTTTGAAAGTTGAATAGTTTAATGAAAATGAATTCTCGAAAGTTGAATGGAGCAGTGTTGTCAAACATTTTAGCATGTCCCAAAATAGAAAGATAGTCATATGATTGAAAAGGAAAGAGTATCGATACAAATGTAAAGGAGATGTGTTAGAGCCATGGAAACAAACCCAGTTTGTCCCTTCTAGTTGGCAATAGAACAAGGCAGCAGTATAGCCAGAAATCCCAGATGTGAGAGCATATATGACGACTAGTGCAGTGAATAAAGCTCCGCGGTTATAAGGATAGAAAACACCAACAAGTGCAAGAACGAAAATAAAGATGGTCCTGAAAATTGAGTGGGAAAAGAGCGTTAGAAACACACATGCTTGAGATTACAAATTTTTATAGATGGATATACTTACAGTGTAAAGAGTTGAGTACCAGAACCAAGTGCTGCAGCCAACAAAGATTTATACTTCGGGTACCTAAAAACATCACCATGAATGTATTTCCACCCACTTTCTTCTTGGTCATCAGCTGCCTCCTCATCATGTGCATACCTTGAATTTAAATAATTGACTTGAAGACTCAAGAGAGAACTTATTCTGAAGACCAAGAATGGTAGGAAAACCAACCGTATTAACTAAATTACCACTTACTTGACAAAGTCATTCTTAAGGACACGCATAAGAATTGTGGCAAGAAAACCGGTTAAGAGAAGAACCGTCACACAGGAGTTGATAATTGAGAACCAATGAATTTCCAGGTGATGTGGCAATGATGAAGACTGCGAGTATTTTTCCATCCTCTTCTCAAAAGGAGTAGTTGTCTCCTTCCATTTCACAGAGTAGATGAAGTCAACATCTACTTCCTTGTCCTCTGTGATATCTACCAGGGCATTAGGATCAGTTCGTGCATTTATCTCAACCACACGATCGTTGTTGTAAAAGATCTCGAAATGGAGATGTTTAAACAGATAATATTTGTACTCGCTGGGGTCAGATTTTCCATCCTTATCAACTTTCCCTAGGAAACCCCAAATGGGCAAGTCATCATAATACATTTGGAAGTAATAGTCCTTAGCAACAGCACTGCGGAATTGAGAAACTTCTTCCTTGGATAACTTCTTTTTGCACACTATTTCTGAGTCCTTGTCGTACATAAAGTCAAGCTTGTAAGGAGCACTGACTAATCGATCACCATTCAAGACTTCACCAAGAGCTTCCTTTTTCTCTTTCACAAGAGCTGCAAAAACATCCTTCAGTAAATTTGGAACGTAATATGTACAGAGTTGACTTAAAAGAAGGAAACTAAAACATTGACTACATACCCGGTGCACAGAATGGAAGATCAAAGAAACGGTACGTTTCACTGGAATGAAAAATCAAAAAAAAAACAAAACAAAAAACAAAAAAAATGTCCATGAGCTTTTCTACAGACAAAAAGGACATACACAACATTTGTAATGCACATACACGACTTTTTGTTTTAATCAAGTTCAACAAAAAAAATGCTGAGACAGCAGGACAAATAATTTACTAGAACCACAATCTCCAAGTTGTTAAAATCCAGTGTTTTACACTTTAAGCTTGAATCCATCATCCCTTGTTTGAATATCTGCATGGCCTTGTAGATTTCTTCAGAAAGGAAAAATGAAGACTCGTTTTTTCCACAATGAATCAAAGAAAGAACAGAAGTTGAGTATCTTAAAGATACAAGGACAAGGCCAGTACAAAAGCAAGTATAATCCACAGTCTAAACATGCTTGTCTCATTTAATTTCAAGAGTCTTGCAAATCCTTCTTTTTGACCAAGAAGTTTATAGTTATTGTTCGAATTGTTCTGAATGTGAAGGTTGCAGTTTGTACTAGGTAATTTCTCTATTCCTATACAAGTACCACTTATCGTATATATAGCCTGTCAATTAGAGGTCTCCTCAAAATTACTACTACTCCCCATTTCTTACACCACAAGCAAGTAGTTACCTTTCAGGGAATTCAAATAAAACAGCTTCTGTAGAGCATTTGGCAGGAATTTGACTGTGGGCATACAGTTCTAACATACCATCTACATTTATTTTATGTTTTCTTCTTCCGATTTACTTATATTTGCACAAAATCCATGTATTTAGAACACGGTCTTCACTTTCCCATCGGTCTTGTATAAAACATATACTACCTAAATGAAGAAAGAGATTTTTTGAAGTCCTCTAATAACTTAGATAGCAAAGCAAACCAGCAACCAAACCTACTATGGACAAATCTAAGGAAATGTATGGTGGGTTGGGGGGGCTGCTATTTTGTTAAAATTTAAAATCTTATGAAGAGTTGAAAAGCATTCAGACATCAATATTCAAACATACCAACAAACATATATATAAAATTATAGAATAAGGCTTCCTAGATGTCTTAAGCCAGTTGAGTTATTGTCCATCAAGAATTACGCCATATGTCTCTTTCTGGTTGCATGCTATTATTCGCGTCAAGTAATTCCTTAATACAGTAAAGTAATCCGAACATCCTTCATATGACATCTTTATATGAGCGTAACAGAGAGGGTAACGAAAGTCCGGAGCCGTACAGATCATTGATAAAGTCAGCCATCAGAGGCAGTACTCCAGATTTTTCTTTTTTGAGAATTAGGTAATAGCAATACTCCATGTTGTTGCAATATCCAGTTTCCTTGAAGATGCTAAGCAAAAAATTCAGTCTTAAAAGCTACAGATCTCAATTTCTTATTTTTAGCTCTTTCTACCATGCACAAGTAGTAGCAGTTTAGCTCATAAATTCTTTCAACGACTTCAACTGAACTCTACAAACTAGCTGTATACCAAGAGAAATTCATCAAATCTAGACAGCACCACTAACTTTGGCTCGGACTATACACATTATATTATATACACAGACATGTGCAAAAACATATACTTCATTCAATGTGTCCTGTGTGTATGTGAGTATACATACAACATGGTTCAAATCCCAGCATTGACTAAAAACACTAGGTAATTTCTTTACGTTACCTTAAACCTTTGGTGGACCGAGCTACTCAGTACTTTTGTTGGTTGGAGATACCAGCAGAAACAAAAAACACTAAGTTATTTCTTCCCATCATCCTAAATCTTAATAAGTGAACATAGTAACTCGGTACGTGTACTGGTCGGAGTAAGCAGGTACGAAATAGTGGAGCTACACGCAAGCTGGCCCGGACACTACCATTGTAAAAAATATGTGTGCGTGTATACATTACATACCTATATAAACACATCTATACTCACACACACAAGAAACTATTTCATCTAAACATCCACCGACAACTTTCGAAGCACAACATGTACAAAAATATTCAAATTTAATCCAGAAATAAATAAATTGTACAACTTAAACTTAAATCATATTTACACACAATGCCAATTCAGCTCCAGATAATCCATTTACAAAAATGTTACAATGCAAAAAGTACAAACATTACCTCGGGTTATGGAAAGGACCAACCTTGTTAGCATACAAAGGCACCGGATCTCCGGCCTTGTACTTATGATCAGAACCGTCCGACCTCGCCGGTAAAACATAACACAATATTATCAAAACGACGACGTAACACGTCACCGTCATCTTCTTCTTCATTGAATGTATATATTACTGCGTGTGTGTGTGTGTTGTATGTATATATGTTAGATACAGAGAAGTTTAGGGGGTGGGTGGGGGAGGAGGGGGTGGGGGAGAGGGGAGGTAAGAGCACAGATCTCGATCACCGTCAGTAGTTAAAAAGATAACTTAACTTCGGGAGTGTGAAATCAAACGTGGGAGAAATAGATGTAGGAGAAATATAGTTTGATTGATCACGCGCTTTATGGAGAGTGAGGTGCAGTCGATGTTGACTTGGGAACAGATATTAGGAAGGAGACCGTGACTCGTCAACTTGATAGTAGCTACGAAAAGTATGAGTCCGAAACCTAAGAGGTCGTTTGGTAGCTGGTTAGAAGAAAGGTTATTCATGTATAAGGGGTAATATAACTTATACCATATTTGGTAGGCAATAGTTATTTTGTATAAAATTCTGCATAACTAATACCATGTTTGGTTGACATTTTTCAATTATGCATAAATAATACACGTATAAGTTATGAGTCAATCTGTGTATTATTTTATGCGGGGTAGAAGATGGAATAACTAATATATGTATTAGTAATACATGGATAAAATACTGAAATGACGAATTTACCCCAATCACTTTACACATAAGGCTTTCTTATTTCTCTGTCAACCCGTCAACAGGTTTCACTTGCTTTCACTTGCCAACTATATACCTTGTCTTCTCTCATTTTTAAAGAACAAACTAGCAAAAGCAAACTGGAGAAGCCACTAGAAAATGGAAATACCAAAACTAAGAAGTGAAAATCAAATATGTCTAAACTTCACATAGTTCAGTAGTATGACGAAGAAGTGAAAGTAACACCCAAAGTTCCTAACTAAATTGTTTCTAATAAATGGAAAGAGAGAAAAAACAATGCAAAAGAAGGCCAGGGGTATAGTTGTAAACAAGCATTTACTTTAAAAATTTTTATATAATGTATATCAATTTCTAATACAACAACCAAACATTCAAAAAAATAATTTCTGCATAACTAATACCTGCATAACTAATCCCTGCATTACTTATCCCTGCATAACTAATCCCTGCATAACTAATACATGTATAACTAATACCTGCATAACTCTAACCGGCAACCAAACGACCCCTAAGTGTTGTGGTTTTGGACTTAAAATAGGTTATCTATAGGGGTATTTATAAAAATCCGAAAAATCAAACCAAATTGAAAACCAAACCAAATCGACCAAAAAAATCGATACTTTTTGGTTTGGTTTGATTTTGGTTTTGAATTTTAAAAACGATCAAATTTTGGTTTGGTTTTTGGTTTTAATAAAAAATAACCAAAAAAAACCGAACCAAACCGACTATAAGGAAAAAAAAAAGTAGGCCCTTTTTATTTTTTTCCAAATATTTATTATTACACAGCATCACAACACACAAACACAGAATAATATAATATAATATATATATATATATATATATATATATATATATATAACTTTGTATAAATATATATATATATATATATATATATTTATACAAAGTTTCAAAATTTTTATGGTGAATGTTAATCGTTTGCACTTTTAGTACAGTTCTTTACCTTTATATTCTAGTTTGATTAGTAGTTTTCTTTGTTAAGTGTAAGAATCCATTTCATGTTAAAAAATATATATTTTTAATCGAGTCCTTAAATTATTCATCACTATTTGATTCAATTATCATCAATATATTTTAGTAAATAATAGATTTCTCAAAGGGCAATTGATTTGATAGTGCTACGTTGAAAATGTGGTCACCGGAATATGTGTTTGGTAGTGTATGTCTTATATTTAAGAAAAAACCGACAAATAACCGAAAAACCGAAAAACTGACAAAACCTGACATAAACCGAATCGAGAAAAAACCGACTTAATTGGTTTGGTTTGGTTCTAATATTTAAAAAACCGACTTACTTGGTTTGGTTTCTTTTTAGGGAAAAACCGATCCAAACCGAACCATGAACACCCCTAATTATCTAATGCTAAAAAAAGTTATATTTCTATATATAACGCAATATTACATTGCGCTATATTTTAATGGTATTTTTGCCATTAAAGTATAGCGCGGTCTAATACCGCGTTGTATATAGCGCGGCGTAATACCGCGCTAGACCCTCTCATTAAAAAGCCCTCTTTATTCCCCAACGACATAACCAGACTTCCCCCATTTTTTTTAAAAACAAAACAGCAGCGGTCCCCCCCCCCCCCTATTTTTCTCCAAAAAAAATCCGAGTGGACCCCACCCGTCACACAAAAAGATTGTAGGTCCCACATCCTACCCAAGCCTTCTATTGTTGTGGTTTCCTCGTTTCGGGCTCAAAATTTCAATTTATCGACTTTTCTAAAAACATAAATCGAGGTATTCCGATTTAGTTTATGTCGAAACTCATATAATAATGCATATTAGTTGTCTTGAATGTGTTTCCATGTTGTTTTGTGTTTTGTTTGCGATTAAACTAGTATGTTGTTTTTATCCGGATTAAGACATTAGTGTTTTAAAAAAATATTTAAAAGTTGAGAAATCATTTTTTGTTGTTTATAAAAATGTTCATAAATTTCTTTTTTTGTTTTATATGTAATTTCGTGAACGTTATGTTATTAAAATATATTTGTTATTTTTATTTAGTTTAGATTATTTATTTGCTTAAAGACTAGTGCCCTTTTAGCGTAGTAAAATGTAGAGCCTTTTAGCGTAGAATCCCTGTAGTTCAAGTATCTATTATATTGATAGATCAAACACAAACTTTGTCCAATTATAATTTACAAAAATTAATTATTTAATTTATAAAACAAAAACACAAAATTATGAAAATATTAAAATTGACACACATAAGAATTCAGGATAGCTTGGTGTTACTGGGCCTCAAATATCGAGTCTGGAACCCATAGGTATATACTCTGTCCATTTACAATTTACAAAAATTAATTATTTAATTTAGAAAACAAACACGCAAAATTATAAAAATATTGAAATTGACACACATAAGAATTCAGGATAGCTTGGTGCTACTGGGCCTCAAATATCGAGCCTAGAACCCATAGATATATACTCTGTCCAATTAAATAATTAAAAATTAATTATTTAATTTACAAAACAAACAGACAAAATTACAAAAATATTGAAATTGACACAAATAAGCATTCAGGATAGCTTGGTGCTACTGGACCTCAAATATGGAGCCTGGAATCCATAGATATATACTTTGTCAAATTAAAATTTACAAAAATTAATTATTTAATTTATAAAACAAACACACAAAATTATGAAAAGTATTGAAATTGACACACATAAGAATTCAGGATAGCTTGGTGCTACTTGGCCTCAAATATCGAGCATGGAACCCATAGATATATACTCTGTCCAAATACAATTTACAAAATTTAATTATTTAATTTGTAAAACAAACACACAAAATTATAAAAAATATTGAAATTGACACACATAAGAATTCAGGATAGCTTGATGCTATTCGGCCTCAAATATCGAGCCTGGAACCCATAGATATATACTCTGTCCAATTACAATTTACAAAAATTAATTATTTAATTTATAAAACAAACACATAATTAATATTGTTTAATTTACAGTAGACGACATGGACGTGCCGCCTGTGCATCCTGGACCTTTCTCCGATGAGCTATTAGTGTTACAGGGTGATCATAGGTCTGCCTACGTATGGGAGGGAGAGCTATTGGTCCAGCCTCCCGCGTCAGGAGAGTGGATGACTTGTGGGACTTTATGAGGGCCAGAGATTTCCATCCCCGTGTAGTCCAGCGCCTGCGGGATACGGGCTTCTACAGGATTTTTGAGATTGGGCGGCTGCAGCTCGACTGGTCTCTGATCACGGCCTTGATAGAGTAGTGGCGACCAGAGACACACACTTTCCACCTGCCCATTGGCGAGGCCACCATCACGCTGTAGGATGTTGAGGTTTTATATTGGATGCCTGCTAATAGACTGCCTATTGCACTACCTCAAGGTATGAGATATATGTCGCGTGTCCAGCATTTGGACTTGCTGCAGCAGCTCCCTGGTTTCAGGCTACAGGATGAGACTGTATGTTCAGGAGATATTGCACCCCGACATCACCGGCGAGACCGATGATCTACATATTCACCGGTATACGAGGTTGGTGTTGCTCCTTCTTTTTAGGAGGGTCTTTTTCTCGAACACTTCGGGAAATCTAGTGAGTTTGCGATTTCTACATCATCTTCAGCAGCTAGATGCTTTACCTCAGTACAGCTGGGGTGCTGCTATTCTCGCTTACATGTACAGGCATCTGTGCCGGGCGAGCATGGGCACCCAGAGCGACGTATGTGGTTTTTTGCCGCTTCTACAGGTGACAACATATTCAAATACTCTGTTCATTACTTCCAATTCTATCTAGTAAATTCATCTTAAACTTTACGTCAACTTTGTATGTTAGGTTTGGGCTTGGGAGCGGTTCCTGCCGTTGCAGCCCACCTCTGCCACCTCTGCCACCATTACCTCCGTATGTACCACCTTCGTTTCTCCCTCTAGCTTGGAGGTGGGTTCTCCGACGCGGATATGTACGAGATTATGTTGCTCATCATAATC
The DNA here is from genome assembly GCF_001879085.1 of Nicotiana attenuata. Lineage (NCBI taxonomy): Eukaryota > Viridiplantae > Streptophyta > Magnoliopsida > Solanales > Solanaceae > Nicotiana > Nicotiana attenuata. Next base: position 10,470,512 of record NC_031993.1, read on the forward strand.
TCCCATTTGCAGGGATGTGTTGGATATACTGGAGGGCGCACAAGTAAATGTGTACCTAAACTTACTTGGTATAGATTCATTTGTGTTGCGCATACTCACTTTTATGTTCTTATTTGATAATTCATCTGGACGCCATACATCGACAACTTGATAGGTGGCCTGCCCGATTATTGCTCGGCCGGCCGACTGATTTAGAGCACTTCCGTCCCGCTGATGTGCCTCGATATTGTGGAGCATCATGCCATGGAGCGGGTACTTCACCAGTTTGGCCGTCCGCAGTATATACCGACGGGGCCTACATGGGAGGCTACACATTATCAGCGTGATTGTCGACGCCCCCTTTTTCTTCCAAAACGGAGTTCGGAATCGGGTATACGACATTCGGGAGGACAACTTTATTCCCTTGCGAGAATTGGGTTTTTTAGTTTGAAGAGTCGCCACCTAATGATTATAGTGCATTAGGACACTTTAAGGAAGAATTTGAGATGAAGAACCAGAGTTTGGGTAAGGGCTAGAAATTATCTCGAGGGGAAGGTGTTAGGCACCCCTCAAGATCCACTAGTGTGGTTCCCGGCCATGCTACAATTGTGACTTTGAATGCAAACAAACAAGTAAACAAGCAAGCATTGCGAATACGAGAAAACTATTACAAATAAGGAGCACAAAAGGTTAAAAAAAGTGCTGAATTTTAGGGAAGGAGCAGTTTAGTTAAAAGTGCAAGTAGGAGGAAGTCAAGTACTTAGTGTGAACAATTTGAAAATTATGTGAAAAACAGAAGTCGAAAGTGCAACAGCTTTTTAAGATTCAGAAAATTGTTTAACTAATAAAGAGGGAGGGGGGTCCTAGGTTTATATATTACATGGATCATTCGCACAACACTGGTACTCAATTGTACGCATAGTGTTATCGTGTAATCATCATCTCCATGTCTACCCTTTCCCACCCCGTTAAGGTATTGGAGCGCGGAATGGTATCGTTTGCCTATCGCATGCTATTACCCGTCCCAAGCTATCAGTCCCGGGGCATTAGGACTACTAATCCTAAAAGGGGGAGAAAGGGATGGGGGCCTTTATGGAGTTTTAAAGGACAAAAATTCTAATTAACATTCAAAAACAAGTAACAAGTAGGGGGGATGAACAGACAAACAGGTAAGGCTCACATAAACCCGGTAAATCAGATAACATATAGTTTAGCATGCCTTTACACATACTGGTTTAGTCTTTTAAAATTAAAAAATTAAGCAGCGAGCGAACTGGTTCGATACATACGTTTAGACAGGAAGCCCACATTAGGCAACTTGGATCCAATTGTTAGAACTTAAGGTATTTTAAGCGAGTGATTTAGAAAGTACTGGTTCTAGCAAAATAGTCTAATGCCGGAAAGTACGGACTGCAGTCAGTTTAGAAATAAGTTTTAAGAGAATCATGAGTATTAACCATAAAAGGAGTTCCAGAGTCAGAAATACTTAAGGAAAATGTAAACTGCAGAACTGTTTTAAAGACATTTTTCAGGAAGACCAAAACTTAGTTGGAAAATGTTTAGGCAGAATTTTAGAAAGAAACCATTTCAGAGGAGGTGCTGATTTGAAGAACTCAAATGTATACTGATTCAAAAGAGTTTTCGTCAAAAGATTGAGGCTGAAAACATTAAGACATTAGAGACCATTTAACAGATTGTTATTGCTTAAGAAGAATCGGACGAACTTGATGCGGAATCCTATGATATCTATATCTGATTTTAAAAAGTCTGTTAAGAACTGGTAAGAAGAGGTAATTATTTAAATACCATACAGTTTGCCTAATGCATATGCATTCCCTATAGGCATGATTTCTATATGCACTGATTATATGAACGTTAAGGTCCTATAGGCAGGATTTCTAGATAACTTATATCATAATTAAACGTTAAACCCTATAGGCATGGTATCTAGGTGACTTGAATCAGAAACATCGAACCATCTTATGTGCAATATTTCTAGTAGAAAAATTAAAGTCTTAAAGTCATGATATCTACCCTTTATTGATGCAAGAAAGTAAAAACCCTCCCATACCCTTTTACTAGATTCCCCGAGTTCTATACAAGTTATTACAACCCAATGAATCAACTGAAATAATAAAAATACATCAAAAACTAACAGCTAGATCCAAGCGGCCTAATTCAATCTTAATGTCCAATAATATGTATTTAACCAACTCCGGGGTCCAGATCTCCAAAGCCTTCTCATTATCCAGGGCGTTTCAAAGTTTCAAGGAACCTCAGGGATTCCAGGCATTGCTTACACCCAGGATGCCATTATGAACAGGATGGTGCAGTGTGGAATAGCCAGCCCTCAGGCATCCAAGTTCAGAGGGAGCTCAGGGGTCCCAAAGCATGGCTTGCAAGAGAGGGGCAGAACTTATAGCTAGGAGTAAGTGCAAGGTGAAAGGGAATTAAGGGGGGCATGACAAGTGGTGGTCATACCTAGCCATAAGGCAGGCTGGCACACCCCTGACCACTTGCTAGATGAACAAGTTAGGAGCAGACCTTTTGATGGTCAGACAAAGGTCTGGATAGTGATTAGGACACTATCAGACCTAAGTCAAGGCTCAAGCACATAATGGAGAGAATGGGAAGTGGGAATTGATTGAGTTAAGGAGTTCAATGAACCCAGTTCAGGATCATAGACAGCAATATTGGGGGTGCTTCTATGCCCTGAACAATAAACTCACATATAAAAGGGTAAAAGGGTAAAGGGGATTCATAGAGTATCAAATTCATGACAAACAATTGATTACACACATAACTTAAATACAGAATATAAAGGAGAGGGAAACAAATATCAACTAAAGGAAATAGGCGGAATTAAACACATTGTTGTTGATGCATGTAACTAACTGAGACATACCAGTAGAGAAGCAAAAGAAGTGCAGAAGAAAGTAAAGTAAACATAGTCCACAGCAGCACAAGTATCAAAAGAGAGAGTTTTAAGTGAAATTGAATTGTGAACTCAGATGGTGTTCTGTGTTCGTATGTGTAGGAAAGTCTGTGAAAAGCCTCTGTAAAAACCCCCTTTAGTGCAAAAGGGCAGGCCCTTTTATAGTGCAGAAGATGAGTAAGAAAAAGGCAAGAGAATAGTTTTGAAATCAATCACAAGCTGTTTCCCTTTGGTTAAGGTATTTGATTCAAACAGGCAAAATAAATAAGGAAAGGATTCGTTTTAAAAATCTTTTCTAAAGCAGTGTAATAGGGACAAATACACAGCAGTTTATTTAAGGAAATAGTCTAGTAGCACACAGTTTGGGCAGAACAAGGAAAGACAATCAATCAACAGCCAGTAAAATCAGGGTTCGAATCTTAGTGTGAATGAATCCAACCAGAAAAGGTGAAGGGATTTAATTAAAGAAATCAATTGTACAAACCT